>NW_027040779.1:1100000-2300000 GCF_037179485.1 Ochlerotatus camptorhynchus | reverse complement strand
TACAGCACTGCATCGGATCTTGCTCGCCACGTTTTGGAACATCCCAGACCAGAACGCGCTGCCTGCTGCCTCAAGGACGCCCCTGAGCCACTCAACCCAGTCGCGCTTGCTGATTCCTGTCATCGTAGTCGTTCTGGCCCTGTGATTGAGAATGGTGAAGGGGTCTTCCAACCTTCTACATCAGGCAAGTATGCGTTTGTTGAAAACAGTTCTTCTCCTGATCCGTCTCTGTGTTCCAGAGTACCACCATGCTCGTTTCGGCTGATCGATCATTCTGCAGACCTCCAACCGACTTCGTTCGACCGCCTGTTGGTGTATTACCAGAACGTTCGTGGCCTGCGAACAAAGATTGATGATTTTTTCCTGACTGCCGTTGACTCTGACAACGATATCATAGTTCTTACGGAAACCTGGCTCGTATTCACGTTATTTCGATACGACCGCAACCAGAATAGTACAAAATCGCGTGGGGGAGGCGTCTTGATTGCGGTATCCAAACGCCTAAGCTCCTGCATCGATCCTGCTCCAGTTTGCACTTCTCTAGAGCAGCTGTGGGTCAAAATAACGACGCCTCGTAGATCAATAAGTATTGGCGCTATGTATCTATTTACCTCCAGACCGGAAATCTGATTCGAGCAGCATTGCAAACCACATCAGTTCGATTGGTACCGTGTTCTCTCGACTAGAACAAAACGACCTAGCTCTGGTATTTGGTGACTACAATCAGTCTGGGCTCTCATGGAACGTTCCTGCAAACGATCTTCCTAGCATTGATGTTGTTTGCTCGAACATGCCCGCATTCTGCTGTGCTCTCCTTGATGGTTTCAACCTGCATGGCTTAACGCAAATCAACTCGATACTGAATAGCAACTCTCGGCTGCTTGATCTCGTTCTGGCGAACGAAGCTGCGGGACTGGAATGTTCTATCCTAGGAGCCGCAGAGCCTTTGATTGGCATCGACACCAATCATCCTGCGTTGGAAGTTTCCATCAACCTATCTGTTCGTGTTCGCTACGATAACCCCCCTGTTGATGTACATGAGCTCGACTTTCTCGACTTTCGTAGAGCAGATTTAGTCGCAGCTGAGTCACTCGCTTGGCCAGGCAGATTGGCAGTTCCTTGACACGTGCTCATCTATTGATGAAGCCGTCAACTACTTCGCTGAGGTCGTTGGCCGGGCAATAACTGATTCTGTCCCACTGAGGAGACCTTCTCCCAAACCCGCATGATCCAATGCTCGACTACGGAATTTGAAGCGTCTGAGATCGAAGGCCCTCCGTAAATACTGTCGTACTCGTAACCCATTCACCAAACGATTATTTTCAACAGCGAGCAACGAATATCGCACATATAACCGCATTCTTTACAAGAGTTTACGGCTGAATCCAAAGCAGTTCTGGTCATTAGTGAATACCAAACGAAACGAGGAGGGGCTACCCGTCGAAATTCACCTGGGTGATAGAGTCGCCAGCAATTCCCTTGAGAAATGTAATCTTCTGGCAAAACATTACAAAAGCATTTTCAATGACACTACGGCTTCGTTGTCCCAAGTTCCTGAAGCGGCAAGGGACACTCCCAGTGATGATCTCAATTTTTCGATTACCTCGGTTACAGTGGACCTCGTCGAATCTGCCATCAAGAAACTGACATTTTCTAATGCTGCTGGCCCTGAAGGGATCCCTTCAAGCATCCTGAAGCGATGCTGTTCAGAGCTTACAACACCGCTTTCGAAGCTGTTCAATATTTCATTACAGCAGGGGGAGCTCCCTACGCGTTGGAAATCGTCATTCATGTTCCCGATCTACAAGAAAGGAGACAAGAGAAACGTCGAAAATTACCGAGGGATCACATCACTCAGTGCCTGCTCTAAAGTTTTCGAAATCATCATCAACGACGCATTATTCTCTAGCTGCAGAAATTACATTTCTCCTGACCAACACGGTTTTTATCCCAAGAGATCAGTTTCAACAAATCTAGCTCCGTTCATTTCTTTATGTCTTCGGAGTATGGAATCCAACTTACATACTCCGAAGACTGCTAGCTAAACTTGAAAAACTCGGTGTATCCTTGGGTTTAACTCGTTGGTTCAAGTCCTATCTGACCAATCGGGAACTTTGTGTTAGAATCGGATCAGAGCAATCGGACTAGGTATTTTACAAACAGCTCCGATGAAGAAAAACAAATTAAATAAATAAATATAACATATCTGATCACGCCTTCCTTAGGAAAGGAAGTAAAGCCGTTGGTCCCCAGTTCATGAGTTGATGGGTCGATAGGTAGGGTCCAGGTGTGAGAGCTGCCTCCCTGGCGTTCCTAGCATTGTTCACGGAAAACAAGATCGACGGAAAACAAATCAAGGAAAAAACTACAAAGGACAGCCCTATGTGGTTGTACGCAATGGTGACGTAGGACTACGTGGTTTTATATAATAAATGTTATTTGTTAATTGCAGCAGGAGCTTGTGTTTTGTGTTGGAATAGGAATTTGAGCGGGGTTCTCTATGTGTATACTCTTCAGTATGACTATGATTACCCTGAAAAGAACCTTTTGATATGAATTTTAGTTGGGACTTGTTCAGAAATTTAACTCTTTTGGAAAATCTTGGTGACCAACCTCTCTCTTGAAGATAAATTGGTATCCCTGAAAAGGGCCGTTTGTGTAAATTCAATCAGCGACTTAACCGGTTCAGATGTTGCAGGTCGGCAGAGATGAGTGGCAAGCTGAGGGTAGCGAACAGTTGGTTACTAAGTACCCAAATTTTCCAGTCCATGGATAGTTTGCTGTTTCTCCACTTTCTCTGGCGAGTTTGGCTGGTCTTCTGCTGCTGGTCGTACACAAAAGCCTTCATTAGAGCAGCAATTGCAGGAATCCGAAATGGCAGGCGGGCGGCTTTCTCTCGAACGACGAGTTATAGTTTTTTTTTGTTTTCCGTGCTGAGCACCAATGCTACCGATGCCAGAGAAGCAGCTCCCACACCTGGACCCTACCTATCGATCCATCAACTCATGAACCGGGGACCAACGGCTTTAATTCCCTTCAGAAGGAAGGCATGATCAGAGATGTAATTCCTCAGAACATCCCGGTGGCACCGACTGGGATTGATCCCAGGCCTGCCGGGGTGAGAGGTAATCACACTTACTACTACACCATCGCTGCCGCTGGCGAGTCATAGTTGCCGTCTTCAAAATTTTGAAGATAATAATGACGATGAAAGTGTGTGTGGTTATTTTAGAGGGATTTTAACCATAATGGTCACCCCAAGTAACAATTTTGGTTGTATGAGGGTTCTGTAGACCATGATTTAGACTTGTAGAATGCTATAAAACCTCTTTAAAGCTTGCAATGTTACTTGGGATTCGTCCCTTTAGTGTTTACAATATTTTTTTTACATTTATATTTCATTGTTGAGACCAATCAAGTAACATTGCTAGTTTTATCGAGGTTTTGAAGCATTCTACAAGTTTAAATCACGATCTACAGAACCCTCATAAAACTAAAATTGTTGCTTGGGCAGTGTCCATTAAACATTTTAATAACTTTTCTTCATTAGGTAGTGACAAAACTTCTTCCAATGTACTATCGATATTATTTTCCAAACGTTCAGTGCAATATGCTCTACAATCAATCAAAAAATGGGCGATGGACTGAGTAACACTACAAGTGATGCAATTTGGGGGCTGTTCCTTATTTATCCTGTAGCTATGGGTGATACGGGTGTGACCAATTCTAAGTCTTGATAGAATACGGGGCGATCTTTGGGATTCCTGTTTTCGAGCCAAGAGAGAGTGGAATTATTAATTTTCCTTAGTGCGCAAGAACTATTTTTAAACCATTCCAAATCCCATCTTCCTTGGATCTTACTCTTAGCCCATCTGACGACATCAGACGAAGGAATAGCCAGTTCAACAGCATGAAGTTCTCTACCATTTCTTTCCAGTCTGTCAGCCTCTTCGTTGCCACGAATTCCGGAATGCCCGGGAATCCAATAGAAGGAAACTCTATTTGCAATAGCCGTAAGCTCTGCCTCAATTAACCTAGGGTGACTTGTTGAATCAGCATTCATACCACTTAGGCAACTGGCGGAAGCACTGAAGATAACTATGCGTTCGTTGGGATCAGTACTCATACTTGAGGCTTTCTTCAGGGCAAAGGCTTCAGCACTAAAGATAGAACAAACGGACGGAAGTGACGAACTGATACTGGAATTGATAGAGATAGCAGTAATACCATATTCAACTTTTCCATCAGAAACCGACCCATCGGTGTAGATGTGATGATAGTTATTGTATTTGTCTGCTAGAAGATAGTAGAAATATTTTTGAATTTTGGAATGAGGATCATCGGCTTTCACTACGTTTAGAAGAGTAAGATCTATTGAGGGACAATGTTGATTCCATGGGCGAGTTTTTGTTCTAGGTAAAATTGCAATAGAAAGAAGATTTAAATTCGTTATTGACTCAACAAGACTATTTGTTCTATTAATTAACGGAACCTCATTACGACCAGTTAGACTCACCCACCGAACAGCTTTAGTTACAAGGTAAACCAGAAGATAGTATTCGAATGGGTGCTGATCACCAACTGCCATAACTGCTGAAGTGGGACTTGTTACACAAGCACCTGAAGCAAATCGGAAGGCTTGGTTATACAAGGGACGTAGCTTTTTCACTACAGCATCACCACAGTCTGCTAAAGAGTCCAGCTTCATATAAAATTTTGGGCAATAGCCAGGCATTAACTATCCTGAGGATTGTCGATCTTTGAGCACAAGGCATTCTAGCTCCAATAGACTTGATAACTCGCATTTTGTCCCGTAGCCTTGCGAACAAAGTCAGCATGATCTTTGAAATTAAGACGGCGGTCAAGGTAGATTCCAAGAATTTTTAAATTTTGTTTTGCAGGGATGATGGTTTGTTTGATTTTCAGTTCTGGAAGTTTACGTCGTAGCTTAATGGCATTTCGAAAGTCAGAGTTCCACCAGGGTACTGATTTTTTGCCTGGTTGACCACTAGTTCTTGGGATATGGCTTTGGGCTATTTCTAATAAAGAGGTTGAGAAAGATTCTGTAGAAGTGGGAGGATTATCTGAAAAACGAGAGAAAAATCGTGTTGCTCGACGATGAAAGCCTGTGATGCGATTCCATAAATAATACGGCACTGGACATCGAATGAAACACTAGATGCTAACGACACCACCAAATAGGAGGAGCTTCGGTCAGTGGTCTGTATGAACGAAAGCAACAATTAAGGGCATATCAGCTGGAGTTCCTCCTTTTCTACGGTTTTGTCGTTTGTCAAACGGGCATGACAAAATAATCATTTTTCGAAAGCTAGAAAATCATGCCTCACCCATTTTGGGTATTTTATCATACACTTCATCTGCTGTACTTTTCTACACTAAATTAGGCGTTGTTTAGAAACAGCCGATAGAATATCAGTGTGTACCTAGCTAAAGCTCCTCCCCTTTTTAGTTTTTCTCGTTAATCTCCTTCTCTGAACAAGTTGATTAACCTTAGACTCTAGCAGAAAGACGAGTAACTTTTTTTTCGGTGAATTTATGATCCTGCTTCTTTCCATGGCTCTTCTCTATGCCTGTTCACATAAATTAGTAATTTTATTTATTTCCTCGTCAGCGCTAAATCAAACGAGTAGAAATAAGAAGGACTTTTTGGCATCCCTATAAAATAGGGCAATCATGATTTTTGGTGGTCCTTCGAAAATATCTTCTTCTTTCCTTTATTTAACGTCGGTCTCTGTTCCGTAATCTAGTGCCAATCACCGACGGACATCGATTGCCATCCATTAGCGGCAATCGAATGTGCAAGGAAGGCAGCTTCCACATCTGCGTAAGATATCGCACACATTCAACACACATGGGCCGGACCAACGGCTTTACTTCTCTTGCGAAGGAAGACGTGACCAGAGATTTTTATGCCTCAGAAAAATCCCACCGACCTCGGCTGGGATTGAACCCAGACCCATTGGGGTGTGAGAAAGCAGTCACGCTTACCACTACACCACTGGCGCTGGCTCTTCGAAAATATCGAACAGCAAAATTGTAATCAGCAAGTGTAACCCAAGAACCAAAAGCGGAGCTATGCTAGTTTTCATTGCTATGACGACGACTGAATTAAGGGGCTTAGAAGCAGAGGGGTGAATGTCAATTCTCTTTATCGATTTCCTCTTTTGATGACCATGGCTTCACTAACCTATTTCACACTATTTCCGCTATACTCTTCTATCATCCAGAACAACAAACGTATCAATGAATGTGTTTGCAGGCGAGTTATTAACGAAACAGAAAGTCGATGAAGAGAATCGATCAAAATCAAGTATGGTTACAAGATTAAAACTCTGCGGAGCTTTTTGTGTGGTCGTTGGGGCGTGTGGTTCTGAATATGGCGATGAGTGTGCAAAATGTTACGCAATTGCATCCTCCCTATTCGCACACGCCCGAAGATCGGAGGCGAATACTTTTTCGACCAGTTTCGTTTACTAACGACTCTCTGGTGACAGTGTTGGGGAAGCAGCAATGCTACATCGACATGTTTCGTCGAGAATCGATTCTCTGATGACTGTGTTGGGGAAGCAGCATATGCATGTACGTAATTGGTGAATTTGTTAGTTATTTCGACGTTTTTGGACAATGCTTAACATGTACTCCTTTTTCAATAGTGTCTTGTTGAAAATCAACAGTTGAAAGCATTGCATGCGTAGAAATATTTCTGATCGATTGGTAATAAAATTATTGAAATTGATCTAGGGGCAGCTGAGTAATTAACGTTAAAAATATTTCATAATTTCGTTACATGTTCCATTTTCGGTTTTCACAAAGTGTACCCCTATATAGAAATAACAGGTGTAGTCCTACGTCAAAAGCAAGTTTAGGTCCTGATGTTATTAAAACTTTCCAAAATATTTCCGACTTTCCTTAAAGCTCTCTTAACTGCCATGAATTTCGCAGTATTTTTATATGTACTGAAATTAATTGAATTGCTTCTATAATTTTCCAAAAAATTTCCTTAATTTTTTTTAAACTCCATAAACGCTTACAGAACTTTGCCTCAAATCACTAATTTTCCCTGGAGTATTCTATGCTGCTCTGAGGTTCCCAAAATACTAATAATTCCCTGACGTTTATGAAGTTTTCGGATCATTCGCATTCGTCTTTTTGGCGCCATTGACACACTTCGTAAAGGCTGGCTAAAAGTAAATTGTTTCACCCTACGCTCGTTGCTAGCACGCCTCTAGTGTTGGGAATCGAACATCTTTGCCAGTGGGTTGCAGTGATGGGCAAAATACCGGTACAGCACCGGTACGGTTTTCTAAAGCATAACCAATGTGCTGATCTGTTGTACCGAGTGTATGGTGCCGCTGTCGGTTCGGTTTGGTAGTTGCAAGTAACACCGCACCGTGTTCACCAGTTCGCTGCACACGGTGTGGTTTTGATTTTCCAGTACCGGTGTTCTGTGTTCACAAGGATGATGTTTTGAATTCAAGAACCGATCCGGTACTGTTGTGTGTTTATGTGCGTGGTGCGCATTATTCAGAATTGCCAGTGATGGCAGATAACTAAACAGAAATTGTATTTGATGAATAATATTATGCAGTGTCAAGTCGAAATAGCGGTTTTTGAATACAGAAAAACTGTGAATTCTAATGATGTATTACGCAATGTGGGTATTTCCAGAATCGGTGTGACGTGGAGATCGGAAATCGTCAACCAACGCCACATTGAAATCCAAGATAGCGGCTGCCGGTTATAGAAAAAAATTAAACACCTTTAAACACCTGTCAAATGCCTTTCAAAATGTGTATTTCCGGAATCAGGGTGACGTCTTGAGACCGGAAATCAATGTCTGCCGCCATTTTGAAATCCAAGATGGCGGCTTCCGGTTATATTAAAACTGTGAAATAATGCCAAATATCATTCAATATGGGTATTTTTGGAATCAGAATGACTTACATAAACCAGAAATCAATGTCTGACGCCATTTTTAAATCCAAGATGGCGGCTTCCGGTTGTAGAAAAACTGGGATATAACGCCAGGATATCACTATGGGTATTTTTGAAATCAGGATGACGTATAAATACCAGAAATCAATGTCTGCCGCCATTTTGAAATCCAAGATGGCGGCTTCTGGTTATATAAAAACATTAAAAGCTGGGAAATAATGCCAAATATAATTCAATATGGGTATTTTTGGAATCAGGATGACGCATATATACCGGAAATCAATGTCTGACGCCATTTTTAAATCCAAGATGGTGGCTTCTGGTTAAATAAAAACTGGGAAATAATGCCAAATATCCTTCAATATGGGAATTTTTGGAATCTGGATGACGTATAAATACCGGAAATCAAGGTCTGACGGCATTATAAAATCCAAGATGGTGGCTTCCCTTTATAGAAAAACTGGGAAATAATGCCAAATATCCTTCAATATGGGTATTTTTGGAATCAGGATGACGTCTTGAGACCGGAAATCAATGTCTGATGCCATTTTGAAATCCAAGATGGTGGCTTCTGGTTAGATTAAAACTGGGAAATAATGCCAAATATCCTCCAATATGGGTATTTTTGGAATCAGGATAACGTAAATATACCGGAAATCAATGTCTGACGCCATTTTTAAATCCAAGATGGCTTTATAGAAAAAACTGGGAAATAATGCCAAATATAATTCAATATGGGTATTTTTGGAATCAGGATGACGCATATATACCGGAAATCAATGTCTGACGCCATTTTTAAATCCAAGATGGTGGCTTCTGGTTAAATAAAAACTGGGAAATATTGCCAAATATCCTTCAATATGGGAATTTTTGGAATCTGGATGACGTATAAATACCGGAAATCAAGGTCTGACGGCATTATAAAATCCAAGATGGCGGCTTCCCTTTATAGAAAAACTGGGAAATAATGCCAAATATCCTTCACTATGCGTATTTTTGAAATCAGGATGACGACATGGAAGGAATAAAACCTATCATGCCACACTTCACATTACTTCCAAATTCGATAACAAGATCAATAACAAAATTGGACCACATTGGCCACTTCCGGGCATGTTCTGGGTGCCCCCGGGGAATTTAGGGGCTTAAAATGACAGAATATCAGAACTTAATTCCGGATTCATAGTTTATTTTTCTCCTAGGAGTTTTTTTTCGGAAATAAGTTTCAGTTAGCAATTTTTAGCGTTAACATTTTATTTCAAGTTAATTTACACACAGAAGGTGTATGAGAAGTGCTTAATGTAAATTCATATTGACATATTCTTTCGGCGCTTTCGTGGTAGTTTGACTAAACTAGCGATTGGAAAAATTGGTCCAACCATCATCAGTTTTTGGATAGGTCCAACCAAAATCAAATACCCTATTTGGACCCCCATGGTCACCCCCGTGTCCATAGTGCAGAAAAGATTCTCGTTCTTACTCTCCAACTCGGCTATATGCAGCACACAGCTGATCGACGTCCATATGATGAGAAACAATAGTTTCTTCGTCTGGGACATTTCTACACTTCTCACAAGCAGATCAAACCGGCCGCATAGGCACATACAGAACATACTGTGCTTTCTATAGCCTGAAAATAGATGTACCCCTCTCATTCCTACCCCACTTCCACCGCAACAGCAGCAGCAGCAGCAGTAGCATCAGCAATAGAACAGTTCGATGGTTGAACACCGAACCAAAGGGTCCATCGTTTACACAGACGGACTCTGTGTAGACCGCGCGCGCTCGCTCGCCTCGTTGGCATCACTTGCCCACATTGGCATAGCTAATGGGGGTACCAGGGGAGCCAGGCCCCTCCAGAATTATCCAGGCCCCCTCCAGATAAATTGTCTAGCTACGCCAATGCTTGCCCACAGATCGGGAATGGGTGTAGTAAAATAGCAATTGTAAATATTGTCAAATAAATATGGACAATTTTTGTATTGTGAAGTTTGTTGTGTATTTTCGTATAAATGATTAATGCACCCCAGTCCCTGAGTTTTGGCCAGTCTATCCCGGCGTCAACAAGTGCCATAACTGGCTCACTTACCCTATCACTTCGTTTTTTAATTGGAAAATTATTCATTGTCATTTCGGCTCCGTAAGTTTTTTTTTAAGTCAGTAGAGCCTAAGTAAATAAACGGATTGAAAAAAAGCGGCTAAAGTTTCGACTAATGGAGTTGAGAAAAATGTCCTAAATGTTGTGGGTTTTACTTATTGTAGCTACCAATGGACACACATTGCAGATATTATCAAGTTCATGAATTGTGGTTAATTTTCTACACGACTACACTCCGGTGCCGCTTAAGCAAACAATCCACCACCAATTTCCCGTGGTGAATTGACTTCCCAAACACAATTCAACGCGCCCATAAACAACTTAGCTGAACCACGAAATTAGCAATCGTGATTCTCTGCTACCATCCTCTTCTTTGAATCATATTTTACATAAACTTATTGTCCTCGCTTTTATGAAACAACAAAACATCAACTTTACTGTCTGCGCCCTTATCCCTCCACCACCACACGCTTTATGGACCTGCATCTTACAAAACGGATATCGTGTCCCCTTCCGAGATGGACCAAAAAAAAAAAAAAAAAAAGAAGCAAAATCAACAAGCAGATCATCTTCCAAATCGAAGAACGTTGTTCCGTTGGAAAAATCTTGAAAGACTTCGCATTCCGAGTGACGATGCCAGCTGCCGCCCTAGGGAGGGGGAACAAGGGTGACCGAAAACTTTTCGCCTTCTTATTTTTAATCGCAATCTGCCGTTGTCTTGCCTTGTTCCGTTTTTTCCAGGAATTTTTTTTTCTATTTCGAAAACTCGTGGGGTCGCAATGAGAACCCAATTTGACTTTGAGTAAATAATAATAAACGAAATCAAGTTCACAAGATTGCCACTGTCTGCTGTTGCCGCCGGAATGGGATTACCACCGACAATCCGAACGGTTTCCTTTCGTTTTTCGACGTCGTCGAGACGCTCGCCCTATATAGAGGTATATGTAGGGCAAGTGGAGGCAATCAAATCCGATAAACTCGTGAATGTCAATATAGGCTTTTCGCTTATTTTTGGCTCCCCCAACTGCAAGTGCTCGCACCGAGTGTTCACCGTACGTTTTGGGTACACGGCGGATGAGAACGACCCGAATTTGAGTTTAGGAAAATTGACGAAAATTTTACTCAGTCCAGGAGTAGTACCAACACTGGAAAATGGATTTTTGAGTAAGCTAAACTCAAATTTGGGTCGTTCTCATTCGCCGTGTAGGCATGAGATGAGGGTGGTGAAATTCCGTTTCGTTCTTACATTTGACATCCCACCCACGAGAAGCAAGATGCGTGTGATCCCTCTGAAAGAAGTAAAAGTAAATATTATTTTCCGGAATCAATCATCGCGCTCAACGCACCTGCATAGCCGGTGTTCGATTCGATTCCGATTCGACACGATTGATTTGTGGATTTCACTGGCTGTACTAAATCGAATATTTCGTTTCTCTTTCTTTTCTGTTTTAACAGGAGCCGTTGTGGGGCTACGCAATTTGGCCCTAGTCATCAAGCCGCCCTGGGTTCGCCGGGGCCAAGAGGCTCAGCTGCACTGCCAGTACCATATGGATGACAGAACACCACTCTACTCGGTGAAGTGGTACCGCGGTACGCTGGAGTTCTATCGGTACTCACCGTTTGAGAATCCACCGGCGAAGATTTTCCCCTTCACCGGGATTAAGGTCGATGTAAGTATGCTCTGAATTGTTACACGAAGTGCTGGTAGAACCAGAGAAAATCGTTACACGTCATTTTGATAAGCAACCGAGTAAAGCTGAAGATCAAATTGAATACAAAATTTGCTGTTATGATGTAGCTTAGCAGGGTATCAAAACACATTGAGCAAGCAAAAATATAGACAAATCACTTGCGACGATTGGCATGACAAAGTCTCTATCTGCAACATAGCTTGACCAGAACGGTGGAAACAATAAGATAAAATTGTTTGCAAGTTAGTCTGAAACATATGCGGTTGATGATACCTTTTACACGCCAAAGCCCATTATAGATGTGATACAAACACTAAAGCTGCCAAGCCTTCTGAGCAGCGTTTATTAAATGTTACGTGGATTGCAGTGTATAACGTGCCTTAGTTTGTTAAATATAGACAGTGGATGAATGTAATCCACAGGAAATCGAAAAGCGGGGACATACCGTATCTACTGGATCGAACGCTCAATTAGTAAATTAATTAGGTGAATCGTTGGGAGTGACATGTGAGTTCGTTTATGTTGCCATGGTAAACCAAAGAGAAAGTCGATGAAGAGATAGGCCCTTTTGAAATGTTACGCGAGAAATGACAGATCATAGTCACCCTTTTTTTATTTTACCAGTCTCGAATTGGACGCTCACTATGGGCATTTTTGGACTCTGGACGATGTCTAGAGTCCAGAAATTGATATCCGACGCCATTTTTAAATCCAAAATGGTGGCTTCCGGTTTAAAAAAAACTGAAAATACTGTCAAATACCCATCTACATGGGTATTTATGGGATCAGCGTGATGTTAAGATTCCAGAAATTGATACCTGACGCCATTTTGGAATCCAATATGGTGGCCATCTTGTTCAAAATAAGTGGCCAATACCCTAAAATATGCGTATTTGCGGAACGGAGACGACGTGTAGATGCCAAAAATCGATGTCTGATGCCATTTTGGAATCCAATATGGTAGCCATTGGTTTCAAAAAGAGTCAAATACCCTACAATATGGATATTTTCGGATAAGAGACGACGTGTAGAGGCTGAAAATCGATGGGCCTTACGGAACGGGGACGACGCGTGAAGGCCGAAAATCGATGTTCGACGCCGTTTTAGAAAAAGTATAAAATTATTATACAATATTGTCGCCATCGTGGCTTCCAAATAAGTTGAGGACATCAATTATAAGGAAATTATCCATAATTTAGGGTATTTATCACTTTTTTATTAACCCAACGGCCGCCATATTGGATTCTAAAATGGCGTAGGATATCGATTTTCTGCATCTACCGGTTGTTCCCGTTCCAAACATTTCCTTATTGATGGGTATTTGCCGCTTTTCAGTACCCAATGACCGCCATATTGGATTTTTAAACAGCATCGGAGATCAATTTTCGGCATCTACACATCGTCCTCGTTCCAAAAATTCCCACATTGTAGGGTATTTGCCACTTTTTGTGGACCCAATCGCCGCCATAGTTGATTCCAAAATGGCGTCGTGTATACATTTTCGACATCTGCATGTCATCCTCGCTCTGAAAATACCCATATTGTAGCGTATTTTCCACATTTTCTGAACCAAATGGCCACCTTATTGGATTTCAAAATGGCGTCGGACATCAATTTCCATCCTCTTTACATCACCCCGATTCCAAAAATACCAATATTGATGGGCATTTGACAGTATTTCCCACTTTTCGTTAAACCGTAAACCGCCATGTTATATCGGATATCAATTTACGGCCTCTAGACATCACCCCGATTCCAAAAACACCCATATTGATTGGTAGTTGACAGTATTTCTCACTTTTCAAGAAACCGAAAGCCGCAACATTGGAAATTAGTCATGTCTTACTATGCCAAAAATAAAAACACTAACTTTTTTTCTTTGAAGATATAGGGGAACGATGTCTTGAGTTAAGTTGTACTTCTTTCCTCTATTTAACGTCGGTCTCTGTTCCGCAATCTAGTGCCAATCACCGACGGACATCGATTGCCATCCATTGACGGCAATCGAATGTGCAGGAAGGCAGCTCCACACCTGCGTAGGATATTGCACCCATTCAACACACATGGGCCGGGACCAACGGCTTTACTTCCCTTCCGAAGGAAGACGTGACCAGAGATTTTTATGCCTCAGAAAAATTCCACCGACCTCGGTTGGGATTGAACCCAGACCCATTGGGGTGAGAAAGCAGTCACACTTACCACTACACCACCGGTGTCGGCTGTAACTGCTCCCAATCCATCGGGGAAAAAACCGCCTGGAAGAACTCTGGATCCCACAGCGCAACTATCGAAAGATAAACAAACTTTGACGTTTAACTTTTTGCAAGCTACTTTGCTCCATAAATGCTGCCATAAATCTGAGCTATAGATACTATAGATTACATAGATAAGCGGAGTCAAAGTAAATATCAAGAGCAAATTTTCATTATGTCGTAAGTAACATTCGCACCAATCCGAGAAAAATAAAGTTTTGTTTTGATGACAGAAAAGTTATTCCTATTTCCAAGTAAACACATATAATCTCATAGTGATAGCAATGTTTGAGATTTTTAGCAGGGTTTTAATCATACAAATGCAAATCGCTAGCTTTCATGCTAAAAAATACTGGTTTTTGAGTCAAAAGTTATTATACGTCGTTTGGTGGCCCCTATTGTTACTTAAGTCAAAGTGTATTTACCAGGATATTCGGGAGAATTATCAATTACGTCTCCTTACGTGCAGCCCATTCATCATTTTAGGACTACCGAAATCATCTTAGCATTAAACAGTTCGATTTTTTTTTTTTTTTTTTTTTTTTGTTAATAAACAGTTCGATTTATTCACTTTAATAATGAGAAAGCGAAACGACGAACGTACACTTTTCACGGGTTTCTCAGCGCTGTTACTTAAGTCAAACGGCATCTCCATAGAAATTGGGTGACTTAAGTAACATCGAAAACTATTTTGATCGGAAGGTGATTACGTCGAAAAGCAATTTGACTGACAAATAAATTTAAAATGGGATTTGATCCTATATTCGGACAGTATATAGTGTAATAGCAGGAGCATCGATTGACACTGATAGCTCGACTTCGTTAACCTTTGTTACATTCGACGTAATGAAAATTTGCTCTTGATATAATGTAGCCAAACGAACTGTCAATTAGTGTAGCCAAACGAGCATGACGCCATCATAGAGCTTTTTGACGTTCGATCGGCGCACACTAATGCACCATTTAAATTGAACGAGTGCGAGCAAGAGGGAAACAGATTAGTCACAGATTAGGACATAATTCCTCGAAATTCCGTAAAAGATCTTGAAACTTTCCTGAAATTAGGGGCTATTTTGGAGTTCTCTGGTCATCCTCGAAGCGCTCGGAACTTCCCTGACTACCGGAATATCTCTAATCATTTTTAGAGGTCTCTGTATATCTCTTGTATAATGCCTCTTCCTCGATTATCTCGGAGAGCCAGCACGGGTTCATGAAACATCGGTCTACAACAACAAATCTGATGTGTTACGTCACCAAACTGTCTCGTGAAATTGAATAAAGAAGGCAAGTAGACGCGGTGTATATTGATTTTGCTAAAGCGTTCGATACTGTACCGCACATTCTAGTCACTGATAAAATGAGGCACATAGGATTCCCCGATTGGATAACAGAGTGGCTTTTGTCGTACTTATCGAATCGAAATGCTTATGTGGTTGTTAACTCTGCACGATTCCATTCATTCAACATCATGTCTGGTGTACCGCAAGGTAGCGTTCTCGGTCCTCTAACCTTCAACATTTTTATTAACGACCTGTGCATACTACTTTCATCATTCAAAGTTTCCTTTGCCGATGATCTCAAAGTGTATCGCATCATTGCCTCATCTTTAGACTGTGACGCTTTGTAGGAGGATATAAAGGTCATGCTTACCCGGTGCGGTGACAACGGCATGAGCGTTAACAGCAAGAAGTGCAAGATAATATCGGTCATCGCTGTATCGGTCAAACTCACCATCGGTACTATATGGACGCAGAGACACTCGAACGGGTTAATTCGATCTGCAATCTGGGAGTCACCATCGATTCAAAGCTGAGGTTTAACCCTCCGTTACTCGCGCCAACTTTTGTAACACGAGTACTCGCGCGTTGTACTTTGTACAACAGTGTGAATTTTCTATTGCCATTTTGCAGCCGAGCTACCAACCGATATGAAACCAACAGGTATTCCTTAAAAAACTTGTTTTTAACTAAACAAGTTATACTTTTATCACAGTTAACTCAAAAAAATACGGATAATAGAGGAAATGTGGATGGAAACCGCGTAAACGGTGCCCGTACTACGTGGGATTTGAGTTAATTGGTTACAACATGGAAAATCTCGAGATCCTGACCAGATAGAAAGTTACTGTCTTGGGCAAAGTTGTTTTAGAGATCATAACCTTTTCGCTGGTGGTGAGTAGTTCAAAATTTTCTCACTACGTAGTGCTAGAATACATGTGAAATTATCGCATGTGAAATATCTCGAGATCCTGACCAGATAGAAAGTAACAAAGTTGTTGATGAGATCAAAGTCTATTTATTGGTGCACAAAAGTTCAAAATTTTCTCAATATCGCATATTTAAATATCTCTAGATCCTTACCAGATAAAAAGTTACTGTCTTAGGCAAAGTTTTTCAGGAAGTCAAGATCTTTTCGTTGGTGGAGTAGTTCAGAAAATTCTCACTACGTGGCCCTAGTAAATACGTGTAATTCTCGCATATACAATAGCTCGAGATCCTGAGCAGATAGAAAGTTACTGTTTTCGGCAAAGTTGTTCAGGAGGTCAAAGCCTATTGCTTGGTATACAATAGTTGAGAATTTCCTAAGCGGTGCTAGTATACACGTGAAATTTTCACATATAAAATATCACGAGATCCTGACCAAATAGAATGTTACTGTCTTCGGCAAAGTTGTTTAAGAGGTCAAGGTCTTTTGGCTGTTGGACAGAAGTTCATTTTTTTTCACATCATTGCGCTTGTATACACGTGCAATTCTCGCATTAGATATATTTCGAGACCTGCTAAACTGTCATCGGCAAAGTTGTCCAGGAGATCAAAACTTTTTCGTTGGTTGACAGTACAGAATTTTCTCACCACGTGGTGCTTGAGATCCTGAACAGCTAGAAATTTACTGTATTTGGCAAACCTATTAAGGAGATAAAGATCTTTTGGTTGATGAACAGTAATTCAGAAATTTCTCAAAACTTGGCTGGAAATTCTCGCATATCAAATATCATAATATAAAAATACAATTTACATCAGCCTATGTGGGATGAGACAAATATATTCTGGATTTCTTTTACTGGTGAAGATTTTCATGCAGATTTGTGGATACATAAATTGGGGTGAGTCGTTCCACTTGTATACCTCTGATAAATTAGTGGTAACACGTATCTCAGATGGAAAACATTATCTTAAAAGATCAATATCGCCGAAACTTCCACCAAGGGGTCTAGAACAAAAAAAAATCCCTGTATTTACGTGTGCACGGACAACGAGACTAATTCAGAGAGTGAGGCACTTTTGCTCAGTTGAATAGACAAATTTATAAAACCGCACCCTCTCGATCATAAGTTTAAGGACACGCTCTAAAAAACGTCCAATTTTCGTTCTTTGTAGACCATTTTGAAGATTTTGAATGCAAATACGAAGAGGCAAATTGCTCAAATTTTATATACCAAAGGTTCACCCAAAGTAACACTATTTTTCATAATTTACTCTGAAGAATCATGATTGATTATCTCAGAATTGGCTTGAAAAAAATTTGAAATTAAAACTAGTAGTAGAACCCTAGGCCTCCCTTACCTCAGTCGGTAAAGTCGCAGCTACAAAGCAAGACCAAGCTGGAGGTGGCTGGGTTCAATTCCCGTTCCGGTATAGGAATTTTTCGGGTTGGAAAATTTCTCGACTTCCCTGGGCATAGAAGTATGATTGGACTTGCCACACAATTATACCAATGCAAAAATGGTACAGGCATCGAAAGCTCTCAATTAATAACTGTGGAAGTGCATCTAGAACACTAAGTTGAGAGCACGCAATAAGCTAATATGTGATATGCAATAAGCTTGAAATGCGAAGAAGAAGAAGAAGAAGCAGTAGAACCCTTATACTATACCATTCATACCATTCAAATAACCTAAGGAGATCAAACATTGGACGTAAAATGAGAGAGCTTTGAACAAAACACATTTGCATGTTTACCATCCGGAAGAACTTTGCCGCATGTACAACTTTGACGATAACAGTTACTACAAGTAAGTACCTTAAGCTATAGCATATACAAATATTTTACATGCACACTAGCACCGCATACCGAAAATATTCTAAACTTATACTGTTCACCAGCAAAAAAGCTTTGATCTCCTAAACAACTTTGCCGAAGACAGTAATTTTCAAGCTGTTCGAAATCTCGAGCTGTAGCATATATGAGGATTGCACGTGTATACTAGCGCAGCACAGTGAGAAAATTCTGAACTACTGTTCACCAGCCAAAAGACCTTGACCTCCTGAACGACTTTGCCGAAGACAGTAACTTTCTATTTGCTCCGGATCTCGATATATTTTATACGTGAAAATTTCACGTGTATACTAGCGCCGCGTAGTGAGAAAATTCTGAACAACTTTGTTAAAGACAGTAACTTTCTATCTGGTGAGGATCTCGAGATATATCACAGGCGAGAATTTCACATTTAACTAGCGCTACGTAGTGAGAAAATTTTGAACAACTGTTCACGAGCAAAAATTTTGTGATATCCTGAACAACTTTGCTGACGACAGTAATTTTCTATCTGGTCAAGAACTTCAGATATTTTATATGCGAGAATTTCACATGTATACTAGCACCATGAATTGAGAAAATTCTGGACTACTGTCCACCATCCAAAAGACCTTGACCTCCTGAACAACTTTGTCGTAGACAATAACTTTCTTTCTTGTCAGAATCTCAAGATATAGCATATACGAGAAGTGTACATGTATACTAACGCCACGTGGTGAGAAAATTCTTAACTACTGTTTACCAGCCAAAAAGCCTTGACCCCCTAAACAACTTTACCGAAGACAGTGACTTTCTAGCTGATCAAGATCTCGAGCTATTGAATATGCGAGAAAGGCATTTATATACTAGCGCCGCATAGTGAGAAAATTCTGAACTATTGTCACCAAAAAAAAAAGGATCTTGAATTCCTGAAAAACTTTGCCGAAAACATTTACTCTCTATTCGGTCAGGATCTAGAGATATTTTATATGCAAGAGTTTCACACGTATAGTAGCGCTGCAAAGTGAGAAAACTCTGAACTACTGTCCACCTGCGAAAAAGCCTTGACCTCCTGAACAACTATGCCGAAGACAGTACCTTTCTATCTGGTTGGGAATTCGAGATATTTTATATGAGAATTTTACGTGTGTACTAGCGTCGCGTAGTGAGAAAATTCTCAACCAAGCAATAGGCTTTGACCTCCTGAAAATTTTTGTGAAAGACAATAACTTTCTATCTGGTCAGGATCTCGAGATATATCACATGCGAGAATTTCACATGTATACTAGCGCTACGTAGTGAGAAAATTCTGAACTACTGTCCGCCAGCGACAAGTTTATGATCTCCTGAACAACTTTGTCGGAGACAGTAACTTTCTATCTTGTCAGGATCTCTGTATTTTCCATGTTGTAATCAATTAAATCAAATCCCACGTAGTATGATCACAGTTTACGCGGTTTCCATTTACATTTTCCCTAGTAACGGAGGGTTAACGATCATGTATAGATGATATCAGTTAAAGCTTTTTCGGTATTAGGATTCATCCGTCGACACGCTTCTGACTTCACCGATGTATATGCTCTAAAAACACTCTACTGTTCGTTGGTGCGCAGTATCCTGGAGTACGCTGCACCAGTTTGGTCGCCGTATTACGTAACACAGACGCTGACGATCGAACGTGTGCAGAAAAGGTTCATAAGATTCGCTCTTCGTCAACTTCCTTGGAACGATCCAGAAAATCTTCCTCCCTATGTCGATCGATGCCAGCTGATTAAATTCGAACCTCTTTCTACCAGGCGAGTCAACATGCAACGCTTGTTTGTCTTTGACCTCATCAAAGGATCCAAAGGATCCATGCACTTCGCGAACAGATTCCACTGAATGCTCCATCCAGACGCTTCCGTCACTCGCCACTCCTAGCGGTTCCTTATCATAGGTCAAACTACGGCCATAATAATCCATTCGACTCGTGTCTTCGAGCATTCAATGACGTTAGCGATGAGTTCGATTTGAATTTGTCTAAAAATGTGTTTAGTAATAGGATTGAAGATAAGGTTTATGTTTAATTATAAGTTATTCAGTCTGTACGACTAAGTCGAAGATGATGTCATAAATAAATTATTCATGTTATCATTTTTAGTAAACAGAGCCCCGCTGTTGTGTCAAAAAAAAAAAAATTCAGTACACGGTTAGAAAAAAGTACCCTTAACATTAAGTTCTTTTCACTCATCTCGGCACTATAGTGCAGGAACCCAAAAGTAGGTAAAGCGGGTCAAAGTAATTTTCATTTACTTGAGTGCAGTTCGTATGGAATTTTCCACTAGCTTTTTAACCAAAAGTAAGTTAGTTGTACCCAAAAGTAGGTAAATATGATTATACCCAACGTTGGGTTCCCACACTTTACTACCCCTGTTGGGTGGTTTTGCTCCTTCTTTTTGACAACATTAGAAGGAGAAAATGAGACAAACTAGTCAAAAGTAGGTAAAAGTGAACTGGTCGTTGGGTACTTTTTTCTTAACGTGTAGATGAACTAAAGTTCACCCGTGCACAAGTCTATGTGTTTATGTCAAAATTCAAATTCATGCAGGTAGTTGGTCTATCTGTTAAGGTTGTCTTCATTTTCAGCTAAGTTGAGTGTAGAAGGAACGATTTTTATCAGCACTGGTTGCGTTGCGACCTTCGTTTGAGCGGATAGCAACGAAAAAAAGTGGCGATTTTGAAAATTCAATTACATTAGTTGTTATGGTTGGATCAATGTAGATGAACTGAATTTCAACCTTGAAGTCTGTGTTTAATACCTTTATGTAAGTAATTTTAAATAAGCAAAGAAACGACAAATCAACGTACTTTAGTAACAAAACAAAAGCTATGAATTATTATGAACTATTAAGCTACGTCACTCATTATACTTTTGGTAAGGGTCACATGTACGAAAATAAATGATCGAATGTTTGTTGACGCCACGATTTTGAACACGTTAGCGCCATTTTGATCTGGTATATGTGGCGCCAAATGTTGAAAATTGCTACTACTTAGCTCAAATTTTATGTCCACAGCACTACCTGGCATAACTTTCACGCAACTCCCTTCCACTCCCCCGCTGTCACTGTTCAAAATTCCTGATACAGACAAATGCAGACACTACATTCGCTTTCGTACAGACCCTCTGGCACTATCTGGCATCCCTGCAACACAGTGAACAGCAACCGGTAGAAACAGGTCGTTATCACGTTATCATCACCATAAAGTGAACTGAATCATCATCCTCGTCAGTGCAATAAACAATGCCAAACTCATACAGGAAAGTACATAATTAAAAAACCATCAACAAAATGTCATCCGCCCTATGGAGTAATGCAGCATGGCGAAAGTGCTAATCCCAGAGGAGCCCACACACGACTGATAGATTACCAGCTCAAACATCCTAGTCCATCAAAATACTTCAGTTGTAATTCACCATGCAGCACCTCTTGGCCACTTTGACACTGTTCCATGTCTCAGTATCGGCAGATTTGGAATATTCTGTTTGTAAGAGACAGCAGATCAAAACAGGGCATCTCTCCAGCTCTTGTTCCCATGACGGATACATCGTCCAGCTACTGGCGGACAATTTTGGCCATAGCCCGTTCAACGAGTACCCGAATTGGGACCAGTACGATCAGAATTGTAAGAGGCTGCATATGAACAAGCTGTCCAATAACATCTGTAACATAACGGTTCTTTGCCGTTGCGAAGAGGCATATGCATCAACACTTGTTCAAACAGTTTCGATAATCGCAGCCAATAGGTTCATGTGGAAAGCGGAGAACTTCATAGTGAATCCAATATTCAACGTTTTTACCAAGCGAATCACTTATTATTTGTCAGCCTGTATGATTCGAAATGGGACTGAAAGTCATGGATTGATAGTAACGATTGATAATAAAGAACGCATAGTGGACCATGGGTGGAGAAACTGTAACTTTCGGAATGAATTTTTCGTAGTGTTGGACGATCAGTTCAATGAGAAGCTTATTGCAGGCACTGGCTTTAATTATGCCCTGCTGGTCGTCGTGGCGTTGGAGCTGGGATTACTGGTTGTATGGTTCTGCAAACAGATGGTGATGGGAATTAGAGCGAGAAACAGGATTCACAGCTATGGAGGTCGGGAGGATCAATAAAGGCTTAGACGTTCCTGGCTCTGGGCAACAGACGGGGCTGATTGATTATCATCTTTTTCTTCGTTTCAACTGGAACACAGTTGCGTGTGCAAGGGGGGGGGGGCATGGCCCCTCCAAATGATTTGTGTTTCATACCCCATGCGCCCTCCTGATGCTCCTCATTGCTAGACCTTTACTGTTAACACCCTCTTATTGTTTCAAACACATTAGAAAAATAAAATCAAATTTCCATAAACATAACACACACCATTCTTGGGATGTATCAACAAGTTGAAGAAAAAAAAAATAAGTTCTCTGAGACAGCCGCCATGGGAAGTCATGAAGTGTTTGACAAAATTGTTATTATTAGTTTAAATGCCTTCACACAAAACAATTTTTCAAAACTTGATTTATTTTCTAATTTTTATGCAAAAGCAAATTCGGCGGAGGAATTAAAAATGAAGATTTTATTTTTAAATAAAAACAACCTGCAGGCGCTAACGGCGCCGGTGGTGTAGTGGTAAGCGTGATTACCTCTCACCCCAGCAGGCCTGGGTTCAATCCCAGTCGGCGCCGCCGGGATGTTCTGAGGCATAACATCTCTGATCACGCCTTCCTTCGGATGGGAAGTAAAGCCGTTGATCTCCGGTTCATGAGTTGATGGGTCGATAGGTAGGGTCCAGGTGTGGGAGCTGCCTTCCTGGCACGTTGGTAGCATTGGTGCTCAGCACGGAAAACAAGATCGACGGAAAAAACAAACCAAAGGAAAAAAAAAAAAAAGCTGCAGGCGCTAGGAGTATTTAATTAAAATTTGATTTGATTTCTACTTTGATGATACTCATGAAACTGCAAGGCGTTGGGAGAGTAAGGAAATTGAAGGTGTGTTTTTTAAAATCTCTGATTCGACAGGAGGGCACCAGGGGTATTTGATTAAATTTTTATTTGCTTTGATGACATGCATGCTCTTGGATGCTGTTAGAATGTTTCATGAAATTAGAATAGTTAGTTTACAACTGGGGGCGCTAGGAGTCTTTATTTTTATTTTATTTCATACTTGGATAAAACCAATGCAACTGGAAGGCGTTTGTAACATTTGATGGTTTTTAATTGAATTTGATTTAAAATAATTTTTCTTTGATGATGTACATGCTTCTGGAAGGCGTTTTGATTTTGGCATTAAATTTAAATGGTTTGCATTATGGGACGCTAAGAGTATTTGTTTTTATTTCTTTTTAATGATACTAATGCAAATTCAAGGCCTTTTTGAAGTTTGAGAAAATTGGAATTTTTGCTTTTAATTTCCTTGAAGCAATAGGGGCGCTAGGGGTTTTTAGTTGAATTTGATATAATTTTTTAATTTTTGTTTCCTGAAATTGTAATTGTTGGTTTGCAACAGGGGGCACTAGGGATCTTTAATTGAATTTATTTTTGTGTGTTTATTTTGATGAGCATGCTCGTAGAGGGCGTTTGAAAAATGGGGAAATTGAATGTGTGGATTCAAATATCTCTGATGCAACAGGGGGCGCTAGGAGTCTTTAATTGAATTTGATATTTTTTATACTTTGGTGGTGATACTAATGCAACTGGAAAGCATTTATAATTGTTCATTGAATTGTAAATGTTGGTTTTTAATGTTCCTAAACCAACAAAGGGCACTAGGGATCTTAAAATCAATTAGATTTTGTTTCCTGCAAATGTAATTATTGATTTGCAATAGAAGGCGCTAGGAATCTTCATTTAAAATCTTTTTGATACCTTCATGATACTTATGCAACTGAAAGGCATTTGTAATCTTTGATGAAATTTGAACTGTTGGTTTAATGTCACTGAAGCAACAGGGGGCGCAAGTAGTTTTTAGTTGAATTTTATTTTATTGTTTAATTTTCGTTTCCTGAAATTGGAATTGTTGGTTTATAACGGGGGCGCTAGGAATCTTAATTTGATTTTTTTTTTCATACTTGGATACTAATGCAATAAGAAAACTTTTGTATGGCGAAATTGTAATTATTGGATTTAATGTCACTGAAGCAACACAGCTGGGGGTCTTTAATTGCATTTATTTTTTTGTTTTTATTTTGATGATGAGCATGCTTGTGTTTAAAAATTGGGAAATTGTATGTGTGGTTTCAAATATCTCTGCTGCAACCGGGCGATAGAGGTCTTTTATTGAATTTCATTTCTTTTTTATTTTCGGGACCTTGTGGTCTTAGAGTTACCTCTATGATATAAAGCTGTTGCTTGTTTGTCACATTCGAGGCACACACACTATTTGTGTCAAAGAATCAGTTGTACCTGCAGCAGTCATCCACAACTGAAATTTTGTATACCTGCTAATCTATTTGATTTCATTGACGTGCATGTATACCCCCTCTCCCTTAACAATAACCCGAAAAAAACATGAACTTTGACGATCATTTTTTTCCGGGAAATAAATTTTATGCAAACCTCAATTATGTATAAACAATTAATTTTTTACATGCAGAGCCAACATTTTCAAAAAAATTAATTGTTTATACATAATTGTGGTTTGCATAAAATTTATTTCCCGGAAAAAAATGATCGTCAAAGTCCATGTTTTTTTCGGGTTATTGTTAAGGGGGAAGGGGGAGGGGGTTATACATGCACGTCTTTTCAAGTCTCATTCCTCATTGTGGTGGACACGCCGTGATCCAGCCACTGTCTTGGTCCTGCTTGCTGCAGGACCTAGTGCCACGCCGTCCGAAGCGATAATGAACAGATGCAGGTAACATTAGTAGTAAAATTAATGTTTATTTTCTGGGATTTTTATGTTTCAACATTTGATTTAACATTTCAATTGGTTAGCCTTTGGCTCTTCATCTTTGTTCTAGTTAATTGGTTATTCTAATGTGATGATTGCGTTTAGCGCTAATTTACAGAATACCCTTTGAGGGATTGTTTTGGTTTGAATTTAAAAATTTGATAACCTACCTACTTGAGCACCTAACTACTTAAACTAGGTTGCCAAATCACGAATGATCTAGTGGTTTGATCGCAGACAGGCGACTCTGAACCTTTCCAGCGTGGAAGTCTTTCGCTCCTCGAGTGTTTGAAGACCGGCCAGGTGGTGAATCTCAGAATTACGAGTTCGCGGTGGACTGTTAAGGATCATTCTGAGGATCTTGTTTTGGATCCTCTGAAGCTTTAAGTGGTGGCACTTAGCACAACTCTCCCAGATTGGCATACCATACTCAATAGCCGGCAGAATGATTTGCTTGTGGATAGCAAGCTTGTTTTTGAGGGACAGGGTGGACTTCCTGTTTATCAGAGGGTAGAGCGACCTGATCAAGATGTTACACTTGGTGGATGTCTTGTCCACATGGGATCGGAATAGCAATTTGCTATCGAGGATGAGACCAAGGTAGACTACTTCACTTGACCATTCAATGGGAGTGCTATCAAGATGGATCTTGACGTTAACAGGCGGAACAAGCCGAGGTGAATTCGAGTGCGGAAACAGAATGGTTTGTGTTTTAGCTGCATTGATACAAATCTTCCAGCTCTTGAAATAGTCGGACAGAACATCCAGGCCTGATTGTAGTTTACTCGCCAGAGCACGGATCACTCGACCCTTATAGATGATGGAGGTGTCATCTGCGAACATTGACAGGATACCACCACCCGGCAGGGGAGGAACGTCTGACGTGAAAATGTTGAATAGGATAGGCCCAAGCAGGCTACCCTGAGGAACCCCTGCATCATCGTTGAACGTATCAGAGGGGACATTGTTCAAGTAGACCTGGAATGATCTGCCCGACAAGTAGTTTTTGATGATCTTCACGAGGTAGATCGGAAAGTTGTATCGATGCAGTTTGTACACTAGACCATCATGCCAGACATTGTCGAACGCCTTCTCGACGTCGAACAATGCCATGGCAGATGTATTGGAAACGAACTTATTCCGCTTGATGATGTTAGCACCCCTTTGTGAGTTGGTGGATGGTAGAGTAGCCTTTCCTAAACCCCCGAATTGCTCTTTGAGAAAGATGTTATTATCATTTGAAAACACCAGCAGACGGCTGAGTATCAATTTTTCGAATACCTTCGAGATGGAGGACAAGAGGCTGATGGGGCGATAGCTTTTGGCACTGGTTGGATCTTTGCCAGGCTTGTGAACTGAAATCACTTTGGCTAACTTCTAGCATGCAGGGAAGTAGCCAAGCTCCAAACATTTGTTGAAGATAACGGTAAGATGGTTGAAGAAGTCAATACTCAAGTTTTTCAACTCGAGGTTGACTACACCATCCATACCCGCAGCCTTCATGTTTTTAGTACTTCTAATAGCTTCTATCACCTCATCAGCCGATATTCTACTATGATCATGCACTACTACGGGGGTGTCAGCGTCTCTAGTCATTGCCTCCAGTACGGCAGGCCCATGGGGGCTCACCATGTTTTGACCAAGATTATGTGAAATCACAAAATGTTGGCCAAGAGCATTGGACTTTTCAACTGAGGTTATCAGTAGGGATGGGTCTAAGTGGTCAACAGAGGAAAGCGGAGGGATCGGTCTCGACTTATTTTTCAAAATTTTGGTGATCTTCCAAAATGGTTTTGCACAATCTGGGAGAGAGCGAATCTTTTTGGTAAAATCGTTATTTCTGAGTTCCACCATCCTGGCCTGGATAATTTTGGTTAGCCTATTGACATTGGTATTCAAGTGGGGCAGCCCAGAACACTGAAACTGCCTACGAATGGTGTTACGGAGCCTGATAAGATCTTTGGTTGGGCTGTCAAGGTTCAGAGTATGACTCACCTGTCTGGATGGTGGTACGTGTTGCTCCCTGGCACGGGATATCGCCTCTTCGATGGCTTGCAGACACTGATCGACTTCTTCGTACGACTCCGGTAGGACGTCGTAATTGATTGCTGTGTCCACACAGCGCTGATACTGCTGCCAGTTGACACGATGGTAATTTCGCCGGGAAACTTGAAACCTATTGGCCGATGAACCTACTTCGGCCACCACCGGATAGTGGTCCGAGCTCAGTTCCTGATAGGCGATAGGTTGGGAGATGTTATCGCCAATGTTGCAGATGAAGATGTCGATGGTGGCATGAGCTCCGGATCGACTCAACCGGGTGGGAGTGTCCGGACACAGAATGTTGTAGTGGGCTTGCTGCAGATCATTGTATAATATTGTGCCGTTCTGATTTCGCCGACTATTGCCCCAGGCTTGATGCTTGGCGTTCAGGTCGCCAGCGATGACGAAATTTTGCCGCCGTCGTGTTAGCTTGATGATGTCTCTTCGGAGGTCTGCGGCCGAGCCGTCCCTAATGTTGGTTTGCTTGGGGCAGTAGACCGCAATGATGGTGATTGGACCAAGCGATGTGCTCACCTCAATTCCGATGGCTTCGATAATTTTCAGCTGGAAGCTTGGTAGTAGCCGGCAGCTGATGTTCCGCCTCGCAGCGATGGCCACTCCCCCTCCCCCGGAGCTGGTGCGGTCAAGTCTTACGAGCCGAAAGTCGGGAAGGAAGACGTTCAGCTCGGGCTTCAAGTGAGTCTCGGTGATGACGGCTATGTCGATTTGCCGTTCGTTGAGAAAGTCAACAAACTCGATGTTTTTGCTCTTCAAGGAGCAAGCATTCCAATTTACGATCTTGATGGCTTCACGGTCCATACTTAGTGACTAGGGACAGGGCAGCATGTAGCTGTTCAGATCGAGTCTTGCAGGTGCGCATGATGATGATGACCTTGGCCACGAGCGTCACAAGTTCCTCCGAGGTGAACGGAGAATCGTCGACAGGCTCATCTGAGACAGCACCAGCGGAGGCGAACGATGATTACGGAGGCGACCGACCTGGTGGTTTATTGTAGCCTTCCGACGGATATTAATGAACTCAACTCGCTTGGGACATCCGCGATTGGAGGCTTGATAGTTTCCACCGCAGTTGACACACGTTGGCTCTATGTCATCAACTTGCTCACAGGACGCAGTTGAGTGAGCTCCAGCACACTTGCCGCAGTTTGTCTTCATGTGGCAGTTTTTGGTGCCATGGCCATAGGAGAGGCAGTTCGTACACTGCGTAACATCACGATGATGGGGTTTGTAATGCTCCCAACTGATGATGACCTGAAACAGGTCCCGGATTTTGGATCTCAGAGCCGCAAGACTGGTGGATCCCTTCGTGAAGTGCACCAGGAATAACTGGTCACGGAAGCTGGTATTGTTGATGGAACGGCGGTTCATCTGGAACACGGCCTCAGGTTGGAGCCCAAGCCGCTCCAGCTCGGACTTCACCGCAGCTGCCTCGAACGACGGTAATCCACGCAAAACCGCCTTCAGTGGCTTGCTCGATGGCAGATCATGCGTGAAGAAGTCCACGTTGTTTTCCTTCAGGAAACATCCAATTTTTTGTACTCCTCCAGGCTGGAGCACATGATTTTGGTACCGATGCTGCAAAGCTTAAAGCTAGGCAGCAGCTTGTGTTTTGCCAGTTCGGCACCTAGCTTGGCAACATCCTTCACCGGCGTGAAAAGCGGGGGAATTCGCTCTTTTCTTGCAATGGGAGCGGCGTCACCATCGCCATTTTCTTCCGGGAGTACTGCATACTGGTTGGCTTGCAGTACTCTTTTTCCGGCGTCATTCTGCGATGCGCTGGGCTTGATTAGCACCTTCTTTGAAGGGCCCGCTGTTGACTCATTGACACGTTTACGCACCATTTGTTTCGTGTTTGCAAGTACAAGTAAACTTGCCAGAACGCGAGAAGGTGGCGACACTTCCACAGCGCAACGCGACAGCACAAAATGAAACAAAATCGGAACGAGATCTCGAGCGAAAAATACGGACTAAACAGCTCAACAGTCAAGCAAAGAATCTTGTTTCAACAGAGGCAGGAGAGCAGCGTTGATTTATATCTTTTCAGGTTCAAGCAGAATGATGTGCAACCAAGTGGTATTCATTATGAAGACTGTGGTTGGGAAAAAAGGTTTATTTCATGAAAACAGTGATAACATTATCATTTGTACATTTTCAAAAGTTCAATTAAAGAAAAAATGGAAAAATATTTATTTCAACAGGTTCGTAATGTAATATCCTATCGATTGGCGTATTTGGATTTTAATTTCATCTATAAATGACAAAGTTACAAGCGTTCAAAACCTAACACTCCTTACCCACACATATTTTTTGACTTGCACCCCAGTATAGTTGACAATCTATTGAACTGGTCGATGTACTGGACGAAGTAAAACAGCCGATTAATAGTAACTGTAGATTTGATGGTTTTCACCCAAATACATTAGAAGGCCTTAAAAATATTTGCTTTTCATTAGGAAAAACGGCTGGAGTAGATAACGTTAATGCTAGAGTTATTCAAGATTGCTTTAATGTCATTTGACACACTCTGCGGGACCTTATTAATCAATCATTGCAATCTGGGCACGTGCCGCATATTTGGAAAGAATCTTTAGTTGTTCCTATACAAAAAGTTGCTGGAACGATTAAAGCTGAAGAGTTTGGATGATGGATTTTTAGTTTTTTTTTATTTTGTAGTAAAAAATAACTTTGAGTAGTCTGGTTTGAGCACCGCGCGCGTGGAATACAGGTATAAAGGACAAAACCGTGGCAATTGTGGCAGAAGCCTTGAATTAGTAAAGGGTTGGCTGGAATCAATGCAATCGCCCTCCTAGTGCGTGAGCTCGCTTGCCCTTTTCGCATACTTTGCCAGCTTAGGTGTGGAAGGATTTATTAAGTTAAGAGATGAACTAGCCTATGGCTAAAAATCTCTATAATAAAGGAAAAAAAAAAAAAAAAAAGATTTATTATGTATTAATTTCTAGGGAACATAGAGACATTTTAAAACTTCTGGAATATGTAATGTTTATATGATTCAAAATAATAATAATAATATTCCAATGGATTATTTATGAAATTCTTTCAAAATCACGAACTTAAAATAAATCAACTATTGGAGATCTCTGTCTGAGTGTTAAATCAATTACTTTATAAACTAAATTTTTAATAAGATATGTGTTTAACAAACAACAGTTTTTAAAAGTTTTCGTTAAACCTCGAAATTTTTCGAAGAAAATCTGGAAAGCAAGGAAAATGTAAGTAAGTTAACATTACTTCTTCAAAATTATTGGCGCCCTCAAAGCTATGAAGCGCCCCCTTTTAGAAGGCGGGCCTCCCCAAATGAAGAGGGCTACGCACGCCAGTGCTGAAACATCTGATAACCCTTACCCCTCAGTTTCGAGTGAGCTTTATGGCCGCTCATTCCACTGGTGTTTGAGTGATTACTTCGAACTGAGGACGTCTACAAGCGTTTCTGTGGAAAGACAAGAAATTGTTAAACAATTACAAAGGAAATTTTCAACTTTATGATTTCTGATGTATTTTCTGTAGACAGTTGATGTTTTTTTTTTTATTTAACTGATTTTCGACTGCGTTTATTACTGTGATTGATTCAAATTTTTGATATATAAACCTCCAAATTTACTCCCTTTTTGGTAACTAAATTTTCACTCACATTACTTAGTAGCACACCGCTCTAGCGAACGTGAAAGCCCTTTCAAAATAATTCCAATTTATATGTCGTCCATGATCCACCTGCACAGAGGCTTCGTCCCTCAATTCATCTGAATATCTAATCCGGCCCACATTAATCCTTTCGCTCAACAATCATCTATTTACCGGAGCTCGTTCCGCTTCCGCATCAGCTCCGACCGGTTGATGCTCGTTTACCCGCACACACACACACACACACACACACACACACACACACACACACACACACACACGCACTCACACAAGCTGAGTAGTACACATTTCATCCGGGTCCTACGAGTTCGAGACCCTGGCTCTTATGCAAATGACTAGCAAATTGAAATTAAAGCCTTTGATCAAATATGTAATAAAATACCCCAGCTTCGGACAGTGAGTCAACACTGGGGCACACCCAACGGCCAACGGCAAACAGCATTAGCAATAATAATAGCAAGATCAACCGTTCACCTCCAGTGTCGACAGACTCATCCGGTGTCGCTGGGCGGAATCTTGGCAGTGTAGTTGGTGCTCATCATCTCAATGCCACGTTCTCACGCACAGCGCAAATTGAGACGCACTTTCAGCAGGGAAATGGCTAGGCCAGCGTCGTGCCCGGAGCCTACCAACACGCGTTCATATATTTATGTAAGTACAGAGTGGTGTTTGCTTAAAAGGAAATTTATTCCCACCCACACGCCATGTGGGCATAACCAACACACACAGTGTCAATTCGTGTCCGTCCGTTTATGTGAGTCCGTCGCACGGGACCTACTCAGCCAGCACCACACCGGTATGGATGCACAGCAAGACGGAAATCCGTGCGATAGATCTTGTCCGCTTAGTACGGGAAATGCCGGATGGTGTCCGGATCCGCCGTCTAGTGTAGTGCAGGCGGCTGTCAACACGACATATGTTTGTATTCACGCGAGCCTGAAAGCTTTGCCTTCATAGTGGAATATCTTTGATTATGCATGGCAGCAGGGTGAAAAGACCGTACGCGAAGACAATCCAATTTGCTGACTCGACTGTTGACTGGCAGAAATGACACGCTTCAGAGATAGTTGATAAACTTGGTTGGCTGGGCAGTGTTTCTTATCGGCGTGCATCTCAGCTCCAAACAAACCAGCTATCGCTTGAAGTTGTGCTATCTACGATTTTCGAAAACAACCAAACGTAATTTCCCCTTGATAACAGCTATCTTCGGCGGAACAGATATTGGTGTCGTGTCATTGGTGTCGTGTTAATTTCGTGAAAATTTAAGCGCGATATCACATAAATCACATTTTTCTAAACATTCCGAAGCGTTCCGCCCATGATCTTTCAGTTACGATTTTCTACAATAGAAGCCTGGGATAAATCGTAATGTCTTTTTCGCCACAAGACTCAACTATATTCTTGCATTCGGGTACCGTACCGACAGTATCGCTTGTCTTATGTTCTAATTAAAACCGCAAAATAGATCACGTGCGTACGAAATTATCTCGCCAGGAAACCAACATTCGATAAGTTAGGAATACTAAAGATGATCCAGAGAACATCAGGGAAGTTAAGAAATCGTAAACTCGAAAACTTCACAGAAGTTTCGAAAAGTTCACGGCAGTGCAGATATCGTCGGGAAGCTCCAAAAGCTTTAGAACAGTTTCATCTATTTAAGGGCCAAGATACGAACCAGCCACGAAGGGTTCAAGTTTCTATAATAAAGGCAAACATAATTGTGAACACCGGTACCGTCGAGTTGGTCACCCTACCCTCAACCGGTTCCACCGGTTGACTGACAAGCTGATGGCAACGATGAGAACGAGTAAACAAATGTAGAATAGTAAACAGATAAACAATACAGATAGACAAGGTGGAGTTTATTTCAATAGTCTACTAAAAATCAGTTGTTCTGCAAATGAATTATTTGCCTAAGTGCCTAAATTTACATTCCTTTACATACTTAAAACTAGTGAAGGTAAGAACGCTTAGTGAAATCTTAAAATTAGACCCTGAACGTTAAATTAATCTTAAACCTACTTAGGACCAAAACGTAACCTAGAAGTTGGACGGTGAATAGAAAGGATTAATTATATAGGGCCACTGAATTGTAAGTTTGCATCGAATTACTAAAATTAACCGTTCACTAAATTAAAACAATTGCTAAACTTCCAAAAGATAAAAAAAAATTCTGGCAATTTCAGAGAAACCCAGAGAGCTTCTAAAATGCTTAGCAAGCTTCAGACATATTTTGGAAACGTTATAGAAGTCCAAATATTTTCTGTAATATTTCCATATATTTAGGCCTTCGTCTGTGCCGAAAAAAAAACTTACGTTGTCTGTACTTTGGGATCAATTTGACTCCAAATTCAAATTGCCATGTATCAGCGAAGGTTCAACTGATTTTTGAAGTTTTAAATGTTTTGATAAGAACATGTAAGTTTCTTTCAGTTAAAATTATCATAATTTATTTTAGGGGCGGATCACTCAAAGGGAGGAGTAGTTGTAAACATATTCTCAAGAAGTGGCTATTTAGATGTTGGAGATGTCTATATTTCGAAATCTCAACCATACAGGATATTGCCTCCTTGTCCAAAGATATTCAAGAAAACAAGGTTTTCAAAACTGTGGCTAGTAAATGACATAATTACCTCACAAGATGGCGAAAATCATCAAGTTGCGCCCTCTTAAATACACATTATATGGTTCCCGTCTTAAGCAAAGCTGTTCAGATGGACAGGACCTATCTTAAGTAAAAGAGTTTAGTTCGGAATTCATTTACCTGGCGGCATTAGTGTGACATTCATTTTGAATTCTTTGCCCTAATTAAACATCTTGACTATATAGAAGGTTTCCGTCTTCGGCAACATTTCTCGGATGGACAAGAGCTATTTTATGGTAAAGAGTTCAGCTCATAATCATCACTCACCAGGCAGCGCTTGTGTGACATTAATGTTTCATTGATTGCTCAAACTTAACATATGGACTAGATAGAAGGTTTCCGTCGTCGATAAAGATTTTCAGATATATAAGTTCAGAATTGTGACATCAATTTTTCATTGCCCTAACTTTGCATCCTGACTATATAGAAGGTTCCCGTCTTCGGCAAAGTGAGTTCAGATGAACAAGATCTATTTTATGGTTCAGAGTTCAGATGGACAAAACCTGTCTCAAGGTAAAGAGTTAAGCTTGAAATCAACTCACTATGTGGCGCTAATTAAATGTTTTCAATACATATGGTCTCAAGTTTTCTGGAGCGGATGTTTTTGATGTGTTGTTAGGTGTGTCCTCAACACACGGCGGGTCGTGTTTGATTGTGTGGTTTGATGGTTTTGATGCGGTAGTTTGACGCATAATCGGGGCGTCCCGGCGAAATATGAAGGAAATGAATGAACAGTCATTTTAAAACGCAGTAGATTTCAGTCGAGATGGCTTAAAATATGTGCAATATTTGTACGCTGGTAAAATCATCGCGTCAGTCGTAGTCGTACTTCGTGAAGTAAGGGGCACGGTAGCCCGAAAGAAATAAGATGTGAAAGTTTAATGGATTTTGTATCCGTCTTACGTAAACACCAAATCGAAACAACAAACGTCGCGGAAAAGTAGAATTTAATGAAAGCATAAGTGCTTTTTCGTAGCTTTTTTGTGTCCAGGTTTAAATGATCATCGGTGTAGAGGCTTATTCTTGTGTAAAGGGAACCGCCACCGAGTTTGAGTTTGAATAAAAACCAGGTCCTATCGTAATAAGGAGGCTTATAGTGACATTGCTTGATTATCGTGTGTTTTGTGACACTTAACATCGGTTATCGTTATCAACGTCATCGTAGGGGCTGGTTTTGAATGGTAGCAATAACAACGCGATCGTAGCTTGTATGATGTGATATGAGGAGCTTGGTGGCCATAGAGCGACCAGTTTTGCTTACTGAGTAGAACAACATGAGTTTAATCTCAAGCCCCTCCACATTTAAGATTCGTTAATCACTTTATTTGTTAATGTGAATACATTGCAATTCGATCATTGTTCTGTTGTAATAAAAGGAACTCGTTTGCCTAGTGAAATACGTTTTTGCTTAGTGAGCAGAATATCATGGGTTCAATCCCAAGCTCCTTCGCGTTATGATCGTTAGGAAACCAATTCAGTTTATCGTTTACCAAAACGAAAACTGCTGCAAATCCCAACTCTCATACCCAATATCCCAGTGATTCCTCGTGGAAGTGCAGATGTATTCTCGGCTTCCATCAAAACGAGTGTCACGTCAACACATTCCTACCCATTCCTTTCTTGACCTAAGTTCGGGCGCGGCCAGCGCTGGTATTGCTTAGTTTTAGATCACCAGTTTTTACACATTGAGGATGATTGCATCGTCTATTGGTCTAGCTCCTTATTAATCATCGAGTTGCTGTTATTAAACTGTAGTCATACTATCAATTAAAACGTTTCACGAATCTTGAATGTGGATGGGCCTGAGATTAGACTCATGATGTTCTGCTCAGTAAGCAAAAGCGGTCACTATAAGGCCACCGAGCCCCTCATATCACATCATACCGTTACTCTAGTTGTTGTGACCATTCGAACCTGGCACCGACGACGACGACAAGTTTCGCAAAATACACGATAAACAAGTGATTTGACGATACATCTCCTTAATATGAAAGGACCTGGGACCACGTTTTTTCTGCTCAGTAAGCAAGTCACTGCAACCAACGATCTTTCAAATTCAAAAACTAAAAGCTACGAAAAAGTACTTAGGCCTTAATTAAGTTCGATGTTCACACGAATGTCAATGTTTCGATTTGCTCTTTACGGATTGTTCAGGTTTTCATAACAAGCTATGACCGACGTTACGATTGTTTAAGCCCTGATTAAACAAGGTATGCCGATGAAATTACGTTTTCAAAAGCAGTCAATAATGTATCCCAAACTGAATCGAGCGTGCGTCCTGTTTTTCTAAACATTCCGAAGCATTCCACCCAAGATCTATCAGTTAAAGGTCACCCAACGCGTCAGACCCGGACCCGATGTGCATGGCCCTTTACGAGTTTCTACAATAGTAGCCTGGGATACATCGTAATGTATTTTCTCCCACAAGACTCAACTATGTTCTTGCATTCGGGTGCACACCTTACCGGCAGTAACGCTTTTCTTATGTTCTAACTAAAACCGCAAACCGTTCTGATGATGCTCCTGGAATTGTCCAGAAATTTATAAAAAAAAATCCTTAAATATCTCTAAACTTCTCGAAGTTCTCTACCGTTCCGTGAATTGCTCCAAGTTTCTGTGAAGCTTCCAGATTTGTTTTTGTTAAGTTCTCTAAACTTCCCTGAGATTTCTTAAATTTTTGGAGCATTTTATGGTTCTCGCTATTTTTCTGAATTTTATGAAACTGCATTTAATTTCAAAGAAATTTACCTGATCCTCTAGGATCTTTTCTGAAGGTCCCGCAATTTTCCTCATATTAATAAAACTGCCCCACAGTTCACATAACTTCCTTCAAGATCATCAAACTCAAATGAATTTTGGCAACTTCTGTAAAACTCCTTCAATTTCCTCAAGTTCAATGGAACTGTGCTGAAGCTTTTGATCTTCATTAAAGTTCTCGAAATTTGCGTAGAACTTATGAAGATATCGGAACTTAACATAAAGGTCTATAAAATTTCAGCGACTGGACGTTCTCAGAACTACCGTGCAGTTTTCGGAACTTCCTTTAAATTCTTGGAAGTCTCTTAAAATTCTCAGAATTTCATGAAGGTTCCCACAATGTTTGTGTGGTTAACCAATTTACGTCCAGGGATCTATGTATAGATCAGCGTTTTTGTTTCTTGTATCATGTACAATGTTGTGTTTGCAAACAATTTTGTTGTTTGTGTTAGTTATAGCTTAAAATGAAACGATGGGAGATCTTTTTTCCCTTGATTTGTTTCCGTCGATCTTGTTTTCCGTACTAAGTACCTGAGTACTGCGGACTCACTCAAGGTGGTTGTCACTTGAGAGCCAGTGCAAACTGTCAAACGGTAGTCAAACATTCAGAAGAATGTTTCCTGGATTCGAACCTGTGTATTCGGCATGCGATCTACGAACGCTAACCACAAGTGTGTTGGAATACCAAGCGGGCAAACACCAATTTAAAATTCATCAAGGTATTGCGTTTCTAAGCAATACAGCTCACTTAATTATATTTCAGTAACGTAGCGGTTCGTGCTGGGGCTCTCACGTTGAAGGACTGGGTTTAATTCTTCAATCAGCTCCAATACTGCTACTAATGCTGATAAATCAATACACGTTCATACCTGCATTAAGAAAAAAAAAAACTTTCATCAAGACATGATGTCAGAATTTACTTTCATAAATAGTTAAAACTAAGTATACAATTGGTGTAGAGGACAAAAAAAAACCTTTTTTAACTTATTTCCTAAAAGTTCCGTACAAGTTCCGCCAAAAGCTGCTTAGAATGCTCTTCAATTATGGTACGTTCAAGTTCTTATAACAAAATAAAAATGAGGTTGCTTAGAATTCTATAGACTACCTTCAACCAAGTTGCTTAAGCCACAAATAGCCTATTATCAGAACTTTTGGTTACTTGGGTATTCACCCTTTGGAAGTTGGGATCAGCAAGTGGAAAATTTTCGGGAAGATTTCACTGAACAGTGGATTACTAAACGGATGGCGTATCACGGGTTACCTTCCGCAAGACACGACAATTCAGTGATTCACTGAAGTCGGCTACTCGCGAACGGATTTCGGCTCGAAATTCGTGCTTCGCGTTCGTGACAATGCTGTCCACTCCAGCAATTGGCACATTGACAACCTTTCGGGGGAGGTGAAGCTGTTGACACAACCCAACCACTCGCTGATTGCGTTGGGTTACGACCCTGTAACTAACAGGGCACGGACGATGTGCTCTTGACCGTAGACGTCAACAATGCAATGATCAGCACCACGGTCGTAAGGAGAACATTTGGGCTGAAAAATTTCACCGTTGATATGACCTCTGGAGTGGGCGTTGCTTCTACAGCAGTTGAAACATTGGAAGTTCCGTGCGGAGAAATGTCGGTACTGGTCGTGGCACTATATTCGGAAGTGAATTTATTCAACTTGAACTGAACTGGTGTATCATAGAGTGATGCCGTTTATCACAGTGCTTCCAACTGAATTCGGAGCGACAGTTTCAGGCAAAATGGTCGCCGCAGCGGAAGTAATTTCTGCAGAGCTTCTTGTCCGTGACCACCTTCAGGTGGCCTTTCGTGTCTAGTCTAGTCATATCAATCGTAAAGCGAGAGTTTCTGCCTGTCGCACCCTGGACAGATCGGGAACTTCTTTGATGGGATCTCAGCCGCCTCGATGGTGCTTAAGCAAGGCTGATTTGGTTTCTTCGATGCGGGAAATTGGTTGGCAAGCTTGGAGCTGGCATGCTGCGACCGATTTATGCCAATTGTCTCCAGAATGCAGGCACGTTTCAGCTGATAATCGACCATCTTGTCGTAGGTGGGATGTTCGTCAACGGCGATTGATTCCTCCTCAAGCAATTCGATGTGAATAGAGCTAAATTAATCCACCGTTTCACCAAGCTGCTGCAGAACCTTAGTGCGGCGTTGGAACTCATCTACAATCTTTTTTGGAGGCGAACCAGCCCAAGGCTGAAAGCCTCCCTAATAAAGATAAATTAATTAATCTACAACCTTGTTGCTCCGAATCTTGGGATGCTAGAGCAGGGCCCGTATATGTTTCTTCCAAAGGATGGCCTTGTTGGAGTATCGGTTAACCAATGTCTGCCATGCGGTGGCGTAGTTGTTGACCGTTATTGTTACCTACTGGATCAAATTGGCTACTTCACCCTTCAAAGCAGTCTGGATGTAGTGAAATTTCTGAATCTGGGAAATTTCAGTCGACGAGTGGATCATCAAAAAGAAAGTGTCGTGGAAAGTCAATCAGGTATTATATTCACCATCGAACTCGGGGAGCGATATGGTTGGTAACTTTACGTTGGTGAGAGTAGGCGTAGCGGATGGTGCAGTGTAAGGTCCAGCAGCAACCCGAACGGGTGGAGGTGGCAAGACCGCAGCAAGCCCAGCTGTTAGAGCGGGACAAGTGTTTAATATTGACATTTTAAATATCACCGAACATTGAACCGATAAAACCCAGCGAATAGAAAATCTGTAAAATCTCCGAGAGAACAATACGGTTAGTGATCTGTAGTTGTGGTGAACTCAAAATCGTCGTTCTCTTGCTCAAAAGCTCAATGTCTTGATGGATGACGAGCGATCAAATTCTAGTAACGGTGAAACCTCCTTAAGGTCGCCTAGAATGTGTTTCAGAATATTGGGATGATATGCGGTCCACTTGTGGAGATAAAACCACTTCCCTTTAATATTAGTCCAATGAGCTGTGAGCTGGTTTTGACTAGTGTTTCGTTGCTGTCGACTGCAAGATGTGTCGTAGGTATGTTCCGGCAACAGGTTTTTAGAGCCTTGAATTCACTTTTGCTGTAAAGTTCGATCGTTCTGATGAACCAATGCTTGTGGAAACATTTTCCCCACATCTCATGTTAGGGCAAACCGATGGAAGCGAGAGTTGGCGACGATGTACAACACTGAAGGCTGAACTGTTCGTCCTATTTGCACAAGATCATTCAAGGAGCGTGAGCTGCTATTTTTGGATGAACAGTCGATCACTTTAACTTGGTTGTAAGTACATATTATTATTTTAAAAAAATATTTGGAAAAAAAATCAGCATAAATCGGAATAAAATCTAAAAAATCGGTGTTCCGAGAAATTTATCGGTATAGAGTGCTTTCCCGATTTTGTCAACCCCAGGGGCGGGATGTGCAGTCAAATCGGCCTACTGAAAATCCATCAATGAGAGGTAAATGTGTAAGGCTCATTGAGTTTGTCTCCTCTTTCGTTCTCCCGCTGTTTAAACGGTTGAAGGAGTGTGACTTCAAACTCCGTCATCCATTTCATCAGCCGGAGAACGAAAGAGACAATAAATTTACTGAGCCTCACCGGTTTACGCTCGTTGATTTTCCATATGTCCCCCCCTAGGTATACCCCCGATTTTGTCAGCTTTTTTCCCGATATTGTCAGCCTGAAGATTTTGGTGAACTTTTTGGTTTTTAAGCATGAATTCTCAAGCATTTCGCTCCAAATGACACTTAATTGTTTTGTCACAACAATAACAGAGGTAACTCAAATAAACCTCAATTATTGCGGCACTGCACAGCTGTATCGAGTCCCTCCCGATAAAAGTAACTAGGTGGTGGATAGAGCTGGGATGGCTGCAATACAAGTTATGGGCAGATACCCTAAATATTCAAGAATAACACACATAGTTTTTTTGCCGAGATGAGCACCACCAAGCAGCTCGGCAATCTATTTTGCTGGATCTCAGTGAAAATTTTGCCGAGATTCAGTTAACAAACGTGAATTTCGCCGAGATCTCGGCTATCAAACATAAATTTTGCCAATAAATTTGGTGCCAATCTTGGCAAAAAAATCTAAGTGTGAAGGTTTTGTGATCGCCAACATTAACGGAATATTCATATGCAGTTACTAAGCACACAATGGACAATGGAGCAGTTCCACGAGACGCTGGTTGGACTTACCGAAGAGCTGATCGGACGAAGGCCAGTAGTCATCGGAGGTGACTTCAATGCTCAGGCAGTGGAGTGGGGAAACAGATGTACCAACGCAAGAAGACACATTCTGCTGGAAGCTCTGGTAAAGCTGGAAATTAGGCTGTTCAATAAAGACACCACCAGCACTTTTCGCAGAGATGGCCGGGAATCCATTATCGAAGTCACTTTATGCGGATTGCAGTCCGTCGCTGGCGAAAAACATGAATTGGAGAGTGTGATACCCATAGTGACCATCAGGCAATCGATATGGCATCGGCCAAAGGAATCCTCTGGTAGTACAGAGAACGACAACTTGCAATTTGAAGTGGAAGACGAGTTGACAGAATCCAGAAGGAGAGCATCTGACACGACCATGCCGAGGAAACTGGAGCTAAATAACAGACGGCCTCCAGCTTACTGCTGCAACAAGGGAATTAGCCTCGAAATTAGCACCCTCCGCGCTAGTTGTCTCAGAGCCAGAAGACGTGTTCAGAGAGCAAGAACAGAAGCAGACAGAGAGTTACGTAGAGGAATGTTCCGAGCACATAAACGAGAGAAAGCAAGCCAAACTGTCAACTGGAGCTGGGTCGAGAAGATTAGATGTCAAGTCATGCCCACTGAAATGTGCTTAGAGAAGCTGAAAGTCATCGTAGAAGGACTTCTCTCGAAGCACGATCCTACGACCTGGCCACCTACATCGTACGGAGACGGAGAGGAAGATAACAAGACGACGTCTCCAACGAGCAACTCGTAGCAGTGCCTGCTGGATACACTCGGAAAACTCGACGAAATGCACGGAGATTTCGGATTTCGAAAAGGAAGAGCAAAAGTGGATGCAAATCAGTTGTTGAGAGGGCCGAGAAGGCGTCGAAACAGAAGTAGAGAGGAGATCGATATTACAAGAATGCGTTCAACAGCTCCAGCTGGGAGGCCGACGCTATTTCCAAAACCGGGTTCTGATCTACGAGGCAAGTATGGGATAGAGATCGATTAGGATTACGGTGGAAATTCCACAAGGCTCCATCCTTGGTCCAACGCTCTGGAACGTGATTTAAAATGGCTGTCTAACGCTGAAGCTACCCAAAAGAGTTGAGATCGTTGGCTTTGCGGGCGACGTCGTCTTACGGTAACACCAAATATACTACATTAACAATATAGGTCACTTCTGGCATCCCCATATATTTCTCGGGAGACGTAACAACTAACTCCATCTATGGATGAAAAAGGCCCCCAATCAAACATTTTGTCGAATTTGATTCAAATCGGTTTATCGTGTATCTCATATTGTCAAGCAGCTGACAGTGCCAACCCATGTCAGGTAGAACAGATCCGGCAATGTGAATTTGTCGTCTCTCTCATTCTCCCGCTTGACGTCAAACTCGCAGTTCCATTCCAGAGCGAGAGAATGAAAGAGTCATTGCCGGACCTGATCTCTATGACATTGAGTGCCAACTGCGAGGTAACTGTCAAAACAACAGATTCTTCTCAAAACAATCATTCTCCGAAATTTTCCAAGAACATTGCCAACGATTTGGCCTCGAGCTGTTTTATTCTATCATGGTAACAATCCATTGTTTCAAGGGTAAGTGAATTTAGTGAAAATTTCATTATCGCGATCATTGCCTTATATTTTTATTTAAAGCTTGATTGAATCCGTTCCCTGCTCAACTTCGACGAAAACCAACTTGGACTTGTACAAGTACTTTGTGCAACAATATGGTGATGAAACGTCGAAGGAATTCCCGGCAGCTTATTGTTATTTTGTGAAACAATGTCTACTGGTTCGGTTACTGCAATTAAGAATCGTTGCAGGGGAGCAGGAGAATGATCGAGAAAGCTGATTATCGGTATGAAAGTATTTGCTACGCTTACTTATCAATTGATTGATAAATTGTTCAATAATATTTTTAGATTTCAACTGCATGTTTGGCACACACACACACCTCCAACCCTCCCCCTCCCCAATGGTAATGGACGGAAAGATGGAAGCAGTACCGTTCGAATGGTTTGGCAATCAGTGTGTCTTGTTTCTCGCTATTTCACCATCGAGCCCAAGCAACAATTTTTGTTTTATTTAAGTTTTATAGCAGTTGATATAACCAAATTATAAAACCTTCACTGACGACCACATTGCTTTAACAATCTCCTGAGAACCGCAATACAGCCATGTCATGGCCAATTGGCCCAGTTTTAATGCAGTCATTAAAACTTGATATGCGAACTACTTTAGGAGCATAGGATTTATGTCAGTTTTATCACACTCTAGACGTGATTGTTAAAAATGAAAACATAAAACCTCCTCCAGGTCAGAAAGTTTTAACAGCCTTCTAATGACTACCATAAAACTATATTACAACCGCATAAATCGCTCCTGAAGAAGTTGATAAAACATGATACGCAAAACACTTTGACAACTTAGAAGGTTTTAAGTTGGGGTTTTTGGATGATAGTTAATATTGAGAAATATTTTATAATTGTTTTATTCTTTCGATGTTTGATGTGAAATCATGATCCTTGTCAGTTGGTAATAATGGCTGATATTATTGTACATTGAAAATAAGACGACTTTATTATAATTTTAAACCAATCTGTATATGCTTCACAGCATGCCGTGCAATATTTATGGTGATTATAATACCAAATAGGAGCATAAATTTAGTGCGCCATATGAATACTAAAATATAGGGATATTTTTAATTTGTCTGCATTAGCACCATGCATTAAAGAGTCATTCAAAGATTATCTATTTAGTACAAAACTGTTACTACTGTTGAGCAATAACCAGTCACATATTATTTAATTATACATAGATGTATGAAAGTGTTTTATTGCCTATCAATTAGAGCGTAATTATTCATACTGTGTGAAATTTGTTCATACGGCGACATTTTTTTTCGTTATAACTTGCTACTCCTTAAAAATACCTCAATATAACATATTCTCCTAGATTGGAATTCTATAGCATAACATAAACCTAATGGTTGTATCTTAGCATTTCGTAGTCCAAATTGAGAGCGTTAAGTTATATTTAAGCTATATAACTAGCTTACTGGTTTTATTCGGTACAGCGAATCAAAACAAAACAAAAACCATGACCACCTGTCAAAAAGTCAACATTCCAAGCGATCCTCCTATTTTCGCTTGCAATCAAGATGTTAGAAATGCTTATTGGATCCACTAAAAGCTTTTTCAATACGGTGGAGGCGAACCAGCCCAAGGCTGAAAGCCTCCCTAATAAAGTTAAATAATAATAATTTTTCAATACAAGGTTTAAAGCCGTGATGCCAATACTGGCCATCTCCAAACGGAATTAGTGAAACTGTCGGCGTTGCTTTAAGAAGGGTTCGTGGATCTTTCGGAAGTGTATCGGAAAGCCGCTTGTTCAATATTTTTAAGAGCTCCTTCACCGCACTGTGCCTTATGCAGGGATCGTATAACTGTAGTTCCTCCAGGAGTTTCATATTGTCGATCGTCTCATCTTCATCGTGTTCAGAAGCACTGAAGGGGTTTTCATTTCATATATCTGAATAGATTTGTTTTTTTTATAAAGACAAAAAATTTCAGAGTATTTTTTGTTGTAGCAGTATATTTCTTATCTGTGAATCTTAGGCCTCTGATAAAGATGATAGTTGTAATGAAGCTTTAATGAAGGTCTAAGACTGCTTCAAGTTTTATATCGGTCATAAAAAGTGTACCATAAAACATAATTGTATGTTTTGTTTTGGTTTTATTCTTCAGTTATAAGTAGTGATGCAGAACCACCTTACAGCTACCGTTAAAACTATGAAGTCTGAGTTTTAATTTAGTAGTCATAAAACAGTTTTATAGACGACTTGACGGCCTGATTCTATGACAAGCACACAAAACCGTAATACAACCACAGGCTGGAAGGGATGCTATGATAAAACAATGATAAAATAAGAATGAATCTTCCAAGCATTTAGATTGTTACTTGGGAGATGCAATAGTAACTCAGGTTGCAGTGCTTCCAAAATTCAAACCATTATATTGCTGATGCAGATTCATGCCGTCTATGGGGCCATCCGTTAACTACGTAAACACTTTTTAGAGATGTTGAACCCTTCCCATTGCGTTATAGCCACACAGGCAGACAAATGCAGACGGATTGAGATGCTGATTGTAATTAGTACAATTTTGGTACAAGTGAAACCAGTTGTAGTGTCATCGGTTTTATAAAATAAAAAGTATAATACAGTGTAAGGTAAAATGTTATTCCAACGTACAAGCTTAAAAACAACAGTAGAAATAAACTTCTTCTATGAATGCATATTGAGCTTCTTTCGCTTTGTAGCTACTTTTTTGTTCTTGTTATCTTTACGTTTTTGTTGCTGACGAGCTTTTATGTTCATGTTTAGAGTTTGAAGTTTTGCCTTGATTAACATGTTTATGTATTTGTTAGCAATTATCTCAGCGCAAGGGATGCATATCGCATCGTATACTAATTGCTTTTCATCACCTTGAGATTTATAAGGCCAAAACAGAACGTTCATCAGTTTTTGCTTAACTCCAACCACAGATTGTTTCAATAGGCCTTCAAAATTGTTTTCAAAAATCGAAACTATTTTCTTGCAAAACTTGAAAATCTTAAAACCTGGTTTACGAAGATTGGATGTAGGTTTGAACTTTTTCAAATCTAATAAAATGGAAGAATCTTTATGAACCGAGTTAACATCCACATACGATCGAGTAATGCAATCTTTATGTTTCAATTTTGTCACAACCCAACCTGTAGTATAATAAACGCTGTTTGATTGGGTGATTTTTATTTTAGTATCCGTTTCCTTAATGGAACGTTTCTGTTGAGTATTACTGGTTGACTTCACAATTTGGACCTTGGACATTTCTGGCGTGTTAACGAAGTATTGATCAAGGTCAGCTTCGACATTCCCTAGCTTTTTCGGTGTGATAAGTTGATTTACCACTATTGACTTATACGCAGGCGCAAACTGCCTTGGATCTGGGTGATTGTTATTACAATTCTTCCAGCGTATGAGCGAGAAGAAATGCTCAAGCCATGCTTGGTGTGGAGTTCCTTCCACAGTCCTTCGATTGCCGAAATGTAAAGCAACCATCCATTTATAAAATAGGGTTTTCGGGATTGTAGTGGTAGTGTTGGAAACTGAGACTCCTGAAAAAAAGCAGAATAAAATTTCACTTTTTGTATCATACGCCTGATCATATGATAACTTAAATTCACACCTGCTTCAAATTAAAGCAATCTTTAGATATGAATCTTAGTGATTTTAATTTCTCTTTCATTTCTTTAAGAAATTCCCAGTGAGATGATTTGTGCTGGCCTCTTTAAAGTCCTGAAAAGACAGTATTTATTCGGATAGGTGTTAGACCAATGCGGTATGACTTTGAATATTCAAACATACCTTTGTCTCGTTGAACGTCGTTGAATTTGCACAGTCGAACAGCTTATCAAAACTTTCGTTGTACCTTGCGGTGTTCAAACAGTCTGATGACAGTTTTTTCAGCTGGACGTATGCTTTGATGCCTGAACTCACGGAATGACTGAGCGTTTGTGCTGCTAAGCTGACGTTCATTTCCGCATATGGTGCAAGTTCAATATGACTTTGAGTGAGTTTTGGTACCATTCTTGGAAAGTTTTTGATATCTTCGTTGAATAAACTGATAATATGTTGAAAACTACAAAGTTTTCCTTCGTAAACTGCATTATGTTTCAGAAGGTTATTTCGGGTCGATTTCATCAAATGAGGAGCATCGAAAGCACAAAAAATTCTTTGTTTCCCGTACAAAAACCACGGACGATCGGCACTTACTCCAAGCTTAGTAAAAAGCGAACGATTAGTTGAGTTTTGATCGCAAACAATTAATTTTGGAATGAGGCCAGTGTCGCTCACAAGCTTTATGCTTCCTTCAACTATCGCTTGAAGCCGGTCCGTGTGAACTGAACTCGGGTTGAAGAAATATCCTATAGCTTGCTTGAAGCCAGATTTCATGGACTTCCCAACAAACATTGAATGTAGAATAAGAGCTTATTCAGGCAAAAACAAGCTTCTTCAGCTAAAAAATAGCTCATTCAGCTGTTGATCAACTCAAATTGTTTGTTGGGTTCACCATTATTGCTAATGCCGAACTAGCTCTTTCGTTGATGTTCACATTTGTGTCGTTAACTTTCGTGGGGAATCCAGTAAAATAGTCGGGTTGACCATTTGCGACGTACGTTAACCTCTGAGCTACACTCATTTCGTCAATAAAAATTGTAACCAATTTTTCATCTTCAGGGAAACCAGCTACCTTAAACTTTAGTAGCTTAAGAATAGTTGTAGAGTAACCTTCTTTGACTTCCAACTTCGATAACCATCGTTTGATAGTTTCCACTGATGGCAACGTGAAATACCTGCGCATCTGTCTGTATGCCTTAGACGAACAATAATGCAACATTATTGCCATATTACGCATTCGGTTTGAATATCTTTGCCCACGTAGTTTCCGTTCTTTGTTGCGTTGCAGCTCTACGAGCACGGGATCACTTATTTTCGCTGATTGCGAAGCTAAGGATGCCTTCAGCTTACTAACTTCTGCGTTAAGAGATCGAACTCTTGCTTTTAATTTGGAAGCTTGCTTCTGTTTGGATCGTAGGTTCTTTTTTAGTTCTACATTTTGTTGCTCCACCAAAACTAATCGTTCCATGCATGAGACTATGCGGTTGACGTCCCCACAGTAGTCGTGATCATGATCGATTTCCGGTGCCTTGATAGAATTGCTGCGTGTGTTATCATTTACAACTGTAACAGTGTCTTCGTGTAGCCCACCTACTTCAACCTCAGCAGCTATCTCAATTTCATGTTCATTGAAGTAATTGTAATCTTCCACTTCCATTAGGATCGGTTCTTCGCAGGTACTGTCAGTGTTTGAAGACGTTTTTGTTTCGTAACTTCCAATTTGTCCACTTTCTGCCTCACCCGGATACAGAGATGGACGAGCATGTAGAAATAAACTGAAATTATCAATAATATTAGCAGATTTGAGTCAACAACAATACACTTCATACCAACCCTTGAGATTTATTGTTTGGGTTGTAGAAATCCGAGTCTCTAAAGTGTTTGGAGCAAATAAATCTACTCTTGCTGACTGAGGGGTTCCGGCAAAAGCTCACCCAGGCCTCAACGTCCCTGAAATGTAGAATGGAAATCATAAGGAAAACGTTGTTTTACGGCATGCATTTTCGAACCTGTTTGTGCAATTAATTCGGTAGAATGAACACGAAGATGCTCCGTCTTTTGCGCTGGAACATCCGGTTACCGCACACAAAGTACGACCCATACTGGCAACTATATATTTCTTCAAAGTACTTGAAAAATAGTTTTTTTCTCACTGCGATCCTATATTCAATCAAGCCGTCAGCAGAAAAATGGAAATGGAACTGATTGTTTATGTTATTATAATTTGACAATTAGGTGACAGAAGAGACGTCATTTGATATGGATGATATTAACAGTGTAGTGGTTGCCTTTTTCACCGTCAAAGCGCTCGTGTCGACCGAAAATTAGGTCACCTGAGAAATGAAAGAGTGACCTATATTGTTAATGTAGTATATTTGGGTAACACGCTAGATGCTGGAATTGATGGAAATGTCGACGACCATTTGGAAACCTAATGCATGGAGCGAAGCTGCAGATAGCCCACATCAAAAGCGAGGTGGTATCGATTAGTAACTTTAAAGCGCTGCAGCCGGTCAGAAATTACCGTTGGGGAGCACGCAATAAACTAGAAGTGCGTGTTGAAATGCCTGGAATGGTCGACGACCGTGTGACTTCAATAGTCACGTAGAATACGCCTACGAGAAGGTAGCGAAGGCCATCAACGAATCATTCCGAACATCTCGGAACCAAGCAGTAGCTCGAGACGGCTCCTGCCCAGGTATCAATTCAAGCTGAACAGTAAGAACAGAAACTGATTATTGGTTTATTTAGGTGTACAAAGTTGCTTGACATAAGGATGAATATATAGTTGATTAGAAGTGCATAGAGCGAATTGTATCCCCACTTAGCTGATCTAAAGATTGAACAAGCCTTATTTAAGCTTCACACAACACAATCAGCAATGCACTACAAATATTTTGATAGCTTGATATGTTAAATGTCGTCAGTGTCTGTGTCACTCGTTGCATGTCCGGCATTTTAGTTCTTCTAAATTCACTGCCTACCTTTCTAATTACAAACAGTGGCAGCAGTAGAGACAAGGAAAAGGAGATTTTTAGGAACAGCTCCAGGTAGATGTAGGCTGCGACGACGTAGGAAGTATTAACATTTGTATTTCTGTGTTTTGTCTGTTATATTGCACTGAAGTTTCAGACCGCACTGAACTTGAAAGCGAGAGGAATATTTTACTGTCACCAGTTGTTGTTTACAAATCAGCATTGCTGTTTAGTACTTTTCTGGTTGCTGTTATTAAAATTAAATTTGACATGCTTTAAGTAAATGATAATACCTTTTACCACACATACATATGCTTAAATGGTCCAGTTGGTATGATTGACGCCTGTGGATCAGCGGCTGCCGGTTTCAATCACGAAATGCAAAGTTAATTTTTAAACTTATATTAACAATATAAATATGTAAATCCAATTAGTCGGCAACAAGTTAAAGCAGTTCAATATAAATGCATAAGATATGAAGCGGCGGTCTTCCATGATTATTTTGAAAATAAAACTAGAAGGCTGAACAAGGGTTGGAAAAGACTGTTATGTAATGCCTTAAAAAGATTAAACTGTTAAGCTTTTGGCTGATTAAAATCACCAGATTCAGATGTTTAAAAGCTAAACAAAGGCTAACGTGGTCTATGTACGGCAATTATTCAAACTAAGACTGAATTAAAATCGTTAAGCATCAAAATGTTACCTGGGTGGCCAGTGTATTCACGTTGATACAGCCTTGGTTGCAGCGTTGAAAACCAAGCGGGATTTAAGGAATCCTAACGGTACGTACCGGCTCAACAAACCGTACGCAAACTTTTCGAAACAGTTGGTGTACCCTTTGCTGTAAGAATAGTAAATATTTATCAGCAGTTCCAGTAATAGTGGATCAATAATAGTTAAACTTGATTTCAAAATCATTTTGATGGTTAAAATATTGTAAAAGAAAATTTCCCGATTTAGTCGACTTCCCGTTTATGTCAGCCTGAAACTTCAGAAGGGGCTGACAAAAACGGGAAAGTACTGTGTTGGTATCAAGCGTGGAAATCTGGCAACGCTGGTGTCAGTAGTTTCGGGTCGCGTTCGGATGTAAAGTAAAATTCATGAAACTCTAAATCACCACGGTTTGGTTTGAATTGTAGCTGGTGAGTGTTGTTAGCTTGAAATTCGTAGCTACGATATCACAGCTTGTACTATCATCTGCAGTTGCTAGCTTTTTGATTTTTGATTAAGAAATTGGCATTGGATGAGATTTGATTGTTTGGTATGTGTCATAGTATCAAAAACTCATTCAAGCTATTTGATGTTATTATCAACGATACGCTATAGACTAAAAAGTTTATAAAAATGGAAATATGATTCCAGATAAGCAACACAATTCGATCCAACGTAGAAGACGGTCCTCAGTGAGTTTAAATCGACTTCCGTCCTGCCATAAAGCGCGCACCCGGTCCGATGTTTGCCTCCACAGATTATGATTATAGTGAAAGCCAATTCAGAACCGTATTATAGTGCAAACTTCCTCCTTCCTGTTCCCGGATCCGGTGCTGCCTGGCATAATACGAAACTTGGCCTTATTGCGTTCCTGCAAACCGAAGCGGAGAAAATGAGAAACCATAGCGAAGACGTTTTGCGCAAAAATTAGAAAGAACAACCACTAGCGCCCTACCGACCGACCGAGCTCGAGCGAGTGACCTGAACGAAAGGCAGCTAGGTACAGTCAAAAGGCGGAAAGCGAATTAAATCTAATTGTTATGGAAGAAAAGTGGCTGCTGCTGACGACGTGGATGACGATGGCTTTGTGAGCGAACGTGTGCGGATTATGTTGCTATTCAATGAATATTATTTTCACCTCATTTCGAGAAAACTAAACTGCCAATCCGGGCAGCGAAGATGAACGAACCTCGGCTAGGGCTTGGAATGGAACGGGCTTTAATTGGTGGGCTGGAAAAACTGTGAGTGGGTTGGTGCTTGCTAATCATGGTCGGCCGGGGTTGAATCGAGGACAATTATAAGTTTTGTAATTGAGCACAGGGATTTGTTGGTTGACTGTTGGTGTGTAATTATGGTGAATGTGATACCTATGGATGGATCACTGCGTTAACTTGGCAGCTTGGCACAAGGCTGTTGAATATGGATTATATTTATTTGACTTTCATTACCTCAAATTCGAAAACACTCACTCATAGTAGGGTTAACTACCCCATTTTTGGCCAATTAAGCACAACCCGCACTTAGTCTTTCTTAATCTAGCGCAGTTTAGCACCAAACGGAATGTTATTATTACTGATGGCCTCCAAATTTATTTACCTTTCCGTACGTACCGTAAGATTTGATAAAGAGAAACCAATAGTTAAGATATTCTCAAAAGTCTAGCACTGCTTCTTGACGCCAAACTCGGCCAACGGATTCTAAACTCGGCCTAACGCATTGAAACGCCATTGAAACGCCAATGAATTCACTTCGGCCTATCGGATGAAGATAAAATTTGATTCGGTCGGAGCGCTTCTTTTGTTTTTGGGAATAGTGGGTACAAACCTTCATATCACGCGTTCTCATTGACTTCGTTCAGTAGCTTATTAACTAAAGTATCGTACCAAATGGATAATTGACTTGTTAACTCAGAAATCATGGATTTATTTGTAGTCCGCATCGTGCTCTCTTGCCGTGCGGATCTATTTGCTTTTTGCTGAAGGAAGTGTTACTACTACCTAAAGCTACAACAAATTTAAACAGCACTTTTCAGTGCTCAACCTGTAAAAATTTTCTACCTTGTTCAACTCTTATTCCTCTTCGATCCTTGTTTGGACCCTACCCGAGGTAATCTTTCTTGGATATCGATTTGGAAAATTCCTCTTCGATCCTTCAGATTCTTATAGTAATCTGCTTGGAAGTCGATTTGGATAAAAATTTACTGCCGCCATGGCGCCTAAACGCAAAAGAAAGGGGCAAACTCTTGACCCCCCTTCTGATGAAATTAATTTGAGTAATCAATTTGATTTGCTCACGGATGATGAGAATGATCCATCATCCAAGAAAAATTCTAGTAAACTTTCCCGGCTTAATGCCAAGAAGGAAAAGATTCCCCCTATTGTGATAACCACTACCGATTTTCATGCTCTTCGCATGGAACTTTTGAATTTCGTGAAAGTTAAGTTTTCACTACAAATTGGACGTCGGGGTGAATGCCGTGTATTGGCAGAAACCTTGGACGGATTTAAATGTCTTCTCAAGTATCTTACTGAGAAGAAGCACACATTTTTTACTTACGACACCAAAACTGAACGTGTGTTCAAGGTTGTCATGAAAGGACTGCCCAGTGGTGAATCCCTGGATCAGATCAAAGATGAACTGGCAAAATTACTTGGAGTTGTGCCACTCCAAGTAATCAAAATGAAAATGAAATCCCGTCCTGGCGATTCGCGCAACGGTATTTCTAATGATTTTTATTTAGTTCACTTCAAGTCTAGTGAACTAAACAACCTTAAGGCCTTAGAAAAAGCTAGCCTTATGCTCCATGTCCGAGTGAAGTGGGAACACTTCAGGAAGACTGGAGGAAATTTCCAAAACCTCACCCAGTGCCGTAAGTGCCAGGGATGGGGTCACGGAACTAAAAATTGCTACATGCCAGCTAAATGCATGAATTGTGGTGATTCCTCTCACGCAAAGGACGACTGTCCTGTGAAGGAAGATCCTAAGAAATTTAAATGTTCAAATTGTGGTGAAAACCACAAATCCAATTTTTGGGAATGTAAGACTCGCAAAGCGATCCTACAATCTCGTTCTAACCGTCAGGTAGGAAACGCTCCACGTTTCCGACCAGGTACAAATTCCTCTGCTGTTAACAACGGTCAGCGAGGAACAAATTCTACATTCGTACCCGTAGGTACAAATATCACCCCTGCTTCAAATGTTTCATCTGTACCTACTCCCCTTGCTGCTAACAATGTTCAGCGAGTTAATGGAGCTACCTATGCTGCTATTGCAGCGGGTAGAAATCAAAATACTAACCAACGTTCTAACGGAAATTTTGACAATTTTGACTTAGGAAGCATTACTGCCCCCAAAATGGAATTTTTACAGAAACCATTATTTGACATGATTTCTGATATGCTTAAATCTAACTCCATGTTTGATGCTATTCAAACTGGAGTAAAATTTGCAAATAATATTGTCATGACTTTAAAATTCAGTAATGGATTTTAAAGCACTAAATATTGTAAATTGGAATGCTCGATCTCTTAAAGATAATGAAGACGAGCTATTTAACTTTTTGCGAGTTCATAACGTGCATATTGCCGTTATAACTGAAACGTTCCTTAAACCTGACCATAAGGTTAAGAAGGACGCAAATTACTTGATTTATAGAAATGATCGTCTTGATGGACCCTGTGGTGGCGTTGCCATCATTATTCATAGGCGAATCAAACATAAAATTCTTTCTTCATTTGAAACCAAAGTTTTTGAAACTTTGGGAGTTTCTGTTGAAACAAAATTTGGACAACTTACGTTTATAGCTGCCTATTTGCCATTCCAATGCGTAGGCCAGCAAAAGAATTTTCTCAAGGGTGACCTCCAGAAACTTACCCGTCATAGGTCTAAATTCTTCATTATTGGTGATTTTAATGGAAAACACCGCTCATGGAATAATGCTCAAAGCAATTCCAATGGTAATATTCTGTTTGATGATTGTTCTGCAGGTTATTACACTATTCAATATCCAAACAGCCCAACATGCTTTTCTTCTGCAAGAAATCCCTCCACTATTGATTTGGTCTTAACTGATTCATGTCAACTTTGTAGCCAATTGGTTACCCATGCTGACTTCGGTTCTGATCACCTTCCAGTAACTTTTGAAATATCCCAAGAAATAATTTGTAATCCCAACAGCTCTACTTTCAATTACCATAGAGCTGATTGGGAGCAGTATCGAACATTTATGGAATATAACTTCGATCCAAACATTCCTTTGCAAACCAAAGATGAAATTAATTATGCTCTTGAATCTCTGACTACTTCTATAGTTGAAGCAAGAGCTGCCTCAGTACCAAAATGCGAGGTTAAATTCGATTCAATTATAATAGACGATGATCTTCAGCTCTTGATCCGTCTTAAAAATGTCCGTAGGAGACAATATCAAAGAACACGCGATCCTGCCATGAAAGTTATCTGGCGGGATTTGCAAAAACAAATTAAAAAGCGATTCTCTGGCCTGAGGAACAAAACTTTTGAAAATAATATTTCTAAATTAGACCCGAGTTCCAAACCCTTTTGGAAACTCACAAAAAATTTGAAAAAACCTCAAAAGCCTATTCCAGCGCTTAAAGAAGGTGGTAAAATTTTGATCACAAATTTGGAAAAAGCTCAGAAACTTGCTAAGCAATTCGAGAGCTCCCATAATTTCTGTTTAGGTCTTACTAGTCCTATTGAGAATCAGGTTGCTCGGGATTTTCTGAATATTTTCCCTCGGGAAAATATTTTTGATGATTCTTTGGGGACTGATTTGGAAGAAGTAAAGTCTATAACTAAAAAGTTTCAAAATATGAAAGCTCCAGGTGATGATGGAATTTTCTATATCCTCATCAAAAAACTCCCAGAGAGTACCTTGTCTTTCTTGGTAAAATTATTTAACAGATGTTTCCATTTGGCATACTTTCCTGATAAATGGAAAAATGCAAAAGTTGTTCCAATTTTGAAGCCGGATAAAAATCCAGCTGAAGCTTCTAACTACCGCCCAATAAGTTTGCTTTCTTCAATAAGTAATTTTTTTGAAAAGATAATTTTGAATAGAATGATGCTTCACACCAATACGAACTCAATTTTTGCAGATGAGCAGTTAGGATTTCGCAATGGGCATTCAACTACTCATCAACTCTTAAGAGTTACCAATTTAATTCGTTCAAACAAATCTGAAGGTTACTCAACTGCAGTTGCTCTTCTAGACATAGAAAAAGCATTCGACTGTGTTTGGCATGAAGGTTTGATTGCTAAATTGAAAAAGTTTAATTTTCCACTTTATATTATGAAATTAGTTCAAAATTATTTAACTGACAGAACTCTGCAGGTAAATTATCAAAATTCCAAATCTTATCGACTACCTGTTAGAGCAGGAGTTCCTCAGGGTAGCATTCTTGGGCCTATATTGTATAACATTTTCACTTCGGACCTCCCTGATTTGCCTCAGGGTTGCCACAAATCTTTGTTCGCTGATGACACAGGCATTTCCGCTAAAGGAAGAAGTCTTCGTGTTATTTGCAGCAGACTGCAGAAAAGTTTAGATATTTTCTCTTCTTATTTACAAAAATGGAAGATTTCTCCCAACGCTTCCAAAACTCAACTTATCATATTTCCACATAAGCCTAGAGCTTCCTTTTTGAAACCTAGTAGTAGTCACATAGTCACTATGAACGGAGTTCCAATTTCCTGGTCAAACCAAGTGAAATATCTTGGATTAATACTTGACCAAAAATTAACTTTTAAAGATCACATTGAGGGCATTCAAGCCAAATGTAACAAATATATAAAATGTTTGTATCCTCTTATAAACAGGAAATCCAAACTTTGCCTGACGAATAAACTTCTAATATTTAAACAAGTTTTTAGACCGGCCATGCTTTACGCTGTGCCAATATGGTCTAGTTGCTGCACTACCAGGAAAAAAGCACTTCAAAGGATTCAGAACAAAATTCTGAAAATGATTTTGAAGTTGCCTCCCTGGTACAGTACAACCGAAGTACATAGAATTTCGAATGTTGAGACTTTAGCACAAATGTCCAACAAAATAATTAATAATTTCAGGCAAAAATCGTTGCAATCCTCAATTGCAACGATTAATTCCCTTTATACTTAGATAAGATTTAGTTTTAGTTTTTAGTTTTAAGATATCAATTGTTATACTGACATGCAGGTTAAAAAACCTGTTTAAAATACTGAATTGCCAAGACATGAACAATGTAAAAACACTTAGATATATATCATAACAATTAAGGCTGGTACGTTACTGCAGTAACTGGAGCACCTAGGTTAAAATGAAATGTAATTTATTTTGAATTTGGAACAAATAAAGAGTTAAAAAAAAAAAAAAAAAAAAAAAAATGGATTTATTTGAAGTTTTCTGCTCGATAGGCCCAAAATGGGCGATTAGGCCGAAGTAGTGCTCTACCCTATGATCAAATGGGTTCTCAAATAGAAGTAAATGTTACTTATATATGAGTTAATATCTCTCAAATGTGAGTAATATTTACTCATAGACTGAGTAAAATTTACCTCAGTCTATGAGTGACCTACGTTTTTTGCGAATTTGAGTAAACGGATCTCAAATATGAGTCAGATTCAACGGCCGTGAATGTTTTCAAACAAAGCTTCAACTTTCTTGCTCTTCTTTGAACCAGTGAAAATTTGTCTTATCAATTCCCAAGAAATAGCAAATTCGTTTCCTCATTCCCCTCTGTTTATTTTGAAACCCTTTGATCTTCTTTCCGGCGTATGATTTTCTTCACCAATTTTAACTTTTCACCCGCACCGTCGTCGTCGTCGTCGTCATCGACGCCGTTTTGTGATTGTCTTGACAAATATTGATCTTAAATCAATTACACACCCGCAAGAAAAAGTTCTACCCCGGGGTGACGGCGGATATCAGCGTTGCCAGCTTCCGAATTTTCTTCCCAGCATTACTTCAGCCGGAACAACAACGACAACAGCGACAACAACGAAATCTCAGCTTTCCCAGCTCACGGAAAGCAGAAAAACGGAAACTTTCTCGGAAGCAGCAGTGCTTAAGCGCCTCAACTTTTGAACGACTCGACGGGAAGCGTCGCTGTTGACGAGAGCCTGCGAACAAAGTGAAAACAAAAGGATTCAAGATCACACTCATCGTTCGTCGTCGCCTTTGTCCCCAAGTAGGGGAGAGAACAGCCCGTAATGCACCAGTGGGGTAAAATGACCACTTGTAAGACAAACAACGATAGCTTTTCCACAGATGCTTTTTCCGGGTAACGGATTGTATTTGTTTTCAACTGGAGGTTTCACAAATAAATTATCTAGATAGAGCTGGAATGAGGGCGTAACATCTTTTGTTAACAATGACTTCTCTCGTTGATTTATAGCAACTCAAGGCACGCCTAAACAAACCAACATATCCATCGGGTAGGGGAAGTCTTCCCCTATTCGATGGTAATATTGATTTGCCAGGGATAGTCATGCCTTTCGAGAAATTATCGAGAGAAGCCATTGTTTACAAAAACTGTTACGCCCTAATTCCAGCTCTATCTAGATATATTGACATACTGATTCCTTAAAAAAATGACTTTCGTGCAAAACATGACACAGTTGTTAAAATCATCGACTACAAATTAAGCTTTTAACAGCATGTACCGCAAAAGAGTGGAACGAATTCATTTTTCGTATAGTTTTTAGATGAAGCATGACAGTTAAACCACAGGCTAACAGACATAATGATTGTATGTTTTTGATCGAACACGCTTTAACGGTGAATTTAATCGTTCGATAGCTGGTAGTGCCACCGCATGTGGCGCGCATAATCAATTTCCTTGCGTTTGACGTTTACACACTACCGCCATCTGTTCAGCGTAGTGCCCTTTACAGTGAAAAGTACACAAAGCGTTTTGTTTGTTTTTCTGTAGATTAACCATAGAGGTAACTCTAAGGCCAGAAGGTCCCGAAGAAACGTGCTCAACTTTTTGGCTCAGCTCTGGTACTATCTTCGGTCCCAAGCTAATCGATGCACCCCTCGAAATATAGGAAAATCCACGAACCCGTCATTTTATCTGTCAACATTTCATAGCGAATCAAAACAAACATAGTGTAGTACTAGAATTTTGGCTAGAATGGGATACTTTAATCGATGTACTTGGGACCAATAGGCTAGTCAAGTAGTGAGCCAATTTAAAATCGTTAGTTTCCACCGGTTGGATTAGCACTCTATTGAGACCTTATTTCTGATGAGCAGTTCCACACGGCTCGGGAAAGCGATCCGTCCGTGTATATGTTGGCATAGGTTGCGTAGTCCGAGCCTAGCAGATCGGCTACTGTTCTCCTCAGCACTGCAGAGTTATCTCCAACCTTGAACCAGCTCTTTATCAGACTCTCGATTTTTGGTGGAGGTATGCGCCAACTTTTGTCTCCGTACCAGTGGACCTTAACCACTAGGGGGAGCTCCGAATCGGCAGTCATTGTTTATTGTTTATTGTTGCCATACATCAACAGGCTGGCTGTAGCCCAAATGATGTTAATAATACTAATCATAAAAATAATAATAGTAAAATTACATGTCAAATAATCACAGAAAGAAAAACAAAGCAACATGGTCAGAATGTAAAAAAAAACATAAATGGAAATACACTAATTTTCTCTGTCAGTCACTGCGGCCGGCGAAAACAGATGAGAATCTCCGACGAAGCGCATCACGTGTGAGGTGAAAGTCGAATACAGATGCGACTCTATTGAACACACGCTGTAGTCCACAAATCGCACCATATGCCCCGTAGTTCGTGCGACGCAGTGGCAGTCTCAGCATGAGGTTGTTACGGAGTGGTCGGGGTTGCACGTTTAGGTCAATTTGCCTTAGGATAGCCTCACAATCTATTCGTCCCTGTAGAGTGTCGGCGATAATCAAAGCTCTGTTGGTGTCCCTTCTAATCCGGAGAGGTTCAAGGTTTATCAGTTGGCAGCGACTCTCGTAGCTGGGCAGCCGAAGCGGATCTCTCCAGGGCAGTCTACGAAGCGCAAAACGAAGAAAGCGACGTTGAACAGATTCGATTCTCTCGGCACCATTGTTGTAATTCGGATTCCAAACCGCAGAACAATACTCAAGCGTCGATCGTACGAGGGAGCAGTAAAGAGATTTTAAGCAGTAGACATCGGTGAAATTCTTAGCTATCCTGAAGATGAATCCTAAAGTCCTAGACGACTTATTGATGACATAAGAAATGTGTTGCCTGAATGTTAGCTGTGAATCCAACACCACACCCAGGTCTTTCACCTGATTCACGCGTTCGAGTGTCGTTCCAAGCAGGTCATAGCTGAATACAATCGGTTGCTTTTTTCGTGAGAACGTTATGGCAGAACACTTTGCTGGGTTCACTACCATTCGATTTAAAGTACACCAACTGGCAAAGACATTAAGCTGATGTTGAAGATTGTGGCAGTCAGCGATCGAGCAAATTCGTAAAAATATTTTGAGGTCGTCTGCATATGCTAATCGAGGTCCTTCGATAACCAGGTTCACGTCGTTGAAGTAGAGTAGAAAAATCAACGGTCCCAGATGGCTTCCCTGCGGTATACCTGATGTGGCAAAGAAGCTAGCTGATTTGCAATCTCCTATAGCAACCATAAGTTGGCGACCAGTAAGATACGAACGGAACCAACTCAAGAGATTACCGCTCACCCCAAGCCTGTCAAGTTTAGCAATCGCAATGTCATGATTCAACTTATCGAATGCCGCGGATAGATCGGTATATATAACGTCCGTCTGTACCCGTTCAGTCATACTATCGGTAATGTAGGATGTGAGGCATAGCAGATTGGTGGTTGTAGAGCGACCGCCAGTAAACCCGTGTTGATCAGCACTCAGATACTGCTTGCTGTGAGAGAGCAACGGTTCCATAATAACAAGCTCGAATAGTTTCGAAACAGCACTCAGCGATGTAATTCCACGATAGTTATCCACGGCTCGTTTGCTTCCCTTTTTGTGGACAGGAAACATGTGTGCACATTTCCAGAAGGATGGAAATATACCACTGGAGAGAGACATCCGGAATAGACGGTGAAGTGGAGTTAACAAGCAAGCAATATGTTTCTTCAAAAACACGGACGGAACTCCATCGGGTCCAGGGTTGAAGGACGATTTGAGCTGCGTTGCAGCGTTAGAAATCATCTCAACGTTGACATCAATTGCACTCAGCGTTTGACCATTTAGTGGGATGTTCCTGGCTGCGAGGGAAACATGGTCGTCACTTAGTCTCTCATCAGTGAACACACTGGCAAAATTGACAGAAAAAAGGCGACAAATATCCTGCGGAGTGGAAGCGACTTCACTGTTCAATTCCATTGACGATGGGAGGCCAGATTCTCTGCGTTGCTCGTTCACGTAGTTCCAGAAGGATTTTGGGTGAAGTTTAAGGTTACGCTGAATACCTCGTTGAAATCGCAGAAAGCATCGACGACTGGCTCGCTGATACTCGTGATTAAGCCTCACGTAGTGATGTTTCAGAGGAAGCGTGCGATACTTCGTAAATCTTCTCAATGCTGCTCTCTTGATCGACTTCAACCTACGCAGCTCAATCGTCTGCCAGGGAGGGTGAGAGTCTTTGCGTTGAATTCTTTTCGGGACGTGTCTGTCAATGACATATGCCAAGACATGAGAAAAAGTTTGCGCAGCGGCCTCAACGTCGTCATGATCGAGAATGTTCTCCCAGTCCATGTTTGACAACACATCTACAATGCTTCGATGGTCGGCCTTTCGAAAGTCATAAGAAACCGCAGCAGGAAGACTATCGAAATCACGAACGAGATTGTCCTCAACAGTGACAATCAGAGGAGGGTGGTGCGGAACAAGCTTAACTAGTGGACAAGGTGCTGTGGAAATGAACGGAGCATTGTCCTGAGTGCTCACGAAGCAGAGGTCCAAACTACGGTTGTTCTCGTTGACTACGTAGTTAATTTGAGAAAGCGTTGCTACACTATAGTTATCGAGAAGGCCGATAGCTCCTGCATGAAATACAGAACGTTCTGGATCTGGATAGAGGAAGCCGCTATGGGATGGTCTCCACGAAACGCCTGCTAGGTTAAAGTCCCCAAAAATGAATAGCTCATCAATTGGAGTCGCTCTTTCCATTACTGTGAAGACTGATTGACAGTGAGTCTCGATGAGTTCAAGATCACGAACTCGATCTGGTGGCATGTACAATGCGCACAAAAATAATGTGCGATCGCCCAGTTTAATGGCTGTCCAAACCTGTTCCACACTGTTCCACGATTCATTTTCGATTGCTCTCGCCTCCAATCCGGAACGGACAGCCACAAGAACGCCACCACCAGTAGATTTTCGGCTGTTGTTTGGATTCCGATCGCAACGAAAAACCTCATAATCGGATCCGAACACCTGGCTGGAAAGTGTTCGCGAATCGAGCCACGTCTCGCATAGGACAATCACATCATAGCAACGATCCGATACAGCAAGCCGGTAGTCGTCAACATCAGAATTCATTCCGCCGGCGTTTTGGAAGAAAATCACGATGTCCTGCTTGCGGCTTACAATCGAACGTCTGTTCTCCCTAGAAATCACGGAAGCATCAGGCAGCGAATGAACATTAACAATACCATGCGGATACTCGCCATAGTGACTGGGTTGGAAGACCCCCTCTCCACATCCGACTACAGGTCCGGAACGACTATGGTGAGCGGCGGCAGCAAATGGCTGGACTGAGACGGAGGGATCAGGGGCTTCCACGAGGCTTTCTACGGCGCGTTCCGGGCTCCGAGGTACGAGAGTTGATTCGGCGGCATTCAAGGTGCTGAAATTTGGATCGGCATCAGACATCGTATTTGCGCTATTAATTATGTACTCGCCTGTTCTAGCAAGTTGGAAGACCCCCAATCCACATCTAAAATCAGGGCCAGGACGACTATGATGAACGCTGACAGGAATCAGCACGACTGAGTTAGAGGAACCGGGGGCTTCCATAAAGCTTTCCACGATGCGTCCCGGTTGCAAAGCAGATTGGTTCATCCAGAGTTCAGAAGACATCGAGCTTACTACGTCGTTTTCAGAAGGCGAGGTTGGATCGGATGGTTGCGATTCGCTGCTGGAAGCGGAAGGTGGCTCAGAAAAAGAAGGTTTTGGAACGTATCGATACTTGCCTGTAAGTACAGGCTGGAAGACCTCGTCACCGATTCCAAAACCAGGGCTAGGACGACTTCTGATGATTAGATCTACAAACAGCTCGACTGGTTCGGAGGGATCAGAGGCTTCCGAAGCGCTGTGTTGTTGCGTCCCAGATCCGCCCAACAGCACGTTAGTAATTGAAAAGGAAGTATCCTGGAACTGGTGTCACTGTGCTGGACCAATACGGGTGATTTTGGTCACCTTCTTTGACCGGGAATCATCGAACTCACGGAACTGAATGCCCTCCGGCCACGAATCGCAGGAAAGGGCAACATCCCGTTTGTTTTGGTTGACGCCGACTTTGAAGGAAACGTAGTTTAACGTTGACGGATCTTTTCCTCTGGGAACCAACTTGGCAACCCGAGGTTTCTCGTCTGTTTCCAGACACAAACACTTAGAGACAAGAGATGAAATTTCATCGTTCGTAGTAGTGGGATGAAACGCCGATAAGTAAACCCACACCAGATCATCGTTCAGGTCCACGGTTCTGACCGAGTCGATAGGTGCTTTCTTACCACACAGTATGGGCTTGTCGTCAGTGCTAGATGAAGTACGGCGACGTTTCGGGGTGCCACGACCGGAATCAAAGCGGTCATTTTTAGGCCAACGTGGAGTTGAGCTGACTGGGATCTTTGATTCCACTTTGGCTGCAAGAGCAATAACAGCCGAATTCAATTTCTCGATGTCCTCTTTCATCGAATCAACCGCGTTTGGAGCCACAGAAGTCTGATTGACGTCACGGCTCACGATATTACGGAAGTGGCCGTTTGAAAAAAGCGCCGCACAGTGATCGCACATCCAGAAGACATTCGTCTCGTACAATCCAAGTTGATCGAGAAGTTCGAGATCAACTTTGGCACAAATCACGTGAAATGTGTCACCACAAAAACCGCGACAAACAATACGTTCGGAGTCCGAAATGGTTTTTTGGCACTTCTTGCAAGCCATGATCACAAAAAATGCGACGCAAACTTTAAACACGCAACAAAGACTACCACGTAACGAAAAACTATAGCAAATTTCCGATGCGCGAAACGAGGCAATCAGACGTAGAAACACTATTCAATGCACAAAAGTACGGTAGCAGAGTGTAATGCAACAAGAGATACTGACGATTTGGCACGCTAAGTACGGTAGCAGTAGTGCAGCGACAGATACAAAACAAAAAATGTAAATAAAATGAAGATTGACACCACTGTTCCACGGGACGACACTTTTAATCTACAATTTCTCAACTTATCCACAAAGCTACACGAAATCCTACACTTCACAGAGGTACACCAAACGAACTCGCACTCTATAACACAAAACACTACTAAAACAGTTCAAATTTACACGGGTAAAACGACGATTTGTCACCAGCGGGTTTACGTTTTCAACTATTTCAGTGAAGCTCCATATGACTAAAAAAAAAATGCGGAGGAGTCTGTTTCCCTCATCGAGGAGAAAGATCCTGTCATTTCCGGAGGTCATTGCTGTAAAGGCATCGGCTTTCGTTGCAATTGCTGCGTTTATACGATGGCATTTGGCATCCACTCTAATTTATGATGGTTTTATAATGGCAATGAACAATTTAGCATAAGCATTAGCATTATTGACCGCCCACGGTTGCTACTCTGTTATTACCAGATCAGCTGCAATTACACAGAGAACCAACAGATGATGTTTGGGACTAACATTCATCCTCAATGTGTAAAAACTGAAGATCTAATATTTAGCAATACCAGCGCCGGCCGTGTCCGAATGCAGGTCCAATAGGGAATGGGAAGGAATGTGTTGACGTGATACTCGCTGTGAAGGAAACCGAGAAATCCTCTGCGCTTCCACGAGAAATCACTGGGATGTTGGATGTGGGGAAAGGTTTGCAGCAGCAGGGATCGTTTTTGGTAAACTAATGCTGATTGTAGTGATTTATAATAGGTACACAAACACAAAAACGCACGCATACACATGCACACACACGCACTCGTGAGTATGAACAGAATCTAAAATGATATTTAATTGAACTTTAACTTTATTTTAACTTAACTTTAACATAACTTCAACTTAACTTTAACTTAACTTTAACTTAACTTTAACTAAACTTTAACTAAACTTTAACTAAACTTTAACTTAACTTTAACTTAACTTTAACTTAACTTTTACTTAACTTTAACTTAACTTTGACTTAACTTTAACTTAACTTTAACTTAACTTTAACTTACCTTAACTTTAACTTAACTTTAGCTTAACTTTAACTTAACTTTAACTCAACTTTAACTTAACTTTAACATAACTTTATTTTAACTTTATTTTAACTTTAACTTAACTTCAACATAACTTTAACTTAACTTTAACTTAACTTTAACTTAACTTTAACTTAACTTTAACTTAACTTTAACTTAACTTTAACTTAACTTTAACTTAACTTTAACTTAACTTTAACTTAACTTTAATTTAACTTTAACTTAACTTTAACTAAAATTTTACTTAGCTTTAACTTAACTTTAACTTAGCTTTAACTTAGCTCTAACTTAACTTCAACTTAACTTTAACTTAATTTTAACTTAACTTTAACTAAACTTTAACTTAACTTTAACTAAACTTTAACTTTACTGTAACTAAACTTGTCTGAAATTTTGAATCGGCACGGTACTCTCACTTAGGTATGAAATCTCTCTCTCCTTTGTCTCTTTCTCCTTTCAAATATAAGAGACACGCTCCCGTAGTTGAGAGTAGCACCAGTGTTTATTGCAACACTCTGAGTTTTTAACCGATCCCTGCCTCTATCAAGCGGTGCATTTTACGCCAATGTTGTGGTGCGTTGTGTCCATTGGTATCGTGCGTCTTGCTCCATTGTTGCGGTGCATATAGCACCATGAATCAATTTGTAATGGACTATACTTAATTACTTACTCCTTGAGTTTAGCTACCATACGTAAGCAATTCACTTTTTTCCTTAAACTGAGCGTTTTGCACCATCCTACCCTACCCACCCGTTCCCCTTCTCCGGTTGAAATAAAGCCTCAAAATCTCCCAGCTTTCCACCGACACACACGGGGGCGTCCGACAGCTTAAGTCATCAGAAACACTTCTTTGACGTGTGAGGATGAGTGGTGGTGCCACTGACTGACTGACTGTGTTTGGGTTGTTCAAGACAATGAGCGCTCTCCTCGTGTGCTCCTGCAGCAATGAAGTGACTCCACCCTCACAGCTGCTGCCATTGTTGATGTAAGTTTTTCGCGTCTTTGGAGATAATGACGCCTTCTTTTGAGCTAACTTCATTCCCACTGCCATTGTAACCGGAGAGTGGATGAAGAAGTATTTTCCGAATTTCTTTCATGGAAAGTTAAGAGGCGTAATCTCCTGCTTTCCCTTTGATGAGAAGACGGGAGCAAAAAGTGACGTCTGGAATGAAGATAGGGAACGTTTCTGTTTGTGTTTGAAGCTCAACTTATTCCGATAACAACGGTTTTGGTTTGGGACGTGGCTATTTTAATTATTCCCAAAAGGGAATCAAGATGTCAGTTGTTCTTATTTGGCGGTTGGTTGTTTTTTAGTGTCGGGGGGCGTGGTACGATGAGGGTGGCTCTGCCTCTTGGGATACTCCCGATTGATTTTTATTTTATTCAGATATAACTCTTAGTATACTTTAATCTCCCGACAATGAGATCTGTGGATTTTTTTTAAAGTAAATCCGAGGAAAATACTTAACAAATCGTTGTCAAACTCATTTTGACAGATCTAATATCATACATTTTTTAGGTTAGGCAGAGGAAAATAATAAACAACATTACACGGCGATGCACCCGCTAGTGTGCGTGCGTTAAACGTCACTTATCACCATATTGTTAATTTATAATATTTGATGTTCAAATTCAGGTATTTAATTGACTCAATTTCTGCGATCCACCTGAGGTCAACCTGCGATCCACCAGGTGGGTCAATACCCAAAGACTGAGAAACACTGCATAAGACTAGTGCCATCAATTATCCACCGTCTTCGGAGTTTCTCGAGACTGCACCGCATTTCTCTGGACAAATGCCATGTTAGTGAACTCCCGTAGGACAACCTATTTACCACTTCAAGACTTGAGAAAAACCTGAACATTTCACAAATATTAGCCCATGTATTGCGAAGGTCTGATAACACCAACCACGCAAGAAAGCAAATTAAACCTTCCGGCAAAGTACGATGCTGTTCACGTGCCGAAACATCTTCCGTTTCTAAATTTGTACGATAAAGTGACTACTATAGATTAAAATGAGCTTTTCGGTTCGTTCGTTAACCGTAAGGTGCACCGGATCCTTCTACTTATGAAACTGGTGCGGCAGCAGGAAGGTGATTAAAAGGTTTTCATACTTTGACGGAAAAGGCGTTTTCTTTTTGAGGGGGTGGGGTGTGGAGGATTAGTTTGGTTTGCACAAACACAGCTTGTTGCCACTTCTTGGAAACACTTGATTAAACCGGAAGGGACCAAACAGGGACCGACCGAACGGAATTCTGGGAAGATTTTAGATTTCCACGCTCTAAAGGGTGGCAGTTGATGATGAGAAATGATGAAACATGAAATAGCGTTCGGTGTTGGCACGAAGCAATGTGTGAAAGTTGAATGTGTCTTCGGTTGCTGAAGAAGGTCAAAAAGTTGATCGTCTCTTGGCAGCATTGAAACCCCGGGGGCAATTAGGAACCATTTTGTGTGTCCATAAAATTATTGCGTAGTCTGTGTAGCTTCTGGGAACTTTATAAAATTGCACACTTACATTAATTCGCCGAAAGATCCCATCAATTGAATGTTTTCTCTCCAGATTGTTTGCACAACCGTATGTTCTTACGTTCTTATGATTCCACTTCCTCCGAAGCGTCTCACCCCCTACGACCGGCCCGCAAGTTTTTTCGACTAAATTTTTGCTCTTTTATGCGTACTCAGAAACACTCTTCAATTAATTCCCATGCGGTACTAAAACTCATCTTCAATAGCAGCATCATTGCTGCTGCTACCACAGCGACTGTGAGCAATCAATTTGCAATTCCATCACCATCCGTCGGTGTCCTAGTCGCTCACATCATCTTCTTGGGTATGGTAGATACTGGCTGTTTACTGATGATGCTAAACCAAAAGAAGATGCTCAACTTTTAACGATGTGTTTGTTGCTCGCAAAAAGGACTCCCTGTGCAGAGCTGGCTACAAGCAACCAGTTACCAGTATGCTGCTTAACCGAGCTACTCTACTTTGCGGTGGATGTTGTAGGAAAAAAAAAAAAGAGAAGGAAGATGGGTATTAGAATTCCGATCTTAAGGACGGCACCCAATAAAGAAAATGAGAGGGCTGTAAGGAGGAACTTTGGGGAAGAAAGAAGGGCGTGTGTATGTAAGAAGCAATAAAGATAAAAAGATGCCTGTGCTTCTGACGTTAATTAGTTTATATTCCAGCGTCATCTTCATCGAGGTTGGCCTTTTTCCTCTGGTGGATGTTGTGCTTATTTCCGAATGCTTCTCGTTCGCCGATGATGCGCTTCTTGGACGAGGGTGGAGTTAGGGGTAAGATGTAAAACTTCCAGCGACAAACACACATACTCTTCATGATGGTCTTTTAACTTCCAGATATTTTTCCAAAACCAATCAGATTCCGAAAATTACACCAAAAATCACGTTGCCCAACTTTTATCGATAGTTATCGGTAGGCCGCCTTAGGAAGGCTTCCCGAAACTTAAATCCTTTTTGAGCGGGGAAAGAATGAAAACAAATCACACGCAATTTTGGACTTTCGAACCGATCAGTCCTTCAACCTCATACATTGGATAGTCTAATCTAGAGTCGGTGTATAATGAGTCACGCCAAGAGTGAAGTCAAGTCTACCTATTTAACTGTCAAACCGGCAGCCTATCGTGCAAAGTAAACAAACAATACGATGTTATGAAAGGTCCACGAAAGGTATACGCCTTTTTAATAGAAACCAAGCGATCGATTCAACCTCTAGCGGTGAATAGGAGAACTTCAAAAAGAGTGTTGTGAGTAGAAATTTCTGTCGTGAGGCATAGGTAGCGGCACACTTTTTCACTTTTCGTGATGAATTTATTCATCTGAGATGCTCCAAAACTTGGTCTACAGTACTTGGTCTTCTGGAATATTTTTGTTAAGAAAAATGGAAATGGAAAATTAGAATAGTGCCTAATTTTAAGTGCCTAAGACCCGAATGACAGCAGTTAAAATGTCTTTAATACAGAAAAAAAGAATAGTGCCTTAGTGGTTATGATCTTCCGGATTTCTTGTATGTGAATAGTTTAGCAAATCAGGCAAGATGCTCAATGAAAAATGCTTTAATTTGCGTTGTGAGAAATCCACATTTTGAAGTAAACAAACAGTTTGGTTGATGTTTCCTCGGGAACACGCGTGGTACACTCTACGTTAGTGGTACATTTGCAATAAAATATAATCGAAGAAATGATCATAAACACGCAGTGAGCATTAAATTGTCATGGGATACGTTTGATGACGATCAGTAATGAGAATTTCTATTATTTTTTGTTAAGATAATTTGACAAAATCACTGATATAATGATTAACCACAGCCGCTATTTTTTGTTGATGGAAGTTGGTGTAGAAGTCCTCTGTTGCCAAGTGAAAAGAAAGGGAATCTCTCGAAAACCGTGATGCGAGTTCAACTATTTTTCTCTTGGCGTGACTCATCATACACCTACTCTAGTCTAATCATAACAAGTAAGTGTGAGTAGGATCTAAGAGGAAGAGGAGACCACTGGCTTCTTACTCTATTGTCTATATCACTATCTAAATCTATCTCTATAGACGAGTGCACAGATGGATTTGAATTCACTCACTCAACAAAAAGTGACACAACAGCGGGGCCCTATTTACTAAAAATGAACACATGAATAATGCTCGCATATCATTTGAAAATGGATTATCAGTTTTTCTAAACAACTTGCAAGATCCTTTTCACGAGAACCGAAGTATGCTTACGTAAACCAAGAGCACTATCGGGGAGGGGAGAATTTCTCCTACCCGATGGTGTTGTTAGTTTGCGTGGGCGTATTCGGTTCGCGCGAAAAGGGCTTAACAAGTTTTGTGTACAAAAGTTGATAGGCCCGTTTCAAATGTTACGCGAGTATTATTCATGTGTTTATTTTTAGTAAACAGGGCCCCGCTGTTGTGTTACTTTTTGTCGAGTGAGTGAACTCAAATCCATCCGTGCACTCGTCTATATCTTACCTTACGCACTTCAAATCGGCCAATCACGAGCTGGTTCACGTTTGACAGAAAAGTGGTTCGTTTTCGCCCCCGTATTGTTTCCTCTTAGAGTAGAACGAACGGAATACGGAACCAAAAAAGGGAAAAACAAAAACTAGCATCTCTGTTAGGAGACAGACAGAGAAAGTCAATTAAACGTAAAAAAAAGCTTATAGTTAGACCAACAATTGAAATGGGCGGAACAATCAAACGTAAACAATGGCTTTAAATGCAAATTCCTCGAGAATCTACTCTGGATACTCTGGAAAATATTTTGCTTATTGAGCTGAACAAGTAAGTGTACGAACAAATCTCTGGCACCTTATACAACTGGAAGGAACAGCTGGCTGAAAACTTAATGGTTGCATTAATTTGAATACAAATTTATCATACACGATCAGTTGAATATCATCAATACAAAAAAAGTTCCTAATAAATCACTTTAATCGCTCAAACTGCTAACAACCACAGAAAGAGGAGAACAATTCGAATAGAAATTAATCGGCTGTAATACAACTGTTGCATGTACTATCGAACTACCATCACATGGGACAGTTATGCGTCCACCTACAAAAACTTCTATTCCACATGCACTTCTTTTCGTCCCTAATATAACTACAGCTACGGAAGCGCACTACTTCGGTATATGACCCATTTCCGTCGTCCACTGCCATTTCTCAGCTGTCCTTAAATCAGTTTCACCAATTTCTTGTTGTGACAGCTCTTTCTAAGGAAAATCAGCTTAATCAGCCACTGGTGCAAAATTCCTCCACTATAATAAAAGGTATTTCCGTCATTAAGCTCCTACCAAAATTCATCGCAGCCTTGATTTTGATCTGGCGAAGATCTTCGATATTGCCGACGGTGCGAATGCACAGTAGTATTTAGTTTGCTTGCTGTTTATCCTACGATGAAGATTAATTGAATATTGGTTAAGAACAGATTATATCAATTTCAACGTAGCACTTACCAGTTAAACAACTCTCATTTGTCTCAATTCCAACGATCCCGGGTACTTCGTCTTTTTTTGTCGATCAGCGTTCCGTAACATTAATTTTAACCGATGCAAATCAATATACCCCACTGTGCGAGGTATTCTGTTCTCGCTGTAGACCTGTGCACGGGTGAACTTTAGTTCATCTACTGAAATTTTTTAGACACAACAGCGGGGCCCTGTTTACTAAAAATGAACACATGAATAATGCTCGCGTAACATTTGAAAAGGGCCTATCAACTTTTGTAAATAATTTGCTAGGCCCTTTCACGAGAACCGAAGTACGCCCACGCAAACCAAGAGCACTGTCGGGAAGGGGAGAATTTCCTCTGCCCGATGGTGTTGTTAGTTTGCGTGAGCGTATTCGGTTCGTGCGAAAAAGGCTTAACAAGTTTTGTGTACATAAGTTGATAAACCCGTTTCAAATGTTATGTGAGAATGTGAGTATTATTCATGTGTTCATTTTTAGTAGACAGGGCCCCGCTGTTGTGTCACTTTTTGTCGAGTGAGTGAACTAAAATCCATCCGTGCACTCGTCTGTTCTGCTGTTGATCAATGCGAGTGAGCATGAACCAAAAAACCTTATGTTCATTCCGAGTTTTGACAGCTACGCTCATCGTTCATTATCTTCGTGACAAGCATACGATAAACATGCTCAAATGAATACGTACAGTTTCTCAAATGAAAATGAACTGCAGTGACTCAAATGATGGTGCTAATCGATATCAAACGATTGAAGAGTGACTTGTTGATAATGATTCATAGTGTTTCTCAAATTCATCGTTTATTTTCGATTGAAAATGAAAATTTACCGCACTGGTCGTCTGTAGTCATGATCAGCTCATTGTTTTCATTTACTAGCTCAGTGATCAATGTGTTGTGTTCCGAAAGATGAGCCAACATGGAGTATAGAGCTTTTTGACGTTTAATCGGCGCACACTACTGCACTATTTAAATAGAACGAGTACGAGCAAGAGGGAAACAGATTAGTGGGAAAACAAGCCGTCCATTCATTTATGTGTGCTAGATAGAAAAAGACGATTAAACGTCAAAAAGTTCTATGCGGAATTCTATCTGGTGTTGTAACGGGAGTAGGAGAAGGAAAGGGTGGGTGCCAAATACAACCTTCACTTAAGCGCCAGACAAGTGTCTTTTTCTTGCCGTGAAGGAGCGTGTATAGAATCTCTCTTTGAATCCCGTGCCCAACTGGGAGACCTCAAGGCGAGTCCAAATCCTCAACCGTTAACCCACGACCGAAACTTTCCACACCAAACTCACGGAAGGAGTTACCGAAACAAAGCGGAACTTACGCCAACTTAAGGGTAGACCCGGTTTCCTTTGAAGGTTTTCCAAGTCTAGAGTCTATACTAAGATAGCGAAACAAAAACCGTATCTGCATAAACCGATCTCATACATTTAAGCTAGGGAGTTGCCTTGCGATCATGAAAAATTATCATAATCTGAATTTCTACTTCATAGCGCTATTTGGTTTATTCTGCCCATGGACGGCATTTACGGAAATTTAGAACAGTGTATACGGGCAATTAATGCATTTTCTTACATGTTTTGTGATTTGTTAGTTTTGTAGACATGGTTCGATTGTTTTTTCAATTGATTCTGCTTGCCCTGCTGCAAATCGTCGGTGGAGGCGTCCCTCGTAATCCCTCGTAGTCCAACGATGCGTCGACGCAAGTGCACTTGCTTGTGGCGGTGGCATGCGCGGTGATTCACCGCACACATGTTTACTTCGCTAGTGGTGGCCCTCTAGAGCCGAGCGAGGGTCCTACTATGGATTAAGCGAACAGTCAGCTAGTTCGCTGGGTGGTTCGTCACTTGGCTACCGGAATTGATCGTACTTTTGTCTGTTCGAGGAAACAATAGTTGGTTGGGTAATTGTTCTTCAATGGCGCTTACTTTTCAAAGGTATCACCTTCTGTCTACACCACTGACCTACTCCACCTACTAGTACTTTTTTTTATACCACTTAATTTATCTGTTGACTATTTATTACTCACTTTAAAATAGCGTATGACCTGTTTGCTGATCAAACTAATAAAGAACGGCTCATGCAGATGAGGATATACTTTAACCCCAAGAAAGAACCCGACGACCACTCATTCGGTAGTTTTCGTGTTTTAAATTGCGAGAAGAGTCATTTATGGACGACCCCTCCTTTTATCGAAAATCGAAAATCGCTGACAGAACCCCTTTGGCGTCTCGCAGCTTGGGTGGATTAGAGACTAAGAATGCGGACTCTTGCATGCAAGTGAATGTTCTTTTCCAATTAGATATTTTTTTACGGTAATATCGGAAATCTGTAACCACGTTACAGTGTCGCAATCCAGTTTTAGGATTGGAACTTGACTTCGTTCGAACAAATTTAGGAAGCTAAAAAAGAAGAAAGTTTATGGAATGTGGATTCATGAGATGCATTTTCTTTGATTTACTCACCGTTTGGTACGGAGTTGTTTTACCAATGTTCGAATCTTATTCAGTCTTTCCTTCAATTTCAAGGATTTAATCGTCGTAAACACGCAGTTGAAGCGTATGCGCAGCACACCTTACGCTATCCACAATGACATTCGCAATCACATTGAGGACATTTTCTTCATCAATGTTCCCTTCTAGGCTATCAGCACAAACGAAGTTACAGACGACTTTCTCCGAAGAAATGAATTAAAATAATGTGGTTCTCTGTAATAGAATTTTAGTCCACCTTCCGCCCCTCACCGCCAGGTTCGCTAGTATTTTTGTTTTGAATTAATTCAAGTTGGTTTTGTGTGCAATGATCTGGCAACTCGTGTCCTTGCTCGTGTTGACGGGGTGCTGTTTTCTCACTCATCGAAGGAAATTTTGATTAGAGTGAGAAAGTAAGGAACAGTCAGCGCGGGAGCCGTGTGCGTTACTATAGGTGCGGCAGAAGGAATGTAGTCGACTCTGTCGTTCTCACGGTGTTCTTACGCATGATCCAACGTTTCGTCACACTAGATTATGCATAAGAACGTCGTGATAATGCAAGTGCTGGCTTGTTTCCTTCTGCCTCACCAATCACATTGATCACAGCACATACGATTCTCCGTCGGTTCGTGGTGCATTGTGCATTCTTTGTGCCATACCACCAGTCCAAACACTAGAAGTTTTGGAAGGTTCTCCCTCAGTACCTGTAAGCAGTGTGATACCAGCTGACATTCGCATGGGTAGAGAAATCCGGAACATTTTCTCGCTTTTGAGCATCAACGTCAACCCGGTCTCGAATCGCATTTCCGCTTGAGGTGGCACCGTTGGCAGTAATCTATTGCGCCGTGGGAAAGACCTGCTTAGTGCACTAGTGCTGGAAAATTCTGCAAGTTCGTCATTAAAATTAAATCAACTTTTCTTCGCTGTAACGTACTCCGGATCAGACTCGCTGGTGGAACGTTTTCGTGGGACGGTTTTCGACCCAAAAAGCTTCAGTTTGAACTGCTTTCCAAAAGATTTCTGGGCAGGCGTCTTGGGACGCACGATCTCCACAGAGGCATCCGTTAGCGTGTTCGTGTCGGAGCGGATGACCTGTTTGATCGGCTGCAATTCTACCATCGATTTTCGGCCCTGCTTTTTGTTTAACTTCACACGATAGTTGAAATCGAACACGGTCGACGATCCGGCGGAGGATGCTTCGTCTTCATTCTCCGAAGAAGTCAACGATTTGATCTTTTCCGAGCTGAGCTTCTCGAGCCTTACGACCGGTTTGACTCGAAGTAATTTTTCGACAGAAGTTCGTCGTGGCAGTGGAATCTTCTTGACCAGTTCCTCCAGACTGATTTCTTCGTTTCGAAGAAACGAACGAGGAAGAACTAGATGAAGACGTGGACAGCCGTCATTTCGACGTTGGTTTCTTTCGTGTAGAAACCAGATCGGAATCGCTGTCGTCACTGTCTATTGCGGTTCGTCTTTTCTGAGATTTGCGTTTGGTCGTCAATGCAACTGACTCTTCAGAATCTGAATCATCCGATTCAATCTGACGTCTGCCACTAGATCGGCCCCTAGAACTCCCCTCTCTGCTATCGTTACCGGCTTCCCCCATCTTGCTGCTTCCACTCTTCGGGAAGCCTCGGCTAGCTTCAAAACCGCTTCCGGCGTCTTTCGGACAATCGGACGACAAAAGGTGAAAACATAGTTCTTCGAGGGAACCTCCATGCACTGATCTTGGCGACAAGTCGAACCGCACGTTGCACAAAGGATCAGATCCCAACGCTTGCAATCGTCGTAATCTCGCCCATACCGACAGCGACACTCTTCAGCGTCACACTCCGAAGGACGTTCCAACTGATCGTTGAATACATTCGGTTCCAGCTCCCACGAGGCATCCCTCGAACAATTAAAATAAAATATTCAGTATTCAAATACCGATTCACCCACCTCCGCCGCTTCGCTTAATTTTCCGGAATATAAATGCCACGCTGATGGATCTGCTGACTAAAGTCGTCCTTGTTGCACAAAGGGCAATTGAAAAAGTACCTCGCCGATTGGGCAAACTGTGCCACGTAGCTCCGATGGAACCAGCCATTCTGACAGCACAGGTCACGAATCGATTCCAGCTTCCTGTACGGTCCCATATCATCGTAGCAAATCCCACAGGCTTCGGTCTCGGAGTGTTTCACCTTATCCACCAGCGCTACGTGCTTATCGCACCACGACTGGAACGTTTCCACGTAATGCGACAGGCACTCATTCTGCATCCCACAAAGCGTATGGAATGAACGGAAGCACTTCTTCGCGCAACACCAAACGTTTGCATACCGTTCCTTGCAGATGTAACACTTTTGTCCTCGGATACGAGCTTCCTCATTTCTGATGTCCTCCTCCATGAATCCGAAGATTCCCTCCTCGTCTTCAGGTAACAAGGTACGCGTAGCCCGGTCCAGAATAGAGCATCGCACCATCGAACCGCAATCATGCTCAAACGCGTGACATACAGCATCTTTAGCCGAAATAAATAATAAATTGAACAAAATTGGTTTCATCCGATCCTCCTTCATTCTCACCATCTCACCTTCAGCACGTCGATCGATTCGATGGATTTCGGCATGATTTTGGAGTAAATTTTCCTTCTTCAGATCGCCCTCGTCGAGAGCTTTCAGTTCCTCTACGGAGGAGCAAATGCATACCGAGTATGGCCACCCGAAAAAAAAAATAATTATAATAAAATAACGAAATTACAATGATTTTTACGGTTGAATTTCGGGCACATTATAAATTTATTGTTAAATTATTGGACGGGTGAAAAAATAAATTTCGTTTTAAAAGATACAATTCTCAATGAAAATTAATTTGATGAGATCAAATTTGTTCGAGAAAAATCAGTTTTTTTATTGTTAAGATGCTTAACAACCCCCCTTTTTTACTGTACATTTCTCATATACCATGATTTTCGTTTTGATTTTATGATAATCAACAAAAATCTCCATTCAAAATCATTGTATTTTTATTGGATTTTTTTTTACGGGCGGGTCCTGTTTGGCGTCCAACAACGATATCTTCTCGGTCGCGAATGACCATGGCTTTGGTTAGGAGCACCGACTGATGAAATCTTTAGCAACAATTGCCGCCAAAAAGCGCGAGTCATTGACAGCTCAACATCGTTTATTTGTAAGCAAATGTTAACCCGATGTGTTTACTCCTAATCATTTTGGCCTAAGGTCTTTCATTATACAAAAAAAGTGCAGATAACAATGAACACAACATAGTGACATGCAGTTTGACAACAGGCTCTCCCTTTCAATTTTCGTTAGAGAAAAAGAGATAACAGGCGATGCCCCAATAGCATCAACTACTTTAAGCTAGTACATATGAGTAGATAGTGTTGCCGTGAGGTACACTCGAAAATTTCAAATGTAAGTGCGTCAAACCAAATTTCGAGCCGCTCTGTCTGTCACTTCGTTTGTGCTATCAGTATCAGTAGTTATTTGCTGGTCAAGTTCATCGCAATAGCTGAACTCTTCATCATCAACATTTATATCATAATCAATTGATACCGCCGAAGCGTTTCGTTGAACGTCGTACATTTGCCCCGTTATCCGTAGTGACCGCATAAACCTGGGTAATGTCCACGCCGAAGTGAGCCAGCACATCGATTACTTCCGATTTATAGCTTCAGCTGTGTGTGACACATTGAGATCGTACACGGCCAACGTTCTCAGAACGAATTTCCCATCGCGTAGGCACTGGATACAGACGGCCAATACACTTCGTCCTCGCCTTGTTGCAACATCGAGCTTTACGCAAATGGTCTGTCCTCTGAACTCATTTGTAATTTTCTTTCGAAACGCTTCCACCGTGAGCGTGACATGATCCAGTATATTCCGACGATTGATTTTTGCGTTTACAGCTGGACCTAGCACGTTTATCAAATCTGCTATCCCCGGCTGTTAGAAAACACGGAACGGAAGGCCTCCGGCAGTTACCATCTTGACGCAACACTGTGTTAAGGCTCAGCTACAATGGAGAGCGCAGCGCAACGGCACGGCAGTGCGCAGAATGCGGCAGTGTACTAAAATGTTCTAAACTGATTGCCTTTGCCGCTTGCCGCTTTCGTGTCTACAATGTGACAGGTGATATGCGATTGACGCTCTGTTGTCATTGACAACTTTCGCGAAAATGGAAACCGCATCGCAAGCTCTTCAACTATTAACTTCATTGAAAATTTTGCGTGAAATTAAAAATATCCGAGATGAAATGCCAAGAAACCGACGATCGCGCCGACGATGGTGGATTAGGCCATCAAATCGACGCCGTAAAACCGAAGGATTCTACGAAACAGCGTTCGATCTAATGAAGAAAGGAGATCCTGATTATTTTGTGCGATCGGTTCGTATGACACCAGATGTTTTTCAGAAGCTGTTGGAAACTGTGAAGCATCGACTAGAAAAATTCTCCATCAGAAAACCCATAAATCCGGAATGCCGTCTTTTTATGACGCTTATGTAAGTACTCTCAAACGTATTTATAAGTTTCAGCTTAATCATTGCAAATTAACATTAAATTCAATAAAAACCGAAAATGTTCGTGATTCGCATACCAAGAACCTCTTGAACATTCGTGTTATAGACATTTGACTATATTGCTCTATTTCATTTCAGGTATCTAGCGCATGGAATGAACCACTTTACACTGTCTCGTTTATTCAGGGTTGGACGGTCTACAGCTCATCGGATTACACAGGAGGTAGTGAAAGTACTATGGGATGTACTGGTTGCTGAATATCTTCCGGTTCCTGATGAAGAAACTTGGAAAACTTATGCTTTAGAATTTTATCATCAATGGCAACTTCCCAACTGTTGCTCAGCTATCGACGGGAAACATATAGTAATACAGTGTCCTCCAAAGGCAGGATCGGTGTATTACAACTACAAGAAACAACATTCAATAGTTCTGCTTGCAGCTTGTGATGCAAACTACAATTTCGTTGCAGTTGATATCGGAGCTTACGGCGGAAATTCAGATGGAAGTGTGTTTTCGAACAGTGAATTTGGGCGCCGTTTACGAGAAGGAAATCTTGATTTACCACCTGCAACTTGCCTACCATATTCAAATCAACTTTCACCTCACTTCATAGTTGGTGACGCTGCCTTCCCATTGATGAATAACCTTATGAGACCGTACCCGGGAAGAAACTTGCCAACAATCAAAGACTATTTCAACCAGCGTTTGTCGAGAGCTAGACGTACGATTGAAAATTCCTTCGGAATAATGGTTGCTCGATGGAGAATTTTGAAGGTTCCACTCGTAATGACTCCTGAAGCCGCAGAAAACATAACGAAAGCCATCATTGTTCTGCATAATTTCTCAAATAAGCATGCTAGACGTGTATATGCTCCACCTACGTTTCCGGACCACCTCAACCACACCGGTCAATTTGTGGATGGTGAGTGGCGCACAGTTGCAGATCCATTACCAAGTGTGACAGCTGATTCCATCAGCAGAAATCATAATGCTCCAAGAAATGCATATCAAACTCGAGATAATTTAGCTCAATACATAATTAAAAATCGTCTTCCGTTTGCAGTATCACAATAATAAACATACCATATACCTATGTAAATTCCTTCACTGCTAAACATTCAGAGATAATATTGTATTCAGACAAAACTCTCAAATTAGACATAGTACCCGGGATTTTATTCAATGTATGATTTGTTATGATTGAAAGAGAATACGAGAATAAAATAATTGAAAAAATGTAAAATTTCATCCATAATTAGCTCAATAAATACCGTAATCAATCCATCTACCAGTGACAAGTGCCTTTCATTAGGACATCATTAGGACATTCGGAAGGCAATTCTTGGACACTTTTTCAAAAGGGCGTATCTGTTTTTGTAAACAAAGATTCGAACGTCAATTTCTCGGAAATCTTAGCACTGCCACGCAAACTAACACTACCATCATAAAGGGTAACATTTCCCCTACCTGATGGTACAGATACGTCCTTTTGAATAAGTATCCGATAATTTATGATCAAGAAGTTACAGATTAATTTTGTTGATCGCTATTCGGCAAGTGAATTAATACAATCTCCGAGGAATTTGTTTAAAAATTTGTCCTAGGATTCCAACATGGCAGCCATTGATAATTTTGTCGATTCCTGATGTGAATTGAGATGTCGCATAATGGGTTTTTGTTTGAGTCCGCTACCCCGGAGTGCACCAGAAAAAATGATATAGCTTCTTCTGGATTGTCTACACAATTTTGAGAACAGTGATATGTCGCTTGATAGGGTTCTGTTGTTGTGAAAAATTGACCATTACCCCCAGGGCTTCCAGAACCTGATTGTACACGAAATTCTGAGGACAATGATATGTCGCTCGATAGGTTTCTGGGGTAATACTAAAGTGACCAATTTCCCCAGGGCTGCCGGAACCTGTTCTGGAGTCGCCCGATGGCCAATGTGATTTAAAACAGATTATATGTTCTCTACTGGATTGTCCACAAAATTCTGAGAACAATGATATGTCGCATGATAGGGTTCTGTTGTTGTGAAAAATGACTACTTCCCCCAGGGCTTCCGGAACCTGATCTGGAGCCACCAGATGGCCAATGTGGTACATAAAAGATGATATGTCCTCTGCTAGATTGTCCACGAAATTCTGAGAACAATGATATGTCACTCGATAGGTTTCGGATGTAAAGCAAAATTTACCCCTTCCCCCAGGGCTTCCGGAACCTGTTCCGGAGCCACCAGATGGCCAATGTGGGGCAGTATGATGTCTGTGTCATGAATGATTAGTTTTTGATGGAATGTCGTCAAAGTAAAATATTTTATTGCATAAATTTCGTCAATATAACTGCAGATAACTAGAAAAATTACCTATGCCACACTTACACTACCCGTCATAAGTGATGACTCGCGAGGAAAAATATTGCAACACTCGCTTGCATTGCATCACCCCCAAAAAAGTTTAGCATCACCCGCTTTGCTTGGGTGATGCTAAACTTTTTTAGGTGATGCAATATTGAAGTGAGTGTTGCAATCCTTTTCCACGCGAGTCGTCACTTATGACGGGTAGTGTATATCCGCCCCCTTCAAAAAGGTGGAGGGTCAAAACGAGACGTGTGTTTTGCTATTTTTTTAGCCCAACTCTTCCTCTCGATGAAACATTAAGCAGATTGTACATTAATTACGTAGTTGTCGAGAACAAACCATTACACTAAAACAAAATCCGTCCCAGTATGTAGGTTAAGGGTTAACACAAAAATATTAAAAACACTTCCAAGTTTCGGACTGTATTTCGAATTTTCGATGCAGTATCCTTTTGCGCGAATTACAGCCCAAAGACGATCTACAAAGGAATCACAGGCTGCCCGGAACTCGGCCAAGACTTGACTTAAAAATTTTGATCGTTGTTTACAACCTCTGGAATAGCATCGACTACATCGGTACATGTGCACTAATTGGAGGAGGTAAGGTGCGATTTCTGGAACTGCCTTTCCTAGAATAGTAAGAATAAACATTCGCCGAGGGCGTTTCCCACCGCTTGCTGGTCCGTGAAGCACAGGACAAAGATGCAATTTTTTATTTAAGGATAATCAAACTTAGGATAATTTTAATCAGCTTCATATTGATCCAACAAAGCATTCACCTCAGCTGTATACTTTGTTTCCAACGCACGAGCCACATTAGCCGGAAGTCTGTCCAGCTTCTCAGCGAGGGATTTGCAGAATGGCTCAAAACGGCTCTTTTTTGCACCAATCGCAGCTATTACCTCACCAACCTGGTCCACTAAATTTTCAATTTTTGTATCGATTATGTCGCTCTTCCTCTTCTTCCGCTTGCCTTTCTCCTCACCCAGTTCATGTGATTCCAGAGCTTCGTCCAAATATTCGACTTCCCCGGTGTCATCCATGTTCTGGTTCCCAGATTGTTCCTCGGATTGGGTGTCAAATTCGTTAACTGAATCGAGGGGTGGCGTGGAGGCTAGATAATTACTTGTAGTCCTGTAAACCCAATTATAGTTATACTACGAAAAAATTTTGTTTGCTTATACAATGCAAAATTACCGTCGTCTTTCACAGTGCTCTTGTAAAAATGAGAGCTCCTCATAAAAAATCCACCTGGGGCAATGTACCTCTGCATTTCCAGCTCCCGAAGTAGAAGTCTCCTGGACCTTTTTTAGCTCCTTCATAAATCTGTCTCGGAGATTCTTCCACCGCTGCCTAGCTTTATCTCCTGTAACAGAAAAGTATTATGTTTTAAGTTAGCTTAATTACTTAATTAAAGCTTTAATTACCTGAAATTTCAGCACCCAAAATGCTCGCAATTGAGCTCCAGGCCCGATCTTTTAGAGCAGTCTTCCGGTACGCTCCGCATTTTTTGTCGTATAAATACGGATGTTTGCGTACCAGGTCAATTAGTTGGATGACCTTCTCATCAGTAAGCTCACAATCCATTTTTTAAATTACTTCTACTCGTGATGTTATAGTCACTTCGAGAATGATCGATTCAAATTAAAGTTATTTTTGTAAATTTCAAGTTCAGGCGACTTGCCGCGCAAAAGCTGCCGCCGCTTATTCAACATTTTGAATATTTGCGGCGTTTTAGTACAATGCCGCTGTTGCCGCATGTACCCATTGTAGCACGTCAAATGAAGAAGCATGTGTTTAATATTGCGCGCTGCCGTGCCGTTGCGATGCGCTCACCATTGTAGCTGAGCCTTTATAAAGTTTTGATCGATGGCAACTGGTACTGCAGGAATTATCCGCATCTGAGACTCACCGGCATTGGAATTGGAGCCACTAGCTACTAGTATGTCAGTGTACTCACGCTGGTGAAAGTTTTGCAGGTGTCGTTTCAGATTACTAATTTTATCAATTTTTAGTTGATTGCCACAAAACCTGCATTATGGATGAGCTCCTTCCTCCCGCAAGAAAGCGTTCTTAATTGCGTCTGTCAGGTCTCTCGACAGGAACAGGGTCCGTGCGGATACGGATGTGTTGGTCATTTTCGAAATGTTGAAAATTATGAATAACCGGGTGAAAATACTTCTTCGCTCCGATGGGCACTACGTAATAAAGAAACAAAAAAAAACCACAAGAACGAAACGCCTGTCATCTGCGAACAAATCGAATGAAGCAAAATGTCTAGATCAACCACAGAAAAGGCCCCATCAGTATTTGTAAAAAAAAAAAAATCGTTCTAATGCCCTTTCCTAACAAAGCAAAGGCTGCCTACGCAAACTTACACCATCATCGGATAAGGGAAAGTTTCCCCTGCACGATATAGTGTTGGTTTGCGTGGGTAACCTTCGCTTTGTGAGGATAGGTCTTTAGAACAGTTTGTTTACAAATGCTGAAGGGCCCTTTTTATTATTAATTCAGAATTTGTTTGGTGCTCTGGTGCTAATTTTACCACTCATCATTCTCGTCTACGATTAAGGTGAATTCAGATCTGAGCGTACATTAGCGGAGCGGAGCAAAATTTGCGTTGGAATGAGAGAGACAACTAATACTTTTCTCCCTCTCGTACCTTCGCAAAATCTCTCTCCGCGCGTGAAATATCGCTCAGATCTGAATACACCTTTATGTTTGGTGCATGTTGTGCCGCGCTGCGTAAACTAGAGAAAGTTTTCTAAATAACGCCGCATGGTGAAAATTGCTGAACGCATTGCATTAATTCGCATTGACGGCATTGGCTCTTCACAGAGTGATAGTTCCTTAGGTGCTATTCATAAACTACGTAGACATTAGGGGGGGGGGGGGGGTTAATTGGCAATTTTCCACGGTCCATACAAATTTTAAAACTTCAGGGGGGGGGGGGGGTTCGAGTATCCCAAAAAAACTGTATGAGATTTTTCATTTGAGCGACAGAGTACGGAACAGCCCGTCATGCTTCACGCACAGAATGACAGTTGTTTGTGGCGTTTTCCCATAGGAGTAAAGAGGTACAGTATCCCTGGAAAGGTCAATCAGAAAAGGAACGAAAAAAAAAAATTAGCTACAAGTAGACTGCGATAATGAAAAAAAAAGAAGAAGACGCACGGTATTCTGTCTGGCACCGGACCCTGGCACGGAGCCGCACGGAGCGCACCGAATAACCATAGCACGGCACCAAGCCGAATAAAACGGCTCCGCGTTCAGGTTTCTTGTTCGTATCGGTGGCGAGCCGACAAGAGGTACCGAAACCGAGTGCGTGTTAGCTTTGAACGGGGAGCAATATTCTTGCACGGCTCGCAGTGCCGGTGGGTGTTTTCCCAAGTCTGCCCGCTATATCCAAAATGAGAATGACATTATCTTTATCTAAATCGTAGATTTTGATTCCCTGATAATATCAATGATTTCACCGTGCACAAACCAACAATTCAGTGCCAACATTTCAAAGGGGCGTAATTGCTTTTGTAAACAATGACTTTAGCGGTCAATTTCCCGCGAATGAAATCTTATCTCTCCAAAATTACAATGCTAGCTGGTAGAGGAAACATTCCTCTACCTGCTGGTGTCATTATTTTTTATGAATAAGCTTTTATTCGCAAGAAATCGACGGCTAAAGCCATTGTTTACAAATGCAATTACGCCCCTTTGAAATGTTGGCACTGAATTGTTTTTTTTTTCGATGCGTTAGTTCATTAGCTACAACATAGATCCTGTTAGAGCGCATTGTATGAATATTTACGCTCATTGTTCTCAAATCAAAAGAAGCGCTCCTACACAGCAAAAAATAAATTTTAATATTGCATCCAGGAGGATGCACTTCAATCATGTCAAAAATGTCATGTAATTTTTATGAAAACAAAAATAAACAAATGTAGTAAAAGCAGCGTATTGCCAGTTCATGCATTGTATTAATGATAATTTTGGCCTTTTGGCAAGTATTATTACACCATATTTTTGATACGTTTGAAGTGCATCCACTTTGAAGTGATATCGAAGAAAGAAAATCTAATGGCGTTTAAATGCGTTAGGACGGAATTGAAACTCGTAGAACGAATTTAGAATTAAGAAGCAGTATTAGATTTGAAACAATATCTCAACAATTTGTCACTCTTTATCAAATCTTACGGTTCGTATGAAAAGGTGAATAAATTTAGAAGTCATCTTTGACACAAATATTCCATTTTCTGTTTGAAAATCAGAAGAAAAGAGAAGTTAAGTGCGGGTTTTGCTTAGTAAGACGGAAATTAGATCAAAAACCTTACCCCTAAACAACTCAACTTGGTAACAGCAATAAAAACTAAAGATCTTTACATGCACACTTAGAAATGCCTAATCTTACACGTGACGGAATCCATCTTTGACATAAAGGATGAGACGTAAACAAACATGTCATGTAAAAATAAGTGCTCCGAGACTGAAAAGTTCGAAAGTACGTTTGATTGAGCTGAATTTCGCGTCTATTATGACTCAATTTTATGTCAGAATTGACGCTTGTATATGTCAGTCTCAGAGCACCTAAATTTACATTAATTTTTCTAAGTGTGTGAATGTATTCAAAGTTTATTTATTTCTTAATTTTTTTAGCCTTAAAACTGGGTTCACCTGAATTATTCAAAGTGCCATGGCCTTAGCTCATGTACCTCAATTTAGCAAACCAATTCCGGAATTCCCAATCGGTCCATCAGTCTGCACACACCTTTGTAAACCAGTTACAGAAAAACCGCGACGAACATCCTCAAGCTTACGGATTTTACGACGACCGGCACCATCAGGTATCCGACTCTCAGCTCAGCAGCACCACCAAGCTTCACGCATCAAGAATTGAAATTTACGATTCAAGTACCTACCAGAATGAACTCATGATTCCCAGTGCAGGAGATGAAAAAAGTGCCACAATTCCAATTCTGCAGCATTGCACGGGAGTGCCAAGTGATTAAATTAAACTTCAATCATTTTATGCTCTTTTAAACAGCTCATAAAGCGACGACGGTGACGCCGACCCAGTTTATAACTGCCATCTCGGCATCCCATCCCACACACTTGAAAATAGAGCGCCTGGCTTTTGTTTTGACGGAACCGGAACGGAGGAGAGGATGGGTGGCACTTTATCGCAATCGCAAACGAAAAACTATGAAATCTGGTTTGTGCCAATGAAAGGTAATTATCATCGCAGCGGAACGAACTGGGAAAGAAAAAGTCTAGAAAAATCAATTTCCTGTTTGAAAATGGTATTTCCATCGATGGGGATGGGGTTGAGAGATCGGTGTCGGGAAGATAGAGCCATCCATCCCAGAAGATTGAATTGCATAAGAAGTAGCCTCGCACAAGAATGGCAATAATCACTTACGAATAAGTCTGCAAATCTTGACTAACTCTCATTAGTGACACCCGAGAAGGATCGTCAGACCCCGGAATGCTTCGAACTTGAGTGGCCGGGCAGTCCAACTTTTGCGCTCCGGCTGGGGCTCTAATGATTCCCAAAAGGGATTGATGGCTTGAGAGTCAGGCGGCAGCAAGAAATAAAAGCCAAACAGCGACACTCGCCATCCGTACGACCTGACCCGCTTCTTTCTCAGCCCAGACATGGAACGTGTGAGTGTGAGTCGGGAGGACGGGATGAACTTTTCGGACGCTTCCAGGTTGGAGTGGAATCAAGCAAAAACGGATCATTTGTACAGATTTATTCGAGCCAGAAAGAACAGCAACAACAACAAGATGAACGAAAAAGCAATGCTCATATCTAACCCTCATTAAGCTACTGCTACTATACTTTGTGCAAGGTCGATCAGACCGACTCAAAATTGAAAAGTGAGGCAAAAGGGAGTTGTATTTTCCGGGACTGAGTAAAATTTTCCTGGTTTTCCACAGCGTTTGAGTAGCTCCACTTTTGATGAAATTGAGTCGAGTAATGTTGAGTCAGTCTGATTGACCGTGTACAGCAAGTTTTGCGCTCGGTGCACAGTGGCAAAAAGCGGCAGATGATGGTCTGGCAGCAGTGACTGCAGAAGAGATTTCTGTCCGAACTGGGAAGATTTGTTAAGTCGAGGAAGAACGTGCCGGAATACGGTTGAAGAAACAACAAAGTGGAATTCCCAACCATCGCATCTGTGTGGGCCAAAGGGGACGGGGACGGTGTTTCAGTTCTATGAATGTTTTGAAAAACATCGTCCAGATGGAATAGTTTAAGAATGAGTGATTCGATTTAGATGTTTAAATTCTTAGATTTCTTTTTAGTGAAACAGATTTTATTTGGGGACTCTATGGTAAGTCCAGATATGAGGCAGCACGTTGCCATATCTCAGCGACATTTGAATAAACTTTTGAAATTACAAACGTTTATCAAAGTAAAGACCTCTCGTGGGTCACAATTGCTTGGTATGTACTTTGACTGGACGATTGGAACCTTCCAGCTTGAAGATATAGTTTACTACACCGATTTTCTCATTCACTTGTCCAGGGGCCCACGTGAAATCGTTGCGACGGAACACGTGTGTGAAGTACTGAACTCTTCTCGAGGTTTTGTGACTTTACTTACTTATGTACAGCTCGCTTTTGCCTTGACTTGGGCCAGGTTGAGACTCCGCTGCCATGAGGCCCTGAGTTTGCCTCTGCTGTGATGTCCTGCCGGGTTCCAATTCAGCGCTTGCTTGCAGATTTCGTTTCTGCCCACCCTACCCACCTGCACTTACGTTCTAGAATTTCTGTTGATATCGGTTTCTGATGACATCGACGATGGAGGTCAGCATTCGACATCCAATTGTGAGGCCACCAGGCATGAATTATATACCATAGGCATCGGTTGATGAAGACCTGCAGCTTTTGAGGGTTCTCGAATTCGAATTCGAATTTTGGTATGTTGACTTATCTGGTGTAAGAATGACGTACTACTCGGAGGTGTGTCTTCAATCAGCTGGTTTATTAATCGGTTTCTCTTGAGGTACAATGATAATAGGCATGTATGTGTGTGTGTTCTACAAGAAGTATCTATGAGTGAGGGGCTACACTTCGGTTAGCTATAAATCATGTTACATCTCCCTTTTTCTAGTAATACTGAAAGTCATTATCTCTTCTGGGTCGAACTAGTCTTCCACTTCGTGTGCGTGTTTCGACTTGTTCCTCGTTTCGTTGATCTTCCGGATGAATGGATGCTGGAATGTTTTCCACCGCTGAGCACTGTACCGGGACAGATTCCGGATGAATGATGACATCTTCCTGCGTAATGTGGGTATTCACCAATGAAAACTCCGAGGGCTGCGTTTCCTTGATGTCCCTGGCATTTCTGCGTATGATGTGGCCATCTGAAAAAAAATTTCTAGATAAGATCTTGGTTGTTCGAGCTTCCTTTCGATATTTCCTGCTTCCCAGACTCGTGACTTCACATTCTGAACCATTACTCGCTGCGCTTCAGTGAACTTTGGAGCTTCCTTCCCTCCTCGATCTGCTGTATTCGTTTTGATGTCAGCTTCTCCGCAACCCTGTTGACTAGAGCCGGTTTTAAACACATATCCGTGCCTGGCAAGGGTCTCCTCAGTTGGTGCCCCATCAAACGTTGACTCGATGACGCCAACTCATTATCTCTTGGCGTGTTTCGATGTATAAGCAGGGCAAGATGAACATCCGTGTTATCTTCAGAACATTTTTTTAACAAATTTTTCGCGGTTTGGACAAATCTTTCTGATAAGCCGTTACTTCTTGGAAAGTGGGGACTGGCAGTAACGTGATCGAAAGACCATTGCTAACTAAAGCTTACAAATTCCCTTGAGGAATATTGTGGACCATTATCTGTGTATAGGATTCCCGTGGCAAGCAAACCAACGTTTTAGAACGTTAATTATTGCCCCACTTGATGATTCCCTTAGCCGTTCAAAGTCAAAATATCCCGAATAGCTGTCTGCTATCAAAATAAAATCCTCTTCCTGAAAATGGAATATATCGGAGCCGACGATTTCGAATGGCAATGTCTTTCGCATACAAAGCAAACTGCGACCATTTTTTGTATGTCTGCTGTCATTCCTACCCAAAATAACTTGCTCTGTTCATACAACCTTGAATGCCTGTGTGGCCTGTGTGAACGATTTTAAGCATTTTTTGTCTCAAATTCTTTGGGACGACGATTTGATGTGATTTGAAAACCAAACCTTCATAACATGCCAACTCATCCCGGAAATTCCAATACGGGCGCAATGTGCTGACTGGGAAGTTTTCGTCTATCATCGGGCCAACCAGACATTATAACCTTTATGAGCTGTTGAATTTCTAGATCCTTTGCGCTTTCCTCCTCTAATTCACGCTTGGCAGGCTTCGACACGACATGAACCTCTAATTCGTCCGTTTTATCCTGGATGTCCTGGTTGTCAACGTCCCTGCTAAGAATATCTGCTAGGGGAATTTCCTTCCCTTTCTTATAAAGAATCTTAGGACCATATTGAACGACGTCTAGAAGAATTCTCTTGAGACGGGGGAGGGGGAGCCCTATCTAATGACTTTTTGTAAATGGATTCTAGACCAACAGTTTCCTCAGAGGCTCAGTTACTGCGGAAAGGTTTTCAATGAATTTACCCACATGGTTAACTGTCCCTAATACTCGTTGTAATTCTAATCTGTTTGTCGGTCGTTTCACTTGCTGAATTGCCTTCAACTTATCTGGATCGGCCTTAAGTCCCTGCTGCGTAACTATATGTCCTAAGAATTTAACGGATGTTTCAATGAAAATACATTTTTCCTTGTTAAGCTTGAGACCCGCCGATTCAATTCTCTTTAAAACGATACTTGTCAATTCCCACAACCGGTCTTCCGTTCCGGCATGAATGAGTATATCATCCATTGAACTTTCGACACCCTCGACAGTCCTGCCAATATCGTATTCATCAGCTTCTGGAAGACCTCCGGAGCTGAGGTAAACCCAAATGGAAGTCTTTTGCAAGTGTATCTGCCCCAAGGAGTAGAAAACGCCAGATATTTCATTGAACGATCTGAAACGGGGATTTGCCAGAAGCCTTTTTTCAAATCTAGCTTTGTGAAAACTTTCGAATTATAGATTCGCAGTGATATTTCTTCGATTGTCGACAGGGGATGCGTGCGACGAAGGAGGTTTCGGTTCTCCTGAGACGGATCAATACATTTACGCAGTTTACCTTTCTGTCTAACGATAACCAGTGCATTTGTAACAGGGGTTGGCTCGCTTATGGGCTGAATGACGCCCATTTTTTTCCATAGAATCGAGCTCCTCCTTGACTGCCTGGCGCAGCGAATGAGGGATTCTTCGTGGAGGACAGGTTACGAAGGTCGGATTTTGGACGAGATCTATGTCATACACAAACCCTTTAACACAATCCAGACCTTGATACAATGATTGCTCCATACTCAACTGATCCACCCTCGCAATCAGGTTGAGACGAACACTGGTTTTTCTTCCAAGAATAGGAGCAACTTCGCCGTCCACCACCTTGAAAACCACTTGGTTGGTTTTGCCCCTCACTACAACCAGCAAGTGCACTTCCCCAGCTACGCTCACTTTGTGATTAATGTACGAGACCAACCGTTTGGTCTTAGATGGAATCAGTTCTTCTCCCAGTTCACTGAAAATACTGAGTGGTATCACGTTACAAGCTGCACCACTGTCAAGCTTGAACACCACTCTTTTGTTTTTTATGTTCACTTCTTCGTACCATCCAGTTGAAGATTGTTGACAAGTGTATTTGTGGTGATGCAAATTATGGTTAAGATGACGCATGGCTTCAAACATTTTGTGTATCCAAATAAAACATATTACATACTAAATACGCACAGGGCATCGTCTGCTGACCATTGCCGCGGGTATATCGTGGGAGTCCCAGGTACCCGGTTCAAGCTTTAGTTGGCGGCGGTGGCTCTTCTTGACCTTCTATCCCCTGAGTAGTTAGTGTGAATAAGGGCGTCTATGTGATGTTTTGCTGTACCTGTTGTGGACATCTAGTGCACCCTGTTCCCTTAACTTGTTGAGGACACCCTGTCTTGCCTCAAAAGTTACCCTTTTTGAAGTACTAGTCTTCACAACATAAAGGGCACCATTACGGAGCATGAGATTTGATCAAATTATTCGCAGTTCTACTTGTCCAATGCCCCCGGCTGGGTGAGGGATAGAGGATGACACACACACACACACACACACATATGTTCACTTCTTCGTACCATGCCTCTTCAACACTGTCATCATCATCCAAAACACTTCCGATGAATAGCTCTTCGACTGAAAGCTCGTCTTCTTCTTCACAGCTCACTGTTTTTACAGCCTTACTCATCGAACCACTACTACTAACCGGTGCTCCAAAACATCGTTCAGCAAAATGGCCCACTCGATTGCATTTGAAGCATGTCTTATTGTAAGCCGGACAGGTGCCCTTTTTGTGGTCTCTACCACACCGGTTACACCGAACCATTTCACTTTTTGCCACATTGCGTGTTTTCGCGCCGCTTTGCTTCGAGATAACATCCACTTCCACTTCAGGCTGTTTCCTCATTTCCTGAGACTGCTTCAGCGTGAGCTCATAGTTTCGAATGATATCAATGGTTTTCTGTAAATCCAACCCATCATCGAGCAACTGCGGAACTAGTTTCACATATGACATTCCCAAAATCAAACGATCTTTCACCAGTGAGTCGTGAATAATACTGAACGAACATTTCTTCGCTTGCTCACGCACCTGCGTTAAAAAGGCATCGCATTGTTCTCCCCCATGTTGCACTATTTTTCCATACACATATCGTTCGTACGTAAGACACGACTTGGGAATTGGCAAATCAAAGTTGGCACGCGTGGAGAATAGAAAAACTATGAAAGTGATGATGGTTTCAAAATTTTCCTCGGGGAAGTATACGAGTGCAATCATAAAATGCTTTTATTTTGTGAATGGAGCATTTTATTTAAATCTGGTTAGTGCTACGTTAGTAGAAAACTTCAGGACTACTCAATAGACATATAATACAGAAAACTTAATTTCTTTTCAGATTTTTAGGTGTAAACATAGACTTCCGCTTTTCTACCACTGTAGCAGTAACCAGATTTAAATAAAATGCTCCATTTTCAAAATAAAAGCATTTTAAGATTGCACTCGTATACTTCCCCGTGGAAAATTTTGAAACCATCATCACTTGCATAGTTCTTCTATTCTCCACGAGTGCCAACTTTGATTTGCCAATAAAGTAGACATCAAACTTTGTTTTCAACACATCGATATCACTTTCCTGCGCTTCGGTAAGTCCGAACGTATCCAGCACTCGCACACAGTCTTCGCCGATGCAACTTAGCAACGTGGCTGCTTGTGTTTGTGAAGGCTTTTTTGCCACTGAATACCAGTGGAATTGACGCCACCAAAGCTTCCACTTTGCTGCCATGTTTTCTTCTATCGGTAGCGGCTTTGGAGGCTTAATTGATGCTCCTTGCATCAACATGGCCTTTTGATCGGTGATCGTAACACTCAAATCACTTTCTCAAAAATTTCCGAAAACTATAACCACCACTCGCGGGACCGAAACGCGGTTCGCTCGTTTTCCAGCTATTCTGACACCATGTAAGAATGACGTGCTATTCGGAGGTGTGTCTTCAATCAACTGGTTAATTAATCGGTTTCTCTTGAGGTACAATGATAATAAGCATGTATGTGTGTGTGTGTTCTACACGAAGTATCTATGACCGAGGGGCTACACTTCGGTTAGCTATAACTCATGTTACATCTGGTTAGATCTCCATACATTTAGGAAAGTCGCAAAAGCAACCCTGACCTTCTTAATTCGTGCACCTATGTCGATCTTCGTCCCCGTCCCCGTCTACCGCTATCTGGCTGCCACGATTTTGGAAACATTCGACTTTCTCCACTGCTTGCCTTGCTAGCGTAAATTTGGAAGGGTTGTCCGTGAATACAGCTAACGATTTGGTCTTGTTGACGCAGATTTTGAGACCCGCCGCAGATCAGAGCGCAGTTAGAATTGAGAGTTTAAGAGTAAATGCGTGTGTACTGGTTGAGAACTGAAGATCTAATGAAAATTTTATTTGCATATTGAACGCAGCTGAGCAATGGTTGCTACGTTGTTAGGGTAAAGCAAACTCTTAAATCGTAGGTTATTACTCAACTACAACACTCCTCCTTAACCAATCATGCCAAGCAGTTTCTTGAAAGCTTCATGATTCTTCTTGGTTAGGGATTTAGTAAATCAATCCGCCGGTTGCTGCTTGATAGAAACGTAATCCAAAGTAATGTTGCCTCTGTCCAGTGCATCTCGGACAAAATGGCATGGAATACAAATGTGCTTCGTTCGGTGGTTGAATCCTTGGTAACACAGATTGCCGACTGGTTGTAACATCGGATTGGTACTGGATGATTCCCATCGAACTGCTTCAGTAGCCGCTGTCCCAAAAGTGCCTCTTGTGTCGTCCTGGATAATGCGATGTATTCAGCTTCACACGTCGAAAAAACCACAACTTCCTGTCGCTTGCAGTTCCACTAAATCGCTCCTACCATCTTGCTGAACACATAGCCGGTGGTAGATTTTCAACTGTCCGCATCTCCTCCCCGATCTACATCCATATACCCTGTCAATTTTGGCTTGCCTGCTGAGAAATACTCCAAACGATTTCCAGACGTTCGCATTATGTGCTTCTCCGCCTCCCAGTGCCTACGACCGGGAACCATGTTCATAGAAAATGCGATGTCCGGCCTTGTTGCTTGCGCGATATACGTCTAGGATCCCACCGCTTCCTTGTATGGGACCGGTTGGACACCTCGTTTTGGTGAGCTTAACACTAGTATCCACTGGAGTCCAAACAGGATTGCAGTTCGCCAAGTTGAACCGCTCGAGTATTTCCTGCACGTAACGTTGCTGATCTAGACAGAGCTTGCCAATCGATCTGTCGCGAGTTATCGTTAGACACAAACAAAGCTTAGCTTCTCCTAAATCCTTCATCTTGAAGCGATTGTTGAGGAAAGTGTTTAACTTCTTCTTCATCTCTAGATCGTTGGTGAATAGCACCGTCTACGTAGATGGTCAAAAAATCATTTTATCTCCATCGATCTTGAAGTAGAGGCAGGTATCCAATAAGATTCCAAACCCGACTTGACTGTTTCAAACTGTAAAGTGGTTTCTTCAATCGACAAACTTTCGGCTGATACTGGATGATGCCCTCTGGCTCCTCCATGTAGATAATCTCGTCCGTCAACTTCCCTTGTAGGAAAACGGTTACTGCAAGTCACTCCGCACACCAATCTTGGGTCATCTTTTTTGTCAGTGTGCTGCAAGTGTGCCGATTGTGCTGGTCATAGAGCAAGCTGCGATTGTTTGTAAAATACCCATCCCGGCAACCCGGTATTTCTTACACCTCGAATGTTTTGGATTGAAATCGCAAGAATAAATCCGATTGAGGGTGACGCGGGAAGTGGTTGGTGTGCAAAATGTTGGTGTTTTATGTTTATAGGATGATAAAAGTCCTGTGTTTTAGGGTTTTATAATGCCCTTAAAGGCAGACCAGAAACCTAGACTATCGTGCTGTGGAAAGCAACGGTCTATCAGCGGCCGGAAAGATACGGAACCGTTGAGGAACATTGTTGGAGGATGATGAATAGACTTCTGTAGTTTGATTTGTGTGAGTTGCATCATTATTTGAATTAAGGATGCTAATGGGGTCTTAATAACTGCCTCTTTCTCTTGAGCCCACTCTAGAACCTACATTTCGTGTTTCGATCTATAAGTGAACTGCTGCTCTGAGTTCCTCTGGTATATTCAATTAGAGGATGGTCCTGAATATACAGTCAAAGAGCACGTAATGTTGTGATCAATTTCAATGGCAGTTATCCAGCACTGCTTCCATTGTATTTACAACAATCCAATTCCTACGAGATTGTGCCGAAGGTGTGCCGATGGATGTGCCCAAGCTGTGCCGAATCTGATTTCGGCACAATGTGCTGAGTGACTTACCCCTTGGGCTACTGCGTCCATTTGATCCACGTCCAGATTATGTTGGGCCGCCAGTGACATCAGCCCTTCACTACCAGACGTGCTTTGAATCGCTCCACCTGCCCATCGAGTCCTCGTTTGGTCTTGTATATCCTTCAACGCTTCAATCTCCCCGCACATGGCCTTCATCCATTGCTCTCGATCTGAGCCGCTTGAGAACCTCTGCATAGGTGTCAGGCTTGTCTGTCAGGGTCAGCTGCCAGGGTCGTCTGTCATCTCAGGATGCCTTCCGCCGGAAATCATGGATATGGGTTCTGAGAAATCATCAGGGTCAGTAATTGAACTAAAGCACTTAAAATCTGTTTACTTGTCTGGGGGTTGGCACTCCCGACCGCTGCGCCTAAATCCTTGCTGCTTATCCGCTGATCTATTTTGTAGTGGTGGGAGCGTCAGATCAGGCACTGCTCTTCGGTTGAAGGACTGGAATGCACCTCTGCATTAAATTAGGCAAGTTGATGGTCGTCAGTTTCTAAAGGGTGATACGGTCAAAATTTGGTCAATATCAACTTGACGTATTTCTTTCAATTTTGCATTTAAAAAACCTGAACACCCCTCATTTTGAAGGTGTGTGTGTGTAGAATGTTGCTCCTATTTTGATTTTGGAATTCACTCTTCAGTTGTCAAAATGCCGTCCAAGCAAGAAGAGCAGCGTATCAAAATTTTGCTCGCGCATCGCGAAAATCAGAGCTAAAGGGTGATACGGTCAAAATTTGGTCAATATCAACTTGACGTATTTCTTTCAATTTTGCATTTAAAAAATCTGAACACCCCTCATTTTGAAGGTGTGTGTGTGCAGAATGTTGCTCCTATTTTGATTTTGGAATTCACTCTTCAGTTGTCAAAATGCCGTCCAAGCAAGAAGAGCAGCGTATCAAAATTTTGCTCGCGCATCGCGAAAATCCGAGCTACTCGCACGCAAAGTTGGCAAAATCGCTAAAAGTTGCCAAATCAACCGTTACAAATGTAATTAAAGTGTTTGGGGAACGTTTGTCGACAGCCAGGAAGTCTGGATCGGGGGGAAATCGAAAACCGGAAGCCGCTGAGACGACAAAGAGAGTTGCCGGTAGTTTCAAGCGAAACCCTAACCTCTCTCTCCGAGATGCCGCAAATAAGCTGGGTGTATCGTCTACAACCGTGCATCGAGCCAAAAAACGAGCCGGACTATCGACTTACAAGAAGGTAGTGACTCCAAATCGCGATGATAAACAAAATACGACGGCCAAAGCGCGATCCCGGAGGCTGTACACGACGATGCTGACGAAGTTTGACTGCGTGGTAATGGACGACGAAACCTACGTCAAAGCCGACTACAAGCAGCTTCCGGGACAGGAGTTTTATACGGCAAAAGGAAGGGGAAAGGTAGCTGATGTTTTCAAGCACATGAAACTGTCAAAGTTCGCAAAGAAATATCTGGTTTGGCAAGCCATCTGTACCTGTGGCTTGAAAAGCAGCATTTTCATAGCTTCCGGGACTGTCAACCAAGAAATTTACGTGAAAGAGTGTTTGAATAAACGTCTGCTGCCTTTCCTGAAGAAACACGGTTGTTCCGTACTGTTTTGGCCATTACGGTAAAAAGGCCATGGAGTGGTACGCCGCCAACAACGTGCAGGTGGTTCCCAAGGACAAGAACCCTCCCAACACGCCAGAGCTCCGCCCAATTGAGAAATACTGGGCTATTGTCAAGCGGAACCTAAAGAAGACCAAAAAACTGCTAAGGGCGAGCAGCAGTTCAAGGCAAACTGGCTTTCTGCGGCGAAGAAGGTGGACAAGGTGGTTGTACAAAATCTGATGGCAGGGGTCAAGCGTAAGGCCCGGCAATTCGGATTTGGAAAAGCGGAAGCCTAACTGAATATTTTTCCTGAATTTTATACTAATTGAACTTGAGAAAGAAATTTAATTTGATTTTTTAAATAAACGATTTCACCGATTTACACGCGTTTTCCCTTGACCAAATTTTGACCGTATCACCCTTTAACCAAGAATGCTGTCGGATTGAATGCTCGTTCTTCGTTGATGAACACCAAGTCCCTGCTGATGATTACCTCGTTTTTATTCTGATTGTATACTCGGAGAGCCCTCGAATTCTTGGCATATCCAACGGAAATTCCTTCTACGAATTTTGGTTCGAATTTCTGTCTCTTTTGCTTTGGACAGTCCAAACAGGATCCAAACACTCGCAGATGCTTAAGGTCGAGTGCACGAGTAGGACATCTGTTCACGACATATGCTGCAGTAACCACGGACCAGCAGAAGGAACAACAGCAACAGCAGCATTGGAAGCAGACATGACTACGTTGGTCATGACGAGATAAGCAAAACAATAAGGTGATCCAAGAGACGTTTCTCAGTGGAACTGACAGCTATAAATCTAGAGTGTGTGAGTGATCTGGTGTTAATGATGCTGAATGTAAACATAAGCAAAGCAGAAATTCATGTAAGAATAAACTGCCAGTTCTACTGTGATCTGTCAAAAGTTCTTGGTAAACAAAAAAAGTCTGTTGATCGCGAGGGGGACGAATCTATCTACGTTGCAGGAAAGATTGTGTTTTGCTGTGGCTAGCTGCGTGCACGCTGAATACCGTGCCGATTCAAATTTCGGACACTTAAACTCGAATTTCGGACACTTTTAAAAGTTGATTATCTCGGTCGAATATGATCCACATGTCTTGTAAATTTTAAATTTTTTTGACTAGTGCCCTCCACGATCATCTAACATTATTACTTTGTTTCTAACTGGATGTAATATTTAATTAAAAATGAAAGTGTCCGAAATTTGAATCGTCCGAAATTTGAATCGGAACGAGAGATAGAAAGAAGATTAATGACGAAAGACTTTTCGAAGATTGATTCGCTAGTGTGAAATTTTTTGAGCATCTAGTATTGAGATTTAGATGTGTCGCGCTCCTCCGCTGATCGCAACTGGACAGCCTTATAGTAAGGGTAAAAAAAAAAGAGTTTAACTCAAGGGGTATTCAACTCTGCACACCTTAATCTGTGCCAAGAGTTTTGGCAGTGCCGAAAACTGTGCCAAGCGTTGTACCGATCATTCCGAAGTAGGATGAAGTGTTTCAATCAAGGTGTCAATATCCCATGAGTTTGGCAACCCTGAAGTTAAACTTTTGTGATTGTTTTAACATTTTCAATTTATCTAATTCATGGCCATGGTGCATGGATAATATTAATATTCATTCTCATTAGAATTAGAGTGGATTAGGCAGTGGAAGAGGAACCTATACGACCGGTCCACAAGAAACGGACGGTGGACGAACTTTTTACCAGCTGCCAGTAAAATGCTCCCCGACAAAATCAAACCCAGAACTCGAACGGATGAAAGTTCATTCCCACCCTAGAAACAACATCTTCGAAACAGTTATGATCGACTCAGAACTACGCAACCTCGAAGATATCACCCAAGCCTATCGTATCGCAGATTGTGATGTCTTCTACCATCACCCTATTACACACGTTCAAGTCTATCAAGTTCACGATCCTTTGCAGATGTGATACTTTCCACAAGGTACGCTCAATGAAAACCAATGGCCAATGTACCCCCAGTGAAAGTCATCAAATGTCCCCCCACTTCATATCATTCATACCTCGGAAATGGTGCACGATCCAGATAAACTTCGGATCTGCAGTTCAACTGTACCCTGTGGCTGTTGTTGTTTATCTGCACGCCCATGGGATCTTGCCGAACAGCAAATTACTTAGTGTCGTCACTTTCGAGATTGAGCAAGGCCTTATAATAGGTTGATTGGTAGGCCACCCATCGCACCGGGTCCTTTTGAGACGAACTAGTGCAACAGATGAGTGCAGATTGGATCGTTGATGATGGGGTGTACTCACGGAATAGAATGTAATTATAGTACTGGGACTTGTATGGACATCCCTATAAAGACCTGTGGATGTCCCATCGAAGTCCATACTAATTGAAACCGATGACTGGCAAGGTTACCTAAGGAAAAAAGTAGGTGAAAACGATACAATTTTCATCCCGGAAGACCCTTGGCAAGACCGGGATTCAAACCTGCCCAAAATACAAAACCCATCACCCCCCCTTCGCAGCTTGCACAATATTGTCGTCGTTTAGAGGATTTTTGTCCATTCAGTTCGCCGATCGCATTCCGCACCGTACCGTCGTATTGGACCATCTTACAGGTATTTGACCAACCTTTGCTAGAGGGAACCCATGTTGGCCATCTTGACTGTCGTATCGAACCGCTCGACCGACTATCGTGTGGAAGAACTCTGTTGGCGTGAAGCTATTCTGGACCGAACCACGAGCCGCTGGAATTTTCGCTACGAATCGGATGAGATAAACTTAGCTTCATGGTGCAGACAGGTGCAGGCAATATTCACAGCATCTTTCCTTGGAATTCAATCCCAATGTGGAAGCCCAATGGAGTAAACAAAGAAGTCATCCTTAGCAACGATTGGCAAAACGTCAACTCTCGACAGTGATGCCGTTTTATAGTATGTCGATTGTATCCTACTTGTCAACGTTTGTCCTAAAGAGCCAAATAGTGTGCCATGCTGTGTTTCGGCACAGTAGTGTGCAAAGTTGATTACCCCTTGGTTTAACTATAACACAGCATCGCACAGTGGTCACAGAGTCGCACTCATTTTGCGCCGCTGGTTTCAAGAGGTTTGAGATACCTATCCATATGTTAAAAGTATCCGGGGAATTGAATGCCGCTAATTTTGTGTTGCGTAGATTACTGTCCCATTTTGCCCGTTTCGACCCATTTTCTGGTGAAATCAGAAATGATTTGGCTTTATATGTATCTGCTGGTTATCATCAGCCATAAAATGCAGTGCCATTACAACTAATCTCATGTTTGGCATACTAAATATGTTGCCTATTTTGTCCAATTTTTGGGGTCATCAAACGCACACTCCTCTACCTAACTCATGCATTATTGGATGAGGGGACTTGAAGTTTTTCTTCAAATCCACCGAGGCGAACCAGCCCAAGGCTGAAAGCCTCCCTAATAAAGATAAATTAATTAATTCTTCAAATCCACAGGCTAAGAAAAACTTCAAGTCACCTCATCCATTAATATATGAGTTAGGTAGAGGAGTGCGCGTTTGACTAGTACTGTCGCATTAAAGGGTGATACGGTCAAAATTTGGTCAAGGGAAAACGCGTGTAAATCGGTGAAATCGTTCATTTAAAAAATCAAATTAAATTTCTTTTTCAAGTTCAATTAGTATAAAATTCAGGAAAAATATTCAGTTAGGCTTCCGCTTTTCCAAATCCGAATTGCCGGGCCTTACGCTTGACCCCTGCCATCAGATTTTGTACAGCCACCTTGTCCACCTTCTTCGCCGCAGAAAGCCAGTTTGCCTTGAACTGCTGCTCGCCCTTAGCAGTTTTTTTGGATTCAAAGTGTTTTTTATGTTACTTCATACGCGAAGTTAACGATTTTCAGAAAATCGTTAACTTCGCGTATGAAGTAACATAAAAAACACTTTGAATGTAACAACTCAAGGCGGGAGTAGCCGTCAACAATGCTGATGATGGTACAGCACGCAACAACCACCCTACTGCTTTCTCTCTGAGATGATCACGTTGGTCATGACGAGAGGAGCAACACAATAGTTGGGTAAAGAAGAACTGCATTATAACACACCATCGACTGGAAATGCTCTCGCGACGTGGGGCTTTAGGTAGTGATGAAAACGTCGCTAGAACTATTCCACAGCCGCAGTCAGTTTATGAGCAACAAGAGGGACGCACATTTTTGCCTGTGGACTTGGAGACATACTTCAAGTCCCCGCGTACATCGTACGGGCTAGGCAAAAATGTGCGTCATCTTGAAAACTGTCGCTTTAATGGCCCTTCGCTCATTTTCAACTTCTATTCAATTTTCATACTGCCGTACTCTAACGGAACTATCCACCTACATTCTTCTAAAGATCATTCTCTAGCTAATAAATCATCACACTAAAGCTTCATGTTAGCATTTCCAACCAACTCAGTTTTTTTGGTCTTCTTTAGGTTCCGCTTGACAATAGCCCAGTATTTCTCAATTGGGTGGAGCTCTGGCGTGTTGGGAGGGTTCTTGTCCTTGGGAACCACCTGCACGTTGTTGGCGGCGTACCACTCCATGGCCTTTTTACCGTAATGGCAAGATGCCAAATCCGGCCAAAACAGTACGGAACAACCGTGTTTCTTCAGGAAAGGCAGCAGACGTTTATTCAAACACTCTTTCACGTAAATTTCTTGGTTGACAGTCCCGGAAGCTATGAAAATGCTGCTTTTCAAGCCACAGGTACAGATGGCTTGGCAAACCAGATATTTCTTTGCGAACTTTGACAGTTTCATGTGCTTGAAAACATCTGCTACCTTTCCCCTTCCTTTTGCCGTATAAAACTCCTGTCCCGGAAGCTGCTTGTAGTCGGCTTTGACGTAGGTTTCGTCGTCCATTACCACGCAGTCAAACTTTGTCAGCATCGTCGTGTACAGCCTCCGGGATCGCGCTTTGGCCGTCGTATTTTGTTTATCATTGCGATTTGGAGTCACTACCTTCTTGTAAGTCGATAGTCCGGCTCGTTTTTTGGCTCGATGCACGGTTGTAGACGATACACCCAGCTTATTTGCGGCATCTCGGAGAGAGAGGTTAGGGTTTCGCTTGAAACTACCGGCAACTCTCTTTGTCGTCTCAGCGGCTTCCGGTTTTTGATTTCCCCCCGATCCAGACTTCCTGGCTGTCGACAAACGTTCCCCAAACACTTTAATTACATTTGTAACGGTTGATTTGGCAACTTTTAGCGATTTTGCCAACTTTGCGTGCGAGTAGCTCGGATTTTCGCGATGCGCGAGCAAAATTTTGATACGCTGCTCTTCTTGCTTGGACGGCATTTTGACAACTGAAGAGTGAATTCCAAAATCAAAATAGGAGCAACATTCTACACACACACACCTTCAAAATGAGGGGTGTTCAGGTTTTTTAAATGCAAAATTGAAAGAAATACGTCAAGTTGATATTGACCAAATTTTGACCGTATCACCCTTTAATGGCACTTCGCTCAATTTCAAGTTCTATTCAGTTTTCACCCTTCCGTACTCTATCGGAACTATCAACCTATCCCCTTCAGAGCTTTCTCTAGTTAATTAATTATCACACTTAAGCTTCTTGTTGATATTAGTTAGCATTTCCAACTCTGAAAATCGTAAACTTCACGTATGAAGTAACAAAAAACGCTTTGAATGTATCAAAAGTTGTTTTCATCATACTGAGTTGCAGTTCTTCCGAACGATTTATGCTCAAATGTGTTAAATTTGGACACCGACATCCTTCATCCACTTCGGACCCGGTATAAGCTGACACTTCAACAAAAGCAACATCATTCACTTCGAAACAACACGAGCCCCACTTCCATTTGGATGAAGCTGAAAGTCGAAGCGATGCAATCCCAAATTACTATTATTTGTTGGTGAAACTTTTCATTCTCGGCAGGAAGTTACGTTTTTTCCCCCACATGGTAACCATCATAGTCTTGTTGCTTTTTTTCTCCCTTCGCCTCCCCTGCCGGACAATCGTCCCGGCGAGTAGACTTTCCCTCGAGACGAGCACGTATGTTATGTAGCAAAGCAATGGAGCTGTCCCTGCAGAGGCCAGGAGCCATCGTTCTTCTCATCGACTGGATTTACTGGTCGTTTTTTCTTATTTCACATTGTTGCTGACTTGACCGAACTTTGACTGACCGTTTTGTTGGCTTTCTGCTGGCTGGTCAGAAGAATGCGATCAGCAGAGCAAGCAAACTCCGGCACTCTTCTGGCTTGGCACGTGGTGGTGGAGGTGGAAAGGCAGAAGAAAATCGACAATTTATCATAACACTTGTCAGAGTGCTGTCAATTAATAGCGCCTCGTCGTTCTCTGTCTAGGGAAAGTTGTGTACATTGTAAAACCTTTGGCTCATCTTGCTTGACCGGATCAGTAGAAGCGTACTTTTGCTGGAGTGACACACGGTCGATGGGTCGATTTATCCAACTGAAAGGGAATGATTTATTGGTTGATTTACTTGGGCACTTTTATTCGAAGGGCTTCTGCTGCGGTTGAGCTACATGTGTAGGTTAGCTCACGAAAGCTGATGGTGCTTGGAAGTGTTTTTACACCGTGCAGCGCAATACGTGGGAAAATACACACCAGAATCTGGCCGGCAATTGGGACCTCTTAACAGAAATCAAGCTTTTGCCAGTACGACGGGTGTCTCTGTTCGATATTTGGATAAAAACTGTTCACATAAAAAAGTAACTTCCAAAGATGAACAGTCCAATTCAAAGTAGGAAGTAGACTTTTTTTTTATTTCAGACATAACACACATCATTTCTTATGTAAAATGTCCAACGAATCAATTGGTATATGTCTAGATGAAGCTTGATTTAGGGCGTAGCAGCCTTTGTAAATAATGACTTCTCTCGTTGATTTCTCGGAATTCAAGGCACGCCTACACAAGTTTTCCTCTACTCGATGGTAATGTCCATTTGCCAGAGAGAGCCATGGCTTCCGAGAAATCATCGAGACAAGTCATTGTTTACAAAAGATGTATCGGATAGTGTGGAATTCGGGAACTAGCTCATTTTGCCCAATTTTGATGTATGGGTTATTATTCACCGTTACACAATAAACTTAATTGATGAAAACCCAGGTAACAATTGTATGCTTAACAAGTGTTTTTCAATAGATATTAACCCAAGTAACAATTCAAGCTGAACATTGAGAACAGAAGCTGATTATTGGTTGATTTAAGGTGTACAAAGCTGATTAACATCAGGCTGAATATATAGTTGATTAGTAGTGCATGAAGCTAATTGAACCCCCATAATCTAACCTCAATAAGTTAGCTGATCTAAAGATTGAACAAGCCTTATTTAAGCTTAACACAATTCTCCACAAATCAGCAATGCGTTACACATATTTTGATAGCTTGATTTGTTAAATGTCGTCAGTGTCTGTGTCCCTCGTTGCATGTCCGACATTTTAGTTCTTCTAAATTCACTGCCTACCTTTCTAATAATACAAGCAGTGGCAGCAGTAGAGACAAGGAAAAGGAGATTTTTAGGAATAGCTGGTAGATGGGCTGCGACAAGTATACATTTGTATTCCTGTGTTTTGTCTGTTATATTGCACTGAAGTTTCAGACCGCATTTCAAAAATATTAGTTGAAGATGCTAATTTCAAATAACAGACTGTAGTGGTAATTTTTATACGATATATGGAGTAGATGAAAGCATAGAGTTGATAGTTCCGTTAGAGTACGGCAGTGTGAAGATTGCATATAGATATTAGAATAGCGGGCTAGGACAACTTTTAAGGAAGGTACAAATCGGTTTTTTCATCTCTCTTTATCAAACTCCCCCTTTGGAGAGGGATGGTGAGGTTTGTACCTTCCTTAAAAGTTGTTCTAGCTCGCTATTCTACTATCTATATGCAATCTTCACACTGCCGTACTCTAACGGAACTATGAACTCTATGCTTTCATCTACTCCATCTATCGTATAAAAATTACCACTACAGTCTGTTATTTGAAATTAGCATCTTCAACTATGTAAAATCGTTGACTTCACGTAGAAGTAATACTAAAACATATAGTCAAATATTAGTTGTTGTTTACAATTCTGCATTGCTATATTATACTCTTCCGGTTGCTGTTATTCAACATAAATTTGACGTGCTTCAAGTTAATGGTCATACCTTTTGCCACACATATGCTTAAATGTTCCAGTAGGTATGGTTGACGTCTGTGATTCAACGACTGCCGGTTCGAATCCCAAAATCCAAAGGTAATTTTTAAACTTATATTAACAACATAAATATGTAAAATCAATTAGTCAGCAACAATTTAAAGCAGTTCCATATAAATGCATAAGATATGAAGCGGTCTTCCATTATTATTTTTGAAATAAAACTAGAAGGCTGAACAAGGGTAGGAAAATACTGTTATGTAATGCCTTAAAAAGCTTATAATGTACATTACTGTTCAACTTTTGGCTGATTAAAATCACCAGATTTAGATGTTTAAAAGCTGAACAAAGGGTAACGTGGTCTATGTACAGCAATTATTCAATCTAAGGCTGAATTAAAATCGGTTAAACAACACTTGTTAAGCATCAAATTGTTACCTGGGAACACAGCCTTAGCTTGCATAATTGTTGTACATAGACCACATTAACCTTTGTTCAGCTTTTAAGCATCTAAATCTGGTGATTTTAATCAGCCAAAAGCTTAACCGTTCTATAAATTATAAGCTTTTTAAGGCATTAAATAACAGTCTTCTCCAACCCTTGTTCAGCCTTCTAGTTTAATTGAGAAAAACAAATTATGGAAGACCGCTTCATATCTTATATATTTTTATGAGACTACAAAGTGCTGACTAATTTGATTTACATATTTATGTTGTTATTATAAGTTTAAAAATTGCCTTTGCTTTTCGGGATTCGAACCAGCAGTTGCTTATTCACAGGCATCAATCATACCTACTGTACCACTTAAGCATATGTGTGGCAAAAGGTATGATCATTTACTTGAAACACGTCAAATTTAAATTGACTAACAGCAACCGGAAGAGTATTGTAGAGCAATGCAGAATTGTAAACAACAACTGGTTACAGTAAAGCATTCCTCTCATTTTCAAGCGTAGCCAACACAATGTGGACACAAGTGCATGATTTATTTCGATGGTCATTTGGATGTTATTTTAGTGCCATAATTGAGATATATTTTTGGAATTCTTTCTGAAAGTTCAGTACACTATAGTAGTCAAAACACAGAAATACAAATGTTAATACTTCCGACGTCATCGCAGCCCACTTCTATCCTAAAAAGCTCCTCTACCTTGTCTCTACTGCTGCCGCGGCATGGGATTAGAAAGGTAGGCAGTGAATTTCGAAGAACTAAAATGCCGGAAATGCAACGAGATACACTTACTACATTTAACAAACTATCAAAATATTTGTAGTGCATTGCTGATTTGTGGAGAAGTGTTAAGCTAAAATAAGGCTTGTTCAATCTTTAGATCAGCTAATTTATTGAGGTAGAATTATGGCGATACAATTAGCTTCATGTACTACTAATCAACTATATATTCCGCCTGCTGTTAATCTTATTTATTCACCTTAAATTAACCAATAATCATCTTCTGTTTTTACTGTTCAGCTTGAATTGTTACTTGGGAAGTAAGGAGAAGCTGCCATAAACATACTCGTCTACATCTTGCGCGCAAGACATCTCCGAAAGATAATCTGATCGACATAAAGGGTGGAACAAACAAAAAGTAGCCAATCAAATATATATATTTCTGTTTAACGTGCACTTTAAAAAATAACACTCGTTGATTTTCGAAGGTGTGTGTCTTCAAGATCTCTTGCCATTTTTGGTTTTGAAATGTTTCAATTATTTTTTTTAAGATGGCTACCAAACAAGATAATCAGCATCTCAAAACTCTATACATGCAATCGTTAAATTCAAATGATTATTTGTGAAGGCTGATTTTAAACAGCTTCCTGGTCAAGAATTTTACACTGTAACCGGAACAAAACTAGTTCAAGACAACTTAGGAAAAACAATCAGATTAAATTTTCAAGAGCAATTATCTTTATTTCATTATACCAAGGGCAATCAACTCTGCACACTGGGCCGAAACAGAGCATGGGCACATTAAGGCACACTTTGATAAGTAGGACACAACCAATATAATATAAAACGGCATCACTGTTGAGTGTTGACATTTTGCCAATTGTTGCTAAGGTTTACTACTTGGTTCAATACTTTGTTTACATAGAACTGGTGATACAAGGATTCAATCAAGAATTAAAAAACAACAAACGTGTACCCACCGGTGTTGAGGATCTTTCGAAAAATTCAATAAGTATTGTCTGAATCGCGAATCTTTTCAAACCTAGCAAAACTAAGACCGTCTGTTCCGAATCACAGCACAAATCTCAGCGGATCTACACCATGGCTGGTTCTTGTTGGTACGGCAGTCAAGACGGCTGAAATGGTTTACCTCTAGAGACGATTCGTTTTCGATGATGGAATAATTGTGAAAAATGCCCGACGGTTGCCTGATAAATTCAGCAATTTCATCAATATTAAGCAAATGGATCCCAGCTATAGGTACGACGGGATATTGGAACACCTACGCTACGCTGTTATATATGACACAGACGGCCTCCCTCGAGATGGTGCGGTATGCACTGGCCACCCTCAAGCATATTAGCCTGTGTGTACTCTCTAATTTCCGCCTGTGACAGTCAATATCCAGTACCGCAGCCCACGCAGGGCCGCCGTATCCGACCACAGCGAGGAGCCTGCACTTACTGGCACTCACTGCCGAGCTGTCTGACATCATGCGGGATAATGCCCCCACAGCCGTAGACGCTCTCTTGCAGGCGTACTCGACGTGGCAGCCGAAGCTGAGCTTATCATCGAGCATAACCCCCAAGAGTTTCAGAGAGCGCACAGACCTAATTGTGCTCTCGCCGACTTTCAACGTCGCATGCTGCACCGACATGCCATTGTTGACTACGACCACTTCCGTCTTGTGATGGGCAAGCTCCAGTTTCCTGGATCTCATCCATTCCTCCACAAGCTTGACGGAGTGAGCCGCTGTCAGCTCTACCTCTTCGAGGGATTCCCCGTAGACTACCAGCGTGACATCGTCGGCAAAACCTACAATTTTCACGCCTGCTGGGAATCTTATCCTCAACACTCCTTCGTACATGACGTTCCATAACACCGGGCCCAGGATAGAGCCTTGTGGTACTCCTGCGGTGACTCTTACGCTTTTTTCGCCATCTTCTGTGTCGTACGTCAACACACGATTCTGTAAGTAGCTTTCCAGAATCTTGTACAGCCCTCTGAGAATTCGGAGTTGGTGTAGCAAGCGGGATATCGCCCCCCAGCATGCGCTATTGAACGCGTTCTTCACGTCTAGGTTTACCACCGCGCAGTAACAAATACCCCTTCGTTTTCGGTGGACCACCTCTGCCGCCTGGATGACGTCGCGTATGGCTTCCACCGTAGATCTGCCTTTACGGAAACCGTACTGACTGCTTGACAGGCCATCTACAGCTTTGATGTAAGCCGACAACCTGTTGAGGATGACCCTTTCAAGCAGTTTACCAGTGGTGTCCAGCAATCAAATGGGCCTGTATGCTGACGGGTCCCCAGGTGGTTTTCCTGACTTCGGGAGCAGCACCAGCCTCTGCCGCTTCCACGCATCTGGGAAGATGCCTACGTCCAGACAGGTCTGAAAAACAGAACGGAACATGGATTTTCCGCAACGGCCGCCCTCAGAGCCACAACCGGGATCCCATCTGGGCCCGGGGCCTTGCCCACCACCAGCGACTTGGCAATATCGCTCAGTTCTCTGTTTGTCACTCTAGACACTTCTCCCTGATCCGCGACTGGAACGAGTCTACGTCCCTACGTGAAAACAAGAACCCAACGATCGACGCCAGCATCGCCGGCGATCTCTCCGGGGGTGCCGCCACGCCACGAGTGTACCCCATTCGGCATAAATACGTTAGGCATACGGACGTTAGGCATACGGACGTTAGGCATAATGGACGTTAGGCATAAAGTCATTAGGCATAATGGACGTTAGGCATAATGGATGTTAGGCATAAAATACCTTGCTGCTGTGTAACTCTAGAAACCTGTTTCGAGCATGGTAAACAATGCTTAACTTAAACTAAGCGTTGAATAAAAAATTATACAAGTTAAACAAACATAGTTTATTTAATATGCACAGTTTGAAATCCATTATTTATAAAATCATAAGTGACGTAGCTACATATTTACTCAGATCCAAGATTAGTAGCGATAGCGGTTAAGTAATCTGGTAATGAAAACTCAGCATAGTTTTGAACTATATATTGAAATCAATCGCATCTAGAAATAAAAATATCACACATTTGTTGTAATATATTCTTACACACATATTGCAATTGTCAAAGAAGAAAAGGTTTTCCTCAAAGAACAGCTCATGAAATAAAGAATGGTCAATTCTGTGATTGTTCATTTAATAACAAAAAAACAGCTAACTTGAATAAAATATGATGCCAAAGAACAGCTCATGAAATGAAGAATGGTGAATTCAGTGGTTTTTCATTCAATAACAAAAAGACATACCTGCTGCTGCCAGGATTTCCTGCCATACTTTTCGATACAACGATTCTGTTTTTGTTGTCATCAGAATGAAAACTAGCGGAACCGTCTGCTGATGATGTGATGTGAGCGATACTTCCATGAACAATGACGAGTTGCCGAAACAAACAAGGAACTGTGGCAAACGTACCATCTGTAACCCAATACTTTGCCTGTCCAAGACGTCGCAAATTTTCATGAGTTCCAAAAATTAGGGCTCTTTCATTATTGTCACCGAAGTCAGCAATCAATAGACGGTCCCCATTATCATCCTTCTGGAATACATTGGGTAGATTATGCCTAACGTCCATTATGCCTAACGTCCATTATGCCTAACGTCCTTTATGCCCAACGTCCATTATGCCTATCGTACATTATGCCTAACGTCCATATGCCTAACGTCCGTATGCCTAACGTCCGTATGCCTACCGACCGTATGCCGAACGTCGTGTACCCGTCAAAGCACGTACGTGCGTCTGTCGATCTCTTTCTCCTTAGCCACTCGAAGAGCGACGCGGCGTTCCTCTCGAGATTCGGCCGTACGAGCTCGTTGCATACTCCTTCTCGCATGGAGGCAAGACGCCCTGAGGATGGCAATCGGTCTATGGCCATGCCTGGGATAGGCTCTCCTAGGCATGGTTGTATCGCACGCCCTTGTCAGCGATGCTATCAGTTCTTCCCCCATCTCGTCCACATGGTTTATCCAAAAGTCACCCATTGGATTCGTTATTCCAGAATACAGGGTGAAAGGTATTTCAGTAAAGTATATGGTCATAAAAATGAGAAGATAATGTGAAATTTAATTTTCTGTGTATTTCCTGTTTCGTGTATATTGAACATTTGTCTTAACTTAGTCCAATTCAAATCTTTCTCCCTTTTCTTTAATAACGAGCCACATCCGTTTTTTAAAATCGTTACAGCCGTGCCGCACGATATCTTGAGGAATTCGTCCCATATTTTCACCAAACGTTGCTTAAAAGTTTCCACGTTTAGTCCCTTGGTATTCCCTGGTTCGCCTAATATGAAGCCTCATGCAAAGAAGTCAAGAGAATTCAAATCGGGTGAGGAAGCAGGTCACTCTTTCGACGAAATGAAATCCGGGAAATTGGCCTCACACCAAGCCTGTGTAACTTTTGCCTGATGGGCAGAGTCTTGTTGTTGAGCAGTATGGTGCATTCTTAGAATGTTTATGCACGAAGGGAAGCAAGTGGTTCTTCAAAACATTATCGATGTAATATTTACTGTTGATTTTAACACCAGATTCAATGAACAGCAATGGAACTTTCAATGTTTTGGAGCAACATCCCCAAACCATCACCCTGGAAACATTCTGGAACCTTTGAACAGCTAGTTTGTCAGCTAGATATGCTGCTTATACCCGATCATTTTGCTGGTTGTGGTGATCCTGTAACAGGAACATTTTCTGGTAACAGAATTTCGCAATCACCGTGCCGTTTGAGCAGTTTCCAACATCTTTCCACTCTAGCTATCTTTTGCTTTCCGGTCAAACCATGCACCCACTGTAATCATTCAATCCAAGATCATCTTTTAAAATACTCCTGATCGTTGGCTGCGACATTCCGAGTTCTTTGGCCATCTTACGCCCAGACTTACAAGGATTCCGCCGAATTAGCTCTCTCACTCGTTTGATAACTTCCGGAGTCCTGACACTGTGTTTTCGGCCTGGTCTGGGATGGATTTTCCACGAACCGGTTTCCTTGTACCGTTTATTAGTGCGCAAGATGAATGTTTCGTTTATTCCGAGCGGTTTTAGCGTCTTCAAAATAGAACACGGTCTATGATGCTTCAAGAACAGGCTTATCACGAGTTTCCTTTTCGCGGCCATGATTATCACGAGTATCAAACGAATGAAAATTCAAAACAAACTTGCATGCCGTGTTGACAATTTGAACACACTCTAAAAGTAAAATATGCAGACATGTATGTGATTAACCCATTTGATACTACAATTGCTTAAAAACACTGACGGGAATTACCTCTCACCCTGTACAGTTCTTATTTTTGAACTTAGCATTTTATATGAAGTGTACAACGAAGGATCAGAGATCCTCTGCGATAGTTGAGGTACATTAACAATTTTATTATGCAGAATGGACAATAAAGAAGAAAACAAGCATATCATAGGGGGTGGCCAGATTTGAATCCCGGTCTTGCCGAGTATTTTCGGGACGGAAATTTTCACATTTTCTCCTGTGTTTTTCCTCGGATATTCTTGTCAGTCATTAGACTTAATTGGCATGGACTTCGGTGGCATGACCGCAGGACTTTATAGAGATGACCATAGAATGCTATAAGTTCTTGAATCAAGATTAGCCCACGTCTGTCATCTGTGTCGAGCTGAGTGGATTGGGCGGAATCTGTTCGAATTCTATAAAGACCTACAGGCGCCGGATAAAGCGCTTCCGCTGAAGTTTGCGGTGGCCGAGAATCCTTTTTTCGAAGCATGGCAGATGTTCAGGGGGAGATGTTTGATAGTTTTAATCGGTGGTACATTGCGGAAGGTACCTCAACTGCATCAGATCGTAGCTTGGTAGGCTTGGTGGTGTGTAATTAGGAGGTGGTAGAAGGCATCATAATTAGCAGTACGATAGGCTTGGGTTATATCTTTGAGGACACGCACTTCTGAGACGATCAGATGATTTAAAAATGGTTCGACAATGTGGCTCCTAGCGCGGGATTGCACTATCGCTCGTTCCAGCTCTGGGTTTACTTTGGTCGGGGAGGAATAAACAATTACAAAGGACATAGTGCCAGAATCTTGTGGAATTTGCTTAAACGTAATATTGGTTTGATGGTTTCCAGTTCCTCTTCCACCTCTTGACCCGCTAACGCTGTAGGGAGAATGAAGCTGAATGCTTCCCATCCATCCATCAGAGATATTGAGAATGTAAACACAATCATAAAAGTCATAACTTTGAGGGTTGCCAAACTCATGGAATATTGACATCTTTATAGGCATACCTTGATTGACCTTGAGAGGCACATTCGGCACAGTGCTTCGCACAGCTTTCGGTACAACTCAATTACTCGGCACAAATGAATGTGTGCAGAGTTGAATACCCCTAGCATTATACATTTTATAATAACGAGTGTTTGTGATCGTGCCTACCGTTAAAATTATTTTTTTTCTATACATGATGCTAGAGCCATCCTAATACACGATCACTCACTCACTATAGACTTCTCTGACTTTTGTGAAGTGCACAAGAATTAGTGCAGAACTTTGGGCAAATTCAAAGGTTTTCTTGCACTAATACTTATAATTTGCCCCGAGTTCTACGCTAATACTTGTGCATTTCACAAACGTCAGAGAAGTCTATTCGCTCTCCCGTATTCAGCAGAACTGATAATCTATAGTAGCACACAGTTTGCTGTAAATAAACCATCCTCGCAATCTTTGCCAGACTGAAATCTGAATAGCAGAAAGATGCTCCAGGTTCGGTTCAGCGATTGCTGTCAGCGTCCGTTGCACTAGAAATTGGCCTGGTGTGAGCGCTTCGTAGTCTTCAGGATCGTTGCTAACTGGAGTGAGGGGTTAGGACTTCAAAACCGCTTCGATCTGTACGAGTACTGTCTGCTTCTCGTCGTAGAGTGGAGTCATTGTTCCGATGGCTTTCTTGGCGGCGTTCTTGAAGCATTTTACGGCAGCTTCCCATAAACCTGAGAGGTTTGGTGATCTTTTCGGGATGAACTTTAACTCGATTCTCTTCGATGTGGCGTTACTGGCTACTGCGTTCTGGAACTTCTGACGTTCGAACAGCATCAGCAACTCCAGTAGTTCTCGATTAGCTCCTATCAGTGCAATATCAATATCTATACCTACGAAATGCTGAATTTCAGTAGCCACCTGATGTCAGTATCTTCTCACACAGTTAGAATATCAATATCATTCGCCTCAATGTCAGTGCGCAACTGACATTGACATCGTAAAGAGACCACTGATATCAAAAGTTCAACCGCAACTGTTTCTTATATACGCCACCTAATCGAGTACCGATCATAAGAAAAGTCATCAGTAATATTTAAACAATGCAGAGGTTATACAAACAATTTGATTTATTGAGATAAAAGTAAGATTTTCAACGCCGTACCACCAAATATCGTGCTTACTACGAATATCAGTGTCAATATTTAACATCAATTGACTTTGTTGACAGCACGCAGCACTGGCTCCTACAAAATTATTGGCGTTGTCGCACATCATCAACGCTGGACGCCCTCGACGAGCGGTGAAGCGTTTCAGTGCTGCTAGAAATCCAGCTGCTTTCGGGAAGAAACGGGGGTCCCCCAGGGATCAGTGATCGCTGTCATACTCTTCCTGAGTTTTCGGCCAGCTGCCCAAAAATATACACATCTTTGTATATGCTGACGATGTTCTCATCGTGTTCACAGGGCCCACCACAGTGCGGACGAAGAAGTTAGCGCAAGCTGCGGTTTCAGCCGTTTCAAAATGGGCCGGAGCAGCAGGATTCCAGCTATCTGTCAGGAAGAGCGTGAGATGCCATGTCTATCCGTCGCGGCACAGAAACACCGGGACAGTTATCAAAATTGGCGATCAAGCCATCCCCATCAAGAACGCCGTTCGGTTCCTGGGAGTGCTTATCGATTGCTCACTTTCCTTCGAGCCGTATTTCCACCAAGTTAAGGGGGGCTGCAAAAACCGGATCAATCTGATAAAAACTATTTCGAGACCCCACCGATCCAACAATCGGGCTATTCGTTTCCACGTCGCGCAGGCGATTATCGATAGCCAGCTGCTATATGGAACCGAACTAACATGCATGGCCTCAGACAAACACGTCGAAATCCTCACCCCGACCTTCAATAAATGCATCCGTAGCATTTCAGGCCTCCTGTCTTCCACCCCAGCTGATTCAGCCTGCGTGGAAGCAGGAATTCTCTCTTTCCGATTCCGGCTTATGACGATGAGGGGAATAGAATTCTGCGAACGGTCGTTAACGTTGACCTCCCCCCGGTGGCTAGGATCTATTGGCACGGAGAGAAGAGTTGGCTCTCTCCCGACCTTAAAGTTGATAGCCGAATCAAAAACCGCTTCAAAGCAGGAGACAACTCCATGGCCTGCGCCGGTTTGTAGCCGAAATTCTCGGTTCCGACTACGAAGAATACACGCACCGGTACACGGATGGTTCCCGGTCCAGTTTGGGCGTCTCTATGGAAGTTTCAGGAGATGGCATATTAGCAAACAGCAGCCTACCGCCACAGTGCTCCGTCTTTTTTTACTTTTCCTGGCGACCACGGCACCAGCAAACCAGCCAGTACTGATCCTGACGGATTCTTTCAGCGCCATTCAAGAGCTTCGCTCCACAGCTGTGGAGCGAATGCACCCGTGGATTAAGGCTACCGTGAAGTATGCCCCTAGTAGCACCGTCTTCACTTGGGTCCCGGGCCACTGTAGAATACCCGGCAACATGGCAGCGGACCATCTCGCTGGATCTGGACCATCCGGCCCCAGGTTCACGGATCAAGTTCTGCTGCAGGACATCAAACGATGGGTAAAGTCATCCGTTCGAAAAGCGTGGAGTGACGCATTGCTTAGCACCAGAGGACCTTTCATCCGGAAGATTAAAGGGAGCACGGAGGCATGGACCGACCTCCGGAATCTGCCGAATCAAAGGGTCCTATCGAGGCTCAGGACTGGACATAGCCGACTGTACTGCAATTTCGACGGTGGATCCTTCCGGAAGAGCTGCGTGATATGCAGGGTTCCGGCGACCGTTGAACACGCTCTCGGCGTCTTCGAGAACATCAGGGAGACCTACGGGATTACATCCAGTATCCGGGACTTTCTCGAAGACAGCTCGCCTGCTGCCGACGCACTTCTAGTGTTGCTCAGAGAAGCCAAATTGTGCCACGAAATTTAGCCATATTTTGTTCGTTTTAGTTTCTTTCGGCTGTCGGATGAGCCGTTGGCCCTCGTGACGACGTCGTTTTGTTCAGATCTGGGCTGAAGAGCGTCGAGCGGAGCGAGAAGATTTCGCTAGGTGATGAAGCTTGTATCGCCATGGCAACGCAGCTACGTTCCATAAGAACTGTTGGATCAAGCTGATCAATAGCTACTTCAGCATTCTCGGGCCAGTCGCTTCTATCTTGGTGTTGCCAGATGGGACCTCTGAACCAACTGTTCTGGTATTCAAGCTGTGTGGTACCTCTTGAGAGAACGTATACTGGGATTTATATTTATATTTGCAACAACAGCAATCCAAAGTTTTACGATGTTGGGGTCCGTCCAGAAATACGAGGAACCTGCCAGTTGAGTGCTACGACGCACGTTTTCGTATAGATGGCTGAGTAACAAAGCGGACGAGAGTTCTAGACGCCCCGTAGACTGCTTGCGTTTCTTCTGCTTCAAATCCTCCAGTGGTGCTACTCTTGACTTCGATACCATTAGCTGGACTCGAACCGATCCTAGTTCTTCCTGCTGTTCTTCGGTACGTCTTCGGTACGTCGGCTTGGTAGGTACGGATTACATGTCGGTGCGTTGGTAATGTGCCTTTGGGATTCAATCGATTTCTTGGACATCAATCAACGGTAGGAGATCTTCCTGGTTGCCCTGCGGTTGTCCTCGATGACGGTGTGGATGGGCATCATTCGTCTCTAGAAAAAATAGAGTGCTTTTCGACTTGAATTTGTGAATCAAAAATTAACTTGCCTGGAGCGGAGGCCCTCGTGGCCTGAGCGACCGCTCCCAGCGACGACGATAATGCCATAATTCAGTATGTTACTGATCGCTCTTAATGACTCACGAGATTGGATCCTGACGGTAGCGGTGAGCTCTTACCGCTTCAAGGACTGATCTTTTTGCTGCACTGATAGTCGTAGAGTTAGCCAAACTCCGTTCTGGATACTGCAGGTTAATGGACCACGGGATGCTGTCAGGATTGACCTCGACGAAATGGAAGTGATTATTTTCATTCAAGATAAGCAGATGACCAAGAGATAAACTGGCTACTCCAATGATTGCTTGGTTAGGGGACTTTACACGACTTCGTGACTGGACGATTACACATCAACCTTCGCCAATGCATGCTTGTACCTCGGAAATGGAACTCAAGTGAACAAGGGCTTGGACTAAAGTTCGAAAGTTGGCTCCGTGTGGTTGGACGTCCCAGGGGCCCGGTACCGGGGTAGAACAGCGGCTATGAAGTATGAAACTTCTATAAACTTTTTGTAATACTGATATAATACAAAACTTAATTGGTTCGTGGAGGCCATACCGATGGAGAAGTACTAGTGCTCCTCGTTGGTAAATGTTGCGTTATCCCAAATTGGAAGCATCCAAATCATCGAGATGGTTCTTCGGAGGACCTCATTGCTTGTGCTCACTGCTATTACTGCTATTGTTGCCGTCAGAGTCTTGGAATACTTCAGTGACTCGACCAAGATTCCACTTCAGCGGCGGTAACCACTCATCCATCACATCCATCACTCAGAACTAAAAATGAACTACTCTGTATCCATTGGACCTGCATAATCGCACTAAATGGACAAGGTATCGTGACAACATCGCAGTAGGATACTAGAAAGGTTCGAGCAATGGCCTCTGGTAAGAAGGAAGACCAAAACAATGGTCTTACAATAAGCATAATACCTAGTAAATAATGTATAGCTGTTACATTGAACTATGAAAAACAAAACGCAATTTTAAAGATGTTCGTGACCGGATTTTTTCGTGTTCAACCTTTAATCCATCGTTCGGCTTGAATTGTGTCGAACGTTGTTGCAAAGTGACCACATCGGAGCAATACAGCAGTATGTCTCAGGATAGAACAATTTTTCAATTTGCGGTTGATAAATCAGATGGCTCCCACTCCCTTCTTGTAGCACGGAAAGGACTGAAATGAATTACAATTTTTCCTGGCATGTGCGGGATTTTTTTCACAAAGGGCGTAAAAGTAAACATGCTACAGGTGCTACCGTGTCAAACCACGAAGATTGATGGACCGTGGTGAAAACGGTGTTGTGAAGTGAAGGAATTTTTATTAACCTGATTAAAATGCCAGTTGTTCGGATAGAGAAATTGCCACAAGACAAGCCATCGGAATCCAGCGAATTCCGATTATGCCAGCTTTTCCACCCGTCATCCGATCCGAGCAGACTTGCGAGTGATGCATCTCTTCCGGCCCCAGACAGGAAGCGTACCAAACCAGATGTGCTATCAGATGTTGTTCGTACAGCCCACTGAACAGATGAGAGTAGGGACCGCGTGCAAAAACGGCAACGTCATCACCGCCGTGGGTTTCGTCTTCGTAGGGAACCGCCGCCGGGAAGGTGAATGCAGGGCTTTGGGAGTCCATGAAGAGGGGATTCTTGCGGCCGCCCGTTGGTGAGAAGTGGTCAAAGTAGCTCGGCCCATTGGCATAGGTTAGCGTGAAGAAAGGCATCCGATCTAGGCGGGAAAAGTCCCCGGTCGCCAGGATGTTGTTCCCGCGAACTGGATATCCGCCCATGGTGAGGGTATGGGAGTGGTCTGCCGTGACTACGATCAAGGTGTCCTGTTCGCTGGTATGGCGAGCTGCATATTGCACTGCCCGATGCAACTCAACCGTCTCATCCAGAGCGAGCCGGGCTAGGTTATCGTGATGGGCGTGGTCGATTCGGCCTCCTGGAACGAAAAGGAAAATCGCTTAAATGTTCCAATCAATCCGAAATCGCTCGACTTCAACTTCCATAAATTTCCGCTACGAAAACCCAAAGCAAAACAGACGAAACCCACAAACCCATCGCTTCATCCTCAACAAATTTTGCGAACCATTTCTCTTCCCAATTTTTTAAAATGTAGTCCAACGGAATTCCAGTTGATGGAGCAGGGGAGAAATGGAGGTCAGGTTTCCAATCCGGGGGAGTTTGGGTTTTTTTCTGCGGTGCTCTCGATCCCAGAACGATTTATATAGTTGTTAAAAACTCTTTCACTTGCTATTCTTTCAATCGTTCCACTTTCTTGGGTGGAAGTTTTTCCCCCTCTCCGTTCTTGGTGCTTCAAACAAGCCGAGGGTTCACCCGTACCGTCCTTGAAGTGATTGATGCTGTGTGACTTCCTCCGGATTTTTTTAGATCCATTTCTTGGAAGGTCGACACCGTCGTTGGCTGGTAACAAGGTGAAGGGTGGGAGTGGATTGGCATAGGATGGATAGGTATTCTGAGTGAATGGGAGAGATTGGTGAACGATTGAAGCAGGGTGGGATACGGTGCTATCGGATGGAATGGTGTGTTTTTAAATCGATTGATTTTGGTAATGAGTGATAACGCTTTTAAAAAATCGTTCCATTAATCTTTACTTATATTTCCTGGAGAGCTGGTTCTAACATAAAAGGAAAATGTTTTGTTTAATAGTGTAACCACGGTGTGTTTGTTAGAATAATATTTCCCAAAATCTGCATTCCAGAAATCATCACCATTCGAAAGAGGTGAAATTTTCCATCGAGAGATTCTGAACAATTTGTCTATCTCGATATTTTCAATACAAAAAAATATTAAAACCTTTCAAATTGAAACTCCCCATCTTCAAGCACCGATGGCAAACGTTCATCCCAGCAGTGCAATAAAATCCATTTCCGATCGAACTCAGCTGCCAAAGCTTGCTGCCGGCTGTATTGTGTATGTGCTTGTGCATTCTTCTCTTCCTGTTTCCGGACCAAAGCGGACCCGACTGCCAGTCCGAGACCAATGAAGCATACCCCAGCATACGACTTCGACGTCGCCAACCGGTTATACTTTTGCTCCTTACCCAGCAGAGGGGAATCAATTTTTCATACAGATGAAAAATAGCCATCAAAGGACGCTCACCGGGCAGAATTTCACAGAAAATTGATTTGTTCTTGAGCTCTGTCGAGCATTGATTTAGTTCGTGAGGAGGGGAATTGTTTTTCGATTGGAAGGGTTATAAACTCGTCACCTTTTCGGATTATTTGTCACACATCAAAAGCAAGAAGTGTATAGCAAATGATCACTCACTCACCTTCCACAATCAACACGTATCCTCGTTCGTTCCTGGAAAGCATGTCCACTGCTTTGGCAGTCATCTCCTCCAGCGTTGGTTCATCAACTGCGTTCTCCATTCGGTAGCTCATGTGATTTCCAGCGAAAAGTCCCAGCAGACGGTCAACCACCCGCACGTCAACGCTAGCCAGCTCTTGTCGGTTCCGTGCGAAAGCTCCCCTTTCCCCTCTCTGGTCAACAGCATGGATCCACTCATTCACCAAAAACCGACCATCCCGTCTTCTTCCAACCGTCCCATGTCCTTCGATGGAAGCACCAGCTGGATAGAAATGCCGTGAGCCGCCTCCCATGGCCACGGTCAAGTTCCGCCCAATATCCCCGTGAATCAGTTGCAAGGCAATATCCGTACAACCAGGAGGCACATCCTCGTCGTCCTCCCAGTAGCGTGCCCCAGATACGGCATAGGAAACCGCTGGTGTTGCATGCGTTATCCTAGTATTGGTTACAATCCCCGTCGCACGTCCATCCTGCTGGGCATATTTGAGAATCGAGTTCAATCGGTTCTCTTCCACCAAACTACGCTCACAATTCATCAACGGTACGTTCCCGCTGACGGCGATCGTTCCGTAGTTGTTCTTCACTCCGGTTAGAATCGCCGCGGCCGTGCACCCCGAATCCGACACCTGATAGTTGATGCAGTACGTTTTGGCCAACCCTGTGTGCGGAAACATCTCGAAGGATAGGGCGAGGTGTTCGCCACCCATGTACATCCGTGCAGCTGATTGTGTTGTGATGGACATTCCATCGGCGATGAAGATGATAACGTTCTTGGCAAGGTTACGATTTAGACGATTTTTGGAGAGCTGTTCCTGCAGTAGCTGCTGACCGCTGTTGATCCAAAACTGCTGATCCAACTCTTGCTGGGGTCCTTGAGGTGGCTCCCATTCTGGATCGTCCATTGGGTGCGTAGGATATGGCGTAGGGGCTGGGGTCAGTTCGAGCGTTATCGGGACAGCCAGACAACGAAAGTTCGAGCCTAGGTAAGTGAAACTTACGAGCTGTATGAGGAAACGTAACATAGCTCCGATGGTAGTCACCCAGCAAATTTGAAAGCAAACAATGGACTGTAGGTGGATGAGCGACGGCGGTTTGATTTGCTGTTATCAATGCAGTTTATATTCAAAAGATAAACTTATGCTGATAACAGCTTGGCCTGCCTCAATGCAGATATCGGGATTACCTGGAGAGATAACGGTATGCATTCAAAAAGTAATTTCATTTATCCACTAATCTTACTCAACCACCAACTGGGATCATCATTGGATCGCTTTGGAAGCTTTATCGATGTTGAGCTAATACGACCCAAATTATATTTGACCAGTCCAGGTTGAACTGATAAGACTGCATGGATATCGGGGTTGCGTCAAGAAGTCACTGGCATAATATGTTTTGTTAAAATATTGGCCATCCGAAGTATTTCCAGATGTGGCATATCTGATGTCATCGTACGAAGATGGTTAACAATTGGGGAAAAAAATGATTTCAAAACACTGTACTGATAAAACCACGGCACAGAGAAGTGAGCAAATATGTTAACTCGTCTTTTATCAATGGCATCAAATCTATCAAGTTCGATTGGAAGTTTTCAACTTCTTTATAACAGCCTAAAAATTCTGTGCATATAACACTCCAATAGTCGGAATTCATCTTAAGATTCTTTTGGAATTTTTAATGATTATCTAAAGAATTCGCTATAGTTTCCTTACTTTGTTTGCAAATACACTTAAAATTTTCATAGGATTCCCATGCAATCCATCAGAAATGTCTTGAAGTTCAGCAATCTCCACTGAGTTCTTCTTAAATTTCTCATACTAAGAAATGCATCTCAGACCACCTTTGCAATTCCCTTGAAACTCTTATTAGGATTTATTCAGAACTAGCTGAGTGTGATCGGCCTTGCTCGGGATTCAATATTAGCGTCTATGCGCCAATTAAAAAAAAGGCATGATATGTCGTACGTAGCCCCTCTCTCTTCTTATCTAAGAGGCTACCCCCTATGACCTCCACATGCCAAATTTGGTTCCATTTGCTTGATTAGTTCTCGAGTTATGCAGAAATTTCTGTTTAATTTGTATGGGAGCCCCTCTTTAATGAGGAGGAGGGGTCTCGAACCATCATAAGAATCTTTACCTGCCCCAAAAACCCCTGCATACCAATTTTCACGCCGATCGGTTCAGTAGTTTCCAAATCTATAAGGGTCAGACTGACAGACAGACAGGACAGACAGACAGGACAGACAGACAGGACAGACAGACAGGACAGACAGACAGGACAGACAGACAGGACAGACAGACAGGACAGACAGACAGGACAGACAGACAGGACAGACAGACAGGACAGACAGACAGGACAGACAGACAGGACAGACAGACAGGACAGACAGACAGGACAGACAGACAGGACAGACAGACAGGACAGACAGACAGGACAGACAGACAGGACAGACAGACAGGACAGACAGACAGGACAGACAGACAGGACAGACAGGCAGGACAGACAGACAGGACAGACAGACAGGACAGACAGACAGGACAGACAGACAGGACAGACAGACAGGACAGACAGACAGGACAGACAGGCAGGACAGACAGACAGGACAGACAGACAGGACAGACAGACAGGACAGACAGACAGGACAGACAGACAGGACAGACAGACAGGACAGACAGACAGGACAGACAGACAGGGCAGACAGACAGGACAGACAGGACAGACAGACAGATTGGGGGATCAGGTGTACCAACGCAAGAGGGTATAACCTGCTGGAAGCTCTGGCAAAGTTGAACGTCAGTCTGGCCAACTTAGGAACCATCAGCACCTACCGCAAAGAATCCATTATCGACGTCACTTTCTGCAGTACGTCGCTAATGTCAAATATGAACTGGAGAGTGTGCAAAGAGGACACCCATAGTGATCATCAGGCGATCCGGTACAGTATCGGCGAACGGACACCGGTGGAAATGCGGAGGACGAAAGTAAGCGAGCGGAAGTGGAAGACGAAGGCATTCAATAAGGATCTCTTCATCGAAGCTCTAAGGGTAGACAGCAGCGTCCTGGGCCTAAGACAACTGCAGCAGCAAAAGGGTTGAAGGCGAATAAAGCTCCCGGCCCGGATGGAATTCCCAACGTGATGTTGAAGGCGGCGATCCAGACGTTCCCGGACATATTCAGGATGGTGCTGCAGAAATGTCTGGACGACGGTGGAAGGTACAAAAGCTTGTACTGTTGCCGAAGCCCGGAAAACCACTGGGGGATCCTGCGTCGTATAGGCCAATATGCTTGCTGGATACTGTCGGAAAGCTCTTGGAGAGCATCATCCTGAACAGGCTGACGAAGTGCACCGAAAGTGAACACGGATTGTCGGAGAGGCAGTTCGGATTCCTTAGAGGGAGATCGACGGGGGATGTAATTTGGGCAGTGATTGACAGAACCGAGAAAGTTTCCAAGCGGAGAGGAAATCGATACTGCACCGTGATTACGATTGATGTGAAGAATGTATTCAATAGCACCAGCTGGGAGACCATCGCCAAGGCGCTGCATAGAATGAGGGTTCCAGACTACGTCTGCAGGATTCTAAGTAGTTACTTCCAGAACCGGGTCCTGGTCTACGTGACAGATACGGGGCAGAAATCGCTTAGAATCACGTCGGGAGTTTCACAAGGCTCCATTCTAGGTCCCACGCTGTGGAACGAAATGTACAATGGCGTGCTGACGCTCAAGCTACCCAAAGGAGTTGAAATCATTGACTTTGCGGACGATTTCGTCTTGACGGTAACCGGTGAGACGCTGGAAGGAGTGGAAATGCTGGCGGCCGAGGCTATAGATACGATTGGTAAGCAGCAGCAAGAGGCGTCTTCTGGCTAGTGTGTCTAGGGTTCGGAGTTCCTACCTGGATTGAAGCGCTGAAAACGAAGCAGAACCAAAGGAAATTGAGCAGTACGTTCCGACTCATGGCCATGTCAGTCGTGAGTGCGTACAAAACCATTTCAATGGAGGCAGTATGCGTTATCGCCGGTATGATCCCAATCGGCATCACCTTGGCGGAGGACTACTATTTAGTGCTATATGACGAGAGAAACCAGAGGAGTACGAAAAATGGTGAGAACGGTGTCGATGGCTAAGTGGCAGCAGGAGTGGGATGCAGCAGAGAACGTTAGATGGGCACACAGGCTAATACCGATTCTTTCGACCTGGACATGGAGAAGTCAACTTCCACTTGACGCAGTTCCTGTCTGGTCATGGCTGCTTCAGGAACTACCTGCATCTGTCCGGAGGCTTTATGACAAAAGGTTTTAAGACAGATTTATTGTGATTCTCAAACATGCTATATAAACCTTATCAAGAGTGGTCCACTAAATGTAAGACGAATTTATAGCGGTTATCAAAATGTTGTGCTGGAGCTATTAATTTTATTGACGGTTTTATAAAATTGATCTCAAAAACCACTAATAGAGTGCAATAAAACAAGAAATGCTACTTGGGGTTCACTGTGCATCGTTGGAATGGAATGGATATAGTTTCAACACGATCATAATTCCTATGTAGCGATATGAGGGACTCAACTGCCTTGAACAGCCTTTTTTCCAACTGAGCAGAAAATCGTGGGATCAATTCCATTATCTGCCCATCATGTGTTTTGTGAAACTTGTCGTTGTCGTCGGTGTTGGTGTCCACAACACCTCAATCATTAATTGCGAGATGTGAAGGGCTCGGTGGTCTTAGAGCGGTCGTTTTTACTTCCTGAGAAAAACATTATAGTAACTTTCTTTCTTGACCTGAACACATCACTTTAATTTAGCGTACCGTTTGCCAAAACGAAACCCTGCTGCATACCCAACCCTTTTATCCAACATACCAGTGATTGCTCGTGGAAGTGCAGAGGATTTCTCGGTTTCCAACACATCGAGTATCACGCAATCACGTTCCTACCCTTTCCTTGATTAACTTAACCGATGGCGGTGACTGAATTATTTCCGTGCTGCCATCGTTGATAAAAATATCTTTCCGTAGCACCCAAATATGTCTTATATGTCTTAAATATTAAAAACCTTCCTGCTCTTCACTGTCAGTTCAACAGTAAATATCCGAAACAATTTACCTCCCATCCTTCAATCATTCTCCGTTATTCATCTCTGCCAATTCTCTATTTCACAGATGACAGTTTCGAACGCATCGCACGTCACCCTGCGGAACGTGGGCTTCAACCTGTCCGGTAACTTTACCTGCGAAGTGACGGCAGAAGCACCGACGTTCTACACCGGCGTGGCCACCAACGTCCTGACGGTTGTCGGTGAGTATTTATCTAGTACCAACCTGCCCCGGTAAATTTCCCGCCTGTTACGCAACGCCAGGCGTAAAACTTTGGTCCAACAACTGTCACCCGCCGCCCATCACCGGTGTGGTGCTTTATCTTATTCGCGGAAAGCATATTTCGATGTCGGTTGGGCTTGAGCGTCTTGAGAAGGGCCATTAATTAGTTTGGCTTTTCTGCTGTTTGAGCGCTTTTTCACCTGCTCCGTTTCAAGTGGCCATCCATACGCCGTCCATCGTCGGGTCGGTCGGTCGGTCGCTCAGTCTGTGATTCTTCGGATGGGTAGGAACAGGCGAAAAATTGCCTTTCATGCTGGTGAGCTGGCTCGTGAAAACGTTGGTCGGATGGTGGAAATTTATGTTCAACAGCACTTGGAATGCTAATGGGTATTTTGGGGCAACCGGCTTGGGGGAAAAATAATTGCATTAATCTGGCGTTGATGTAGAACCTAGCACGGTGGGCAGTGGAAAAAAGGAAAGCTCTTTTTTTTTGGGGGAGTGGGTTTCAGATTTTAGCCGCCATCGGAATGCTGCAGGATGATTTTTTAAGAGAGTAATGCTGTTACCGCTTCACACCTCAAACCTCCAGGGCGTTCGGAGGGGAAGAATAGCGATACCATACATAATGGGAATGCTTTTTTTTCTTTTTGTTTACGGAAAGCGCTAAGCCAAGTGGACAGGTGAACAATGGAAGTAAATGATTCTGTGATGCTGAAATCGTGTAAGTAGGAAGTATTTATATTGGTCCATCAATGAATTTGAACGCATTCGCTCTGTTCTCTTCTAGCGTTTAAATTATGATAATATAATTGGAATTCATCAAAATATAATGCGATGTCTTGATGGCGAAAAAGAAGGAGGAGCAACCAAGGATTTATTTCCTAAAAAAGGGACCGCTACTAAATCATATACTAAAATTGAGATAAACTAGTTGACGACTAATAATCTCAAAAATAAAAATAAATCGTTTCTATTAAATATCTGAAACCTATGACTCCAATCATTCCATCTAACTCAGAGCTTGTTGCTGGCAGCATTATGTTAGTTAGTTTTCTTTATTATCGAGTCTTTCAGCCGTGAGAAAATAACAAAAATTCAAATCTCAATCACAGTTTTCATGGACAAATCTAGACAAACCTTTCAAAAGGTCCTATCTGACATATGTCAACAAATTGAGTTTAAAGCTTCTCTTTACAACAGAACTTGTTCTAGAAACTTTAATTATTAATAGCCATAAAATTATAAAATTATATTAAAAATTTGGTGGGGTTGTGATATTGATTTAAAATACAGTAGAAGTAACCTATGATTTCGGTCCTATGTACATATTTTGGATTTCCTACTTAGTAAAACTTGGTTAATTTCAGGACCCCATAAAAATGCGAACACATATTCTATTTAATTTGGTTCCTAAATTACAATCAGATATGAGTAAGGCTTTCTTCAAGTGATTCATTGAAGCGTCCAACAATGATATTCCCTATCACTTCGAGATTTCTAGGACACAATTCTTGGACGGTTGTGACATCACTCATGAAATTGAAACTCCTTGTGTACTAGACGGCAACAAACGTGAAGTTCCAGTTTCTTTGTTATAAGTTTTGTGAGAGCTGATATCTGTACTCTTGAAATTTTTCTATGGTAATGAGATTGATCCTCAGCGATTCAACTTCAAAACGCTAAAAATAAATGCACACACAAAAACGGAGTGCACAATTTTGCATCAATGTTATTTTTTTTACAAAATACGGATGGTTTCGAGTTGCCGATAGTAGAATAGCTGGTTAAAACGCAGTTCAAATGGAAAGATTGCCGAAGAAAAAGAGGCTGCCGACACTCACCTGAAAAGTTTGGCGCGTTGTAAAAACGTTTTCAAACAGCTTTTGACAATTCTGTCGATTTGAATGGAGGGTGTTTTCTGCGGATAACTCCGATAAAAATATCAAAGCAATCGTATTCTGGTTTTAATAATAACAAAATTGAGGAGAGGAACAGAAGGAAAAAATCATAAGAGAATTTTAATAGTCTCTGAGGAGAGCATTGAGTTCAATGAAAATTTTGAACAGAATTTTAAAGGAATCTTATTGTCAACAAACATGTGAAGGAGTTATAAGATGGATTCCGGCAAACAGACGTTTACATATTAAAACTTCTATAATAATCTTCTTAAGAAGCTTCCTCTGTATAGTTCTTTTAGAACCATTTGAGCCAAGGGGAACGAAAGTAATCCATTCTACATTTAATTTAACGGATTTCAATCAAATTTGCTTCATAAATTCGATTTTTGTGGGTTTCTGCAAATAATAACACGCGTTTATCGCTATTTATTGATAATCTCATTTAGTTTTTAGTGTGTATCATGGTTTGACTTTCTGTCATTTTCTTTATCGCACCTCGGACCATTCATAGCTAGCCAGCCAGCAGCAGCTGTTTTTTTTTGTATTTTCAAAAAGTTGTGCGGAAATAACATTAACCAACCCAAATAATAAATTCCTCCAACCATCTACAGCAGAAGCACACTCTGAAGCTATTCGTATGAAGCTCCCAACCAACGAATTTATTTCATAGGATCTCGTCGAATACTTCCGAAATCTAGCCATCAGCCAAGGGGTAAGTCATTCAGCACAGTGTGTCGAAAGTAGATTCGGCCCAGCTTGGGCACATCCTTCGGCGCAATATCGTAGGCATTGGATTGTTCATTTAATAAAATGGGAGCACTGCTGGACAGCTGTCATTGAAGTTGTTGACAACATTACGTGCTGTTTTGTATTTCAGAAAAATACTTTTATTGAACATACTAGAGGAACTCAGACCAGCAATTCACTTCTCGGTTCACAGCACCGTAATCGTATCGGTCAGCTCGTATTCCAGCAGCCCCTGAGACGGTGCCGAAAAAAGTGAAGTTGCCACCCTTCTATGTGAAGGGCTTCCCTCCCGGGCTATGGGAGCAGCTGGATTTCTACATTAAGCAGGGCCTTCGTTGCACCATTCAACGGTGCACGGAAGGCTACAAACTGATGGTCCCGGCCGAAAAACACTACAACGCAGTCCAGGCCCTCTTGGACATAATGAAGCTGGAGTACTTCTCCCACAACGTCGAGGCCACCATGCCGCTGAAAGTGGTGCTGCGCGGGCTCCACGACATGGACTCCACCACCTTAATGAACGAGATTAAGGCGAACGGCCTCAAGCCGGTCGAAATCCACAAGATGACCCGCAGCAAGGCCATCAAGTATCGTGACCAGCTCTATCTGGTCCATCTGGAGAAGAACTCCACAACCGTGAAGGATCTCCAGGCGACACGCACACTGTTCCACATCGTAGTGAAGTGGGAGCGGTATAAGCCGACCCACCGTGGCGTCACTCAGTGCTCGAACTGCCTATTGTTCGGGCACGGCACCAGGAACTGCCGCATGGCCAGCCGCTGCATCAAATGCGGCAAAAACCACAAGATCGACGACTGCGACAGCATCGAGGAAGCCGCTCCCACATGCGCCAACTGCGGTGCCGCCCACAAGGCCACGAGTAAGGCCTGTCCGAAGCGGGCCGAATACGCCGAGATCCAGAAGAAGGACTCGTCCAACAACCAGCCCGGTCGCAAGAAGGTTGCGGAAAACAACGCGCAGAACTATCCTCCGTTATCACCGGTCCAACCACGGCCAATTCCAGTGTTGCCGCCGCTCCCGCTCAACCAACAGTTGGCTGCTGCCCAGTCGGCTGCCGCTGCAGTACCCGGTCAAGCCTCCGGGCCAACTGGAACGCTCGCTCCGTAGGGGCAAAAAACATTGAGCTAGCGGACTTCCTCCACAAGCACGACATCGACGTGGGCCTTCTCACCGAAACCCACCTCAAGACCGGTGACAGCTTCTGGCTGCCCGACCACAGCATTGTCCGGCTTGATCGCACCAGCTCCAGGGGGGCGGTGTCGCGGTCATCATCAAGAAAGGCATCAAGTACTGCACCCTACCCCACTACCGCACTTCCATCATCGAGGCCGTCGGCGTAGAGGTGGAAACATCGACCGGAAACATCCGGTTCATCGCCGCCTACTGCCCCCGGCAATGTACCGTTAGCAATGGTACAGCACAGCAGTTCAAGAACGACCTTGCCATCATAACCCGCACCAATGCCCGCTTCGTAATCGGAGGGGACCTGTACGCCCGGCACGAGGCCTGGCGGAACTACCAGCAGAACCAGAACGGCCGCCTACTATTCGACCATTCCCAGCATGGTCTCTGTTCCGTCTGGTTTCCGGACGAACCAACCTTCACATCACCGGCGGGCAACCCATCGACGCTGGACCTGTTCTTGGCAAACACCGGATTAGCCAAGCCGGTTGCCGTCAACGACCTGAGTTCGGACCACCAACCGATGTTGACCGAGCTGGGCTGCAACGTGGCCCCTGCACCGTGCCTGCGGAAGGACTACCATCGAGTCAACTGGGTCCAGTTTCGGCGCGTGGTTGACCGCCACATCGACGACAACCCACCGCTCGACACAGTGGAGGACATCGACCGGGCCCTGGAGGGTCTCCATCAAACCGTGGCTGACGAAGAGTGCGTTCGACGAGTTCCTGTGAGGGGTAAGTTTCAAGCAATTGATTCCCACACCAAACTCTTGATTTGGCTCAGAAATGTTCGTAGACGCCAGTTTCAGCGGACTGGGGATCTGCAGCGTAAGTACGAAATGGTCGATCTGAATCGGCAGATCGCTTCCAGAATGGTCTCAATCCGGAACGAGAGTTTCGGGTGGCTCGTTCAGAACCTGGACGACCGTTCCAGATCATTCAGGAAGATTGCCAAGGTGCTGAAGTCTCACCCCAAGCCTATTCCACCACTTAGAGTCAATGACGAACGGCTTATCACCAACGAAGAGAAGGCCAATGCGATTGGGGAGCACATTGCCCAGTCGCATTTGCTTGGCTCCACAATCCCAAGTCCACTCGAGAACCAGGTTGCGCAGTGCGTCCAGACGTTAGATGCCTCCCCTTGTGCCGTCCCTCCAGAAGAACGGATTACAGAGGAACAAATTTGCTCAGCGTTGAAATACAGTAAGAACATGAAGGCTCCCGGGTTTGACGGAATATTCAACCTAGCGTTGAAAAATCTCAGCCCGAGGGTGCACTCGCTGCTGCCTGCCATCCTCAGCAGATGCTTGGAGCTGCACTACTTTCCAAGCATCTGGAAGGTGGCAAACATCATCCCGATCCGCAAACCTGGGAAAGACCCTTCACTACCGTCAAGCTACAGACCGATTAGCCTGCTCTCAGCGCTGAGCAAGTTGTTTGAAAAATTGATCCTCAGCCGACTGAACAAGTTTGTGGAGGAACATGACATTCTTCTTCCGGAACAGTTCGGGTTCCGAAAGGGGCATTTCACCAATCATCAGCTAGTGCGGGAGATGAATAACATCCGAAGTAACAAAGATGTATCGAAGTCCACAGCCATGGCCTTGTTAGACGTCGAAAAGGCGTTTGACAATGTCTGGCACGACGGACTTATATACAAGCTTTGTAACTCCAACTTTCCACTATACCTTGTGAAAATCACCCGTAACTACCTCCAGCAAAGGTCGTTCAGGGTGTCGTTGAATAGTTCTCTTTCGGGACAATTTCCGATCACAGCAGGTGTTCCGCAAGGGAGTCTGCTGGGACCACTGCTTTACAGCATCTACACGTCGGACATCCCTCCTCTAGGAGACGGTTGCGTGTTCTTCCTGTTCGCAGATGACACCGCGATAGCCGTCAAGGGTAGGATGCCTCGTGAAATTACGAACAAGCTCCAACGATGCCTTGACACCTTTACTGATTATGCCACCACGTGGAAAATCAAAATCAACGCCTCGAAAACCCAAGCGATCATGTAATAATGGATGGTACAAGGGTCGAGTGGTCCGCTGATGTTACTTATCTCGGGATGTTGTTCGATGAGAAGCTCCTGTTCCGCTCGCACATAAAGAAAACCATAGTTAAGTGCTCCGCCTTGGTTAGGTGTTTGTATCCGCTCATTTGCCGCAGATCCCGCCTCTCAAGGCAAAACAAACTGGCTGTCTACAAACAGATCATATCTGAATCAGATACCCCGGTGTGGGAATCGTGCGCTCAGACCCACAGAAACAAAATCCAGGTTGCACGAAATAGAGTGTTGAGGTTGATCCTAGATCGTCCATTCGACACAAGAATGACCTCCATCAAGAGGCAGAAATTCCCAAAGTAGATTCCAAAATTGAGGATATGACAACCAAATTTATCCAAAAATGCAATCTTTCTGAACATGCTTTGATAAGCAATTTGTACATAGTAGGTTAAGTGTATATAGTAGAGTAGATTAGTTTTAAGCTGTAAATAGTAGTATTAAGTAGTTTCTCTTCAACTTCTTAAAACAAAACGAACCAATCCCACCAAGGTGTTCGACCGTGTACTAAGTCTAGGACTAATCCTGTAAAACAAATTTTGAATTTTGCCCATACCTAAAGATGAAGAAAGCAATTAAATCACTTAGAAAAATGTATATGGTGATCATCCAAGTTGAACTGAAATAAATATCAATTAAACAAAACTTAAACTAAAAATAAATAAATAACTAACTAAATAAATGGAAAACGTACTTGTTACAACCTTCCCGAAAGACGTAGTCTACGTAAAAAAAATTAATGTGGCTATCAAAACCGATGGAGTAATGAAAATCACATTCACGAACCCCCTTATGCTCTTGATCTTCCGTCTATGGTCTTGAACTTCACCTTTAAAAATCAAAATTTCATCTCCTAGCATAACAGGAAAGATGAAACTTGATCTCACTCTAGTTCACCATTACCATCAAGCGTAAATAACCCCCATTGCCAAACGTTCTTCCGAAAGCAAAAAAAAATTCCAAACTGCCGAAATTGAGTGCACTTCCGTTAATAAATTGCCTTCTTATAGAGGTGCTTCCGCTTCAATTTCCTCCACTCGGTGTTCGAGATAAAGATGTATTCAGGTCGATTTTGGTCTAGGCGAAAGCTCGGAGAAAGGCGTCGACCGACAACGCCGGCGGTGCCATGCCACGCACGAGTTGGAAAAGGTAGATCGAAATTTCTAAATTTGAAAACTTTCCATATTTTCCTTCTTGTGGTGCATGATAACGATGAGGAATCTATTATCGAGTCATTTTCTTACCTTGCTGTTCGGGAAAGTGAATTTGGGCTTAGGTTGCGAGAAGATAAAAAGGCGTCTTGAAGTGACGTGTGCATTGTTGCCAGGTAATTAATGAAAGTTCTTCTGAGAACAATTGCTTAATCCACTTATGAGTATCCTCATGAGAAATGGCAATTCTAATTTGGATTATCACTCTCCACATCCACTTAACTAGCAAAAGCCGTAGAGATAGACGGCTTTAAGCTGTCAGCATCATTAATTCAGCATTTAATATGAAGGATGTACTTTAAATCGCTCTCCTCCGGTCGGTTTTGTTTGCAAAAGGTATAAAGAGGGGGCGAGCGGCCAAGTCTGAGAAAATGTCCTTAATTTATCAACCATAGCATAATTTATCATTTTCCGCACGGCACCGGATGCTTCTGCTATCTACCTAGTACAGGGTCATTCAGAGCCACTCAATTTCGGCACAAATGAGTTGCCTTTTCCGGGCTTTTCCATGAAAAATTTCTCGAATATGAGTAAAATCGATAAAGGTTTCACTCACTTTATTAGCGTACTGTTAGACCGAGTAAAAGTTTCGTAGATTTTCTTCATATTCGTAAACTTTTTCCTGGAGTCGACTCGACTCAATTTTGAGTAGGTCTGAACGACCGTGTACCAGCGAAAAGCGGACGCGCTTTCTGTCATTGTTAGCTTTGGCTTCTCACGAAGTGTTGCTGAGTGGGGAGAAAATTTCGCCGACTGTTCTCGTACGGATATGATGCATCATATGGGAAGTACCTAGTCGGTGGGCATGGCTTCATTTGAGTAACAATTTAATGAAATTCTATAAACACCATTCTGGAGGATGCCACCGCCGCGACGGTCATGGTTCGGTTCACTGATGGTGTACTGCAGTGTGCAATTGTGGCTATTATGACTGATCCTCGGTAGACAAATTGGAGAAGCTTATCCCCATGCACACGTGCCACGTGCCCAAGAACCGCCATCATGGGTATCGCTTTGTCCTCCCTCTGGGGAATGCCCTGCTAGTTGGGTGTACGTCCCTTCTCCTCGCTTCGGTATGGATGGGTGCTAATGGCTGGTGGGAGTTTTGTGCAAATTTATCACAAGTATACAGATATTAGCTGGAACTACACACGGCATGGAATGGACAAGGATGCCGTTAGGGCCACGCGCCGTAAGCCCTGTCAGTTACACGTGAGTCTATTTTTCGGAGAAGGACGATGACGGTTTCCGACCAATAGCAACGATCGGAATGATGATGATGATGATGATGACAATGTGATAGATGTGTGTTCCCTCGAATGGAAAATTCGGTTGGGTAGATTTGCGCATTCAAATGAATTAATTGTGTTTGAGTTCAATATAGGAATTTTCTTGGTTGGTGTTTACATTTTTCTCCTAGGAAGTAATTATTTCCATTCCGAAAAAAATCAGGAAATTTTGCTACCAGCTGGCATCCCATTTGGATTGTGGGGCAGTCGAGTCGTGTCCCCGTCGGTGAGGACGTCATTCAAGAACCGGAGCCAACAGATAACTGATGGTCTCCCTTCGGAAAGCGACGGACCGAAGTCATCTCTAAAGTAAGCGAAGACCGAGCCTCAACTAAAGCCCTACAGTAAAAGTATGGACGTCTGTCAAAAGTTGTTCCAATCGAACCGTCAAAATGCACCGCTTTGCTCGATTGGAACAGCTTTTTTCAGTTTTGTGGTGACAGTCGTCCATACTTTTACTGTAGGGCTTTAGCCTCAACAGCTGATGTATCGGTTCCGCAGGACTTCCATTGGTGGAGCTCCGCCAGTGCTTGGACGAGGGTACATAACGCGAACAAGATCCCTTCCACCTCTGAAGAACAAGGGAAACGATGCAAATGGTCTGAAACCTCTCCGAAGATATGCTAAATTCTTCCTACCTGCTGACGTACTATCAAACTCTGCAGTATACAATCAACCGGGAAATTTTTGAGGTTTGTGCCGGGAAAATCCAAGAATTTCTAAATTGAAATTATCTGCCCACACTGGGATTTTTTTTAAAGTAGGCCTGGTTTTTGTAAATCACATGTCTTTGATATTTTGGGTAGCAGAGTCCCCCTGAACGACACTTTTTTACCCAAACCTCTCATAAAATTTTCAACGTGTACACAATTTCAATCCATCCTTATTTCACCCAAAAATATTGCGAAATGAATAAAGATTAAATGTTATGCATTTTATGGTTAATCTTAATTTATACATTGTTACCATTAAAAATTTCGTCAAAATTATACTAAATCTGATTATCGGAGTGGAATTCGATCAGTGTATACTAAAATTTCGTTTTTCAGCTCGTATTTATTTTGTTGTTGCTTTTATTTCGCGTTGGTGTCGTGCGTTTAGTGTTTTATATAAATACAATTACAATTATAACTGTTTTCCTATTTCCAAGCCTGCTTGTTTGCATAGCTTGACTTGTGTGCCAGGATAGTTGAGTAATTGGTATTTTTTAAATTATTATTAAAGACCATCGCTTGAGAAGAATTGATCGTTGGAGTATCCTTGTTCTCGATAAAATCTCTGTGTAAAATATCCTGCTTCACTTCGCATCCCCAGATATGGAATATCACTTCTGTAGGCGCATTCTGCCTTCGCTTGGGAAGTTGCCGCCCAGCGATCGATATCCCAAAAACTGGTCCGACGAATCATCCGGTCAAGGTCGGAGTCTGCTATCAGAAGCTGCTCAAGTACTATCTACTCAAAGCATTAAAACACGCATCATCATTTAAAAATCAAACGTGTATTTCATAATAATAAATAATTATAAAGTGAAAATAATTGAGAAACCCTCCTAAGACAACTTTGAATTTTGATTTGAAAACAATAATATTAATCTTGAAATCAAAAAGAAGCAGAAAATACATTCCTTCAAATAAACCGTATGTATACATGGCAGGCATAAATCATGTTTATACTTAGTTTGCATTCCCACCCTTTATACAGACCTTTACGTCGGCACGGAGCGTTGCGATTTAGGCTGTGTTCCATTTGGTGAATTTTCACTTAAATTTGACAGATGGAAAATTTTCAAATAAACCTGCTATCCCAGCAGACTTATTTCTGACAGACAAGGAATCAACTTTGACAGACGCTTTCTCTAAAATCGGCCGATCAATAACAGAGGGATTTTCGAACATCTTAATTTATTTTCGAAGTGTCAAATTTAAGTGAAAAATTTCCAAATGGAACACAGCCTTAGTGTAACTTTTATACTATTTAGCGTTCAATATTTTTTGAGTGTATTCTTTCTATTCCCAACTTAGCCCTTCTGCATGCACACAAGTTGTAAAGCAAGCCGTACAGTTTCTCGAAGTTTTCTGGTCGACCGCGAAGCACTGTGTCATACTCACTGTCAGTTTTCAAAAATCTCCACAACAAACACCACGTATGTCAGCTGATCATGACGGACCACTCGTCTATAATCGATCGCAGGGGCAAAAACATCAAGTGCATCACGGAGAAGACGGCAACGCACATCCATTTCCCGGACTCAAACCGATCGATTTCGACGGATAAGAGCCCAGGTGTTTATACGTTGTACACGCAATTTCAAAACTTCCCAAATTTGGGTAAAATTCACCCAGATCGGTCAAAACTTAACCCAAATTTGGGCAGTTTTTAAATAGCGTGTAGCATGGAAGTTGGAACTGTTGATTTCGTTCGAACTGCTTATTCTAACTCCGGGAAAAACTTCACCAATCAAACCCACTTACGGCAAGCAGGTGAAAAAGGAATTCAGACCATTTTTTCCACTCGGCCCATGTTGTATTCTTCGCTGCTGCTGGTCAAAGGTTCGGAGAAGAAAGTGCTAATGGTGAAGGAAGACACTCACCGGCTGATGGAGTTCCTGTGCGAGAATATTGCGAACAGAGTTGCGACCTATCACAATCACGATCGTCAAACAGCTGATGGCAGTAACGCTTTGTACATTCATATCGATGTGCTCGTCGAAGCTCTATCCATGACCATACATCAAGCTGACGAAAGAAGTAAAAAGCAACTGGTGAATGTCGCCTTCGGTTGTGATCCATCACCGATCTGGTCATTCCCGACAATCACGACACTCATCTTTGCTAGTTTTGAAGCTGTTACTGATTTGCTTGCTTAGGTGAGTGAGCCCAACAGCTTCCGTTTGATGTTGCCTGCTTTGTTTGTAGCTCACACAGTCGCGCATGTCGAGACGAACTTGGAATGCGCAGGCATTGTTTTAATTTTCTTCTGTCGTTTTGCTTTTTCTCATCATCGTACAGCAGAAGTCTTCGCTATTTTCGTTGTGCGTTTCATTATCAGCAGCGAGTGCAACATTTTGCCAGTGACAAAACGTTCTGTCAACGATAGTCGGTTGATGCGTAGACGAGTGTCACGTGAGTGCCATGCAATTTGCGAATCCAATTCCCGTCCAAATACAGCTGGGATTATAAGCCGGATCCTCGTAATCCATCTTCACCACCCGTTCCTCCTACAGTGCAGTTTCGACCTATTCGGTACGGAACCGTTTTCTGCACTTGAGCCGTGAGCTTTGGTTAATATTATTAGACGGTGGCCATTAATTACGTTACGCTAAAATCAATTCACTAAGGTCTTTTTTCTACACGGGGGATATGTACCGTGTAAAAAAAAACCTATCGAGATTTTGATTTTTCACATTTAAAAAAAAAATCGGTTTTGATGCCATTCGTAATTAAAGCATGCTATGGTCCATATCGACAAATTTAAAAAATTTCCGTATTTACTCCAAACATTATTGTGATCTTTTTAAAGTATGCCATTCGATTACCTATAGCTTGAAATGGATAATGTGATTGAAATCGATAAATTCAAGTCGATAGGTTTAATCGATGTCGAGAACTCGTTAAAAACGTACCGTGTAAATCGCGAGTCAGCGGCACTAACCGTATAAAAAACCGTGTAAAAAAAAAGACGTAGGTATATTTTCGATTCCCACCCCTTTGGAACAAAACGTAACACTAAAAATGTTCCCCCTTTATTTATTACGTAATGCTCTAAAATACCAATATCATTTCATTAATCTTTGATTTCGTTATCGTCTATTTTATTTCTGGGTAATGTATTTCTAGGAAATGGCTCTAATGCTGGCCTATGGATCTAAGATTGGGCCCATCGCTAAAAATCTGCTATTTATCAATTTTATCTAGATGAACGCGTCATCGGGACGGTGCTAATGGATATTTTTGGTTGCTATTGAAAATTTAGTCGATTGCTGAATTTATGTATGGGCCCTAATAAGGGGCATTTAGGCCGACATTACATCCATTTCCCCTATTTATTTTTCATGCACTTGGTGTTGGTGGAATATGATGACAATTGAATAAATTGGATTGGTGATGACAATTGGATAATCGCGAATATTCGTCGCATCGCTTTGCATCGCATCGCAACTACATTCGTATAGTGGGGCAAATACACATAAGAATTTCATAAGGCTCGACTTATGAACAACATATATGAAATTCATAAGTGTGACTTATGAATGATTTTCGGGGAACATGAGGTAGCTCTTATACACCTTTAACCATTTCATTTTCTCAAACGTTGAAAGATGAGTGGTCAACCTCAACTGTCATTTTCCGGATCTAGTCTGCTACGATTTATAATTTTTTGTCAATATTATTTTTCAGAAGGAAAATCAATGAAATTCACACTCATTTCTTATGGCTAAAATTCATAAGTTTTTCTTATGAAATTCTTGCGTTCTTTTTCCTGCGTGTAGCCGATCGCATCAATTCGTAACTAACGATGCGAATAGGGCGAGGCTGAACGGAGGACAGCAAGAACAGCAGGAATACTTCTCGCTCACTGGTCACTCACAGAGACTCACATCAAAACATCGTTCGCATTGCTCGTGAATGCTTGCTTTGATTCGTTATTTCGAACGCGTTTGGAGAAGAAGAGTGATCACTAACCCTGATTATTCAGCTGCGCATCGAATTGTTGTCGAGTGCATTAAGCTGGGTTTAGACTAGGCAAATCAAATGATCAACTCAGTTGAATTCAATTGGCTTGAAAAGTTGAGCCTGGTTCAACTTTTTTTAATTCAAGTGATAAAAATCCCCATAAAGAAATTGAGAGAAGTGGGAATAATTCGCTTTCGGTGCATATTAAGGTGAAAAAAAGTAAACGTCAACCTGAAGAAATTAATCAGGGACTTTATCGTTCAGTTTTTTTTCCCGGAAATTATTGTTAAACAAGCTACAATTAAACAAAAATGATTTTTCCCCATACAATTTTACCTGCTTTACTGCCAGTCCCCAGAGAGCCTAAAAATTCAAATTTGAGAGAGAAATTCACTCTCACGACCTCAATCTCTCAACATGCCATGTATTTTGTAGACACTCGATTTGTGATTTCCCTTTCAAAGATTACAAAATAGAGTACCTGACACTACAAAACATGTCTGGTACCTCTATATATGCATTTGCTTTAAAATTTGAAGTCCCTTCCTTTTTTACATATTCTGCGCAAAAGATACTTTATGCCCGCCCCATACATAAAATTTGGTGGGAAATTCTATGAGGGGTGAGCTATTTTGTTTAATCTAAATGCATATATAGAGGTACCAGACATGGTTTGCACTGTAGTGTCCTCTGTGAACAATTATAGGAAAACAGATTGTGCCTAGTTTCCGATAGATGTCACCGCAAACAACAGCTGTGACATCTGATGGAACATGAATGCAGAAGCTTGACAAAATGATCAATTGACTTGCCCTGTATAAACCCAGCTTTATAGTCGCTAAATTCATTGTCTGGTGGATAGAATCTCGGGAACCAATTGAGCTGTCAAATAGTGGAACCAATCGAGCAAATCACGACCAACAACAGAAAAGAGCACATCAGCTATTGCGAACAAAATTTCGGAAACCCTTTTCTCGTGACTTAAGACCTAAATACGCAAACTCATACCATCTTTGGGTTGAGAAAAGTTTCCCCTATCCGATGATGCCGGTAATTTGTGTTCGATTGGCGAGAGAAGAATAATCAACGTTTTGTTTATAAACATTGTTAGAAACTTTTCAATTGTTGGTCTACGATATATTGAATTCTATCCGCCAAACTATAAATATAGTGACTATAGAATGCATCACCCAAGTCTTTCGAGCAGAAGTAAGCAGCTGGTGAGTGGCAAAATGTAATAACTCAGCGAATGATAGTGAAGAGGAGAGGGAGCAAACACTGGGAAAAACAACCCATTCGCGCAGAACTGTATGCGTTCATAACAAGAGCAACGTTTACGCATGCTATATATGATTCGCTGCGAATATACACAACCTTGCTGCTGATATCAAGTTGAAAAGGAATAAGTTCATGTTTTAGAAATAATGAAATATACGACTGATATAAAGTTCGGAAACCCTATATCTACCTTATATCGCAAAAAGGGCGATTATCGGGTAGTTACCGGGCTTGGTGGTTACTTGGGGTACTCGGTTCAATTCCTTTAACTTTAGATTTAAGACATTATATGATATGATATGATATGATATGATATGATGTCTTGGCGCTGTAAAGTTTATTCTATTGAGCCTGTACGAAGAAAAAGTAATTAACAAAATAACAATGCAAACATGTCACGTAATTTAAAAGAGCACGTTTTGTCATTTTCCTGAGTAAAGTATTTAAGATTGTTACTAGCTTCGCCTACATGTGAGTGAATTGCGGCAAAATCCGCCTGTATCACAGCTGATGTCAGTGCTACGACGTGGAAAAACATAAAAGAGCAGTATATGTGATACTTCAACTACTGGTCTCCCATGTGAAAAAAGTGACCAATGGGACGAGTTTTTCTACAAACACCAATTATTTATTAATATATTATTATTGCATGTTCCACTAAAAATAACTCATATATGAATAAGCAATCCATCACACAACGCTCAACCAATTTTGGGACATGGGGGTTCACGAAAATTTCTCGGATAGATCAATCCCTGCTGCTGAACCGCTCTCTTGGTCAAATAAGCGAGAAATGCTTCAACGGTTTCCTCTTCCAGTGGAGGACCTATCCCCGAAAGGGGCGGCATCTTGCAACTATACTCCACCGTGACGTCCGCACTTCGGGTCAAGGACCGACGACGCGTCAGATCGGTACATTTAATGCTCAAAGGGTCAGTTTGTGTTGCAACTGCCGGTCCAACACCATGTGGTTCCGATTCATCCGCAACTTCATCCTCAACAACCTCCACTACGGCTTGTAATTCCAAACCAACGCCCATCCTGCCCTCTTCATCTCCCGCGTGTTCTTCAACGGTTGGGCTTGGTGGAGCCTGTTCATTCTCCTGTTCCGCTTCCTTGTGTACCAATCCCAGAATCATGTTCTCGGATACCTGAGCATCCAACAGGTTATTATCGACCTCGATGCCACTCGCTTCGAATATCGACGTGATTTCCTTGCTACGATCCTTCTTCGGCTCGTGATCCTCTCCGGCCGCTTTGAAGCTTTCACTCACAAAAAAGTGGTACAACTCGTTCAGATCCTTCACCTCCAGATCTTTCTTTTCAGCTTCCTCCAAAAAGTCCTGCAGCGTTTGAAAATCATGTTGACTGATGCTGGATTCCTCGTTGCTCTTCTTTTCGACGAAGCTGGCAATCGACGGGACCGACAGTTCACACTCGCCATCGATGATCGCTTCATCGACCATGCAGATGATTCGGGAGAGGACTTCATTTGCGATCCGCGTAGCGGACGAATAAATGGAACTCATTCGGGAACGAACCGAGGCGGGAATCGAGTAACTCGAACGACGGCGACCGATGTCATGCATCACTTCTAACTCGTCTTCACCGTCGTGGTCGTCATCATCGTCGTCCGGTTCCGGACTACGTTCCAGCTTATCTGCTTCGCGCAGTTCGTAGCTATCATTTGAATAACCTGCAACGGAGGCATCGTCTTCGATGGAAGTTTCCTCCAGATAATTGTACGAACGATCCCGACTGGCCGTTCGCGAGAACAGGTATAGAAGGAGCCACGGAGGGCCCATGTCGTTCAGAAGCTGTTGCCGTTCAGCTTCCATGAGCTTTTCGAAATCGTATTCCGGGAGACTTTCCTTCAAGTCTTCCAAACGCTGGGTACGCTCCTTGGCACGCTCCAACTTTTCCTCCGAGATGCTAATCGAACTCAGCTGCTGCTTTAATTTGTCTTCCTGAAGCTCACCCAGAAGAATGATTACACTCTCGAAGTCCGGTGCGCGCCGTACAACTTCGTACGGATCGGTGTCATCGCCTACAAATTTAAAATCCGAATCCAAGCGGGAAGGTAGGTCTGACCTTTCCGAAAATCGATCATCGGTGGACAGAAGTTCGGCATCGATGGTGGTGGGGGACTTTGCGTCCAGTCCCTGCAAGCGGCGAGTAAGACAAACAATGTCAAACAATAAACTCGATTATCGACTGCACTTACCAGGACGCTCTTGTACTTGTCGATGATGGCGTTTTTAAATGAAATTGTTGATAAAACTTTGGGCATCTCCGTCATCGGTTGCTTCCGTTCCAGTTGACCGCCGTCTCTGCGAGTGGGGGAGGAGCAATAGGGTCACGGACAGAAAGAGGGGTAAGAACAAAAAGGAAACAGAAAAATTGTCGTTATTCAACTTGTCCCAGGGTTAGTTTCTGGAGGCATAGGCGTGCACTGAAGGGGATGGGTTGGAACTTGGCTGAAAATGTGGTTTAATTTTAAAATAAGGGTGACATATATGAGTTTTACATGTTTGAAAGAAAGTTGAAACTGTTGCAATCGCATTCCTCATCTTCCGCTTTCAACGAACGATCTAAGGAAACGTAAATGATTACGGAATAGTTCTAATCTCGCACACGCCTCTGTTTGGCATCCGGCATAACCCAACACTGCTGGTAAACGACAAACGCAAAGTTTTCCAGATGAACAGTGCAAAAAGAAGAAGAGCAAAAACTAGTACTCACAAAACTTTCCTCCCATCGACGAACGTTTGCACCGAACCGCAATCGAGCCGGGCCACCGCCAGGAAGCATTCCTTGAACATCCAAAGCGGCACGGGCGACGGGCCACCTTCCGGTTCCTCCGTCAGAAGTTCGCAGATCATTTCGGCTGTCCGTGGCAGGCTCTGAAAAATGAGAGACATAAACAAGAATAAGAAGAACACAGAGTGCACAATGCCATCCGAAAGGAGGTTGAGAGGGGTTGACTTACGTCACTCAGCAGGCCAATGAAAATGGCCACAATCTTAAGCCAGTGCAAGTGGGACCAGTCCAGCATCCGCAACAGCGACAGGATGTTCAATAGATCGTCCTGCAAATGGAACATTCAGCGACAAACAGCCTGCAGTGGGGATAAACTTTTCCTTGCGGTTGTCTTCTCTAAAGCAAAGAACACAAGCACATAAAAGTCGTAAAGACACTTACTTCCGGCAGGCACAATCCTTGCCACTTTTCCTGAAGGGTCCGTTTTTGTACGAAATAGCCTTTGCCGAGCTGGAAACGATTGAAGAACAAAAAATAAAGTGATTCAATTTTATCGGAAAGGAAACGGAACTACTAAAAGCGGATTTTCATGATAAATACCCACGCCTAAGGTGCCTTTTAATCTGCTATAAATCATCGCTAATTGCTACCAGGGGGATCATCCAATCAGCACCCAAAAAAATAAACGATACAGCGTGAACAAAAACTTTTTCTCCCATTGCTGCTGCTTCTGCTGCAAGCAATGCGTCCACGTAAGAACCCGTGAAAACAAATCAGGAGGAAATCTCCGCTTCCGAGGGAGCCAAATAAATCCGTCTGTGGCACAGTGGATGAAAGCGGTGGACAAATTTTGCACTTGGAACTCTTTTAACAATTTGAAGGGTAATTAGGCTCATAATTTAATCATGTTGAGTGGGGTGGGGGGTTTTCGTAGTTGAATAAAAAATTAAATATAAAATATTAAACATGTAATTTGCAGGTAAGGTGCACCGGGGCAAGTTGAAAAGTTCAGAAAATTTGAAACGGTAAGTGAATCTCTTAGCGGAAGTTTATATTCACTGTAATTATATTTGAGAGGCATTGTGTACTACCGCAAACTACTACATTAGACATAATCTCAGTGAATATTCACTTCCGGCAAGAGATACACATACCGTTTCAACTTCCCCTCGCGTTTCAACTTACCCCTGTGTACCTCAAATCAAACCGTGATTAAATTTTCATCTAATTAAAATTATTTCTTAGCGAGGGGCCTTCTTGCATACTTCTTTACCGTGGTTTGTGGCATTGATGAATGGCTACATGTATGGGGCAATGGCTCTAATGTTGGCCAATGGATCTAAGATTGGGCCCATCGCTAAAAAAATTGCTATTTATCAATTGTATCTAGATGAACGCGTCATTGGGATGGTACTAATAGATATTTTTGGTCGCTTTTGAAAATTTAGTCGATTGCAGCATTTATTTATGGGCCCAAATTAGGTGCATTTAGGCCGACATTTCATCCATCTCCCCTATTAAATAAAACACAATTTTAATTGGTAAAATAAAAAAAATCCATTGTGAAATAACAAACCAACACCAACTGGAGACGAACAGACATCGAAAAAAAGGCATCATCCTTAAAGGGACCTTAACGAGACCTCAGAAAGTTTTAATAACACAAAAATTAAAATATTAGAACGTATTTAGAAGCCTATCAAATAAAGTTATTTCTGTTGCTGTAAAGAAAACATGAAGAATTTATCATAATTGTATTGAAAATAAGCATTGTATGTATGTATGTATGTATGTAAGTAGCCACCATCCTAGCTTGGGTCTTGCCCTGCATGCGGCTCCACTCAACAGCAAGATCAAATTCCGTCATCATTCTGAATTCAACATACTGCTGTATGAAGGGCCAAAAAGGTTGGACGGGCCCATAAGCAGAGGCACTTACGCGAAACCCGCGGGAATAAGAGAATCTCCTTCCAACAATATGATCCAACAAAATGAATAACGAAATTCGCAATACATGTTAAGCTTTCCACGTGATGGTTTGTTAAAGAAGAGCGCGTCAAATTCATTGCAACTGTTGGAGTGAAATGTAACTATCTAAAATGACAGTACACATTCCCTCCTAGACTCCGGTTGGCACTCCACTCCATTGTCCAGTTACAACTTCAATGATGCCCTGATGCTCCCTCCCAGTATTTATTGTAATTTACATTATGAATTTATATATAATCATGTGATATATAATGTATATAAAATATGTAGTAGAATGAAAAATATAATAAAAAATAAAGATGTTTTACAAAATACAAATAACCTAGATTATTGGGTCCTATACACACACTTTTTGTTTTATGTGCCATGAAATGACATAATGCATAATTGTACACACTTATACCCCGTTCACATTACATTGTTCATTGCAAGACAGCCTATATTACGTGATATAGGCTGTAATGTGAACGGGGTATTAGACCCCCTCGCCTAGATGGGCACCACCGAACAGCTCGGCATCCTATTTCGCTGGAAATTCAGCAAAAAATATGTTTGTTAGCTGAGATCTCGGCAAAATTCCCGTTTGTTAGCTGAATCTCAGCAAGTTTTTAACTGAGATCCAGCAAAACAAAATGCCGAGCTGCTCGGTGGCGCCCATCTCGGCGAAAAAATCTAAGTGTGTATGTTTTGAAAATATAATACTGAAGTATTGAATCAATAGACCGAAAATCGAGGTTATTTGGACATGAGATATTATATTTAAAAGGATACTACCAAATCGACCATCAAACGCACTGCCCACAAAAGCAGACACGTCCCCTCGAAAATGCAATCGAGGAATGTACAAGAACAATCCTCAACTGGAACGTACTCACCAAATCAATATATCCGGGAGCGCATTCCCGATGTTGTCAAACGGCAAAAAAAGGGAACACGGTGAGAAAATTTGTTATACTGAATTTTCACTGAAAACAACCGCGAATTTCACCATCTAACTGCGAAACACGTTCAGAAGCACTTTTGGTACACTTTCGATATCAATTTCTTTCGAAAAAACTTAATTTTTTTTTTTTGCAAAAATAGTTACAAGTGAACCAACATCAACACCGATCGTGCCAAGCTCTTTCACGCACCTTGTATTGAAAATAAGCATTGTTTGATTAAAATTCTTAAGGTTCAGCAGTAACATTTTCAGTAAAACCAATTAAAATACGTGAATATGGGTATTTTTTTTAGTATGTGAACATGGGTTTTGCCGTTTAGAAATGGTTTGATTGATTAAGTTTACATCTAAAAACCCGAAGTATCTTTTTCCCCCGCAAGGATATCTACAAAGCCACCTGGAGATCACCTGACCAACAGACAGAAAACCAAATCGATCACGTTCTAATCGACGGGTAATTCTTCTCCGGCATTATCAACGTCCGCACGTACCGTAGTGCGAAAATAGATTCGGACCACTACCTAGTTGCAGTATGCATGCTCTCAAATCTCTCGACGGTACATAACACCTGTCGAAGTCGAACCCCGCGACCTAACATTGAGCAATTACGGGACACCGGAGTTGCCCAGGACTACCCGCAGCAGCTGGAAGCTGCACTACCCACGGAAGAGCAGCTTGGCGCAGCTACACAGCAAAAAAAAAATTTTGATATCACGTCAAAGTGGATGCACTACAATCATGTCGAAAATATGGTGTAATATTACTTGCTAAAAAGGACAAAATTATCATTAATACAATGCATGAACTGACATTGTAGTGCATCCACTTTGATGTGATATCAAAATTATTTTTTTGCTGTGTACTCTTGGAGCTGGCTGGAAGGACATCCGTTTCGCCATAGGTAGTACTGCTGCAGCGGCACTAGGTACTGCAATCCCGGACCGAAGAAATGACTGGTCTGACGGCGAATGCAAACTGTTAGTAGAGGAGAAGAATGAAACACCGCACGAGATTGAATGTGGAGCGATACAGACAAGCGCGGAACAGACAAACCTTCGATTTTCCGAAGGAAGAAACGTCAGCAGGAAGACCGAGATCACAATGCGATTAAAAATCTGTACCGCGTAAACGACACACGGAAGCTCTACGAGAAGCTAAATAGTTCGCGCAAAGGCTACGTGCCGCAAGCCGATATGTGCAAGGACATGGATGGTAACATTCTCACGAACGAGTGTGAGGTGATTGAGAGGTGGAAGCAGTACTATGACGAGCACCTCAACGGTGAAGCAGCAGAAAACGAAGGTGGCACGGCAACAGACCTTGGAGCACGCGCAGAAGACGACAGGCTATCGGCCCCTGATCTTCAATAAGTTGAGGAGGAGATCGGTCGGCTGAAGAATAACAAAGCAACTAGTGTAGCTCAACTACCAAGTGAGCTATTAAAATACGGTGGTGAAGCACTGGCTGCACTGGGTAATTGCCATGATTTGGGAGGAGGAGATATTACTGGAGGAGTGGATGGAAGGTGTCGTATGCCCAATCTACAAAAAGGGCGACACATTGGATTGCTGCAACTACCGCGCGATCACACTGCTGAGCACCGCCTTCAAGGTACTCTTCCAAATTCTATGCCACCGTCTGTCACCATATGCAAGAGAGTTCGTGGGGCAATACCAGGCGGGATTCATGGGTGCCCGCGCTACCACGGACCAAATTTTCGCGATTCGGCAGGTTCTGCAGAAATGCCGCGAATACAACGTGCCCACACATCATTTGTTCATCGATTTCAAATCCGCATACGACACAATCGATCGAGATCAGCTATGGCAGATTATGCACGAGTACGGATTTCCGGATAAACTGACGCGATTGGTCAAGGCGACGATGGATCGAGTGATGTGCGTTGTTCGAGTATCGGGGACACTCTCGAGTCCCTTTGAATCTCGAAGGGGGTTACGGCAAGGTGATGGACTTTCGTGTCTGCTATTCAACATCGCGTTAGAAGGTGTGATCAGAAGAGCTGGTATAGACACGAGTGGCACGATATTCAGGAAGTCCATCCAGCTTCTTGGCTTCGCCGATTACATTGACATTATGGCACGGAACTTTGAGATGATGGCGGAAACGTACATCAGACTGAATGCTGAAGCTAGACGGGTTGGACTTGCCATCAACGCATCAAAGACAACATACATGAAAGGAAGAGGTTCTAGGGAAGACAATGTAAGCCTCCCACCTCGAGTTCAGATTGACGGTGACGAAATCGAGGTGGTCGATGAGTACGTGTATTTGGGCTCACTGGTGACCGCTGAAAACGATACCAGCAGAGAAATTCAAAGGCGCATTATGGCAGGGAATCGTGCCTACTTTGGACTCCGGAGGACGCTCCGGTCGAATAAAATTCGCCGCCGCACGAAGTTGACTGTCTGCAAGACGCTGATTAGACCGGTGGTGCTCTACGGCCACGAGACCTGGACTATGCTCGTGGAGGACCAACGCGGCCTTGGTGTTTTCGAACGGAAGGTGTTGCGTACCATCTACGGTGGAGTGCAGATGGATGACGGAACGTGGAGGAGGCGAATGAACCACGAATTGCACAAGCTGCTGGGAGAACCATGCATGGTCCACATTGCAAAAAATAGGCGAACACGATGGGCTGGGCACGTCGTAAGAATGCCGCACGACGACCCAGTGAAAATAGTTCTACAGAGTGGAAGGCGACCCTTCGCAGACTACTAGCGAATTCGTTTATTATTCAGTTCCAACCTGGATCGGGTATCAAGATTGGGTCTGCTTGTTTTCAGACAAACGTCAGTTTGCTCGTTTGTTTTTAAAACCCAGCTCAGGTTGATGTTCGCACTGACAAAAAGTTCGGTTTCGCACTTCGATAATAAATATATGAATTCGCTATAAGAGTCTGGCGAATTGTGGCCATGGATCGAGTAGAGTGGAGATGACTTCTTCGGACAGCATGATGAATTTAAATGATAATTTTAAAAGAATTCTGAAGAGAATTCCAAGGGTTCTGGCTATAATTTCATGAGAATTATGAGGAAAACTTGATGAAAGTTCTGAGAAAAAATTCCAATTAAATTTAAATTATATTCCAAATAAATTCATAGGAGATTTCCAAGGACATTCTTATGAGAGCCTGATTGGAATTCCATAGAGTTTTCGAATGCTCTTCCTTTAAGAATCTCATGGAAACTTTAATTTAAGGAATATTGCCATCGATGTTTTGTAGCAAAACCAAGAAAATGCTGAATCAGAAGAATACAGGTGAGAATTTTAAGGTCATTTGCAAAAAATTCTAGTGAATTGCAGAGCAAATGTCAAGAGTTTTATTTTAGATAGATTGTTTTGAAAAAAATTATGTAAGTATTATCATTGAGAGCCGGAGTTCCCAAATGGATTTTTTGGATTATTTTAAATAAATTCTTGGCTAAATCCCATAGAAATGTTGTAAAAGGTACCAAGATAAATCTAACTTGGATAAAACTAGAACTAGAACCTCAGATTAGTTTTCACTTGAAAAACTTGGGATCTTATATGAATATATGAACGATGGATGATTAACAGAAATATTCAAAATGCTGGTCTATAGAAGTCATTACTAGATAATTTGGCTCTGTAAAGTTTATTCAATTGAGCCTCTACAAATAAATAAATTAACAAAAAAAAAAGAAATTAAAAAAATAATTTAAAATAAATCAAATGTCGAAGACTTAGTCTAAGAAATTTGTACACATTTACAATTTTAGACTTGAATAATTTTTATTCAAGACTCAGAGACTATGAAATGACTTTTCGTAGCAGATTTATCATCTTTTGAAATATTATTTTAGATTGTGCCCCTCTATTTTAAAACCTGCAGCTGAATTTCGGGGATAAATTTCATCGAATAGAAATTAGCCATGTGTATATGCCCAAAATTTAGCTGTTGGGTACACGCTTGCTGAAATTATCAATTTGTTAGAACTTTCTTAAAATATGGAGCCAACATCTACCGTAAAACGGGGTAACATTGAATGTTTTTTTAAAGTATATTTTAAATAATTTTTACAGCAATGAATGTTTTTTCAAATTTTATATTTTTAAAACAAGAACTGAGGATCCAAGAGTCAATTTGTTAGTAATATGTGACCGAACTATATTTTTTTTATTTGGGTTGACTTTGATAATGCTCGATGAATGTAGAAAAATAATGAATGAAACATAAACAATTTGGTTCTTTAAATATGAAACTTTAAATGAGTATATAATCAGAAAAAAAACATCATAAGCAATAAGAATACAACATTGAATTTGTGATGGCTATATCGGAAATAAATTTCATAAGTGATGGTTTGAGTACTACTTTTTCAAACAGGCGAAAAACACGAAAATTGTTTTTTTTTAATGTTTGCAAAATATGTAACACATACTTTATAAAAACTATATACGAAATCAATAGAAATACCTTAAGCTACAATATGGAACCAATGTTTCTAATTTGGAAAAAGCGTAGCGAGTAAATTTTATCTTTACATTATGCTGGGGCTTATTACGGATGTCACTTCTGACAGAACTTCCGGAAATGGATTCTTGAACTTTTCAAATTTACATGGATGAATAAGATACTAGATATTACAGTAGAAGGATTATTCTTAAAATCATGCACGAACAAAAAAAAATATTTGTGCTTCTATAAGTCGATAATTCTATAACTCGATGGTCCCTTCAATGTCGAATTATGGAGAGTTGACTGTATTGCCATATTTTTCCCACTGTGGCATTAGCTCAGAAGCATAATCATTGTTGGGTGAATCGTTTGTCCGTCTACATCCACCACCCCATTGCTCAGAAAAGGCATCAAAGATCGCGAACAGCTCCTGTAACCTCATCAGCTAATAATTGTTGAAGTAAAATGTTCGAACCAACAAAATCTATATTCGACCACATTATTTCCACCTACCACCCACTGTCATTCTGCGAGAAGGATAAAAACAAAGCCCTCATCCCCTGCCCCCCCTCCCCCCCACCGGGGAGCGATTGCTTCTGCTGAGACACTTGGTTGTGACACCGAGCCAAATATAAGCAAGCGCAAACGAAGGGCACGTGGGGATCATTCCTCCAACGGCACCTCTTCCACCTTTAACGTAACGTAAATAATTACCTGATCGATTAGCACCCGCAGGGCCCCGGCCGACAGACGACCGCGCCGCAGCTCCGGCTCGTAGCGTGGCTTCACCGGGGGCATCCGCTCCAGGGCCAAACACCGGAAGTACGCGGCGGACCAGCGCAATAAATCAAACGGCTGTGTACGGATGACAGCTGCCCGGAGAAGGCGGAGAAGGTGGAATGAAAACAGAGAGGTTGAGAAAATTTGTTGAAAGGTAAGAAGTTGGGAGAACAAAAATCCAGCTTTCCCACGTCACACGTCGTCCTCGGCGCCCTTACCTTTGGCATAAAGTTTGAGCACGTTGTTAAAGTTTTCCGGTATCACAATCTGCTCCGGGCAGTAGATTTCCGACAGCAGGACCATCAGGGATATTCTTGATTTTTTTTTGTTTTCCAGCGGATAGAAATCGGGAAACTTTTGGCCACGTCAGGATGGTGCGAGGATAATTTTCGTGTGAGTACGATACGATTCGATTCGATACTGCGGCTCTGTGTAATCGAGGTTATCGATACATCGAAGAGGGAAGCCGATTGCTAGGTTTATTTTTTTCTTGTTTTGTTTGCATTCGCAAGAACGGACGGCGAATGCGCGCGTGGGTGTTTGCTATGATACCGTTGCCACGGGCAACGGAGAGCAGTTGTTGACATCAAAAGGAGGTACATACATATATGTACGCTATTTTTGAGCCTGCCTGATAGGCATGTCCCTTGATTTCAGCTTGTATTCTAGCGGAAAAGTTTCAGTCGAATCTGGCGATCATTGTTAGATTTATGAATAAGAAAAATGAACAACATATGCCAGATGCTTCACATTACCATTGGTCCAATCAAAGAAATATAAAAATAGATATACGTGGTCTTAATTCGCCAAGCGATAAAGAAGAATGAGCTCATTTAAAAACAACGATTGAATCGTTTTTATCCGTTCAGTAAACTATCAGCACTTGAACTAAATACCTATCGGTATTCACCTTTAAGTCCTCATCGTAGGAAAAAAAAAACTCAATTAAAACAGTATCTATTCTAATCACTTTTCCTTCTGATCTCTCGCTCTTTTTCCCCACAGAACTGCCGCACTCTCCACCAACCCTGTGGACAGAGCACACCAAGTACGACCCGGGGGACATCCTGCGGGCCAACTGTTCGACACCGCCCTCGAAGCCGGGTGCCACCATCACGTTCCTGCTGAACAGTATGACGGTAAGATTCTCTATATAGACAGACACTTACCATGCTCTACATGGGGACCTAGTTCCCGTCAATGGAGGATGGTCTTTTCACACGGGATCCACTTACCCACATACTCTGATGATGGACGGATAGAGAGCGGGGTGTGAGGGAAACCGCTGCAGGAGCTCATTTGCAGTTTTGCGCGGGTGATTAATAAAGAAGTACTTCTGCTTCTCCTGTGGATGCTCCCTCCCCAGTACCTGAGGGGGATCGGTAAAATGAACTGGAACCGGGAACGAAAGAATAACCCATCTCGGTGGCAATCAGGTTGAAACTTTCTACATCCCGACCGGTGGCGTTGCAAGGCAGTTAAACTTTTTCTCAATATTGAGCTACTCACCGTTCTTTTATCAGTCAGATGCAATGTTATTAGATTTTCATGGAGTACCATCCGTAGATAAGTAAATTTGTTTCCACTGCATTACTTATTGCCAAATCTTTTTTTCAAAAACCTTCATTTAAAAAGTGAGAATACTCACTAGAAAGTAAGATTAAGATTTAAAAAATTCTAAAAATCTAGGTTCATCATTCAAGATTCCATCATATTCAATTAGTTGGAAAACATTTGAATACTTCCTGAATAACCTACAGTCTTGAAAGAATATTTGAATTTTTAAATAGTAAGAGATCCACAGAACTCGATCAACCAGAAGTCTTGGAAAAATATCAAGAGAACTTTAAAAATATCTTCGTCTATATGGAGATCTTTTGAATATTTCCTGCTGTCTAGGAAGGATATCTGAGGAATATTTTGTAACTTATGCAATGTTTCCTAAACATCTGCAAAACTCCTTTAAGTTTTTCAAAATTTCTACAAAACTCCCTTAAGTGTTTTTTTAAATTTATTCCAAATTCCATATTTTTCTATCTCTCTTAATTTTACGAAGATCACTGAAAATATTTGCACTACAACGAAACCCCACCCCCAAGCTTCTCCTCTGATCCTATTCTTCGACAATGTACCCCTGTAACCTCGGGTAAGCCGCGAGTATTCGGCCCAACTCCTACTAAACATAGAAATAAGAGTTGGATTTGGTTCGAGATTCGGAGTAGGCCCGGCTGAGGTCGGTTGGCTTTTTAAGAGCTGTCACGATTTTTTTTCTATTTTTCCACGAGTGTGATTATTCGATATACAAGGCATTAATGGTAGTGAATCCGGAATGGACGCATTGGACAATAAACTATTTTTGGTGTATAGATGTAGTCGTTTGTTGCTTGTTTGGAAGAAGAAGTGAAGTTATTCTGTTGGAGGGGAGGAGTGTTGTACAATCGGTCAGCGTTGGATAGAGAAGAAAGGGTGAAGGGAGTGTTGCCGAGTTCTCCTATATCGCAACCATCCTGCAAGATTCTCAAAAAATATTAGAACTACGTCCCTGCTATTCACTGCTCAAGCAGTTTACAAAACGAAGTAAATCCTCCATTGGACTACGATGTCTTGATCACACTGAGGAGCAAGTTGGAGTGATGAACCTATCAAGAGAGCACTCGATTTAGGACACTTCATTCAAGTTTTACCAGGCAGCCATACCGGATGTTGATCCTCATCAAGCAAACTATTTGGACTACTGCGCTGGAACATTGCTTGGCAGCTTGATACATACTTGGTGAGATCGTTCTTTTTATCTTTATTTATCTACAAGCTGAGTGTGCCCGGCCTTGCTCGGGATTCAATATTAGCTTGAGCTAATGCGCCGTTTAAAAAAAGCATTCTATATTGTACGTAGCCCCCCCCCCCCCCTCTAATCTAAGGGGCTACCCTCTATGGCCATCTCCTTATATATTCACATGCCAAATTTGGTTCCATTTGCATGATTAGTTCTCGAGTTATGCAGAAATTTCTGTTCCATTTGTATGGGAGCCCCCCCTTACAGGATGAGGGAGGGGTCTTGAACCATCATAAGAACCTTTTCTGGCCCCAAAAATCTCTACATACAAATTTTCACGCCGATCGGTTCACTAGTTTTCGAGTCTATAAGGGTCAGACCTAGAGGCGAGACGGCTGTACTCAGAGTTAATATTTTCATAGCGAGCAAATTTGAGTAACTCATATTTACTCAAAGGTAATCAAAGTAGTCTCACATTCGTCAAGAAATTAAAAATTAAATCAGTATAAACATACATTACCTGTCAGAGTGTCAGGGTAATCCTATCCGAATTTTATTTTTTTGTATTCTTGCATCAAATACTCATGAATCCGCGTGTTCTTCTTTTCAGTATGAATTACTTTTATATGCGTGGTCTCTACTATCGTGGGCAATAAAGTTGACAAATCATGAAAAGATATTTCCGATATGATCCGGAGAAATGAACCCGTTATTTGGCGTGCTTTATTACAAATTGCCAAGGGTGTGTTGTTTGTTTTTAACCAAACAAGCTAAACTTTTATTTCAGTTAACCCCCAAAAAATGCGGATAATAGAGAAAATGTGAATGGAAACCGCGTAAACGGTGTCCGTACTACGTGGGATTTGACTTAATTGGTTACAACATGGAAAATCTCGAGATCCTGACCAGATAGCAAGTTACTGTCTTAGGCAAAGCTGTTCAGGAGATCATAGCTTTTTTGCTGGTGAACAGTAGTTCAGAATCTTCTCACTAGGTAGTGCTCGTATACATGTTAAGTTCTCGCATGTGATACATCACTAGATTCTGACCAAATAGAGAGTAAATGGCTTTGGCAAAGTTGTTCAGGAAGTCAAGATCTTTTCGTTGGTGGAAAGTTGTTCAGAATTTTCTCACTACTCGGTGCTAGTATACACATGCAATTCTCGCATATGCAATAGCTCGAGATCTTTAACAGATAAAAAGTTACTGTTTTCGGCAAACTTGTTCAGGGGGTCAAGAATTTTTGGCTGGTGGACAGTAGCTCGAGATTCTAAACAGGTAGAAAATTATTGTCTTCGAAAAAGTTGTTCATGAGGTCAATGTCTATTGCTTGGTGCACAATAGTTCAGAATTTTCACACTATGTGGCATTAGTATACACGCAAAATTCTCGTATGTAAAATATCCCGAGATTCTGATAAGATAGATTTTGCTAGTGGACAGTAGTTCACAATTTTCTCACTACGTAACTCTAGAATACACGTGAAATTCTCGCATGTGGTTTGTTTCGAGATCCTGATCAGATAGAAAGTTACTGTCTTCGACAAAGTTGTTCAGGAGGTTAAAGCCTATTGCTTGGTGTACAATAGTTGAGAATATCCTAAGCGGCGCTAGTATACACGTGAAATTTTCACATGTAAATTATCACGAGATTCTGACCAAATAGAATGTTACTGTCTTGGGCAAAGTTGTTCAGGGAGCCAAGGCCTTTTGGATGGTCGACAGATTTTTTTTTCACATCATTGCGCTTATATACACGTGCAATTCTCGCATTAGATATATTTCAAGACCTGCTAAACTGTCATCGGCAAATTTGTTCAGGAGATCAAAACTTTTTCGTTGGTCAACAGCAAGGTTGCTGATCATCGCAAAGAAGCTTCACTCGCTACGTTTGTTCTTCGCAACTGAGTAGTAGCAGCAGTGGAAATACGATTCAACCGTCTAGCCGGATCGGTTATGCGAATGGAGTCATTCGGATCATTCCGTCTCTTCCATCATCCTCGTCATTCGCTGAGTTACCACTGATATACATTTACCCAAGCGTCACTCACTCTCAAGTTTGTAGTTGCGTGATTCAGAGAAGCATTCTTCGGGAACGATGCTGTTCGGTAGCGAATCACCTAATTTTACATTCTTCATGAAGAATATGTGCTGTTTATTCTTCATGAACGTGTAAGTATAGGATCAAAAAAAAAGCTTTGGTGGCTGCCAGTATCGAAAGGCGCGCTTGCTTTGATATGACGCTATTTAATACAGGAATCCCCAGAAGAGCGCTTTTTCTCGACAGTCCTCAAACCATTCGCACTGATTTTTTGTAGATGACTTTTAATGATCGACTCTGAACTCAAACAAAAAATCAGCTTGGTTGGTTAGAAGGCAGCTGAGAAAAAACGGCAACACTCTTCGGGGGATGCCTTTATATGAAACCGAGCAATTTGTTAAATTATACCAACCACCGTGTATATGGCGCGATCCCTGTAATGTTAAATAGCTGCAATTAATCTTCTTGTGTCAATCAGAAAGGCACCTGGAACATATCAACAGTTTTAAGGTCAATTCACATATGAACGGGAAAACGGGAACGGAACGGGATTTGCGTTGATAAGAGAGAGAAAAAGCGCCCGTCCCCGTTCCCCTGTTCATATATGAATATACCATTAATCGGATTGAATTGGAAGTTGAAGAGCGTTCAAACTAATTTGTGAGCCAGTTGATTTTTAGCCAAACATATTACCGTAACGTCACCATTCACCACTCATGCTCCATTCACCACTCATTGCATACGTATTATCAGTTGTATTCAGTTGTACAAATTAATCATCATTTACTTACCAAGATGATATATTTGGATGTTTCCTTCCTCATCGGGTAAAGTCAGGTTTATGGCAAACACTGCCTTACCATGCCGTGTAGCTGAATCGACCTTTAAGCACACCGGCTTTTTACGGAACAATTCAATTAACACATTTCGCATTATCTCTGCTGCCCGGCCAACGATATTTGGCAAAGTATTACGTGTAATTTTCAAATTCACTGCCTTCCATAACGGTTCATTCAAAATTTTAATAGATTTCCAATCAGGAAATCTAAGGGGCAAATTGTTTACCGTCACCAATTGAAGCGTACCAAGTAGAACTTTTTTCCGGTCGGTTTCCACTGAAACTTTCGTACACTTTGCCCTGTTCGTGGGAATCTGCTGCTCGTTTTCACTCACACTACCTGCTGACCGTACTCTACGGTTGCTCTCGACAAAACCCAACCGACGAGCCACATCCGGATGGGCTGACATAAAATGCCTTTTAAAATTTGCTGGTACAAGCGTTGCCTGTTCATAAGCACATCTTCTATTTGAATCTATTTCGGCCAGACACCTGTGTTTTACAATACCTCCTGCTTCGGAAACCTCTTCCACCACTCCACTAATTTTTTGTTTTAATGTTTCCCGACTCATCATGGCGAGTAAATTCAACTTTTCTCGTTCGCGACGAATGATGAACTAAACGCATCTTCATGAAGATCAAAGCATGTGAAGAAGAGTGAAGAACAGCGAAGAACGCTCGAGTCGATCACGCCACTCCGCTGCTCATGAAGCGAACGAGAAAGAGCCGAAGAGCACAAAGCATGAAGACTTGCGTTTTGCATCGACACTCATTTTCATCTCACACAGCCCACTCACCACGACTTGTTTTAACGCTTGTATTCGCTTCATTCGGAAGTTTTGTAGAGAAACCGATGCTTCGAATACCGTCGCAGACGATGAATGAATATAGGAGAAATGATGCGAATAGCAGTAACCTTGGTCCCTTTGGTTTTGTTTTTTCCGTCGATCTTGTTTTCCGTGCTGAGCACCAATGCTACCGACGTGCCAGGAAGGCAGCTCCCACACTTGGACCCTACCTATCGACCCATCAACTCATGAACCGGGGACCAACGGCTTTACTTCCCATCCGAAGGAAGGCGTGATCAGAGATGTTATGCCTCAGAACATCCCGGCGGCGCCGACTGGGATTGAACCCAGGCCTGTTGGGGTGAGAGGAAATCACGCTTACCACTACACCACCGGCGCCGTTAAACCTTGGTCAACAGTACAGAATTTTCTCACTACGCGGCACTAGTATATACGTGAAATCTTCGCATATATAATGTCTCGAGATCCTGAACTGCTAGAAATTTACTGCATTTGGCAAAGCTGTTAAGGAGATAAAGATCTTTTGGCTGATGAACAGTAGTTCAGAAATTTCTCAAAACTTGGCGGGCAATTCTCGCATATCAAATATCATAAAATAAAAATATAATTTACATCAGCCTTAGTGGGATAAGACTAATGTATTCTGGATTTCTTTTACTGATGAAAATTTTCATGCAGATTTGTGGATACATAAATTGGTGTGAGTCTTCCACTTGTATATCTCTGATAAATTAGTGGTAACACGTATCTCAAATGGAAAACATTATCTTAAAAGATCGATATCGCTGAAACTTCCACCAAATGTATGTATAGAGTCTCCCTTTCATTTTAGGCTAATTTCGAAATGTCTTATCGAGGGGTCTAGAATAAAAAAAAATCCGTGTATTTACGTGTGCACGGACATCGAGACTAACTCAGAGAGTGAGGCACTTTTGCTCAGTTGAATGGATAAATTTATAAAACCGTACACTCCCGATCATAAGTTTAAGGACACCCCCTAAAAAACATCGAAAGTTAAACTTTTTTTCAAAATTTACTCTGAATAATCATGATTGATTTTCTCAGAATTGACTTGAAAAAAAAAATTTGAAATTAATATTTGCATGTTCACCATCCGGAAGAACTTTGTCGCATGTACAAGTTTGACGATGACAGTTACTTCCTGACTTTAAGCTATAGCATATACAAATATTTGACATACACACTAGCGCCGCGTACCGAAAATATTCTGAACTATTTACTATTCACCAGCAAAAATGCTTTGATCTCCTAAACAATTTTGCCGAAGACAGTAATTTTCTAGCTGTTCGAGATCTCGAGCTGTAGCATATATGAGGATTGCACGTGTATACTAGCGCAGCGCAGTGAGAAAATTCCGAAATACTGTTCACCAGCCAAAAGACCTTGACCTTCTGAACCACTTTGCCGAAGACAGTAATTTTCTTTTTGGTCAGGATCTCGAGATATAGCATATGCGAGAAGTGTACATGTATACTTACGCCACGTGGTGAGAAAATTCTTAAATAATGCTTACCAGCCAAAAAATCTTGAACCCCTTAACAACTTTGCCGAAGACAGTAACTTTTTAGCTGATCAAGATCTCGAGCTATTGAATATGCGAGAAAGGCACGTATTTCAGCGCCGCATAGTGAGAAAATTCTGAACTATTGTCATCCAACAAAAAGATCTCGACTTCCTGAAAAACTTTGTCGAATACATTTACTTTCTATCTGGTCAGGATCTAGAGATATTTTATATGCACGAGTTTCACATGTATAGTAGCGCCGCAAAGTGGGAAAACTCTGAACTACTGTCCACCTGCGAAAAAGCCTTGACCTCCTGAACAACTATGCCGAAGACAGTACCTTTCTATCTGGTTGGGAACTCGAGATATTTTATATGAGTATTTCACATGTATACTAGCTTCGCGTAGTGAGCAAATTCTGAACTATAGAGCACCAAGCAATAGGCTTTGACCTCCTGAAAAACTTTGTGAAAGACAGTAACTTTCTATATGGTCAGGATCACATACGAGAATTTCACATGAATTCTAGCGCTACGTAGAGAGACAATTCTGAACTTCTCTCCACCAGCAAAAAGGTTATAGTCTTTTAGAACAACTTTGCCGAAGACAGTAACTTTCTATCTGGTCAGGATCTCGAGATTTTCCATGTTGTAACCAATTAAGTCAAATCCCATCAAAACTTTGTGAAAACTGTAAATCCTCAATGATTATTTCTCTCCAAAGTCGCAAGTAAAACGCGATGCAAAGGATGAGAAAAAAAAAACTACCATCAAAAACTTCAGTTTTCATTCGCGAACAATACAGTCCTGGAATCATAAAGCGGTAGTCGTTGACGCCTCTGCCAAAATGTGCATCATCAAATGCCATCTGGACTGGACACAGAGTATGCCATCTGGACTGGACACAGAGTATTTCAATTTGTTTATTGTGGAGTCCACCTGATACGACGTGATCGCAAAGCTTCTCAGAGAACAGACCCCACTAGGTGTATCTCTACAAGCTTCTGTGATTTGACGTGCAGACGACGTAGAATCATTAAATGCCCGTCTAAAGTGAGTGGCAAACAAATTGCAATTTTCCAAAGTGGAGGTGGCGACTTCATCGCCCAGAAACATCTCAACGGGTAACCCATGCTCCTTCTGTTTAGAGTCGACAAATTTCCAAAAATGTCGTGGATGTCTGCGTAGATTTTCCTGAGTTCGTTTGCAGTAGCGTTTGTACAGATAACGGTTATACGTACGTGCGATAGTTGTTACTAGCACGTGCGAAATGTTGCTTGGAAAAAGGAAAACGAGACTGGCAGTAGGTTCGGATCTTTGACGTTTGAGTCGTCGTAAATGTATATGGCCTGCGCAGTGGAACAAAATCAACCACGTAACTCTTCAACACACTGGTTAAGTACTCTACAGAAATGTAAATATCTTCAGCGGATTCAAGGATGTTCCAGTCAGTTTGGCGAAGCGCTTCAAGTGATGCTCCAAAATCAGCGCGGTGAAAGTCAAGTCCAGGTTCGTCCGGGAAACTCTCAAATTCAGTAGGCTGTGCGAGACTAATAGTTACTTCAAAAGCGGGATGATCGGCATCAAGAAAAGAGAGTGGTTCTACAGCTGCCTCAATCTGGCATCGAGAGAGCGTTGCTTCATTCACCAAAGCGAAATCCAAGATTCGCATGTTCTGATTAGTAATATAGTTAACTTGATACAGACCATGCAGATTGAAGCCATCGAGTAACGAGGCGCAAGCAACAGAGATTTGAGACTGTAATGCATCTACGGAAGGGCGTCGCTTCGATAGACTCGATATGGTTAGTCACGCTAAATGAATCATACTTGCGATCAGGTGGAAGGTAAATTACACCAATACTAACTGAACATTGATGCAATTTCAACTTAACCCAAAGCTGTTCTAGAGATACATTTACCGGAGTGGGATCAATGTACCCGTTGAAATTAGTTGAAATAGCGATCAACACTCCACCGCCACGTGATTTATGACTGTTAATATTGCTTCGATCTGTTCTGTAAACGGTGTAGAAATCTCCGAAAAGCTTTGGTGAAAATATGTTGTCATCAAGCCATGTTTCCATAAGCACTATAACGTCATAATGACATGACGAATCAGCCAAGAAAACGTCGTCAATTTTCGTACGCACTCCTCGAACATTCTGGTAGTACACCCCTTTTTTTCCTCTGTTCGGGACCTAACACTACTGCGACCAGTAAATTGATCTATTGTAGTGTATCCCGTGTCCTTAGTTTAGTGCACGTCGTATTACTCCATCACTATTGAGAAATGATGAAGTATTCGATTTTTTTACAGTTGCCACTCTTGCATTTATCGCAAGGATCCGACTCTAATTGAAAGGTCCCGCTATTTATACCCTTCGGAGTGTTGAAACACCCTCCAAAGGCGCGCCCCTCTGTCAGTCAAAATTTTATTCCTTAGCAACAAAATTAAGGAATGACACCGATAATGACCATGCATCAGAACCCTAGTCTTAACCACTTCAAACTAGGGAATAACGAATAGAAGATTAGGAATCATACAGATGAAGACAACTAACTCATTTTTTTCCTTGTTTCAAGATCATCCTCGGTAGACAAAGCCAAGTCTTGTCACTATCAACAAGGCATAAAAAGTAACAAGGACTAAGAAGTGTTCTTTGGATTACTGAAAAATCCTGTTCCCCTAGTTTGAAGTAGTCAGGACCAGGCTTCAAAATTATCCGGATAGGCATGGATAATATAATTATCCGGATAGGCCTATCCAGTGGATAGAAATAAACGGAGTCTATCCCTATCCACATTTCTTTCCCTCCGGATAATTTTAACTTGGATATTATCCATTATTTTTCCCTCCGGATAGTATCCGGAGTACTCCGAGCAGTTTATGTTTAGAATAGGGATGTTTGATATCAAATATGAACTCCTAAAAATGGGTATTTTTAGAACCGGGATGATGTCTAGAGGCCCAAAATCGATATCTGACGCCATTTTGTAGTCCAAGATGGCGGCTTCCGGTTTCATAAAAGTGGGAAATACTGTCAAATACCCATCAATATGGGTATTTTTGGAATCGGGGTGATGTCCAGAGGCCGAAAATTGATATTCGACGCCATTTTGAAATCCAATCCAATAAAATCCAAAAATACCCATATTGATGGGTATTTGACAGTATTTCCCACTTTTATGAAACCGGAAGCCGCCATATTGGATTTCAAAATGGCGTTAGATATCGATTTCCGGCCTCTGGACATCATCCCGGTTCTAAAAATACCCATTTTTAGGAGTTCATATTTGATATTAAACATCCCTATTCTAAACATAAACTGTTCGGTGTACTCCGGATACTATCCGGAGGGAAAAATAATGGATATTATCCCTATCGACTTTTTCTTTCCTCCGGATAATTTTAAAACTTTTCTATCCGGATAATTTTAACTTGGATACCTATTATCCGTTTTAAAATTATCCGGATAGGGATAGGGATAATATCCAATGATAGATTGGATGATGGGGCAACCTGGGGGGTTGAGAGGTAGATAATTCTGGAGGGGACCTGGCCCCATGCTGGGCATGCACAGTTGTACACACCAACTGTTCATTTGGTAATAACTTTTCACTCAAATGTTGAAATTTATTTTTCTTTAAAGTAATTGATAGATTATGCTCATAGTTTACTATAGATATGCGAAAATTAGGTAAAGCTTAACATTTGAATCAACACTACTAAATTTAACACTTCAATTCCGAGATGTGTATAGAGCATTTCTCACCTCATTTTTACAACGCAAAAACAAATACAGTTTACTACTAGCATTAAAATCTATTTCTTTTTTTACATATCTATAACAAGCTTACACTCTATTCTATCTACTGCTTCAAAAAGAACTATGTTCCGTCAACTGTGTGCAAAGTTATTAGCAAATGAGCAGTTCGTGACCAAAACTGTGTATGCCAAGCATGCCTGACCCCCTTGGCACCTCTATTAGCTATGCCAATAACCTTATAACGAAATCATCTAGAACAAAAAAACACTTCTTCTTAAGACACTCACGGAAGAGCAACGTCAAAAATAAAGTTGAATGATAAATTCCTCGTTCATCGCCTCGCTGCGTCACTGGACCCGATCATTACAGCAGCAATGAACGTAGTACATACGTTCAGTGATTCGACCATCCCACCAGCCCTGAAGCGAAGGTGTGCTCCTGTATGGGAAAGGTTATTTATTAGTGTCATTAGTGCCGGACATAATTCCTTTTTAATTAACACATGGACCCGGGAGGACCGGCAAAGAGCAACCGCGTAGGGCCGGGAGCTGCAGCCGATATTGTCTATAGTGTGTAGTACTTTGAGAGTCCTGAACCCTTCCGAACTCCACGGCGGTGGTGAGATAAGGTCCCTCCTAGCGCTTTTGCCTTCTAATGATGAAGATGATGACGATGATAACGTTTGCTGTTCATGTCCCTCCCGCGTGTATACACGGCCGATGAGAGTAACTCAGTAGCTGGGTCGAATTCAACCAACATTTTACTCAGTCTTTTGAGAGTGCAATATTTCTCGATTTTCCTCATATTGAAGAAGTTTTTCCTGGAACATCGAGGAAACTTTTTTTGAAATTTTGAGTCAAATTCGACTCAATTTAGATTTATTCTCATCGGCCGTGCAGTTACGACATTGGATACGGCGGCAAGAGCTTCCCTTCGCAGTGGGAATTGATACTTCATGGTTCTAATTTTCTTACCAACTCACCACCAACGAAGGAAGATGACGACGTTCTCGAGAGTAGGTTGGAAGGTATCAGTTCGTGATTAATTGCGAAGAAGTTTCAGGCAGGCTTGCTTCCAGGAAACCGTACACGGATGAGCACGAATGGTTTCTCTACGGCCGGTTGCTGCTGTGGATGTTAATTATTCAATTACTGTTACACTACGCTGGGCTTTTCTGGGTGCGAACTATGGTCATGATTTATTTATAATAGTAGATTATTGGTTCATTCATTATGATTAACCCCGAGAGGATGAAGATGTGTACGAGTGGGAAGCTGCTCTCATTTACACCCTATTTAGGGAAGAAAAATATGATGTTGATCAGGAGATGTGGAGTGAATGCACAATGGGCGAGGAAAAAGAGGAAAATTTGGACCCCACAATACACGCGATTTTTTTTTTTATTTTGGACATGTAAACGAGTTTTTAGAAAGATGGTGTCTTCAGAAGAGTTGTTGGGTATTTAGTAGGCTTTCTTTTGAAGCCAAGATATCAGTGATATGTCCACTCACAAGGGCACTGTGAATTTGTTTTTAATCTTGCTTTAAGTAAGTAGATGTATTTCACAGTGTTGTAGATATTTGTAATTTAAACAACTTTGCTCAATACATCAAATCCGCATAACGTACTCCCCACTCGTCCACTATAGTTCCCTGCGATAACTTTTCGCACTGGCAGCTCAATGAAACCTGCAGGGTGTATCAAATAGACGCTATTAATGCTTTCCTGCAGGTAGATTTCTCGGAGGATTTAGTAGAAATAAATGGAATTTTCCCATAGTCAGCTTTCAATATGAAGAATAAAATGATTTTCGATGATAATCTGGTCAAAGGATACGTCAAAACTACCACCCTTTGTGTTTGAGTCGAAAGAAATGGAATTTTCTTAGGAATTTCAATCTTCATATTTTCCATGCTCCATAGTCAGCTTCAAATATTCATGGCATCACTTCCATGTTCCAGTAATTGTCCAATGTATCCTTCATAATGATTCTGAACGATATTCAGGTCAAACGATCACTAGCGTGCACAGGAATCTTGTTAAGGGGCAATTTTTTTTCTATGGTGCATTTAATCTGGGGATGAGGAGTATTCCAAAGTGCGTGATGGATTGTGCTGTCCACCCACCACTGTTTTCCTGCTGTTCAATTTAGCTAATTTTATTTATTTTTTGCTCCGGTGGTGGTTCATCTACTTCAATGCAAACTGCTTTCAGACACTGGTTTTCCTCGCAAGATTTTCTCAATGTTCCGCAACACTGCATTGTGCAACGACGTAATCACGTCATTTTGAATAAGGTTACTTGTGTACTGGCAATTGTTGGCACCTTCCGCCAAGTGTTTTTCCAGCACAGGATTGTAGTTAGCCACCAACTGGGTGGCACACTTTCCGCTCCTTCAGAATGTTTACGAAGTGGTCGGCCCTTATATAGCAATTTTGTAGCCGCTTTGCCTCACTAGCAGCAATCGTAGCTGTTTTTTGGTGGTCCAGTTCGTCAATATCCTTCCTGATTTTGAAATTTTTCCACGCTTCCATACTACCAACATGGGTATCACTGCGATTGTGTTTGCCCAGCAACTCGGTCGCTTTCTTTCAATTTCTGAACCCTGTAGGAATCGTTGTAATAATGTTTTGCGTCATGCTATTCTCTACAGGTTAAAAATATGAACCAAAGAAAATATATTCTTCAAGGTACTGGTATCAGTTACCTCTCTGAAATTTTGTGCAGTACGTTTTTATATATTTTGTAGTCACATTTTACTATTACCGTTGCCAGTACGTTGAATTTGGTCGATTTCAATTTTTTCCTTCAAATTGGACCTAAATGCCAATCATTAAAAAAGTTTAAAATTATGTAACGATTGGAACAAAAGCGCAAAAAACTAATTTGACAAGCGAGTACAGGATTGTTAACGGAATTACGACTTGTGCGAAGGATTGAGCATGTCAACCCTGTCCCAAAGTACCGCCAGTCCGGGTGACAGGAAATGATGCCGAACATTCAACATGTTTTAAAGATGATATAAAGGACAATCCTGAACTTATTGCAACGCACAGAAACAGCTGTAACTTTTTAACCACGGTAACAAATGACTTGACATTTTTAGAGAATATTCTTAGAAGAATTCTTAGTCTGCACCTTTCATTCCTCGATGTGAGGTGCCACAAGAGAGCAATTTTTTTTTTATATAATTACTTTATTTGTACAGGCTCAATCGAATAAACTTTACAGAGCCGAGTTATCCTTTGCGTTATACATTATTACTGTCTTAAATTTAAAGTTAAAGGAACTGGACCGAGTACTCGCGGTTGTCTCGAGGTTAGTGGAGATTTACAATTTTTTGGATAGGAAAAGGGAAGAAGGAGGTTTGAAATGTGGTTTACGATACAACTATTTAATTAATCCTAAAGCATGAAATTATTTCTATTCATCTTGAAAACAAACATTGAAAAAAAAACCCACACGTACAAAACACAAACTAAACACAAGGTTAATCAAACTTACAATCTAAGGTTAATATCCTTAAAGTAAACATATATGAGTTTCATAAACTCCAGATCGCGTCTAGCCAAAATATCCCGAACTGGAACATTAGGTTGTCTACCTCGAGCCCGAAGGGAATCATAAAAATGTGATCTGACTCCACGATACTCCGCACAAGACCAAAGGATGTGATCAGCGTCCTGGTAACCTTGTCCACATTCACAGAGATTGCTGTCTCCCAACCCCACACGGAACAAGTGAGCGTTTAGACAATAGTGATTGGACATGAGACGAGACATCACGCGTATGAAGTCTCGACTCAAGTCCAACCCTTTGAACCATGCAAACTTCGACACCTTAGGGATAATTGAATGTAGCCATCGTCCCAAGCTCCCTTCACTCCATTGATTTTGCCAGCTAACGAGCGACTGCTGACGATAAATAGAGAAAAATTCACTATAGGCGATTTGTCGATCATAAATGTCGCCTTCCATAGCGCCCACCTTCGCAAGTGAATCCGCCTTCTCATTGCCCAAAATTGAGCAATGCGAAGGGACCCACGCGAAGGTGATGATGAAAGAGCGCACGGATAAAGTACTAAGCAGTTCTCGTATTTTCAAGAGAAAATACGAGAAGTGCTTTACCGGCCTAATGGAACGGATAGCCTCGACAGAACTGAGACTATCCGTAAAAATAAAGTAGTGGTCTGGAAGAAGTGAAGCAATAGTTTCCAAAGTGTAGTGAATTGCTGCCAGTTCAGCCACATACACAGAACAAGGAGCTTCAAGTTTTCGAGAGGCGCTATGAAATTCATTAAATACACCAAAACCAGCGGACTCCTCTATTAGAGATCCATCTGTGAAAAACGTTCTTGCAGAATCAACATGGCCAAACTTTGCAGCGTATAATGACGGAGCAATCATAGGACGATGATGCTCTGGAATTCCGCGGATTTCCTGCGTCATAGATAAATCAAAATTCACTGAATTGCCGAAATCGGAGAAGATTACACGATTGGGAATATTTCTTGAAGGGCTGACATCCTGTGTTAAATATAGGTAGTACAAAGTCATAAAACATGTTTGAGGATTTAGCTCCAGAAGCTTCTCAAAATTTTCGATCACCAGTGGGTTCATTACTTCGCAACGGGTGAGGAGCCTAAGAGATAACTCTGAAAAACGGACGGATAGTGGCAACATGCCCGCCAGCACTTCGAGACTCATAGTATGAGTCGAGTGCATGCATCCTAACGCGATACAAAGACAACGATACTGGATCCGTTCCAGCTTGATGATGTGCGTTTTAGCTGCCGACTGGAAGCAAAAACTACCGTACTCTAAAACCGATAAAATCGTTGTCCGGTACAACGTCAGAAGATCTTGTGGATGGGCTCCCCACCACGTTCCGGTAATTGATCGAAGGAAATTGATCCTTAGTTGGCATTTTCGTCTCAGATACTCAATGTGGGATCTCCAGGTGCATTTGGAATCGAACCAGACCCCGAGATATTTAAAAGACATGGAATGAGTGATCGGTTTACCCAAAAGTTGAAGCTTCGGTTGTGCTGGGCTATGCTTCCTAGAAAAAACGACCAACTCAGTTTTCTCCGTGGAGAATTCGATACCTAGCTGAATAGCCCAAGTAGACAAATTGTCCAAGGTATCCTGTAAGGGTCCTTGCAGGTCAACCTCTTTTGGCCCTGTGATAGACACTACGCCGTCATCTGCAAGTTGTCTCAACGTGCAATTGTCACTAAGACAGACATCAATTTCTCTAACGTAGAAATTGTACAAAAGGGGGCTTAAACATGAGCCTTGGGGGAGACCCATGTAGCTAAATCGAAAAGCTGTAGAGTTTCCATGAGAAAAGCTCATATGTTTTTCTGACAGCAAATTGTACAAAAAATTATTCATTAATGGAGACAATCCACAAGCGTGGAGTTTCTCTGAAAGAACTTCAACGGATACTGAATCAAAAGCCCCCTTGATATCCAAGAACACAGAAGCCATTTGCTCTTTCTTAGCAAAAGCTAACTGAATTTCCGAGGAAAGCAACGCGAGACAGTCGTTCGTTCCCTTACCCCTACGGAAACCAAATTGAGTATCTGAAAGAAGGTGGTTCGTCTCAACCCATTTGTCGAGGCGAAAAAGGATCATTTTCTCCATCAATTTCCGAATACACGACAGCATCGCGATGGGCCGAAACGAATTGTGATCCGACGCGGGTTTATCAGGCTTTTTAATGGCTATCACCCTTACTCGTCTCCAATCGTCGGGAACAATATTGAGCTCCAAGAACTGATTGTACAAGTTCAACATGCGCCTCTTAGCGACGTCTGGGAGGTTTTTCAGCAAGTTGAACTTGATTCTATCAGATCCCGGGGCAGAATTGCCACACGAAAGGAGAGCGAGTGAAAGTTCCACCATTGAAAAAGGCTGACTGATTTCGTCTACCGAATTCGCGGTTTCGCGAGGAATCAACTGCGACGGCACGGAATCCGGACACACTTTTCGCGCGAATTTAAGAATCCATTGATCCGAGCATTCCTCGCTTTCGTTGTTAGTAGACCGGTTACGCATTCTTCGCGCCGTACTCCAAAGCGTATTCATAGACGTTTCGCGCGACAATCCGTCTACAAACTGCCGCCAGTAACCCCGTTTTTTGGCCTTGATGAGGCTCTTGAGTTCGCGTTCAAGAGATGTGTATGCGTTGAAATGCTCGCGTGTTCCGCGTTTCCGAAAAAGTTTAAACGCGTTGGACTTTTTACGGTAAACCTCCGTGCATTGTTGATCCCACCAGAGCGATGGTGTTTTCTTACGAATAGACGATCGCGGCACCGGTCGTGTTTGAGCTTGAAGTGCGCTGTCGACGATGAGATTAGAGAGGAAATTATATTCCTCCAACGGCGGAAGCTCTTCCACTGACGATGCTGTATCGTCTATCGCGGATTGGAACTTAGTCCAATCGATGTTACGGGTTAGATCATACGCGACGTTAACGGATTCTGACGAGTTGAACCCACTGGCAATCGAAATTTTGATCGGCAGATGATCACTACCGTGCGGATCCTGGATTACATGCCAAGTGCAATCCAACGATAGTGAATTGGAGCAAAAGGTGAGGTCTAATCTGCTACCATTCGAGGATGGACCAGCCAAACGTGTTACTTCTCCATTGTTAAGGATTGTCATGTTGAAGTTGTCGCAGAGATCATAAATCAAAGTAGAACGGTTATCATCGTACAGCTCCCCCCAGCCTGTACCGTGGGAGTTAAAATCTCCCATGATCAACCATGGAGCGGGAAGTACCGCACATATGTCGAAAAGTTGTTTGCGATTAACAGAGACTCTAGGAGCAATATATACAGAAGCAATACAAAGGCTCTTACCTTTAATGGTAGCCTGACATGCGACAACTTCAATACCGGGGAATTCGGGAAGATTCACTCTATAGAAGGAATGGCACTTTTTGATCCCCAAAAGTACCCCTCCTCCACGTGAATCCCCACGATCCAATCGAATAATGTTAAAATCAAAAAAAGGGAGATCAATTTCTGAAGAGAGCCATGTTTCACAGAGGGCAAATGCATCGCAATTATTGTTATGGACTAAATACTTGAACGAATCTAATTTCGGAATAAGACTTCGACAATTCCACTGTAGAACAGTGATCAAATCCCCGACCTCGTTTGGAAAATTATCCATCGAAGGAGATGATAGCTGCAAGAAGGGGCCATTTTGAAGTCAATTGCTTCAAGAAGGATTTCACAGTCGGAAGCAATGTGAGGACAATGCTTTTCAGAGGATCAGAAATGTTGAGGTATTTGAGAATACCGTCCACAATGTCATCAAATGAGAACAGCCCAGATGAAGAAGGGGCTTCTGTTCTTAAAATTGGGGCATCAGGGGTTTTGGATGTCCCCGGAAGAGGTGGAAAATCCTGGGTATAATCAGTTCTGCGGAATCCAGGAGGAGTAGAAGTCTCCTTTTTTCCACCACTCCTTGATTTGGGCAAGCTGATTTGGGGTTCTTGATCTGCAACTTTCCGCGAACGGATGCGTTTTCGTTTCCGGGCAGAACCTTCCGGAAAACTGAAAGAAACTCCCTCCTCAGCCAAGTCAGAGCCAGACTCGTCATCTGACAAAAGAGCGAAGGGATTTGTTTCGTTGGTCGATGGCTTGGCTGTCTTAAGCATTTCTGCAAAAGACCGCCTGGAACGTTCCTTAAGGGAGCGTTTCATTTTGTCCCCGAGCTGTTTGTACGCCGGGCACGACGAGAGAGCATGAGGAGGAGTTCCATTGCAGTACACGCATTTTGGTGCAGTAGCTGCGCAGGCGCCATCCTCATGCTTCTCCCCGCATGTGGAGCAGCGTGCCTTGTTGCCGCAGTGGGAGGCCGTATGTCCCAACCGCTTACAATTCTGGCAGTTCATGACCCGAGGTACAAACAACCGCACAGGAAGACGAAGTTTTCCCAGCTCGATGTATTGAGGAAGGGCAGATCCAGAAAAGGTCACCCGAAACGAGTCTGTGGGGGTAAAACTCTTTTTACCCTCGCTGAGCGATACTGACTTCATTCTATGAACGGCCAGTATCTTTACCGGAGGAAGCAAGGGGTTCTTGAATCGGCCAACCGCTTGCTTCTCCAGTATCTCGGGGTTCAGGCTCGCCTCAGTGACCACGCCTTCGATCTCCACATCAGAGGCTGGAATGTACACCCTATATTCCAGTGTGAAAAACTGGGAAACAGCAATTTCATTGGCCTGTTTCAGGTTAGCGACGGTCACACGAAGTTTGTTGTGCCTAACCTTCGTTATTTCGGTCACGGCAGAGAATCGCTTTGTCAGATCATCAGATATCTGAACAACATTCAAGGGTTTGGTTTTGGGCTGAAAATAGACAACCCATGGGCCAGTCGAGTCATTCGGGTAGGCCCGCAATCTGGTGCTTTTCTCATCCTGCCCATTGACAGACTGAGACGACGAACCAGGGATGACATCATCATTATTCTGAGATGAATGGTCATCCATGTCGTCTTCTGACAAAACATCCATTTTGTTCAACTAGTGGGAGCGCAAAACGCTCTCCCACTGAACGCACAGACACAATACACAGAAAACACTACAAACACAGAAATACAAAATGAAAATTTAACTAATGGAGGAGGAAGAGAAACAAAAAAAAACAAAAACTTATCTGATAATTCTATACTACTACCACCGAGCGTTATATGTGTAGGCGTTTACACAGATAGCTGGAAGAGACGAGCTGCGTGGATGACCTTCGTTGTGGTGCACTTGATCGAGGCTCGGTACTCAGCGCACACAGGCGCACGATGATTGATGAACGATGTAGATGTAGAAACGGGTGCTCACACTCGATGATGATGATACGTAAGCGGGTATGCGTGAGCGCGTATGCGTGACCACGCAACGATGATGCCCAAATTGGTTTGCGAATTACCAATAGCACGGATTAATCGTTCCGAAAATGACACTTTCTACTACAAAAAAACTCACTTTTCGATCAATTTACCGGGAACTATGCCAGGAGTCACTTAGTGAGAAAAAACTGATAATTTATATCAAGCGAATACCGAGAAAACTTCCAAAACAACGGAGCGCGAAACAAGTCGACCGTACTTCTTGCTAGGACGCAGTGAGATGCAAGAGAGCAATTTGGGGCCGCTGTTATTCGCGTTGTTCTTCAATGATGTGTCCCACGTTCTTCTGAATTGCTGCTTAATGTTCTACGCAGACGATTTAAAAATCTACCTGGTTGTTAGGAGCACCGATGATTGCCGTCAATTGCAACAACAGCTAGATTTGTTTGTCAGTTGGTGTGCACTGAATCATCTAGCAGTCGGTGTGTCCAAATGCTGAATCATATCCTTTCGAAGAACGAGAAATTCTATCCTACATGACTATACTATCAATGGCACTGTACTGAATCGGGTTGATCATGTTAAAGACTTGGGTGTGGTACTGGATCATCAACTCACATTCAAAATGCACTATTCGGAAATAGTTGATAAAGCAAATCGTCAACTTGGATTTATTCTCAAGATAGCGAACGAATTTGATGACCCTCTGTGTTTGCGATCTCTGTATTGCTCGCTAGTAAGATCAATTCTTGAATTTGCTTCTGCCGTCTGGTCTCCGAACGATGCTGTGTGGATTTCACGAATCGAATCAGTGCAGCGGAAATTTGTGAGATGTGCTCTACGAGGCTTGCCATGGATCGACTCATTACGACTACCACGCTACGAGCACCGCTGTGCGCTGCTTGGTATTGAACCGCTAGTGGAAAGACGCAAGTTCAGCCAAGCTATCTTAGGAGCCAAAATTTTACGCTCCGAAATAGACTGCCCTGCATTGCTGAGTCAGCTCAACATCTACGCCCCTCAACTAGTGCTGCGATCTAGACAGCTATTGCGCCAGCCAACGAGACGAACACAGTACGGATCCAACAATCCCATCGATTCGATATGTCGAAGACTCCAAGACAATTACAGCTTGTTTGACTTCAATATCTCTACCAACGTCTTTCGAAACCGCCTACGGAATCGACCAGAATGATTTTGATTTTTCTGTAAAACGCGTTAAAGTTTTTTTTTTAGTTAAGTTTTATTCATTAAGACCACGATGTCAGATGGATTTATACAATAAATACAAATACAAAGACAAAGACAACAATAGACCAAGGTTCTATGGCAAACTAATACCCACTTTTCAATTAGGGAATCCAAAAGCTGTCTTTAAATGTAATTTTTAGAACTCTATGAGCTCTATTGAAATTCTTCGCAAAAGTTCTCTGGAATTATTTTTAGAACTCTTCTTGACTTTTACTCAGAACACCTTGGATCTGAAATTGCCTTAGAGTTTCAGAAGAATTTCCTCAGTATTATCCAGAAATTATTCACGAAATGAGCTAGAAATTATCGGTACTCCCTAGAAATTTTCCTCAAAAACCCTTTGGAATTTAACTCAAAATTTATTTTTTTCGGTCTTCTTCGGAATTATCTTGAAACTATTTGCAGGATTCACAACAAATTATTCGCAGAATTTTCTTTGAATTCTCCCCAGAAATATTTTGAAACTATCCTAAGAATTCAATATCCTTGAGGTTCTTCTCGGAATATTTTAGAACTTTTTTTTTTCTCAGAACACCTTGGAGCTGAAATTTCCCTAAAGTTTCAGAAGAATTTCTGGAGAATACGGAGGAAATTCTTCTGAAACTTTAGGGAAATTTCAGTTCCAATACAGAATTTCCTCTGTTTTCTCCAGAAATTCTTCCCAGAATGAGCTTGAAATTATCCTCGAAATTCCCTTGAAATTTTCATCAACATCCCTTTGGAATTTTCTCAAAATTTAATTTTCTCGGTATTCTTTTCGAAATTATCTTCGAACTATCTGCAGGATTCACTAGAAATTATTCGCAGAATAATAATGGAATCATCCCCAGAAATCTTTTCTTTTGGAACAGTCCTCAGAATTCAATACCGTTGAATTTCTTCTCGGAAGTCAAGTTTAAGTTGTCCGTCCATTCACCAAAACGTTGAAGTTTTTCTACCAGAAATGTTCAATAAAGCTTGCCGCTACATTCACCAGAACTGTGCAATTTTTACATCAGGAATTTTCAATACAAACTTGCCCGCAGGTAATTTTAGACCAGAAAATTTCAGTTGACCAGCATGGTGGTAATTTTCCACCGAAAATCTATACATATAAAAATGAATTTCTGTCTGTCTGTTCCGAGCAGGAGAATATAACTAATGAATACTCAATTTTGATCTGATACGTAAATTTTGTATTGACCAGCATGACATAAGAGGTAAAACCCCAAAGAATAGTACCAAAAAAATACATGGAAAATTCTTTGCAAATACCAAAAAATGATATTTGGATACCAAAAGAATGCCTAAGAGATATTTTTTTGGTATTGCATCATCAAAATTTGGTATTGGAATGGTATTGTGGGAACATTTTTTTTTTGATATTATTCTTTGGTATTATACCTCTTATAATTATTACCAATTTAAGGTATTGAGATATTTGTTCCTGTTCGGGGTCTGACCCTTATAGACTCGGAAACTACTGAACCGATCGGCGTGAAAATTTGTATGCAGCGGTTTTTGGGGCAGGGAAAGGTTCTTATGATGGTTCGAGACCCCTCCCTCCTCTGTAAAGGGGGAGGGGGGGCTCCCATACAAATGAAATAGAAATTTCTGCAAAACTCGAGAACTAATCAAGAAAATGGAACCAAATTTGGCATGTGGAGGTTATAGAGGGTAGCCCCTTAGATAAGATTGGTAGACCTTTTTTAATTGGCGCATAAACTCAAGCTTATATTGAATCCCGAGCAAGGCCGGGCACACTGAGCTAGTGTTCAATAAAAATTGCTTCCCCAATCTTTTGATTCGTGCAGATTTCCTTTTTCTATTTTCTATCAGACATTTTTAATACATCTGGCTTCTCCTATCATCAGAATGTTGCAGATTTTCCACCAAATAAAGCTTGCCCCTATTTTTGGATTTTTCATCATAAATTTTATAAATTTTCTGTAAATCATCAGAATGGTGCAAATTTTACACCAGAAATTATTATTAAAATTTGTTTCTCTATTCAGCAGAAGGATGCAAATTTAAGAACAAAATTTTTCCGAAAAGCTTGCTCATTTGTTCACCAGAACGGTGCAGATTTTCGACCAGAAATTTTCAATAAAGCTTAATTTTAAATAAAGCTTGTACCTTCATTTACCCGACCTGTGCAAGTTTTCCACCAGAGCAATGCAAATTTTTCAATAAAGCATGGTCCTCCATTCACCAGAACGGTACACCAAAAATTGTCAGTGAAGTTTGTTTTACCATGCACCTTTATGGTGCAATTTTTTGGTGGCAAATCAATCATGCACCAGAATGGTGCAGATTTTCAGCCATGAATTTTCAATGAAGCTTGCATTCATCAGAACAATGCAAATTATGCACCAGAAAAATGAATAAACCTTGCTTCTACATTCACCACAGTGTTGCGAACTATCCTCCAGCAATTTTCAGTTAAATTTGCACCTCCAAGTTTGTAGTGTCAATTTTTCCACCAGTGTTATTCATTTTGATTAGTCTCTCCATGCACCACCTTGATGATATTTTTACACCAGAAATATTCAATAAAAAACTTTTTCTACGATTTACCACCACGAAGGTGAATTTTTTCAACTTTAAATTTACCCTCTTTTTTTAACCCTCCATGAACCACCTTGAAACAAAAATTACACCAGAAATTTTTTGTATGCACCACTGTGGTGCAATTTTTTTAACAAAAATTTTCATTGAAGTTTGTCCCTTCATGCGCCTTTTGTGGTGCAATTTTCAAGCACCATCTCGAAGGAATTGGCGCAATAAAAGCTTTACAGTGCCCTTATATTATGAAATGAAGTTATTTTACCTTCAAATCAAGTTATTTTATATTCTAATTTTGTAAATGTGAAAACAAAAATCTTTTTTATAAAAAATATATTTATATGCCCCACCCTGCCACGATATGGAATTTACTAATAGGGTTTTCGTTTATGTTCATTGGAATGTTTTATTCCATAGAACTTGAAGGAGCCTTTTGCTTCTTCCTTGTTTAGATGATAAATTAAAAGATAATGAGGTAAAACTAAAGGTATTTACCTTCAATCTGTGTTAGATTGGATATTTACATGATTTTTTTTGCGTTTTAATCTGCAAAACAGTATCTTTTTACAGCGGTACGTTCCTTCACGCCGGAATATATGCATTTTTGTTTGGAATGCCCTGATGGGTGGTATCGTGGTATGCCGTCGGGTAACTAAACCGATCTCCTAATCTGGAGGAGGTGGTCATACCAAGACATTTTGCAGCTGTTGTCTCCTATGCAAGCAGTGAATCACGAAGTCTCAAATGAAAACGAATCGGAAGATACGACCGACACCGAATGCAGTTCCTGCGACGAATCTATACATGAAGAAATGGAAGAAACCATCGTACGAAGAGATCCAGTCCTTTCAAGATAACTGGACGTGAACGTTGGGGCGCTTCCAGATGGACGAAAGGCAGTTGACTGCAATTGTCTGTATAAGCGGAAGTTGGTCGAGCATCCCGGAAAAAATAACCATACAATTACCATAAAATAATATAAAATCCCAATAAAATCTATTGCCAACAATCGATCCTATTGTATGTATATGATACAAGTAAATTTAAAATAGTGTTATTACAAAAGATAATATGTTCCATAGAGCATGAATTTTCAACAATAGAAAAACAATAAAATTAATGGTAAATAACTCAAGTTTATTCGTGAAAAAGTGATTTTCTGTACGGTTAAGATACATAACAACCCCCTTGTTCTATTGTAGATTTCCACATTTACCATAGATTCTATCGTGGAAACTATAAATTATATGGTTATTTTATAGTTGTTGACAATACAATTTATTTTAAGTACAATAAATTCTATTGTATGGTTACAATACATTTCAGTGTACCTGTATCGTTCTTTGTTTACGGGATGGGCCACACTATACGATATAAGGCGAGACCGGTCGCACATGGTTTTAGTCAGAAGTTCAGCACTGACTATGGCCAGGTGTTCGCTCCGGTGGCAAAACAGGTAACATATCGTTCTTTGCTAACCTTTACCACGCGTTGTAAGCTTCTAGTCAAGAACGTCGATATTAAAACGGCCTACATGGAACGCTTACTGAAGACGTATACATGCGTCAACCGAAAGGGTACAAGACTGGGAAAACCTCTACGGTCTGAAGCAGTCCGGACGGATTTGGAACCAGATGATTGATGATTGTTTCAAGAAGCTGGGTTTTCTCCAATCTACTGCTGAGTTAGAACCAAGGGTGAGAAGCAAGCGTTCATCATTCTGTACATCGACGATATGTTCATCGTGTGTGAGACCATGCCGGAATATGAAGCTATCCTGAAAGCGTTATCTAGGAAATACAAAACCACTTTCCTTGGCGATGTCCGGCGGTATGAATAAGATGGAAGTGTTCTGCTTAATCAACAGTGTTACATCCAACGACTGGCCTCGCGATTTGGACTGTTAATGGCGAAACCATCATCCATCCCGATGGACCCAGGCTATCTTCTAGCAAAGGAGGAGGAGTCAAGTAAGCTACCAAACAATACGTCGAACTTTAGTTTGGTTGGTGGTTTGCTCTACGTAGCAGTCAACACGAGGCCGGATGTGGCAAACAGCGCGTTTCTTTGCTTTGAAGGAAGGTGAGTTTACCAGATTCGATTGACTGGACCGAAGCAAAGCGTACAATGCGATACCTGTTTGCAACGAAATTTTTTTTTTGCTGGACTTGAGAAATGCAAAAGCTGACCTGAAGGCTAACGCGGATGCGGATTGGGCAGGCGATCATCTGGACCATAGATCCTGTTCACGCACATAAAATCGATGGTAATCGCCGGTGTCTCACGCACTTAGTTCCTACACGCAGTGATATCGTCACTATGAAAAAGCACCTTGAATCGCGGTTAGAGATTTCACACCGCAAATTTTCGAGATGGCTCTTCGGAAGACTCCATTGCTTGTGCGCACTGTTACTAGCCGGATGTTGTCGTAAAAGCCTCGGAATATTTCGGTGACTCGACCAAGATTCCACTTCAGCGGTGGTAAGACCATAGTTCCTATGTCACGTTGCCTTGTCCATTTCGTGCGATTATGCAGGTCCGAGAGATGCAGAGTAGTTCATTTTTCCCACAGCGTCCAGATGTAGTTCTGCAATCTTTGCCAGACTGAGAGCCGATTAGCAGAAAGATGCTCCAGGTTCGACTCAGCGATTGCTGTCAGCGGTCGTTGAACTAGAAAATGACCTGGTGTGAGCGCTTTGAAGTCTCCAGGATCGTTACTAGCTGGAGTGAGGGGTCTGGAGTTCAAAACCGCTTCGATCTGTACGAGAACTGTCTGCATTTCGTCGTAGAGCAGAGTTCTTGTTCCGATGGTTTTCTTGAAGACGTTCTTGAAGCATTTTACGGCAGCTTCCCATAAACCTCCGAAGTCTGGTGATCCTGCCAGGATGAACTTTAAGTCAATTCTCTCCGATGCGGCGTTACTGGCTACTGCGTTCTAGAACTGCTGACGTTCGAACAGCTTCAGTATTTCCCGTAGTTCTTGATTAGCTTCTACAAAGTTCTTGGCGTTGTCGCACATAATCAACGCTGGACCTTCTCGACGAGCGGTGGAGCGTTTCAATGCTGCTAGAAATGCTTCGGTGGTGAGATCGGCGACAAGTTCAATGTGTACTGCCTTGGTGACGAGGCACACCAATACAGGAACATAGCACTTCACGGGAGGACTACGACGTTGTGGATAGGTGACCAGGAACGGGCCGCAGTAATCCACACCCACCTTCATGAATGTTGGTGCTGGAATTACTCTTTCCGGTGGAAGCTCGGCCATCAACTGTTGTTGACATCGGTGATGCATTCGTGCAGGATTCATCGTACAATGTTACGGATGTTCGTGTGCTTGCGATCAGAACTTGTTGCCCGGATTGAAGCATCGTCAAGTGGTAATGCCGAATTACCAGTTTAGCGAGAGGATGGCGATGGTCGAGTATCATCGGATGCTTCCGACTCTCCGATACCAGCGCATTCTGCAGCCGACCGCCAACGCAAACGATGCCCTCATGGATCTGAGGATTCAACGATGATATCCTGGACGAATCTTGAACCTGCAGCTTTCGGGACAAACTTGCTATCTCCTGCGGGAAGCATTCCTTTTGTGACAGTCGAACCAAGTTCTTGAGTGCATCTTCATACTCCTGCGTTCCGATGTACCCGAATTTCCTGGAAGTTCGGTTAGCTCTCTACACAGTTCGAAAAGGTAGTGTAAATTTCTGTTCAATATGATGCACATAAATGGAGCGTCACATATCATATACGTTTACATTATATATCATGTAAAGTTCTGACACATTTCATGCAATGTAGCAAATATTGTATACAAAAGCCCATATTTGTAAACAATATTGTTTGCAAGTTACTCGGTGGCGTGAAATGAAATACAAGTCTACGTAAATGAATGTTTACATCACAATTAAAATTCAGAATTTTTATCTGTTTATTCATTGTGGCGAAATCGGCGAATCCAGACCACCATACGAACTAGACTGAAGAGCGACGAGTAGAGCGAGAAGATTTCGCTCGGTGGAGAAGCTTGTAGCGACATGGCAATGGTGCTACGTCCTTCAAAAAGTGCTGGATCAAGCTGATCAATAGCTACTTCAGCATTCTCGGGCCAGTAACTTCTACTTTGGTGTAGCCAGATGGGACCTCTGAACCAACTGTTCTGGTATTCAAGCTGATATACCTCTTGAGAGAACGTCGGCTGGGATTTGTATTCCTGCTAGGTAGTTCCACACTCCTCCTTCTGTAAGATGTTGGATCTCGGACACCCTATTTGCAACAAAAGTCTGCCATCGTGATAGAGTGGAAGCAATTAAAAATTTGACAATGTTGGAGTCCGTCCAGAAATACGAGGGAACGGCCAGTTGAGTGCTATGACGCACCTTTTGATATAGATGGCTGAGTAACAGAGCGGACGAGAGTTCTAGACGGAGCGTAGACTGCTTGCGTTTCTTCTTTTTCAAATCCTCCAGCGGCGCTACTCTTGACTTCGATATCATTAGCTGGACTCGAACCGATCCATCAGCGTACGTGCATCGAAGATACAAGCAAGCACCGTAAGCGCTATCAGAGGCGTCGCAGAACCCGTGCCATTCAATAGATGTGCATTTCTTGCTGCACCCAACCCATCTGGGAATGGTAATGGATTCCAGGGCAGCAAGCGGCTCGTCCCAACTCACTTGCAGTTTCCATAACGTTTGGATGAAGATTTTGGCTTCAACAGCGACAGGTCCCATCAGTCCCAAAGGATCGAATAACTTCGACGCATCGGAGACGATGGTTCTTTTCGTAACGGTTGGGGTGGGATTCCATTTGGGAGCGGTGAAGCAGAAGTTATCGGTTGTCGGACTCCAGAAAAGAGCCAAAGTTTTGACGGTAGCGGACGATGCAGGCGAACCCATGTCAAATACCGCCCATTCATCTCGTAGATGTGATGGAAGCTCGCTCAGAACTTCTTCGCTATTCGAATTCCACTTGCGCAAAGTGAATCCAGCTAAATTGGTCAGATTGACCATTTCCTCGACTAACCTTCTTCCTTCTTCTGGATTATCAACCACAGTGATCATATCGTCAACGTAGAAATCTTTCCGCAGGATGTTAACAGCGATCAGGTGTGTTGATTCTCCATCTTCTGCTAACTCTACCAAGCAACGAGTCGCTAGAAAAGGAGCCGATGCTGTACCGTACGTAACGGTCGTCAGTTGGAAAATATCGATCGGATCATGCGGGGATTTCCTCCACAGAATCAGGTGCAACTTCTGATCGAGCAGGAACATCTTAATCAACCGGTACATTTTGGCTACCTCTGTTACCATTCCGATGCGATGTAAACGGAACCGTGTGTGACTGGAGATAAGATCATCCTGGACTACAGGGCCAGAGCGAGAATCCCGATGTAGTTTTGCACGAAGTATAGAATACAACCCGCAGCTTCGTTGTTGTGCTATCCGGTTTCAACGCGGCATGGTAGGAAATAGCACGCTGACTCGGACAGATCTTCTTCTTGTACCTTCTTCTTGTGACCCATCGACAAATTCTCCTCCATGAACTCGCAATACAGCTCCTTCAGCTGCGGATTGGTATCGAATCGGTTCTCCAAGCTTGCAAATCGTTTCTCAGCGCTACGCCTTGAATCTCCCAAGCGTTCAATGATGTGCTCCTTTTTGGACAGCGACACCACCAAACGGCCATCGTCGTCAGGAACAGTTTCCTGCCGTTTCCTTATTTTGTTTGGTGGAGGTGCGATCAGTTGGCCGGCAAGGAAGCAAATCTGCGTTGCCCTATCTTCAACGGAGGCTGAGTTCATTGCTCCTGCAGAGGCATTTCAAGAACTTCTCTGGATTAGGAAGCCTATTAATGATTTCCACGAGGCGGAAACTAAAATCCTGCTACTCGAAGGCAATCAAAACGCTATCCGACATTTGGAGTTGGAGAAACTGGAATACCAAGTTCCAGTTCACCAAGGTTCTTGTTAAACTAGGCATGCTATTCGTAATCTACAATCCAACGGAACATATGGATGCGGAAATGCTAACAAAACCACTGAACAAACTCAAGATAACAGAACATCAATCATCAGCTGGCGTACTCCCAGTACAGTTCAAGGAGGAGTGTTTATTAATGTTCAGGCTCTGCTAACATTTACTTCCCTTCCAAAGGCGTGATCAGAGATTGTATGCCTCAGAAACTCCCGGCGACGCTGACAGGGATTGAACCCAGGCACTTTGGAGTGAGAGGCAATCACGCTTACCACTACACCACTGGCACCACTAAATCAAAAGAAATGTTAGGGGACAGTCTGAAAATGCTTGTGGGGCAAGTCAGCGGAAATTTTCAGTTAAAGTTCAGAGAGTGTTCCAGAAGAAGTTGGCAGATGCTTCCCGAGCAAGTCGGCAGGACTTCTGGGGAAACTTAAGAATCTTCAAGTCTGGTTAAACGGCCAGATGATATCGAAAGAAACTTCAAGTGGATGCCAAAAGCAATTCTGGGATAGATACAGGAATCTTTCGATGAAAGTTAGAAGAAACTAAATACCAGGGAAAATCAGAAGAACTGGGACGTCATGATAAAACTGGAACAAGCTTTCGCACAAAGGGGTAAAAAAAATTCGGGAATAGTCAGGAAAAAGCAGGAGTCGTCGGAAGACATTATAAGGAGAAGTCCAAAAATCTTCCAGAAGAAGACGGATGATACTTTTGGGAGATGTCTGAAGCATCCTTCAAAGGATATCGGATGAAACTTCTGAAGCTACACAGTTCGAAAAAGTAGTGTAAGTTTCTGTTTAGTATGATGCACATAAATGGAGCGTCACATATCATATAATTTTACATTACAAAAGCACATTGTTGTAAACAACATCGTTGACAAGGTGCTCGGTTGCGTGAAATGAAATACAAGTTTACGTGAATGAATCAGTTAGTGCTCAACTTCCAAGCGGAGCAGACGTGTTATTTCGCTGGAAGCCACACGCAAGCTATATTTTTTTCAATTTTCGGTTCACCTCGTTTTAGTGGTTGTTTTTGCGTGTTCTTTCCATCGCTATTATCGCCGCGATGAGTGTTCGGCGTAAAAACACGTTGTTTCGCATTGATTAGTCGAACGTGCCGAAGAAGCCATCCTATGATGAGCTTCATGACTTTGCTGCTACCGAATTGGGTCTACAATACGAAGAGGTTCTTCGTCTTCAGCCAAGTAAGGTATTTGGATGCGCCTATGTGAAGGTCGTCAACCTAGAGCTAGCGCAGAGAATTGTAGCAGAGCACGAGACCGAAGTAGACGGCAAAACCTATAAGCTTCGGATCACAATGGAGGACGGGGCGGTTGAGGTGAAACTGACGGACCTGTCACTGAATTTCTCTGCGCCTACGGTGAAGTGCTCTCGGTCACCGACCATGTATGGGATAGCAAATATCGAAAGCTACATCACTATCGACGGTCAGTCAACGAGTGTGACATATATCGGACAGCTGAAAACGTGCCACCATTGCAGCGAATTTGTACACAATGGCATCTATTGTGTACATAACAAAAAATTGCTTGTGCAAAAAACGTACCCGTATGCCAATGTGGCAAAAGAACCGGGACCGAAACCAACCGCCCCGAAAGCCTCTGCAACGACGCAGAAAACACCATTCGTCAAACCGTTTGGACCGAAGCCCGGTGAGGGGGGAAAGTAACGAACTAATCCACTGCCCCAAAGACCAAGTGCAACTCAACCTGCGCTAACTGCTCGGAAACTGTCCAGTAGGGTGTCCCAAAATTGCACTATGTCTGTAAATCTGGAGGCTCAACCTCCAAATGATAGCTAAGGGTGTTACAAACAAACTTTGGTATGGCGGCAACTCTGGGAAATGTTGTTTAGAGGTCGCCCCGACGATATTTTTGAAAAAAGTCCATTTTTCATAGCTATTATCCAATAATTATTTTTAGTTCTTTAAATTTCAGTGAAATCTCACCTCGGTGATCAATCGTCGATTTATGATGCGTTCAAGCAGCTTCGCCATGCAGCTGGTGAGCGAGATTGGACGGAACGCAGCGGGTCCGGTATCGAGGCAGTTTGGCTTCGGAATGGGCACCACGATTGCATTTCGCCAGCTGGTGGGAAACTCTCCATTACGCCAGATCCGGTTGAGCAGCTCTAGCAGTGTCATCTTCACGGACAAAGGTAGACGTCGAAGCATTGGGTACCCTATCATGTCGGGTCCTGTCGAGGCAGCTCGCCCTTTCTCGAGAGCCCACAGCAGTTCGCTTAGGGTAATGTCGCTGTTGTACACGTCGTCCGTGTTTGGCGAAACATCTATGGACTCTCTTTCAGCTGCTGCCTTAGTCTTCTGAAAAGAAGTAGGGTAACTGGAGGTCGCAGATCTATCGCTGTAAAAACTGGCTAGCGCTTCCGCAGTTTCTTCGGGGTCATCGGTGAAGCCATCCGATCGCTTGAGTGCGACGGTACGTTGTTGTCGGCTGCCACGTAGCGTGTTCACCGTTCGCCACAGTTCGGTTGTCGTGCTGCTTGGTGCAATTTTGGCCACGAAGTTCTCCCACGATCGTTCTTTTGCTTCCTTTATCGCCTTCCGTGCTACAGCTCTGGTTTCCTGAAACCTCGCCAATGCAGCGGGTTGATCAGGATCAGATGTCTGCAGCCGCCGCAGATATCGAAGACACTTTCGTCGATGTCGAATCGCCGCCTTCGCTTCAGGGCACCACCATGGTACCGCTTTAGGCCCCATACGGCCGCTGGTTTGCGGTATGGCACGAGTTGCTGCTGCAATTATCTTCTCCGTGAAGCTGTCTACGTCCCATTCAACATCTGGCCGGATGGTTTCTGCGGTGATACGTTCATATAACGACCAATCAGCGCGATCGTACAACCATTTCCGCCGTGTCGTTCGTGAGGATGACCACCCAGGAATAGAAACTGTTATCGGGAAATGGTCACTATTGTGCGTGTCCGGTAGGGTTCGCCACGTGAATCTGCGAGCCACACTCTCGGAGCAGAAGGTCAAATCGATTGCAGAGGTGTTGCCTGTGGCCGGGTCGATGCGAGTGGGTGAGCCATTGTTCAGAATTACCAGCCGCTTGTCCAAAGTAGCTTCGGAGATGAAACGGCCGAGCGCGTTCACTGTTTGTGATCCCCATGCTAGATGATGAGCGTTGAAATCTCCCAGAAACATGATAGGACCTTCCAGTCGGTCGAGTAGATCACTTAACGCATCCTGACACTGTGTTGAGCTCGGCGGGACGTAGATAGAGACTACAGTTATCTGAATCGGTGTGTGGATGCGCACAGCGACGAGGTGTAAGGAGGTGTCTACTTGCAGTCGCTCGAAAGGTATGCCTTCTCGGACAGCAAGACCAACCCCGTGTTGCCAGTAGTGCGTGTTATTGGATTCCAACAGTAGCGTGTAGTTCTTGCCGATGTAGTCTGGTGGTGCGACAGTCTGATTCACCTTGGTCTCCTGGAGTGCGATGATGCAGGGTTCGAGCTCAGCTATGAGGAGTTTCAGTTCACTGATGTTGCCCCTGAGCCCACGAATATTCCACTGAAGTGCGAAGCAGCCACCGTGGTAACTGATACTAGCTGACCGTGTGATGGACGACGATGAGGATAGTGATGGTCTTCGTGTCGGTGGCGGGTCGCTTGAAGGACTTTCTCCGGGATATAGCTCTGGTGGGGATGTAACAAAATCTGTAAAGATATTGGGCACGGCAGTACCTTTTGGCGGTTGTATCGTGATGGGACTGACCTGTGGGACGTCTTGCCCCACAGTGTCAGCCGTTGCCAAAACTACTATACGATTTCTTCCCAAATTGCCGGCAACAGCCGACACTGAGGAAAGACTTTGTGTAGTATCGTTGCTTGTTATGGTGCTGTCAGGCGTTGAAATCCATGGAAGAGCTCGGAATGAAGAGAGTGACGGGGTGCTGTTGATTTTGGTTGCTCGTGTAGGGCGGCGGCCAGGGCAAAGAAGGGATACACCTTCCCCCTGCCGTCTATCCCAAGTTTCCAGTGTTGTGTCGTAGTTTCCATCGGCTACAGCGGTGAATTCACCATCAACGGGGTGGAGAAAGACGTCCCGAATGGTTCCCTCGGCCTGCTGTACTTGCGTTGGAAGGGGTACTTCACTTTCCTCACTTCCAAACCGATTACCTTCGTTGTCAGTATTCGTGCGTAGGTCATCATTGTAATCCAAACGTTGTTGTGAGACGGGGTTATCAAAAGTGCTTGTATTGGCTGGGCGAATTTTCGATTGTTGTGGGTAAAAAACGAGGTGGTATTATGGTAGGGTAGGTGGTATATTGTTCTATCGCTTCATAATCGACCGCAGAGGGGGATTCTCCATCAACGGGTTGGGGTAAGACGTCCCGGACGGGTCCTCCGGCCTGCTGCGCTCTCTCCAGTGAGAGTGAAGGGGGTACTACACTTTCCCTCCCTTCAAGTCGATCGTTGTTGCTGTCCGGTTCGCTTGTCAGGTATGGATTGCTGGTCGGTGTTAAACGTATCGAGGAGTTATCCTTATCGAAGATGCTGGTTAGGGGGCGTTTCTTCGATCTCAAACACCTCATCGATTTCTATGGAGTCCTGATCGGCTGTACCTTCTTCTTCTGCGGGTTTCTTCAACGGTGGGCTTTGACGTCCAGGCGAGCTGTTGTTACTTCTGTTGTGCCTTTTCTTCTTCTTGCTGTCACGGGGGTCCGTTGACGCTGGCGATTTGGTCCTGAGCTGCATTGATGTTCCGGCTACCTGGGACTCGGCAGGCTTCCTTCCGGTGGATTGGCTTCGTTGAATCGGGGCAGGCGGTGGCGGCATTGATGTGTTCTGCTGCGATTGCGACTGTTGAGTTTGACGTGTGGTCATCATCCTGATGTGGGCCAACAGCTTATCGATCTTCTCGTCCTTTTTCTTCATCGCGTCAAGCAGCTGCGTTATTTGGTTATCCTTCTCTTGCATCTTCTTTTCGAGTTCCTCCAGCTTCTTGCGGTCGGCAGTCTTCTGGGCGGCAGCTGCGGCGTAATTCTCTAACCCTGATTCAATTCGCTTGCGGGCTTCGGGGTACGTCAGGTTCTTATCCACCTTCATCCGGATAACATCCACCTCCTTCTTGTAGACCGGACATTGTCGATTATTCGGACGATGGGGTCCACCGCAGTTGATGCAGTGAGCAGCAGCTTCACATTCTACACCCTCCGGCAGCTCATGCTCGGCAGAGCAATTCAGGCATCGTTTCGGGCCAGGACAACGTGCACGAGGATGACCATAGCGAACGCAACCGTAACAAAGAAGAGGATTCGGATAATATGGACGGGTAGAGACTCGAAGTACACCAATTTTGACTTGCGACGGGTAGTTGCACCTGTTGAATGTTAGGATCAAGGCGGACGTATTCACCGGCTTACCGTTCTCCCTTCGAGTAATCCGTTGGACTTGGATGACCCCTTGGCTGATGAGACCACGCAGGACATCCTTCTCCTCCATACGGATCGCCTCGAAACAGGATACGACACAACGGCTCACGTTCAGATTCGGATGCAACAGAACAACCACCTAATTGCCCCACCAGACCCGATTGAGATTTTAGGTTCGTTTATACTTCACATCATTACTGATCAAACCACGTTAAATTTGGCTACTAAAACCTGCAAACTCAAAAGAAATTTAAATTGAAAAAATTGTAATTGTTTGCCTTTAACCGGTTTATAATCCAAACAAAGCTATATAGACTACCATTGTCTTGAGATTATAATACAAAAAATGACAAAAAAACGATTTTAAGCTGCTCCTGTCACGAATTAACTTAAATTTGGTAAAGATAAAGATAAAGAAGGTTGGTGTCTTGAGCAAAGTTTCATAAAATTTGTTTTTCTACAACATTGCTGAAGACATAAAGCTATTATCTCGAACCAGTAAAAAAAAGAGTTTTTGCAAGTGTAATACCAGCTTAATAAATATTTAGGTACTTATTTCAAAAGACTTGGACCATTATTACGACAAACTTCTTCCCAGACAGCAAATCTTTAAAACGACGATAAAGGGGAGAAAAAGGTATTGACCGTCTTTTTTCAGAATGGTCCCACTGTGCCCCGCTCTCCTCGCAACCGTACACTCAGAATAATTTTCACGTAAATGCTACGTGAAAACATACGTAGATTTTTTCCATCATACTTTTCACATAAAAGCTACGTGATTCTCATGTAGGGGTACTCATTTCATGAAGCTTAACCGTCACATGATTATCGCATAGAAGTTACGTGATTTGATCGGTGACATTCATTGGCGGATTCTAGTATCAATATGTTGACACTATTTGTACAAATATTTCCTTAATATGTAGATACAAGCTTTACTGTATTTATAGTTGTATAATTTAATAAAATTTCTTTAATTTATTCAAATATTCTAAATACCCACATCATTTTTTTTTAATATTCGATAAGCAGCACAAACAATCTGGACGATCATGGAGATGGGCCGAGATACTTTTTTTCTCTTAGAGTAAGAAACTGCTGGACAGCTTGAAATCATTCTGTTGAGCACGATGAAACAGACAGTTTATTTTTGTTAAAAAGAATAAATAATCCATAATGTTATACTTACTTCTTGCCACTACCGAATACCGGACAAAAGCACGTTATGATGCCGCCATGATTTGCACCGCTTTGAGTGTACGTACCACTCTTTTTTTAGATGTGGAAATCACAAAAGCTTTACGTGAAACGCACATAGATTAAGTGTTATGTGAAAATCACGTACATTTCATTGATTATGCAGATGTGTTAAAAAGAAACTCTCTGTGAAAATCAAGGGACATCACATACATTCTACGTGAGTCACGTAAAACTGAGAGGAGAGGAAACATTGAGAGCTTACGTGATATTTCACGTAGCTTCAACGTGTAGATTATTTTGAGTGTACAGCAGCTGCAGCTCCTCGATGTTTGGGAACAACTCTGCCCAAATATACCGGGATACACGTACAAAACACACAACTCATTTTCTCGCATAGACCGTATGTACGTTAGACAGGGTCTACGAAGTCAGTTGAGAACAGCTGATGCACATGTTTGCTTTTTTTCTGACCATAAAGCCGTAACAGCGCGAATTTGTCTTCATCAATCAAGCCGCGAACCTGGTCTTGGTTTTTGGTCGCGACGTCCCCACCTGTTGACAACAGACAACATTCACGAGTTCCAGGTACGCTGGCAATACTGGACCCGCTAGCGTCGAAATTACCCCTCATGGATGCAGTGGTGGCTGTCGTGCGCTAAGCCTAAAATAAAATCATTTTTCCGCCGATATCTACACAGCCATCAAAACTAGCAGCTCGAACAAGTCTCCCGGAGGAGACTCTTTGCCACGAGAGTTCTACCTCAAAACTTTCGATGTCATCTGGAGAGAAATCACACTCGTCATAAACGAGGCACTTCCCAGCTGATTTTGTTGACGGTGTGATCGTACTTGTGAAAAAGAAGGGAAACGCGAGAGTCAAAAATGCTCTAATTTTTTTTTGTCTTTCGACTGGCTAAGACTACAATGCTCTAACTTCAGCCGGAATATCTTTCAAGTTACCCTTGCTTTCAACGATCGAATCGCACGACTGACTGTAAACAACGTGGTCTATTGGCATCATTCGATCTCCGTCACGCTTTCGACGTAGTGGACCGGTCGTTTCTTTTTCGTAACATGTGCTCGCTCGGGTTCAATCCGAATCTCGTTCGCCTACTTAGCAAAATCGGAGATTTGTGGTCCTCTTATCAACAGGCGATAAACGGGCATCTCTCGGAAGCGTTTCCCATCGAGTGATCGGTTCGCCAGGGGCTCTCCATCCATCTATTCGTCCTCTATCTACACCCATTGATGAAGCGGCCTTTTAAATCTCCCAACACTCCCTCCGCAAGTCCAACAAAACCTTACCGCCGATAGTATTCATATCCATTTCATCGAACAAACCGAAATACCCAAAGTTACTCGTGAGTATCCAGCAGCAAACTGGTGGCAAATCTGGACAAATATAACCAAGCAACAGCTGAATTCAAGTGAACGAAGTGCCTTATTCCTGTTAGTCAACGGAAAAATTGAGCACCGAAAACTGATGTACCGAATGAACAGAACCGATGGTGAAAACTGCCTACACTCTAACGCTGCCTGTGAAACATTGCAGCACTAGTTCAGCGAATGCGTATGCGTGGAGCCAGCTTGGAGACTGCTGCAGCGCAAGATAACGATTATACTCAATGGATGGCGTACACTCTCGATAGAAGAACTATTAAGGGCTCAACTGGGGAACATAGAAAGCATCAAAAAACATAGAATACTCATATTGTTCATAAAGTAGGTCACCTTTGTTATGTTATGTAAATTCGTGTGAATTCGAATTAGATATCGAAGTTTGAATAATTATTTTGTAATTACTTTTTAAACTTTCTGAAGAATAAACAAATTTTACAAGTAAAAAAAATGAATGTTTACATCACTATTAAAATTCAGAATTGTTATCTGTGTAGTTAGAAGCAACGCCTGATGGCAGATACCGACAACAGCACAAATTTATCATCGAGAGATGGTGAACAAACACATTTATTTCATAAAATTCCCGGGTTTTTCCTGGTTTTCCTTGAATTTAAGGTGGGTGAGCACCCTGAATAGAGTAGCAGGATGATGGAGAACGGATTACAGTATCTATGTTATCCTCATTAACGAGATTTCCAGTTGGTTCATCTTGCGTGTTAAACCGGATCTCAACTTGGATACGATCAAAGAATACTAAATTAAGGTCAAACTGGAAACAGTCCTATCGAAATAAATTTCGATTACAGTGAAACAATTTTGTCCTTCAAGAAAGCGTCAATTACAGGAGTAGCAGAGCTAAACACTGGCACAACTTACCCAGACGAGAAAACTTTAAAAATCCTGAATAAATCACAATCCCAGATTCCAGCGCAATTTCCCATTCATCTTCATTTACAGTCGCTGGGTGCGATTCACAGTTTCTGTAACGCCGAGAGAAACAAGAAAGGGAAAATCCGTTGCGATTACACAAACTGCTCACATTTTTGCACCACCACCGCCGACCGCACCGGGGGGGGGGGGGGAGGACCCGCCACAGGACTGTGATATTTCAGCAACGAGAAAGAAATCGTATTAAGAATGCTATATTTACTCTCGACAAATCGTTTTATTTCTCTCTACCTAAACCTATTGGGTTGGGGCGGGGTAGTGGGGGGAGTTGGGATTGTGTTTTCTCTTCATCCGTTCGGTTTTCGTCACGTTTTAATTCATTGGTTTGGTTTGGGATTTAGGAAGTTTCTACGAGATTGCGGATGGACGGATGTGGATGGGTTCGGAGTTCAGAGGATCAATATTTACACAATCACGGGATTATTGCACGCATGTATAGGTAAGGGTTGAAGAGGGGTTGGGGAAGGATGGGGAGTCAAGGTGTTGGCTAAACATTTACTACATAGCTACTACTCTTCCACGATACTGCTCTTCTACAAGCTAAACACACTTAGCACATAAACATATACGGATTTTCTTTTCCTAAATGCTTAATGCCGAACGAGGTGAGATTGCGAAACACAGCTTGGTCAAGTCTCGGAAACGTGCCGCATTTGGGAAAGATGGTAGGGGATTGCCGGCTAGGGAACTTGCTGTGGTGTTTCGAGAAACTGTGCTTCGTACTTAGATTGGATTTTTATCCTGCGTGTTTATGGAGCTATTTACAGTTGGAATGGTGAGAGGGAAGCTAGCGGTTGGGAAGGGCGGTTTGGACAATCTCACCTCGAATGAATGCATCTAACTAAACTTAAGAATTGATTCTAATAAAACAACAACGTAACAAATAACAATTGAGCCTTTTTGTGGAATTTTGGGGATCTTGATTTGGGGCCTTAGAACTGCTGGTAGCGAGCCGGTCCAGATGGAGCCGACGGAGGTCCGTAGGTGTTGGCCGGTGGTCCGTAGCTCTTGGCTGGTTCCTTGTGCTCGTTGGCCTTGTACTTGATGAAGTAGACCTCCGGCTTGCTGGGCTCGGTGGGTTCAGCCTGTGGCAGTTCTAGTGGTGCGGCTTCCTCTGGCTTCTTGACCAGAACGTAGACCAGGGTCTTGTGTTCGTCCTGTGGCTGCGGTGGGATCTGCTGCTGGATCGGGGCTGGAGGAGCCGGAGCCTTGATGAAGATGATCTTGTAGTGCTTCTTGGGGATGGGGGATTCTAGGATTGTGCTCTTGATGATTTCGGTAGGCTCCTCTGGGGGAATGTGGACGTAGACGTTCTTGGTGATCAGCTTCTGTACTGGCGGGGGACCGTACTCGTGGGACGGTGGCCCGTAGGCTGGGGCTGGGGGTCCATATTCGGGCGCCGGAGGTGGTCCGTATTCGGACTTTGGTGGACCGTACTCCGACTTTGGTGGCGCACCGTACTCGTGTTCGGGCAGCTGAAGCTGCTTGGCCGGCTGGACGATGCGACCGCGGGGTGGTTCCGGGAAGGCCATGGCGCAAGTGGCGCAGGCTAAGAGGATCTGGAAGGAGATAGACAAGGTATGAGAGGGGTGTCACATTATTGAGGAGCTGGATGAAACATATTTTTCTGGAATGATCCGAAAACTTCTCTTCGCATGTACCACAAGAGGTATTTTGAGGCACAACGATGCAGAACTGTTGAATTATTCAGGAAGAGTTCAAAATAATTGGTTAGCTGAATGCGTTCAACAGCATAAGAAGGCTTGTGGGCTTAATTTCGGAAATGCTCTCATTTGAAGATACTTTGGATGGCGCTGTTGATCTTCGAGCTTCATTGAGTTGTTCTTCTGAAGTACCTGGAAAGTGTTCTTCTAGCTTTTGAGGTGCTGCATTGTATTGTATCACATTGTAGTGCTCTAGAAGCGCACCATTGAGCACTGGAAGGGTTCCATTTAGGAACTCTTAAAGAGTACCACTTAGATGCCATCGAAAGGTCTCCATTTGATGTTTTGGAAGAGCACCATTGGGGTACTCTGGGAGAGGTCTTATGAGGTGGCATGAATAAGAATTATTTAGCTGATCTATAAGAGCACCAAAGAAATGCTCAAAAATAGCATGGAAGAGCATAATTAAGGTGCTCTAAAAGAGCACCAATTAGAACTAAAGAAGGAATCCCTAGGGAAAATGAACTTAGAAGTCATGAAAAAGCCACCACTTGAGGTGTTGTGGAAGAGCACCATTGAGATACTGTTGGAGAGTCCCTATGAGTCGCTTTGACCGAGCCCTATTGAGGTGCTCTTGCAAAACACCATAGTGTGCCATGAGATAATCTAGAAGTGTACATTGAAGCACCTTAATTTCTCCTGTTGTGCTCAATAAGTTAGACTACACATCGTCTTTATGTCAGAGATGGCAGTGCTCCGTGAATTCTAAACTGATAGCGATTTGTAGCTGTGAACCAATGTAAAGACATTGTGGCTGCTGAGAGTTAGTCAGACATGAGACATCAAATACTACGTTCAGTTTCGTGGTGGCTGTTCACACTTCTTTAGCAATTACCGACTTTGTGTTCTTTTAAGTACTTCCACAGTTTTTAATTGAGAGCTTTATATGACAACAAATGCATGAATTTGTATATTATGTCAGGATGCAATATGATACATTATACCAGTTAAATCTAGACAAGTTCCAACCGAAAGATTTGTCAGGCCGAACCCTTCATCTTATAATGAAAGTATTTGATTGAAATGACGATTTGAGATACGCTTGAAGACGTTCAATTTAGTCTGCCCTGCAGACAAACGGCGCATTGGTAAACATTTAGATTTGCACCATGAACCTGACATTGCGTCGACATTTGGTTTGACTCCACAGCGCACTGCCAAAATTGAGATTCAATTAAAAGTGTATGGTACTCAATTGATAGTAGATAAATTTCCGTTCAAACAGTTTTCCTTTAATTCATGGAGTTGAAAAGATACGATCAGTGCTCACTTTTGTAGAGTTCCTCATTCCAAAAAGCGTTGATCAGCACTCTTCACCTTCGAGCTTCGATGGAATCGTTCTAGATTTTGAAAAAAGCTGATCACTTGGAGTGCTCTAGAAGAGCACAATTCAGGTTCGTTTACTAGAGCACCAACTTCTGAGCACTATTGAAGTGCTTCAAATAGTGCCTTTAATGTGCTCTGGAATTGCTCTAGAAACAATCATAGCTACTCTGGTGAACAGGGCACTCATCTGATCACTCAATGCGCGCAATGTACTGATTTTCTGAAATAAACAAAGTGAGAATCAAGTAAACACAAAGTTTGCTTGTCTTTCACCCTGCGCAAGTGTAAAGCAGCGGAGAAGAGAAGACAGACACACACCGAGAAATAACGAAAGCTCAATGTGTAGCCATCGCTCTGGTGGCTCCAACGCAAAGAGCGCCACTAAGTGTAGGGTTGCAAATGGGAAACTCAGCAAAAATACAAAATTCTTCTTCGTTATGCCCTTCTTCATCTCCTATGCATGCAGTCATGGTAAGCAAAGTCTGCAAATAATTCAAAGAAGACATTAACGCTTGTTGTAATACATGCGCTCCCTGCGCCGGACGGAGTGTACTGCTCATTGTGTGAATCGTTTTCTCACAGGTTAGTCGCAAAAGAGTGTGCAAAGAAAATGGTGTGTGGTCTCTTTGTCAAGTGTTGTGAAATGCATACACAATGTTGCTTTGCTAACGCTCTGAGGTACTTTCCAGTGGTGAAGCAACATTGAGGTGTTTTAGGAAACAGTTGACTGGATTGAAAAGATCTTCGTTGAGTTTCCCTAGCATAAGTACAATGAAGTGCTCTAGAAATCCTCGAATGAAGTGCACGAGTAGGACTTCATCCAGGATGCAATCGACGAAGTACTCTTGTTCAGCATTTTTGAGCTGCTCTAATAGCACAGCATTGAGGTGCTTTTGATGAGCATTAACGATATGAACTGTAAAAGACTAGCATGGAGGTACTTTGCAAGAGCTGCATTGATAATTTCTAGTAGAGTAGCATCATTGAGTTGGTATTGATTGAGGTGCTGTAGAAGTGCATCACTGGGGTGCTGTAGGAATACAGTTTTGAGGCGCTTAGGGCAAAATTTAAGTGACCTATGGTAACACCGTTAAGTTGCTCTAGAAGAGCATCATTGAGCTCTTCTACAAAAGCACCATCTAGGCGCTCTAGAATAGAGAACATTGAGGGGCTGTTGAACAGCAGTATTTGAGTGGTTTAGAAGAACACCTTACAAGTGCTTCAGAATAGCACCCATGTGCTGTAGAATAGCACCCTGGTAAAGGTGGATATGAGAAAAAATTAAACGGTATTGCATCGACATTCTTTGAATTGTCATAGTATAGCAACATTGCAGTGCTCTAGAAGATTCTTACTGAGATTCTCAGGAAGTTTACCAATGAGGTGCTCTAGAAAAAAATGTTTGAGGTGAATAGCGCCTAGATACTCTTATGCAACATTTTTCAGCTGTTCTACTAACGCATCAATGGGGTGCTTTTGATGAGCACTACTTTGATGCTATCAAAGATCAGCATGGAGGTACTTTGGAAGATTTTAAATGAGGTGCTGTTGTTCAGTAGCAGTGAATAGCACAGAGGAGTTTCACTAGACGAAAAGCAAAGCACCAATTAGGTGGTCCAGAAGAGTACTAATGAAGTGCTCTACAAGAGCAGCAATGAGATGTTTTTGAAGAGCACTGATGAGATGTTATAAAATACCGCCATAAGGTGCTTTTGAAGAGTAGAAATCAAATGCTCACGGGATTGGAGTGACCTGCAATAGTTCCAATACGTTGCTCTAGAATAACATCAGTGACCTCCTCTAGAAAAAGCATCATTGAGGTGCTCTAGAAGAACAACATTAAGGTGCTGTGCAAGAACATAATTTTGATGGTCAAGAAAAACACAGTTTAGGTGCCCTAAAAGAGCACCATTGCGGTGCTTTAGAAAAGCACCCACAACTCCACCAGCTACTCTGGTAGAGTGTCATTTTGGTGAATTTGAAACTAATAAATGAGTTGTGCTGATACAGGCAACAAATCAGCAATTATTTGCCTGTTTAAGCTGTTTTCCAGCTTAAATTGAATGTTGGGTTACAAATGAGATACGAAACAGTTGTTGAGATGAATAGCCTCTAGATACTCTTTTTCAGCATTTTTAGCTGCTCTAATAGCGCAGCAATGAGGTGCTTTTCATGAGTACTAAAGATATGCTGTAATCATTGAGGTTGCATAGAAAAGCGCGGATGAGATGCTGTAGAAGTGCATCACTGCGGTGCTGTAGGAATACAGCTTTGAGACGGTTTTTGAAGAGCACTAATGAGATGCTATAAAAGACCAGCATGGCGGTGCTTTTGAAGAGTAATACTGACATGCTCAGGACCTGCACTAGATTGAAGTGATCTAAGGTAGCACCGTTAACTTGCTCTAGAAGAGCATCACTGAGGTGCTATAGAAAAGGACCTTCAAGGCGTTCTAGAATGGCAACATTGAGGGGCTGTAAAAGAGCAACAATTGAGTGGCCAATAAGAGCAACTTACAAGTGCTTTACAATTACACCCTTGAGCTACTCTGGTTAAGTCACTGAGGTGCATTTGAAAAAAATAAATGAGTTGTGAGTAGAGAAACATGATTGCACCGACCTTCTTTGAATTTTCAAAGTATATTTACATTGACGCACTCAAGCAAACCTATAATAACAGGTGCTCTAGAAGATTACTACTGAAATTTTAAGGAAGGTTACCAATGAGGTGCTCTAGAAAATAATTGTTGAGGTGAATTGCACCTAGATACTTCTGAACAGTATTTTTGAGCTGTTCTAATAACGTACCAATGCCGTGCTTTTGATGAGCACTACTTAGATACTATATAAGATCAGCGTGGTGATACTTTGGAAGACTATAAATGAGTCGCGCAAGTGCAGTAGCATTGAGATGATTTGAAAAGCACATGAGAGTTTCACTAGAAAAAAATCAAAGCAACGATTTGGTGGAGCAGACAAGCACTACTGAAGTGCCCTAGAAGAGCAGCAATTATATGTTTTTGAAGAGAACTAATCAGATGCTATACAATATCAGCTTAAGGTACTTTTGAAGAATACTGCTGAGGTGCTCAGGACCTTCACCAGGATTGAAGACCTAAGGTATCACCAGTAAGTTGCTTTACAAGACTATCATTGAGGTGCTGTAGAAAAGCACCATTAAGGTGCTCTAGAAAAGCAACATTACGGAGCTGTAGAAGAGCATCATATAGGTGGTCTAGAAGAGTAGCATTTGTATGGTCTACAAGAGCACCTTAAAAGTGCACTAGAACAGCACCCATGACCTACTCTGATAGAGCATCACTGAGGTGCATTTAAAAAGAAGGTATGAGTTGTAAGTAGTATAACTACATTGAGGTGCTCAAGAAACTAGTGCTTTTGATGAGCACTACTAAGATGCTATAAAATATCAGCAAGAAGATATTCTCGAACAGTAAACATGAGGTGCTCTTGTACAGTAGCATTGAGCACATTGGAGTTTCACTAGAAACAAACAAAGCACAAATTAGGTGATCCAGAAGAGCACTACTAAAGTGATTTAGAAGAACAGCAATGATATGTTTTTAAGAGCTCTAATAAGATGCTATGAAGTATCACCTTAAGGAACTTTTGAAGAGAACAAATCAGATGCTCAGAACCTTCACAGGATTAGAGTAACCTGAAATGTTTCCAATAAGTTGTTCTAGAAGATCATCATTGAAATCCTCTAGAAAAACACCAGTGATGTGCTCCAGAAGAACAACATTAAGGTGCTGTAGAAAAACATAATTTAGGTGGTTGAGAAAAACACAATTTAGATGCTCTAGAAGAGCACCATTGAGGTGCTTTAGAAAAGCATTCACAACCTCATCAGTTACTCTGGTAGAGTATCATTTTGGTGCATTTGAAAATAATGGATGAGGTGTGCTAGGAGATCCTTGCTTTGAACTGCTCTAGTATAACATACAAAATGCTCTAGAAAACTTCGATTGAAGTGCTTGAGAAGAACACCTGATACTGACAAAAATTAAGCTATTTTGCACCTTAAATTGCTTGTTGGTATACAAATGAGATGCTCTGGAAAATAGGTGTTGAGGAGAATTGCACCTAGATAATCTTGTTCAACATTTTTGAACAGCTTTAATAGCGCAGCAATGAGGTGCTTTTGAAGAGCACTACTGATATGGTATACAACATCAGCATGGAAGTATTTTAGAAGAGTTTTAATGAGGTGCTTTTGAAGAACACTACCAAGATGCTATACAAGATCAACATGGAAGTACTTTAGAAGAGATTTAATGAGGTCAGGATCATTGGAGTGCTCTAGAAAAGAAACAAAGAGATGCTGTAAAAGGGCTTCATTGAGGTGCCGAATCGTGTGCTGCAATCGAATGTGTAGCATTGAGATGCTTTTGAAAAGAACATTGGAAAGCTCCTTTGTATTAGCCTTGCAAAACTTCTTCGTGGTACTCTAAAAACTCACAGTTGAACCCCCTTTATGGTACACTATTGAGGTATTCTATTAAACTACTGTTGATGCTTCATGGAAGAGCTCAAATTAAGTGCTGTATCAGAACTTTGCAACAGCTGGCCCGTTCCCTTACAGAAGGGTAGTTTGTGCCTCTCCATTGAGGTGCACTTGAAGAGCACCATTACCCAAGTAATGATTTCAACTTTATCATAGGTTTGAAGAGTTTATAAGGCTTAGAATGGGCTTGAAGACCATCATAAAACCGTATATAGGACTTGGGTAAGGTGCTCCAGAAGAGTTCCATTTAGAAGCCATGGCGAAGAAGGGTGCCATTTAGGTACTCGAAAAAAGCTGATTAGAGGTGCCGTGAAGTGCCACTGTTAAAAATCTCTTAAAAAGCTGAGATGCTCTAAAAGAGCACCTATTAGCTTCTCTTAATTAGGTGAAGACTTAAATTGAGATTTCGGTAAAGAGCACTTTTGAGATGCTCTTGACGTAACATTAAGGAAGGAAGAGCACCATTAAACTGGCCTTAAAGATCATCCGTTAAGATCTCAGGCAGAGTACCTTGTAATTGCTATAGAAGAGATTCACTGTGGTTCGGTAGAAGAGAACTATTAAGAGAATCGCCCAGAAGAGCACCCGTATGGTGTTCTATAACAGTAGTTGTAAATATACTCTGTCAAGGTATGCTAAGAAGAGTGCCCAAAGGTGCTTCAAAAAAGCACCATTGAGGAATTGTCTTAAAATTTCTGGAAAAAGGAAACTTTTAAGCTGCTCCAGACCAACACCAATACGCAGAATCATGAGGCTTTTACAATGCTACTGAAGGAACTTTTCAAAATCTTTAATAATTCGTTCCGAGCACTTATGTGAACTACCTCACTGCGGATTTAAACATGTGAGACTAAATCCCAAGTTCTTGACAATAATACTACATTATCATTTTCCCCCTCAACTAATTCCCGGCACTTTCCAACTCAATCCCATCTGTCGGACAACCGAAACCTCTCGACTCGCCACCGTCACTGGAAGCTCGAAGCTCGAAGCTCGGAGGAGTGAATCAAATTTCTTCCGCTCGATAAAACACCAAGCAGGACATCCGGTGACAACGAGCATCGAGATTCCATCGATATCAAATTATCTTCCCAGCGAATGGACTTTGGTTTTGTTTGTGTCGTCGTTTGTTCCCAATCTCATCCGTCTTCTTTGCTGTCTGTTACAGGAACGCCCACACACGTGGCAAAATTGGATTTTCCCTGGAAATGTCGGTTGGTGAAAATTCCTTCACGTGTCGGTTTTATTGCCGTTTTAAGCGTTCGTCTGGGTGCTGCCCGTTCTCCTTTTTTGTCGTCCGAAGGAAGCTACGTCGTTGTAGGTTTCGACCTGGCCCGGGGCTTGGGCCGGACAATCGAGTTCCACCACTAACCCAAGATTGGACCCGACAACGACGCACTAAAGCAATCACAATAAATTTTCGTTTAGCAGCTATTTCTGGAAGGTCATAGAGAGTCTCCGTCGTCGCTTTGTTGAAATTGTCTGCTGTTTGGTTAAACATGGCCCCAGCCGCAAACTACTACTGAGTGGGGGCAAACTTTAAGAAAGTCGGAAATCGTTTAGAATAGAATACCCGTGTTTAACGGGCCGGAATTAGGATTCGTTAAAAATGTATAAGCCGTACTACCCTCCGGCCGGGGAGGGGAAACGAGAATTGTCAGAGGGATTTCCTTTTGGCTTTGATCCCATCCCGGAGTTATTTTTCGATATCGGTGTAATCTGTCCCATGTCCCTTTTCGTTCCCCAGCAGCCGGATAAAAGTCTCTATTAGAATCGGTCGGACGACCTTTCCTGCCTCGGACCACGAGTGTATCGATGGGCTTTGGGTTGATTTCAAGCGTCGGACCAGAAGGCAGAAAAACAACTTTGTTCCGTGTGGTTCACGCAGAGGGAATTGGTAAATTGGCCCGGATAAATCACTCCCCACCGGCCGGGATGGATTAACTTCCGGTGACTCATCCAATGTTAGATCGGGTAGTCTGAATAACTTCAGCATCGCTTAGTCCATTAAGTTAAAAGCTACCAGTCGGTTAAGTATTTTACACTAGAAACGAGATCTGATGAGTGCACTGTTAATTGAATTTGTAGCGTTACTTTGCCATCGCAATGCTGCTGGATGGTGATGATTATGTCAATTAGAAATGCATCACTGGTTCCATTTGCAATGACGATGGCTCTCTTCCAGTGACATCTTTTTCTTTTATTGGCTGTGCATATTCTACAGCATCATTGGACTTTTATGAGCTTGAATCTGCGAATACGCAGCGACGGAAATGAGGATTGACAAACGACTTAAGTTGAGGACTCTTTCTGGTTTTTGTTGAACATTTTTAGGGCTATTGGCGATTGCACACGAATAGCTTATTTTTAAACCCATCAATAAATATTTACCCCCACTGGTATGCAAATTATTTCTCACACATCAAATTTGATCTACTACCTTGAATGGAATTCGTTTTTCATACAATACGCAGTTTACCCCAGTAACAATTTGAGTTTTATGAGGGTTCTGTAGACCATGCTAAGGGCTTTTAGAATGCTTTGAAATCTCGATAAAAACTTGACCCAATGGAAAATGCAAGATCCTATTACAGATTTGCATAAAAAGCAGGTTGAATTTTCAATTTTTCGTGACGTGAACAGTAGACTGATGCAAAATTTGACTTTTTCGCTCCACAGTGCTTAAATGGTTTCAAATCGGGTCCTGATTAGCCTCCCAAAGTTACAATTCATTTGGTTATAAACAGACTTCGCACAAGCCATTTGAAGTTTACATGTAAATTACTATAGGAAATCTCAACTTTTTGTTCATTGCCTTCTAGTATTTTTCCATATTGAGCTGCGAAACAGTTCGATAATAATTCTTATAGAAAATTTTCTCAGCTACAACTTTGCTGAAGATCGTTTCTATGTAAAACGAGACAGCAAAAAGTTATTAATTATTTAATAAATTGGTAAACTTATGACAAGATCAAGCAGCTGCTCTGTAGGCAACACTGTAGTTTGCAGTGTGACATAGTAGCCATGATATTTGTGTCCTATTCAACGCCCCAGAAACACCAATGTTGCCTGCTGAGCAGTTGATTGAGCATGATCATAAGACATCAGCGCATTGAACCATTGATAACATTCGATCCTTTACATTTAATCAAAAAGTGGTTTTGAGCAAAGTTGTAGCTGGGAAAATTTCCTACAAGTACAGTTGAAAGCTTTTGAAGCAGACCGATATGGTGAATTATTAGATAGACATGAACAAAAATCTTGGTTTTACCATAGTAATTCCCATACAAACTTCAAATGGTTTGTGCCATCTCAGTTTCTCACCAAATGGGTTCAAATTTTGAAAGGTTAGTCAGGATCCGATTTAGAATCGTTTAAGTAATGTGGAGCGAAAATTTCAAATTTTGCATCACTCTAGTGAACAGATTCTGTAATGTGGCTGCCAGAAGGATTTTAAAATAACGTTATAATTTAGATGTTAGTTTACTTTTCGAACAAAGTTTGCTAACCGCAATGCATTGCGTCTAGAAACTTAACTCTTGAAGGTTTTATACTAAAATATTTATACTGGAAAAACTTTCTTGTACGCTGCAGTCCATTTTTTGTATGGAACCAGCTACGGCCATGTATCAAATTTATCATACACGTTGAACGATGCAATGACCATTAAGAAAATTCAAATTTCATGTTGCCTATATTTTAGCATCTGTCAAAACCGAGGTCGTTTTGATATTCCAGATTGATTTGAATTTTGAGAAAATGACAATCGGAATCCATTTTCTTTTTTTTTTTAATTTTAATTCTTAGGATAGGAAGTTGCAGCACAGTTCTGAGGATGGTTGTTAAACACTTAAGAGGATAGATTCAAGGGATTTTTAAAAGCATTCCTAGCTTAATCTGAAAAGAGTTCGATGAAAACTCCAAATTTTCAGGGTAACTTAAAATCAATTCTGAAGAAAATATCAGGGCAGTCTCAAGAAGACTTCAAACGAGGTTCCAGAGAGCATTCTGAAGAGAACTTCAAAAAAATCCCATGGAGAGTTCCATGCAAATCCCAAGAAAGAAATCACGGGAAGTCACTGAGCATTCTAGGGTATTCTGAGAAGAGTTCAATGTGAATTCAGAGACGTGCTGAGAGTTCAATGTGAATTCAGAGACCCAGAATAATCCAAATAATTGTAAGAAGTGTTTTAAGTGAATATATTTCCACTAGTGTTAAAAGCGGTCGCCGTAGTCGACACTTTTTGTTTTAGATAATCGGCTACCCTTTCTTACGATATTTGCAAAACAAGCTATCAAAGTACTGTACCAAACTAAAATGTCACATGACAGTCTCTGTGTTGAGGACACTGGCAATCCTAACCAGGAATTACCAGAGGGCTCACCGTTGGCAGCGTCGTCTTTCACCTGGATCGACGTCACTTGTGTGTCATTGTAGAGTACCAGTCTGTCATTCATTGTCTCGTTAGAATAAAAGAATAAAGCCTATGCCCCAAGCTGTGTCAACGGACGCCATCATTCTAGATAGAGCTAGAATTAGGGCCTAACAGCTTTTGTAAACAATGACTTCTCTTGATGATTTCTAGAAATTCAAGGCTCGCCCAAGCAAACCAACATCCTCATCGGGTAGGGAAAGAATCCCATATTCGATGATAAGGTTGGTCTGCGTGGACGTGCCTTGAATTCCTAGAAATCATCGATAGAAGTCATTGTTTACAAAAGTTCTTCTTCTTCTTATTCGCATTTCAAGCTTATTTCTTAGCGCATATTAGCTTATTGCGTGCTCTCAACTTAGTGTTCTAAATGCACTTCCACAGTTATTAATTGAGAGCTTTCGATGCCAATTACCAACGCATGAATTTGTATATTGTGTGGCAAGCACAATGATACTCTATGCCCAGGGAAGTCGAGAAAATTTCCAACCCGAAAATTCCCTCGACCGGACCGGAAATCGAACCCGCCGCCTCCGGCTTGGTAATACCGTGCCTTTACTGACTAGGCTATGAGGCCCCATACAAAAGTTGTTACGCCCTAATTCCAGCTCTATCTAGCATTGTCCAAATTCTGCAACTACTCCAAAAGCAGCAGGCAGTTAAAAACCAACTCCACCAGCAGCACCGCGGATCTACTCATCAACAGCAGGGGTTTCTGCAGCAACAGCAGAACGCGGTTCGGAACCAAATCCGGAAGTCATTCTGGATTCATTAGTTGGAGTTCCGGAACTGTTCTAGTTTGATCCTGAGAGCCACTGTACGTTTGCTGCTTGGTATGTGCGATATGAGGATCTTTTCGCCAAGGACGCGCATAGACTCGATGATGGTGTAAAAGTTAGGTTGCTTCTTCGTCGGGTGGGGAAAAACGAGCATTACAGGTACGTGAGTTATATCCTCCATAGTACCCAGAATTATTTCACGTTCGCCGTCACGATCCAGAAGTTTGAATCGCTATTCGGGACCACGGAATTAATGGAGAAGAAACGCTACAGCTACACCCGAAGAGGATTAGGGATTAAGGATTACAAGGTCAGTGAAACTCTTTGAAGGAGACCTTAGAGGACATCTTAGGATTCTAAAAACTGTTAGTATTAACTCTCTGGTAAGGAACAACGAAGACTGGATGGAGAAAAGATACAATTTTAATCGACTTTCTCAAGTAGTTGACCCTGGGCGTAATTCATGGCAATTTGGTGGCCCAGTTCTTCGTCCAGGATCGATTGTTTTTTATACAGATGGTTCAAGATTGAACAATCAAGTGGGAGCAGGAGTAACTGGCCCAGGGATAGAAATATCGGTTCCTATGGGCAGATGGCGAACTGTGTTCCAAGCTGAAATCCAAACAATTTTAGAGTGTTCCATTATATGTTTGCGTAGAAACTATAAGAGTTCAAATATATGCGTCATGTCCGACAGTCAAGCTGCTCTAAATGCTTTAAAGTCGGCGACATGTACATCAAAACTTGTCTGGGAGTGTGTTCAATCACTTCAAAAATTGTCTTGTCATAATGAAGTCAACTTATATTGAATTCCTGGTCATTGCGGGATTGAGGGGAATCTTCAAAAATGGAGCAAAACTGGAAGAATACTTCTATTGCTTGGCAGTCGAAGCGATTCATTAATCCAAACATTGAAATAAAAATAAACAAATAAACTGAAACGTTCGTTTGTCCCTGGTCCTGATGGTTTTCCTGCAGTTATAATATGCCGTTGTATCGCTCACTTCAGCAAGCAAAATTCCCTCGCATTTGGAAGCAATCGTTTATGACACCCATTTTCAAACGTGGTGATCGTTACAATGTTGTTAACTATTGGGGAATCACGAGCCTCTCAGCTGTCTCAAAATTGTTTGAGATTGTAGTGGGTGGAGTTATTCTCGATGCCACAAAAAACTACATATCCACTGATCAACACGGATTAAGGCCCGGACGATCGGTTACCACCAATTTGTTGAATTTTACGTCGAAGTGCAAAACAAGCGCAAGTCGATGCAATTTATACCGACCTAAAGGCGGCGTTCGATAAAATTGATCATAACATACTGCTACACAAGTTATCTCGTCTTGGAGTTTCTATGCAATTGGTTTTTTGGTTGGTGCGTGTACTTCGAGTGAAGGTTGAGGGTTGTGTATCTTCGCCGTTTTCAAACAAGTCTGGAGTTCCACAAGGTAGTAATCTCGGACCGTTGCTATTTATTCTGTTCTTCAACGATGCTGCTTTGGTTTTGGGCGAAGGATTCAAACTGGTCTATGCAGATGATTTAAAGCTGTACATTGTGGTGCGTGCACAGGGTGGAGCAAGGTAGGGCAATTGCTCCTCCTTTTATATATAAGATGTTTATTTCCACATTTCCAAATTATGATATAAAATAACTTGATTTCTTGATAACTTGATTTGAAGGCAAATAACTTCATTTCATACTATAAGGGCACTGAAAACCTTTTATTGCGTCCATTCTTTTGAGATGGTGTCTGAAAATTGCACCACAAAGGTACATGAATGGACAAACTTCAATGAAAATTTTTGGTCAAAAAATTGCACCACAGTGGTGCATACAAAAAATTCTGGTGTAATTTGTTTTTTCAAAGTGGTTCATGGAGGGTTAAAAGAAGAGAATAAATTTAAGGTTGAAAAAATTCACCTTTGTGGTGGTAAATTGTAGAAAAAGCTTTTATTTTGAATAATTCTGGTGTAAAAAATATCATCAATGAATAATTCTGGTGGAAAAATTGAATCACGCAAAAAATTTGGAGGTAAACATTTAACTGAAAATTTCTGGTGGAACGTTTGCAACACTGTGGTGAATGTAGAAGCAAGGTTTTTTCATGTTTCTGGTGCATAATTTGCATCGTTCTGATGAGGGGGAGAGGTAGCTCATCGATTCTTCCGGTTCGCCTCCTAGCATCGTGCTATAAGGTACCAGGCGATAACCAGGGTAGTTAATCGATAGCTCGATGACGTCATTTCGTTGGCGTCTGCAATGGGAAATTATCATAGCAGGCGTTGACGATGGGACGTTGTCGAGTTGTTGAATAGCAACTTTCGTGGTAACTCACCGATTACCTGTCGATCTGCCAAATTTGGAAAGACGTCTGCATTGAATTGTCTCATATAATAATATTCCGCCCACTATATCACAAGAAATTGCGAGTAGCTGAGTGGAATGGAGATAAGTGTAGCATTGGGTACAGGACCAAGTCTCCCCTGGGTGGTGCCAAAAGATAAGCGCAATAGAATCATCAAGTTGCCATAAGGCACGAAATGAGACTATTGCATGGCTGGGTAGTCAAAGTCTTCCATTCGTTAGTCATTTCAGGTGGATTAGAACAGGTTTAGGTGGGCGTTGGCCAGATTTGGATTTTTCAGATGTAATCCTGCATAGGACCCTGTCATTGAACGTCGCGTGAAAGTGGAACTTAATGAAGGCCTAAGTACTTTTTCGTAGTTTTTAGTTTTCGGATTAGAAAGATCGTCGGTTACAGTGGCCTGCTTACTGAGCAGAAAAACGCTGTCCCAGGTCCTTACATATCAAAGAGATTTATGGTAAAATCGCTTGTGTATCGTGTATTTTGCGAAACTCGTTGTTGTCGTTGGTTCCGGGTTTGAATGGATACACAAATTTGAGCAACGGTATTATGTGATATGAGGGGCTCGGTGGCCTTAGAGCAACCGTTTTTGCTTACTGAACAGAACATCTTGAGTCTAATCTCAGGCCCATCCACATTAAAGATTCGTCAATCGTTTTATTTGTTAATATGACTACATGGTAATAACAGCAACTCGGTGATTAAAAAGGTGCTCGTCTGCCTAGTGGCAAACGTTTTTGCTTACTGAGCAGAAGACCGTGGGTTTAGTCCCAAGCTCCTTCGCGTTATATGATCGTTAGGACATCAATTCAGCTTATCGTTTACCAAAACGAACCCTGCTGCAAACCCAACCCTCTTATCCAACATCCCAGTGATTCCTCGTGGAAGTGCAGAGGTGTTCTTGGCTTCCATCAAAGCGAGTGTCATGTCAACACAATCCTTCCCATTCCTTTCTTGACCTGTGTTCGGGCGCGGCCAGCGCTGGTATTGCCTAATTTAAGATCACCAGTTTTTACACATTGAGGATGATTGCTAGTCCCAAGCATCGTCTATTGGTTCTCTGTGTAATTACAGCTGATCTGGCAGTAACAGAGTAGCAACCGTGGGCGGTCAATCAAGCTCAAGCTCAAGCTCAAGCTCATAATTTGCATCGTTCTGATGAATGCAAGCTTCATTGAAAATGTATGGTGGAAAATTTGCACCATTCTGGCGCATGAACCAACAAAGCCTGAAAATTGCATGGTGAAACAAACTTCACTGACAGTTTTTGGTGCACCGTTCTGGTGAATGGAGGAACATGCTTTATTGAAAATTTCTGGTGCAAAATTTGTATCGCTCTGAAAAGAATTTCTGGTGGAAAACTTGCACTGGTCTGGTAAATGAAGGTACAAGTTTTTTTTAAATTAAGCTATATAGAAAACTACTGGAGGAAAATCGGCAACGTTCTGTTGAACGGATGGACAAGCTTTTCGGAAAATGTTTGGTCTCAAATTTGCATCCTTTTGCTCAATAGAGGAACAAACTTTAAAAATAATTTCTGGTGTAAAATTTGCACCATTCTGAAGATTGGAGGGAAGCTGCTTTACTGAAAATTTATGCTTAGAATCTGAAAATAGGAGCAAGCTTTATTTGGTGGAAAACCTGCCACATTCTGATGATACGAGAAGCAAGCTATATTGAACATGTCTGGTGGAAAATGGAAAAAGGATATCTGCACCAATTAGAAGATTGGAAAACAATTTTTATTGAACATGCAAAATTTGCATCGTTCTGGTCAATTTAAATTTTCTGGTGTAAAATTTTCTGGGCAAGTTGTATTGAAAACTTATGGTGCAAGATTTGCAAAAATCTGCTGCATGGAGGCGATAGCTGAATTGAACATTCCTGATGTAAACATTGCACAGTTCTGGGGAATGAAGGGGCAAACTTTATTGAACATTTCTGGTTGAAAAAACTAACAACTTAAACTTGACTTCCGAGAAGAACCTCAAGGGTATTGAATTCTGAAGACAAGTTCCAAAAGAAATAATTTCTTGGGATGATTCCATGAAAATTCTGCGAATAATTTCTAATGAATAATGCAGACAGTTCCAAGATAATTTCGAAAAGAATACCGAGGGAATCAAATTTTGAATGAAATTTCAAAGGGATGTTGGGGAAAATTACAAGGAAATTCCGAGGATAACTTCAAGCTCACTTTGGGAAGAATTTCTGGAGAATACAGAGGAAATTCTTCTGAAAATTTAGGGGAATTCCAAGATGTTCTGAGAAAAAAAAAGGTCCAAAAATTTCTGGAGAAGAACCTCAATGATATTGAATTCCTAGGACAGTTCCAAAATATTTCTGGAGAGAATTCAAAGAAAATTCTGCGGATAATTTTTGTACATCCTGCAGATAGTTCCAAGATAATTTCGAAAAGAATACCGAGAAAATCAAATTTTGAGTGAAATTCGAAAGGTTTAAATCCACAAAATTTCAAGCGAATTCCGAAGAAAATTTCTAGCGCATTCAGTTCCAAGGTGTTCTGTTATAGCTCCAAGATAATTCCGAAAAGAATACCGAGAAAATTAAATTTTGAGTGAACTTCCAAAGGGATTTTGAGGAAAATTTCAAGGGAGTGCCGATAATTTCTAGCTCATTCCGGGAATAATTTCTGGATAATATTGAGGAAATTCTTCTGAAACTCTAAAGGAATTTCAGTTTCAAGGTGTTCTGAGTAAAAGTCAAGGAGAGTTCTAAAAATAATTCCAGAGGACTTCTGAGAAGAATTCCAAAAGAGCTCATAGAGTTTAAAAAAAAGCTTTTGGATTCCCTAATTGAAAAGTGGGTATAAGTTTGCTATTGAACCTTGGTCGATTGTTGTCTTACTAAAAAAACGTCGAAGAATCTTCTCTGAAAATGTCGATGCTTTCACCACCATCTGACGTGATTTCAGCTGAATTCAACCAACAAGGCAACAACATTGCAGCAAATGTATAAATTCGGATAAAGCCCTACTATCGCAACCATTTGACGAACCGATCATAATCGACATCTTCGATGGGATTAAATTGCCAATTTCGATTGGCTGACTGAAAGCAGTTTGCATTGAAGAAGATGAACCACCACCGGAGCAAAAAATGAATAAAATTAGCAAAATTTAACAGTAGGGAAAAAGTGAGAGGAGGACAGCACCATCTACGACGTACTTTGGAGTACTCCCCATCCCCAGATTAAATGCACCAAAGAAAAAAAATGCCCCTTCTTAACAAGATTCCTGTGTACGCTAGTGTTGCTAAACTGTTGAATGGTGAAACTGAAGCCCCCGACCTGCTTGCGATGTTGAAATTTCGTGTGCCGAGCAGATCTCTTCGGAATACAACGCTACTGCAGCCAAGTTTTCACCAAACCATGTTTGGGAACAACGAACCAATCTCAGCATGTATTCGTGAGTTTACGGCTGTCGAAGAGTTTTTCGAGTTCAATGAACCAACCGAACGTTTTGCAAATTGGATTAGGTCTGTGTTAAATTAGCTTTTATATATTCATTAAGATTAAATTGTCAGATGAATTATTTTAAATACAAATACAAATACAAATACAAATTTCTGTGACCCACAAAATCCTGGAACTTTCTAAGAAAGATCATAGTAATATATGCAGGTCTTATTACAGGTCATTGCCCGAACCGTTATCACTTGAAGCTGATTGGAAAACTTCAAGATGATGTATGTCGCTGCTGTCGCATAGAAAAGGAAGACTCGGAACATTTTCTATGCCACTGTCCAGCAATTTTCAATAAAAGGCGTAAGTTCTTCGACAAGGGGCTGATAGAAACCTTTAACATTTGGAGAACAACGCCCAGTACGACAGTGCTCTTTATTAGAAGAATAATGCCTTGCTGGGATAATGCTATTAGTCAAACGATGGCGATCACTCCTAATAATAGTGATACGGCATCTTGACATAGCTAAAGAAAAAAAATTGGGAATATATCACAATAGATCAGAAAAATGGTCGCAGTGATGAAAATACACGACAAGGAAAAAAAAGTAAGAGGTTGTATCCAAGACACGACCATAGATTTAACGAAGGATTAAAAGAGGTAGTTTGATGTCACAGCAATAGAATATTATAGATTAAATTGATTTCTTAACTCGTTATCAGTAAAAAAAAGAAGTACAGAAATCTCGTGTTACCAAAAACGGGAAGGCATCACATTTTTCTAAATACACAAATTGTAACCGCGGTAAGCGCCAGGTAATCAGTTCAATTAATGACTAATAGCGAAGGAAACTGCTTCTCGCTATTAATCTACAAACAAGTCTTGCTTAATCGCTTAAAATGTTCAACATATATGAAAATAGATCCTTGACAAGGCGATTTTCTCACCCTTATAAGCAGTGTTGAAAATATTCACCAAAACTCACTATGACTCGCAAACTTTTACCTTGTTGAGCTTCGTGAAATATCGTGAACTTTTTCAACCCGGCCTAGAAGTTTTTTTCTGACTGTTTCTGAACACACCGCTAGGGGCAGAAATTCAACCAGTTCTCCTACATCTTACATATGAAACAGTTGTCTTTAATCCCTTGAGCACAATTTGAGACCCAGCTCCGCAAGAAAATTGTTCCGGTTAATACGGTTAACCAAACGCTAATTTGCGGCCAGATTCCTATGGTGGGAAATAGTAAAAACAGCGCTTTCACCTTTCACTGAGAAGCTTATTTTCCGAGCTAATCAGATTTACAATGAAGACCTAGAATTCTCAATAAAGCCACTCTATGCTGTCGATGCAATGCTTGTCTACGTTTTTTTCAATCATATTTCAATCATAAAAGTGCTACTTCAAGCATCAAAGACAGAAATCCACCCAAGCAAGAACATTATTCTAAATTTTCATTTAATTTATTCTCTGAGCTAATCAGGCTGTTAGGAACACAATAGGAACATGAATTAAGCGCTTCAATGCGCCCAAAAGGATCTAAGTCAGACGCAATTAGATGTAACATCTACTAAGAGACCAGCACATACCAATTTGGAGGTTAAATTTTGCAACAACTAACAATGTCTATGGTTTTTTATCAACCCTCACGATCTCAGTTCAACTCAGGAATGTGTCAACACCCTGCTTCATTTATATTAGGCGCAACACCACCAAAATACCCTTTTATTTGAGTAACTCTTGCTCAACCTACAAAAATGCAACATGCATTGAACAACCACAAATTCGCAACTCTATTTAAAATTTAAAATGAACAACCACCGAGTAATCAAGTTGTTTGAAACTAGCAAAGTTTATCATACTTCTGTGATTAAGAAATATTTCCCTGAATTTGTAAATTCCCAGAGATTCCCCGATTTTCCAGGTCCAAAATTGAATTCCCTGATAGCCCTGATTTTCCAGGTAATCGACACCCTGCAGTTTAGAACAATGCTGTCGATTGTTTTCCTCGATGTTCTTAGAGATGTAAGCGGTGCGAAAATGAAATATGTATGTATTAGGGAAAACATCTATCACAGAATCTGAGCCTACCGGACAGAACCCACGTTTATGCTTTTGGATGCAAATTTTAAACCCCTTCTATTGAGAGAATTCGGCAAGATTTTTTTGGCATAATTCTCTTAATAGGAGGGGCTTAAAATTGTCATCAAAAGGCATATATATAGGTACCGTCTGGCATGCTCAGTGCCTGGTATCAGTATTCAGCGACTGTGTTAGGGAAACCACTTTTCCCATTAAGGAAACGCCTTGTTTTTTGATGTCAATATTACGCATTTTAGTGCGGAATTTATGGTTTATTCAATAGCGAAAATTGATTGGAGAAAACCTTACGAAGTGTTTCTGGTTGATTGACATGGTCATGTGATATGACTGACATCGACACTTCAATACTTGACGCATTTGACCACAAACGTTTTTTTGCTGAGTATATTATCAAAAAGCTGATGTGGCTGGCAGCAAGGCGAGCTTTTCGTTGTGGACTGGAGAAAAACAGTACTCACCACACGCGGTGATTGAATGAACAGCGTTCGGTGAGACCGGATGGAATTCAATTTTGAAATCTGTATGGAAAGCGCTTTTCGCACGAAATCGGTGACAATTTTAATTATCATAGCAACAGTTGCACATTCGTGCAATTTTCAATAGTGACATTTTGAAAAATGATAAATATTTAATTTTAACAGATTCGTAGAAAAATCTCCCATCGATTTTTGTATTAAAAGTTTAAATTCATCATCTCTTGATCAAAATCTGACCCCCGCTTGCTGCTGCTGACGACCGACCGGACACCACCACACACGGTGATTGAATAAGCAGAATTTTGAAATCTGTGTCAGGGAAAGCGCTGTTTGCAGGCAATCGATGATAATTTTGATCACTATTGCAACCGTTGGACATTTGTGTAGTTTTCAGTAATTACCCATTGAAAATTAATAAAGTTTTACATTTATCATTTTCGTAGCAAAATTTCCAATCGATTGGCTTGTTTAGATTTAAAATCCATCCGCTATTGACAGAGCTATAAGTGGTCAAAACCTGACCACTCTTCGTAATGCGGTCACCTGTGTTTTTTTTTTTTTTAAATTGCACCCCCAATGTGTTGCCGAAAGACGTAATCCTACGTCAAAAAATCTTAACTGCAGGCAAAAGATGCCTTCTACCGCTAAGTGCGCTAGTGTTCTCCAATGAAAAGTAGATCCACTTTCTGTTCTGTGACATGAGTGTACGAATACAGACTGTCGTGCACGACAACGAGGCGAGTGTAGTTAAAAACGTCAACCGTTTCAACCCCTGATTTCCACAATCTCAGCACAGTAATCCAACGTGACAACACCGACTAATGAATTCAATTATCGGCATCCTGTCATTTGCATGTGTACCTAGGTGCCGAACAACGATCCGAAATCATCCGGATAAAATCCCAGCAGCTAAAGCAGCTGCACTTGTGAGTTCTTTCCCTGTAAAATTCAAATCAGCACTAATCAAACATACTCTCACCAGACATCCAGGTAGTGTGAGTGATGCGCTCTCCGTCCTCCGTCAGAAATCCGAAATGTGTAAAACTTGAGTCAAGCATAAATCAAATCCCGTCACATCCTGGATTCTATAGCGAAGCGCTCTCGTTCAACTTCAATCGAAGTGGTGTTCTCCCACCTCATTTCATGCCATGTGTGTGTGTCTGCTGCAGGTAAATTCGCGCCGAAGAGCTCCAGCAGCAGATTGCAAATAAAAGTCACTTGATTTGTGCTACAATTGTTATGCAAAATGTGCGCGATTTCTCTTCCGTGTTCGACTTGTTACCCCTAAGGTAGAAAAGCATGGTGAAAGTGTAAAGTCACTATAAATTCCATCCGATTGCAATTTTCCACGCCAAAGTGGGTAACGGGGATGGGAATGGAAAAGGATTAAGAATGCAAATGTAGCAATGGTCGCAATTTATGGCACCGTTCGTCGCCTACAACCTGCAAAAGGATGGAGGGACAGAGTGAAGATCGATCGCTCCTCCGAAAGGTGCTGATTAAATGCACAAAGGAACACGATTTGGTGGAAGGAAATTAATCCGAATGGAACCGTGGCAATCGCAGTTTCGATTCGGTTCGAGTGAGCTCGAGATTGATATTGAAAAGTTACAAATGAAAGGGGGAATTCATTGGCTCTTCCGGTTGGGATGCATTTTCTGTCACATCGAAAATTACTTGTCAGATCCCATTCGATTCCATCCGATACGTGACGAAGGAATGGTCCATCTCAGTGCGGAAATGAATTAACTGTACAAGTGATTAGGTTGCGAACCCCGATTCCCTGATTTAGATTATGAAAAATCACCAATTTCAACTTATTTATCACCCTCATGCTTAACCCGTTTGTTGAAAGGCGGAAAACCGAGCAACTTGGAACGTGACTTTTCCCTTCCGAAAACGTAGAAGTTTTTCAACTTTCCGCCGGATAGAAAAAAAAATAATAAGAAGAGATGAGAAAACAATTATAATCTCACGCTTGGCCCCACTTACCAATTCAAGCATTCGAAAGCCACCCCCGGAATAACAGCAAACAAACAGCAAGAGAACAAAGTCAACCCAAAGGAAGCAGCATTCCAACTGTCCACCATTTTCCCACTCAACCGGAATTGGAATTTCGCACCTTTGTTTGCTTGGATCCCAAACCGGTTCAGTTTCGGTTTTTTTTTTTCTCTTTTGTTGACACGTGTTTTGTGGCTTTCACCCCCATCTCCCATCCAGTGTTGTCCAGAGCCGCCCGGATGGTGGACGGAAACGGAAAGGTTCGTTTTGGGGTTCCCTCTAGCGAATGTCGCGCGTTGGTCTCCCCCTTAAATATAACAGTAAGTAACAATGGATGCGGGTTCGCTTTAATGGATCAATGGTGGGAAAACAATTTGGACGGAGCGGAAAAGGTAATGTTTCGTTGTTTTTTTTTTTTGTATTCGTTTTACCTTTTGGTTGTTGTTATTGTTCCGATATGAGTAATGATGGGATCCCGGGTACAACCGGCTGTCGGGTGAGCAAACGGTTTCAAGCCATTGTGCTTTGCGGATGAATGATACAAATGGTTCACTTTTATTTGGGGGTTGGCAGCCAACAGGTACATTATTGGGGTTTGGGATTAAGGCTTTCAGTTTGAAGTGGACATTTTAAAGTTAAAATGACAATTTCATGTCTTTTAGCACATGGCTTAACCGGTTCAGTTTCAATTCCAGGACTGTTTTCAAGATTTTCAAATTTTGATCCGCGAATTCTGCGATTTCTCAAAAGAAATCCGCGTCTTCAAACACTAATCCGCGACAAATGAAAAACTGTTTTCAATTCTTAAAATACCAATCTTCCGTTGATTTCGATTGCCACTTCGGGAAATGTTATAAACTCACAAACCCATCATGCGTATTGGTCATGCTTTTTAAAAATAAAACAAATGATTTATGGATCCCATAAATTTGCTATCGAAAAATATGTATGAATTGAATAAGTAAGAGCACGGTCCAATTCTTACTTCCATTTCCAAACTCTGCACTCTTTTGTCTACCCCTATTTATTTTTTAAACAAACAATTTACTAAATTGATATTAGTCGCAGATCCCAAATCGGTAACTACTAGATCGCTACAATTTTTTTTACAATTTTAGGACAGTATATGACGTTTATGTATTGGCACGACGGGAGGATCAATTCAGTCCAACTTGGTGACTCTTTTACTGTCTACAGATTAGACCGTAATTCATCCAGAAGCATCCGTACCAGGGCCCCACAAAGTCGCTTTCAATCGAAAATCGTCAAGTGACGATGAAGCTGTCAATCCTCACTTTCATTTGAAAGTCATTCTGTCTTCTCTTCGAGCAGATCCCCGTCAACATCAACAGAAGCACTTTCGATCGGTTATCATGCTGTTTGTTTTGACTTGACTCGTGTTCATTTCTTCTTTCATTGTCAAATGAATTTACTTTTGCATTGAAGTGAAGCTGTTCGATACAAATTCGCGCAGTTTTTATGACTTTTGTTGATTGTTCACTCGGTTCATTTAAGCGTGTGCGCATAGATCTGTACACGTGGTTGTAAAATTCATCATTGTTGGGTGGCTTGTTTACCCATCAATATGTGTATTTTGAAATCGGGGTGACGTCTAGAAATCGAAAATTGATATGCGCCGCCATTTTTAAATCCAAGATGGCGGCTTCCAGTTTATGAAAAAGTGGGAAATGCTGTCAAATACTTATCAATAAAGGTATTTTTTGGAATCGGGATGATATCTAGAGGATGAAAATCGATATCCAACGCCATTTTGTGAAAATGCAGTCAAATACACATCCCGAGTAGCATTGCAAGGCTTATAGAGGTTTTATAGCATTCTACAGAACCCTCATAAAACCAAAATTGTTACTTGGAACCAATATTGGTATTTTTGTGATCCGTATGAAGTCTACCGATCGAAAATTGATATGCGACGCCAATTCGAAATCCAATATGGCGGCTTCCGATATCAGAACAAGTGGGAAATATTGTCAAATACCCATCAATATAGGTATTTTTGGAATCGTGATGGCGTCTACAGGCCGGAAATCGATATCCGACGCCATTTTCAAATCCAAGATGGCGGCTTCCTATTTCAGAAAAAATGTGAAATGCTGATGCTCCCAAATGCTCCCAGCAATTTGGGTATTTTTTAAATCAGGGTGACATCTGGAGATCGGAAATCAATATCCAACGCCAATCGAAGATGGCAGCTTCCGATTTACGAAAAAGTGGAAATACAGTCAAATACACATCCCGAGTAGTATTGCAAGGTTTATAGAGGTTTTATAGCATTCTACAAGCCTAAACCATGGTCTACAGAACCTTCATCAAACCAAAATTGTTACTTGGGATCAATATTGCTATTTTTTTTAATCAGTATGAAGTTTACAGATCGAAAAATGATATGCGACACCAATTCGAAATCCAAGTGGCAGCTTCCGATTTCAGAGCAAGTGGGAAATATTGTCAAACCCATAAAAATAGGTATTTTCGGAATCGTGATGGTGTCTAAAGGCCGGAAATCGATATCCGACGCCATTTTTAAATCCAATTTCTTTCCATTTCAGAAAAAAATGGGAAATGCTGATGCCGTCCCATCCATATGGGTATTTTTGGAATCAGGGTGACATCTGGAGATTGGAAATCAATATCCGACGCCATTTTGAAATCCATGATCGGTTTAAGAAAAAATTGTAAACTCTATCAAATACCCATACAAACGGTTTTTTTAGAATCAGGGTCTAGAAGCCGGGAATCGATATCCGACGCCGAAAATTGATGTTACGTCGTCTTTAAATCCAAGATGGCGGCTTTGGTTCAGAAAAACTGTGAAATACTGTCCAATACCAATCAATGTGGGTTTTTTTTTAATCGGGCTGACATCTAGAAGGCAGCAATAGATGTGCGACGCCATCTTGAAATTCAATATGGTACACGCAAACCAAAAATCTATTACAATGAATGTTAGTTCCGTTTCCTATCATCCTCTGTTCATGAACATCGCAGCGAATGTTAGAAGTTGGCCTTACAGGCGATGTAATGGTTTTTTGTCTTTTTCATTTCGTGTTCTATCTACGCTTTCGACTATACCAGTAAGCTTGTAGAACGACGCACATTGTAGAACATTGTAGAACGACGCACACACTTGTCTCGAATCTCTCCAGCAGAAAAAGCATACGAAGTCGAGTATGCGAGAAAATGAGCGCTTCATGTTTGCTTTTAGGCTATCCATATTCAGGAGCATGGAGAAAGTACAGGTCTGATAATCGAAGCGTTCTTGGTTTCGAGTTCAGTCGGCAATCGGATTCCTATTTTTTTCGACATAACTAATTTACCTCACTAATACACTCTACATTTTTCGGTCTCCAATTTTCTTGCATTGGACCGCAGCTAGGTATATCGCATCCTCGGTTCATGTGGTCTCCAGTAACATCCTCTGATGATGAATCCCACATAATTGTAAGCGAATCTTACATCCCCCGGTTGAGTGTAGCTTCCAATTTCAGAAGAAGTGTCAAATAGCCTACAAATGGCATCGTATATCGATTTTCAGCATCTACGCGTGGTCTCCGTTCGGAAAATACCCAGATCTTAGGGTATTTGACACTGTTTGTGAAACCCGATGGCCGCCATATTGGATTTCAAAATGGCATCGAATATCGATTTTCGGCATCTACACGTTGTCCCCATTCCGAAAATACCCAAATTGTAGGGTATTTGACACTTTCTGAACCCTGATGACCACCATATTGGATTCCAAAGGGGTATCTGATATCGATTTTCGGCATCTACGCGTTGTCCCTGTTCTGAAAATAACCATATTGTAGGGTATTTGACACCTTTTCTGAAACCCTATGGCCGCTATATTGGAGTTTAACGTAGCATCGGATATCTATTTTCGGCAGCCACGCGTTATCTCCATGCCGAAAATACCCATATCTTAGAGTTGACACGTTTGAGGAAACTTATCTTGATCATCTTGGATACCAAAATAACGTCGAATATCGATTTTCCGCACCTGCGTGTCGTCCTCGTTCCGAAAATACCCATATTGTGGGGTATTTGACACTTTCTGAACCCTGATGGCCGTCATTTTGGATTCCAAAATAACGTCGAATATCGATCTTCCGCACCTTCGTCTCGTCCTCGTTCCGAAAAGACCCATATTGTGGGGTATTTGAGACTCTCCCTGACCCCGATGGCCGCCATCTTGGAGTCCAGAATGGCCTCGTTAATTTAATTTTCGTTTAATGTAAAAAAATATATTTTTACTACATATAATCTGGATGCCATCCCTATCGGCAACCTGTTTTGTGCGGATACTATATTTTGATGCCTGCGTCGTCAGGTCGTGACAAGTCGAATGAGCCCCGAATTGAAGTGAAAGTGGAAAAAAGCGAAGGAAGCAGTTTTCGAGTCATTCATTGCGTCAATTGAAACAAGTCTTTGCTTCTAATGAAATGAACTGAAGCACTCGACGAACGAAACAAGTGATAGTCCAGTCATATTTGAAAAGAGGAATGTTCATCGTGACTCGATGACTAACAAGGAAATGATATTGCTCGAAATGAAGCGATTCTGCGGAGAGTTCTTTTTCTTATCTTTGTTTCGAAAAGGCAGAACCCTGATCCGTACTCGCGGTGGTGGTGTCCTCATCGCTGTTTCCAACGCATTCGCCTCCTGCGTGATCGCCAACGAACGGTTTACTACAATTGAAGCGGTTTGGGTTAAAGTCGGCCTCGCGGAACATCCTCATTGGAGCGGTGTATATTCCCCCTGAACGTCGACATGACTGCAGCACAATGCAGCTTCATTTGGATGCTGCAGAATTTGCATCCTCCTTGGCTGATACCAACGGATGTGCTTCTTTTGTTTTGTGATTTTAATCAGCCTGGGCTTATCTGATCACCCTCCGGTCAGGGTTATGCGTTTCCAGATCCGATTGCATCGTCAACTTCTTCTGCCAGCCGCTTACTTGTAGACGGCACTGCTTTCCATGGACTGAGCCAGATAAACCTTGTTCCCAATTTCAAGTCTCGTTTTCTTGACTTGGCTTACGTAAGCGAAAGTGCACTTCTGGACTGTGTCGTCGCTGAAGCGCCTGACGTCATCGTTCCTCTCGACACTTTTCCACCCTGCTTTGGATGTATCTATCGCGAACGGATCTCAAATTCGTTTTGATGAAACCTTGACTGACGTTAAGTACTAAGCTGATGCATGATTTTAATATTTCACCTGACCATGGTAGTATCGCCTAATTAATATCCAGTTTAGATTGGGACGACTTATTGGACACCGTTGACATTGAGTCCGCCGCTCAAACTATTTCCAATGTCTTGGCATATGTAATTGACAGAAACGTTCCGAAAAAGATTCATCATCATACGACCGATCCACCATGGCATATGTACGAACGAATTTCGTCGACTGAAATCCACCACTAACGTCACTATGTCAGGAACAATCACGAATACAAACGAGTTGCAAAACAGTACATTCTTCAGTATCGACGTGGATTGCAGAGAAGGCTTAAGTCACGTCCCTAGTAGTTTTGGGAGTTTGTCAACGAACAACGTCATGAAGCTGATCTGCCATGGTCATCCATGATACGTAATGGTAACGTGGCCTCATCTACGCAAGATATCAGTTAGCTGTTCTCTGAACAATGTGCTAGCGTCTTCACGGACGAGAGACTGAGTGACGACTATGCCCAACTGGCAGCCAGTTACGTACCAAACCACTAATGCCAAACCATGAGAAGAATTGACATCAATCCAGAGATGCCGGAATTCCATCGGCGTTCCTCACAACGCACTTGGACAGTTTGCTGTCACCACTGCTGCACGTTTTCAACGAACCGTTGACGTCGGCGTTTTCCCATCCTGTTTGAAGCTCGCGCACTTGTTTCCAGTACACAATAACAAACGGGACGTTGGCAACTACCGTGGCATCACTTCGCTTAGCACTGTTGCTAAATTGTTCAAACTCGTTGTTATGGAACCGTTACTCACTCACTGTAAGCCGTATATTAGTATCGACCATTACGGTTTCATGGCTGGTAGCTCCACTGCTACTAACTTGCTGTGCCTTACTTCATACATCTCTGACACTATGTAGGATCGTGCTCAGACGGACTTATCTGCTGCCTACGATACATTGAATCACCGCATATGAATCGCAAAACTGGACATGCTTGGTATCCACGACAGCCTTTTGCAATGGATTCAGTCGTACCTCACCGATCGCTATCTAACTGTTGTCATTGGTGATCACCAGTCCCGTATGTTCGCTGCCATGTCCAGCATACCCCAGGGTAGTCACCTGAGACCGCTGATTTTCCTGATTTACTTTAACGACGTGAATCTGGTAACTGAGGGACCACGATTAACTTACGCAGATGACCTTAAACTCTTCCTTCGAATTCACTCAATTGAAGACTGTTGCTTCCCTCACCGTCAGCTGTATGATTTTGCTGATTGGTGTATTGGTGAATCTGAATCCAAGTGCTTGGTTATCTCTTTTTCGCGCAAGAGAAAGACTATTCTGTTAAACTACGTTGAAATTGAGCGCGTCAGTCAAATTAAGGACCTAGGTGTGATTCTGGATACAAAACTCTCTTTCAAGCAGCACATCTCGTATGCCGTCGACAAAGCTTCCAGAATTCTACGGTTTATCTTCAGGATTGCCAAAGACTTCACGGATATCTACTGCCTTAAATCGTTGTACTGCTTCTTGTCTCGCTCCATATTAGAATACTGCTCGGTTGTCTGGACTCCTCACTACAACAACGGTGTCCAAAGAGTTGCCGATTGCCCAACAAGTTGACATCAATGTTCAACCCTGAGCCTTACGGAATAATTCAATGCTACGTCTGCTCATAGAGCAAACTAATTATAGCTTGTTCGGCGCGTAGTTGAACTGTTTAAACCATGAGTTTCGGAAAGGGTGTATGCGTGAGCTTGTTTGGAAGACATTATTGGCTGCTTTTAGAGACGTCGCTTCATTTGAATAGCTTTTTGTTAAGTCGGTCGTAGATTGTGGTAATGTAAGGAGCACGGTGGCTACAGAGCAACCGTTTTTGCTTAATGAGTAGAAGATCATGGGTTAAATCCCAAGCCTCATTATATTACTGAGTTGATCTATCATCCAGGCCACTATTGTAGAAAATTGTTAACAACAGAAATTGGAGGGACGGTTCGCTGTTGATACTTATATTTAAAATCGTAATGATTAGTTTTTCTCTGCCATCACTCAGGTTAGATCAATTTGAGTGCTTTCGAAAACGTAATTTCATTTGAATAGCCTGTTTAATTAAGGCTTAAACATTCGTTACGTCGGTCATAGCTTATTATGATAACCTGATCAATGCATAAAGAGCAAATCGAAACATTGAACGTCGTGTGAAAGTGGAACTTAATGAAGGCCTAAGTACTTTTTCGTAGCATTTAGTTTTTTTAATTTGAAAGATCGTCGGTTGCAGTGGCTTGCTAACTGAGCAGAAAAACGTAGTCCCAGGTCCTTTCATATCAAGGAGATGTATGGTCAAATCGCTTGCTTATCGTGTATTTTTCGAAACTTTTCGTCGTCGTCGGTACCAGGTTTGAATGATCAAAGCAACTCGAATAACGGTATGATGTGATACGATGGGGCTCGGTGGCCTTAGAGCGACCGCTTTTGCTTACTGAGCAGAACATCATAAGTCTAATCTCAGGCCCATCCACATTCAAGATTCGTGAATCGTTTTATTTGATAATATGACTACAATGTAATAACAGCAACTCGATGATTATAAAGGAGCTCGTTTGCCTAGTGGCAAACCTTTTTGCTTACTGAGCAGAATAGCGTGGGTTCAATCCCAAGCTCTTGCGCGTATATGAAAATAATCGTACACTGGATTACCGTCGAGCCGTCTATGTTGCGATTAGTGCTGCTATTTCCGGTATCGACTGGCGACCATTAGAATTAGCTGGATGTGTTGACGATGCCGTTGAATATTTCAGTCAATTTGTACCGATTGCCCGCCCCGAACCAAAGCCATCGTGGTCTAACGGTCACTTGCGTCGACTGAAACCGTATAGGGCTAAATCGCTACGAAGATACTGCCAAAATCGTTCGTACATTACGAAGCAGGAGTTCAACCGCACAAGTAACGACTATATGGTCGTTTTTAAATTCTAAAAAGAACGAAGTCGATTTGCCATTGTCAGTTCATCTCGGTGAGCAAACCGCTGACTCTGAACCGGAGAAATGCTGCCTTTTTGCTCAACATTTCATGAGTTCGTTCAATGAATCTTCGGCCTCACCAAATCAAGTCACGATGGCTAAAAGCGTTTAAGCATTTGAGCTCCGTCCGTTTCACATCAGTGAACATATCGTCAATCTACATCTTCAAAGGTTGAAACTCTCGTTTGCTGCCGGGCCAGACGGCATTCCTGCGTGTCCGTTCTGAAGCTGTGTTCGGAGTCGTTGCCCACTTCCTTGGTGAAGTTATTTAATCTGTCACTACAGGAGAGTAAATTTCCTGAGGTGTGGAAATTTTCGTATATGTTCCCCGTCCACGAGAAAGGAGATAAAAGGAATGTCCAGAATTACAGAGACATCAAATCACTATGTTGCTGCTCCAAAGTATTAACATCTCCACGGCTCAACATGGATTCTACCCAAAACGGTCAGTTACAACCATTTTAACCGAATTCGTGTCACTCTGCGTTCGGACCATTGACTCTGGCGGACAAATCGACGCTGTTTACACTGATCTCAAGGCTTCATTTGACCGAGTAGACCTCAGCATTCTTTTGACCAAGCTTGAGAAACTCGAAGTGTCTGGATCCTTCATCTCGTGGTTTAAATATCTTACGAACCATTCGCTTTGCGTTAAGATTGGAGCTTCTCGTTCTGAAGTGTTCACGAACGTTTCCGGCGTTGCCCAAGGAAGTAATCTGGGACCCCTTCTGTTTACGCTTTTCATCAACGAGCTTTCGTATCTACTGACACCTGGATGCCGGCTATTCTACGCTGACGATGTCAAAATGTATGCGGTTATCAATTTCATAGCTTTTTTTATCTAGTTCGTTTATTTGTAAGGCTCAATTGCGTTAGCTTTACGGAGCCGATAATTCATTGTTCTTTGTTTGTAACAAAATTCACTTAATTCTATGTCTAGTAGGAGTTGGGCCGGATACTCGCGGCTTACTCGAGGTTAGACGGGTACATTGTCGAAGGATAGGAAAAGGGGAGGAGCTTGGGAGTAGGGTATCGTTGCCTCATCAGAGCGTTGTCGCCAGTGTGAACGGTAGTGTGGTTCTAGATTCGTCTGGAGTTCGACCGGCTATGGTGTAATTGCATAGCTGATTGTGAGGAGTTGCAGCTGATTGTGGATGCAGAGTTGGTGCTCCCGTAATTTCTTGACGCTCAGCATCAACAAGTGCAATGTGATATCATTTCATCGCAAACAAAACCTGATAATATTTGATTATTCCATTTCCAAACATTAGAGAGGATTAGCCAGGTTAAAGATTTGGAAGTAACACTCGATTGTGAATTGACCTTCAAACCGCACTACAATGACATCCGGACTAAAGCTAACAGGCAGTTTGCCTTTATGTTCAAAATATCTGAAGACTTTCGCGATCCGCTTTGCCTGCATTTTGTTCGTTAGTACGTTCAATCTTAGAGTATAGTGCTGTCGTCTGGTGCTCATACCAAGCATGCTGGATAGCCAGATTTGAGAGTGTACAGAGAAAGTTCGTTCGCTACGCGCTTTGTCATCTGCCTTGGCGGCGTGACACGGCTTACTTGCCTTCTTACGTGGATCACTGGCGTTTGCTAGGAATTGACACCTTGGAACAAAGAAGACGGAACGCTTAAGCTGTGTTTGCTGCTAAGATCATAACCAGCGAGATTGATTCCCCCGAATTACTTCGGCAGCTTTTCTTTTACGCACCTGAAAGAGTGACTGGACAGCGTAATTTTGTACATCTTGCAGCTCGTAATCGGCAATATGGGTCGAATGAAGCTATCCGTGCCGTCGTTAATGTGTTTAATGACGTCTATGTATTGTTTGACATTAATGTGCCGTTAACTGTTTTCATTAGAAGACTGCCCTGAATTAGAGCTGGGACTTCAAATATCCGGATACTTCAGTTTTTTTTTTCAATAAAATGACTTTCAGACAAATGGAATATGGTATTCAGCATACAGAATATCATGCTTTCTAGTACCCAATATTGAAATAAAATAAATAGAGAAAACATTGAGATGGTTATCAGGCGGATAGTAACTATCCGGATATCCGGATAGTGGGATTTCAAATTTTGTCTCCCTTTACTGTTCCAAATATTTGTCGAAAAGTTGGTTTTTAGGTGCCCATGTGGCCTGATCTGGAATGGCAAATTTGTTAATTTAAAAAAATTAATAAAATTGAAAAATCAAAATATCCGGATAATCCGAGTCCCTACACTGCCGTGAATTAGAACATGTCCTGTTTTTGTTTTAGTTATAATTTTTTAATTCATTCAGCTTATCGTTTACCAAATCGAGCCCTGCTGCAAACCCTACCCTTTTATCCAACATCCCAGTGATTTCTAGTGAAAGTGCAGAGGATTTCTCGGCCTTCAACATAGCGGGTATCACGCCTACACATTCCTACCCTTTCCTTCTTTGAACTGCGTTCGAGCGCGGCCTAGTTGTCTAGTTTGAGATCACCAGTTTTTACACATTGAGGATAATTGCTAGTCCCAAGCATCGTCTATTGATTCACTGTCTAATTACAGCAGATCTGGCAATAACAGAGTAGCAACCGTGGGCGGTCAATCATGCTCATGAGTATCGCTTCTGATTTAAACAATTAAGGGTTGGAATATCAACAAACGCGTATTTGTCGATGAATACTGAACTGATTTGTTCATTTCAATCATATGTGACAGCGAAGATTTTCAAAATAAACGCAATTCATCTACCACTACTGCTACTACTTCTTGCGTGCGATGGTAAATGCTAAAAATGGGCACTGGTAACACTTACTTAAGAAAGAGGCAGAACATTCTACGACCTCCCATAGGTGTTACAGGAATTTGAGGGCTTGTTGGTGGGAAAGATGAAGCCAAAGGATACATTTAGTTGGCAGCTTTAGTATGCCGTTTGACTTCAAACTAATTGCCTCAACATAACAGATAGACAAGTTGAAAATTTCTGTTTTAAACAAAGTTGATAAGATGGGCAATACCTTTAAGATAATAAATTGTTCAGAGTTGAGACATAAATTTACCAGTACATATTTTGAAATTTTGATTGAATGGAACAACAAACGTATCTCATAGTTAATAACGTGGTCATGACTTGACTATCTTTTGTCAATTTAAAAATGTTTCGAAATAGAAACAGAGTTCGAATTTCAAGAAAATGCACAAAAGTAAATTGCCGCTTCAATGGTAGGAACTTGATTGATCACACAGAACTAGAAACCCCATGGACAATGTTGAATATTCAGCATTGATCTCCATCAGCAATTTGCATTCTAATAATCATTTGTCTCATAATCCTAAAATCGTGCACATCTTAAAATTCGACTCGATGATTACTTCTTAGAACGCTGATAAGTACTTTCAGTTTCGTGCGCTAAGTCGATAATCAATTATTTGAAATTATCATTTGGAATGCCTCAATTGCCACCTTATGTAGCACTATTTGGTAATTTGACAACCCAAGTAACAACTATGGTTTTATTAGGGTTCTGTAGACCATGATTAAGACTTGTAGAATGCTTTAAAACCACGATAAAACTAATAATTTTTCTTGGGCAGTAGCAACGAGTGGCATAGAACTGTATGCAATCAGCAGCAGTTACTCATTTCAAGCATTTATTTGAATCTACCTGACACGTTCTCGCAAACATCTGTTGCCTCCTCATTTGCACGTTGTCCGTCAGAATGCTTACCTGAAAAGAAATAAAACAAAATTTTAGCATAATGTTTCGATCCTAGAAAAAGCAACGATTGAGCTCCATTCATGCAAACGACTAAAATTCCTCCAATAATGCCAATCAATGCGCATCAACCGAAATCTCGGTTGATACCTAAATCATAAAAACCCAAAACTACATCAAAGCCAACATTTAAAATGTGTAACACGACAAACCGTCACGGAATATCAATTGGGTTGAATAAATACATATTGCATAATTTCAGGAGCCGTCGCGTGGTGTGGGGGCTATTTCGAATTCCATCGCCCCTCCTCCTACATCTACACGAAGTACATCGATTTAACTTTTACCCACTCGACCTGGCCACACCCAATTGGGGCCAGGGCCATCCCCGGCACAACTTTGTATTCACTGTCGATATTCCGACATCGATTCCGATTCCGATGTCTCTGGCCCAGGCCGGGAGGGTGGTTAGGGTGGCCTTGCATTTGTCGGAGGCATCCATTTCAGTTTTTGATTGGTGGTTATGTAAATATGGCTAATAAAATTCGAATACGAGTCAGTCCGTTTGCTCTGTTTTTCATTCCGTCCACGCACAAGGTACGTGGCAGGCACGCACGGGTCTGTGATTCGAAGGGAGGTTCGCCGGGTTTTTACGAGGCACGGTGTGACTCCCTATATGTCGCTGCTGTATGTGGGTACATATTGACCGTTGTGATAAAGTCATTTCAGCTGCTACGGCGTGGGATGGAAATTCACAACAAGCAAATCGAACATCACCAGCTTCAAGCGGTTCGGATTGTTTTGGTTGAAATGGAACGATCCGAAAATAAAATTCACTCAAAATTAAATACATCCAATGTGATGTAACGAGCTTAAGTTCAATTATTTTCAAAATGGCTTTTCTCCTAATATAAGCCCAGTCCCGTTAAACTTTGCAGCGTCCTCAATTTGCCGGACAAACTGGATCCAATTCAATTTGTTCCTTCGCAGAAAACAGAAAATCGAACATTCCCTTATTCCTAATAGCCATTATCCGCCTCTTTCGGTTCGTTGCGAATTTCCTGAGCTGTCCCGTGTCCTGTTGCTGATGCTGTACGGGTGGGCGGTCGGTCGGTCGTAGATGTTGTTATTTTTAATGCTGTTATTGCCCCTCCGGAAAACACCCCGGAGCAAGGTGACTTCCGACACGAAAGCGACCAGCAGCATAGGAAAGAGAGTCACCGAAAAGCAATAAAAATTAGCCACCCTCTCAAGTCTCTTGCGTCCTCATAAGCATCACCATCATCATCATCATCATCTTTGTCCGCAGCGCTCGAATTTGGAGTGGGCAAGTCAATCGGTGCGAAATCTTGTTTATCCTCTGACTGCTTCGTCGCTGTCGTTGTCAGAGATTAACCTTACTTTTTTCTTCCACATGGACGTGGCAGTATCTGCACGCTTATTTAAAACCCGACTAAATTAGAGAAGAAAAGTAAGATAATTTCTGAATGATATGTGGGTCTGCGTATGAATTTTCATGCGGTACGCCCAATACATATTTTGACAGGGAGCACTCGGGACATGTCAGTATGTGACCAAAATGGTCCTTGGTAATCGATATGGCTAACAACTAGCTTGGCTCCAAGTTCTCGTGTGATTTGCTGTGTCACATGATGGGTTTTGGTCCAAGACAGAAACTGGGCACCTCCCGAATGAAGAAGTAGCGGCTGCATATCTATGGAGTTATTCGAAATTATAGCGATAGAAGTGGTTACATGAACAATATCCCAAATACACATTTTTTGTAGTAGCCCGAAAGGGCACAAATGACAAACCAGCCATATTTTCATTCCAGAGCCTTGCACAGACCAAAACCACAATTTAGAAATAACTACTTTTACAAGAGATGTAGTCCATATGACATTTCATGTAAAATTAAGTGTTCTCAAACTGAAACAAAAGCAACTCGACGAAGAGAACGTTTGATTGAATTAATTTTGTCGTTTCTTTCAATTGATTCTTATGTCAAAAGGGCCGCCTTACATGTGTCGGTCTCAGGGCACCGACATTTTCATAACTTTTTCGTAGTGTGCACTTCTATTAGATAATGGTGAGATTTTTATATAGGATTAGCCTCATTTTATCGATCGTACATCCGTCCAAGCCAATATATCCATGAATAATTAAATAAAATAGGAGGAAGCGGGGTAAGATCAGTCATATTTTCATTCACAGAGCCTTACGGTGACCAAGACCACTTCCATTCGATTTTCCAGAGATGTTTACATAAGATTAGCCTCATTTACTGATAGTACATCTTCCCGAGCCAAGATATCCATGAACAGTTCAATAAAATAGAGGGAAGTAGGGTAAAATCGGCCATAACTTCATTCACGGGGCTTTGCTGTGACCGAAACTACTTTCATTCGATTGTCCAGAGATTTTTGCATAGGATTAGCCTCATTTTACTGATCGTACATCACTCCGAGCCAAGATATCAATGTATAATTCAATAAAATAAGGGGAAGCAGGGTAAAATCTTCCGTAATTTCATTCACGGGGCTTTTTTCTGACGGAAACTACTTTCATTCACCTGGGGATTCAAGGGAAACATATTTTCCTTTATCCGAGGGTTTCTGGCAAGATGATCGTTTAAAGTCGCCGTGGGGAAAACCAAGTCTTCTTCTTTCCCGGAGGTGTTGCCGCAAGGCTCGATTATCGCGGTGACGATTTTCCTAATAGCGATGAATCGGATCTTTACTCGTTTGCCACTCAACATCCACATTCTGGTCTACGCGGATGACGTGCTACACACACACTGGCCGCACCATCGCACAGTGCACAGTGGTACAGAATGCAGATTTAGGTGGAATGATATGTTTTGAGCCTGAAATTGAAACTTTAGACTAAAAGTCTCTTCTACAAAGTTGTTCCTTATAGTTAGGCGCTCATTTTTATCACAATGAATTCTAGGGTGGTTCCTATTATCATTAAAATCAAAAATCTAACTTTTTTGTTTGAATAAATTAAGGTATACATTCTTCAGCAAAGTTATAGCTGAGCTAATTTCAAGCAACTTTGTTTAAAAGAACTTTTTTGTATCTCTTAAATTGGCCGATTTAGAGCTATTTTCTTGAATTGAGTTAAGGTGGCTCTTAAAAAACAGGTTTTTTGCTCTATTTTTCTTATTTCGAATTTCTCAGCAAAGGAGTCTTCAGATAACTTTTAGATCTTAAGAAGGCACAAATTTTTGCTGCAGAAAGCTTGTCAATATCTTTCGTTATTGACGTTTTTATACTAAAAATATGCACTTTTCAAATGTTAATATCTCTGGTTGGGGCAAACAAAAAAAAGTTTTTTTGCAGCATCTTAAATGGCGTATGTTATTCTCAATAATATGACAAAATTGGAGGTATATTATTTTTTAAACTCGTATAAAATCAATTTGAATTTATTCATATTTTTTACTATATTTGAGTATATCTTTTTTATTAGAAGAGATACAGACAACAAGTTTCGCTATAAAATATTCGCCTTAAAGAGTTTTAAAACTCTCTAGAAGATGGCTTTCATGAGAATTTTCAAATAAAAAAGTTATTGCTAAAAAACTATTTTTTCCAGGAACACCCTAAGTCAACTCCGAAAAATTACTCTAAAATGAGAACGTTAAGAGATAGAAAAAAATTTTCTTCGACAAAGTTGCTTGCAAGTAACTTAACTACAACTTTTTTGAACAACACATGTTTATATTTTGTAAAACAAAAAAGTTAGTTTTAAAAATTTCCTAATTTGAGGACCACCTTGACGTTTGCAAACACCAAAAGAAGGGAATTTTTAAGAACAAAAACTTCTTCGAAGGCACTAAATGTCCAAATATTGAAACAAATGTACTAGCACATTTTATATAAATTTGTCATTAGAGTGGTCATATGAAATCCATATTTTGCCAATAACTTTTTTATTTGAAATTTATCATGAAAGTCATCTTGTTGAGACTTTTAAAACTCTTTAAGACGAATGTTTTATAGCTGGATTTTTTGCCTGTATCTCTTCTAATAAAAAAGATATACTCAAATATAGTAAAAAATATGAATAAATTCAAATTGATTTTATACGAGTTTAAAAAATAATATACCTCCAATTTTGTCATATTATTGAGAATAACATACGCCCTTTCAAATGCCGCAAAAAAACTTTTTTTTTTGTTTGCCCCAACCAGAGATATTAACATTTGAAAAGTGCATATTTTTAGTATAAAAACGTCAATAACTCTTGATCAGCGAAAGATATTGACAAGAGAAATTCGAAATAAGAAAAATAGAGCAAAAAACCTGTTTTTTTAAGAGCCACCCTAACTCAATTCAAGAAAATAGCTCTAAATCGGCCAATTTAAGAGATACAAAAAAGTTCTTTTAAACAAAGTTGCTTGAAATTAGCTCAGCTATAACTTTGCTCAAGAATGTATACCTTAATTTATTCAAACAAAAAAGTTAGATTTTTGATTTTAATGATAATAGGAACCCCCCTAGAATTCATTGTGATAAAAATGAGGGCCTAACTATAAGGAACAACTTTGTAGAAGAGACTTTTAGTCTAAAGTTTCAATTTCAGGCTCAAAACATATCATTCCACCTAAATTTGCATTCTGGACCACTGTGCAGTGGTCTAAAAGTGCCAAAACGTGCGTTTTTTTATTATGCTAAAACGGTCCATTTAAGTTATATAGTATCCTCGGAGAACTTTGTGCACTTAAAAAGCTCCTTCTTTTGAGCTTTGCCATTTCATGATAAATCCACCTAGCAGGGAGATGGAAAATTTACTTTTTTTTGTTTGTCAAGATAGCAAAATGGTGTCTTGAGCAAAGTTTTAGACAATATTAAAACAAACATTTGTGTTCGAGACGTCAACCCTCTATCTCTTATGTTTACCGAGATATGTCATTTTATTGGTATGAGCCTTCAGAAAATCAATTTTTGCAAATAACTTTTCAGGAAGTAATTTTTTAACATTAGTATGTTCTTTTTATAATACGCCATTTTGTCTTGGGAAGCAAGTCCCTATCTTCAATATTTCTTGAGATATTCAAGGTTTGGTCCAAAATTAGCACTATTTCCAAGGCCTCGAAGTCGGGCAAAATTGGGAAACCAGGTTGATTACATTTGAAAGTATACTTAAAATGCTGCCCAATGCATACCAAATCATTAGTCTTCTTTAGTATTCTATAGTAAACCGTGTACAGATAATTTTCGGAGACGAGCCAGCCAACGCCTGAAAGTCTCCTTAATAAAGATATAAATAAAAAAAAATAATACAGATAATCGTTGTCTTGCATTTATACAAATAGCCTCCTTCATACGTCACTTACTATTGGTGTTGAAAGAAGAAAATTCGAATTCGGTTGACTCGAAGTAGGCGTGCAAAAAAGAGTAGGCGTTGCAAATCCGCGTGTGGTAAAAGTTTTGATTCCAAATTCTAAATTGCAGCGAGCGGTTGACAGGACAAGAAAGTGATTCGTAGTGTCTATTGTAGTGATTGGTTGACTGAATAAATAGTGGTTCTTGTTTCTCGTGGCAGGTGAGTCCCTGTGTCTATTGTAGTGCTAAAAAACTGACTGAACTACGATTGATCTCTGTTCCCCCCGGCAGGTGATTCACAGTGTCGGTAGTAGTGACCGATTGATTGAACGAACAGTGGTCCTTGTTCTTCCCGGAATGTGACTTTCAGTGTTTGTTGTAGTAACCGGTTAACTGAACGAAAATTGGTCCTTGTTCCTCCCACTATTTGAGTCCCGGTGTCTGTAGCAATGTGTCATTGGCTTTCGAACGTGAGCGGTTGTATATAATTACGATAATGAGCTCTTAACATCTTTTTTGGTTCCACCAGGTAAGTGAATTGTTTTGATCACTATTTGAAACGTTTGAAGATATGTTTTTCATTTTAAATATTTAGAAAGTATTGACAAACGTGAATTGTTTAATATTTGGAGGAGAACCGCAAGGAGCCAAAATAAAAATTGGGTTGCGTAGCTTCTAGTTCCATCTACCGATGCATGAACCGACAGTAGCACAATTATACGGGAAGTCGTGACCCTATAGTTTGGTAATAAGCACATCAGCAGAGAATACTAAAGAAGACTTATGATTTGGTATACATTGGGCAGCATTTTAAGTATACTTTCAACCTGGTTTGCCCAATTGTGCCCAAATTTGAGCTATTGACCTTGGAAATAGTGCTAATTATGGGTCAAAACCTTGAATATCTCAAGAAATATTGAAAATAGGGATTTGCTTCGCAAGACAAAATGGCGTATTTAAAAAAAAAACATTAGTGTAGAACATACTAATGTCAAAAAATTACTTCCTGAAAAGTTATTTGCAAAAATTGATTTTCTGAAGGCTCTTATAAAAAAATGACATATCTCTGTAAACAAAAGAGATAGAGGGTTGACGTGTTCAGCAAAAATGTTTGTTTTAATATTGTCTAAAACTTTGCTCAAGACACTATTTTGTAAAAAAAAAGTAAATTTTTCCTCTCTCTGCTAGGTGGATTAATCATGAAATGACTAAGCTCAAAAGAAGGAGCATTTTAATTGCACAAACTTTTCTCAAGACACTATATAGCTTTAATGGACAGTTTTCGCATTAACTAAAAAACGCACGTTTTGGCACTTTTAGACCACTGTGCATCGCAACGACCCACATCCAAGCACAAGCAGCTGTATCGGCAGTTGCCAAATAGGCGGCCTCAGCCGGGTTCCAGCTCTCAGCAGCAAAGAGTATCCGCTGTCACGTCTGCGCTTCCGGTCTCCGAGTCGGCGGCGCTTCTATCAAGATCGGGGATAAACCGATCCCCCTAAAAAAAAAACGATACGCATCTTGGGTGTTCTAGTTGATCGACACTTAACCTTCACGCAACACTTCCAGAGCGTTAAGGATAGTTGCAAGACCCGCATAAACCTTATCAAAACAATCTCCATTCCGCACCGCACCAACAACCGAGCTATCCGGCTGAATTTAGCCAAGGCAGTTATTGACAGCCGTCTACTCTACGGTCTGGAGCTCACCGCAATGGCCAAGGACAAACTGTTGCAAGTCCTTGCCCCGGTAGTCTCAGGTCTCCTGCCCTCGACGCTGGCCAACACAGCCTGCGCTGAAGTCAGGGTACTTCCTTTCCGGTTTCGAATCGACACCGCAGTCGAGGAGGGGAACAGAATCCTCCATACAGCAGCCAATACCGACCTCCCCCAATAGTTAAGAGCCACTGGCTGGGAGGAAAAAGATGGCAATCGAGACCGTTAAACATCGAAAGCCAAATTAAGGACCAGTTTAGGGCAGGAGACAGCTCGGCGGCACGCAGACATTCCGTCGCGGAGATGCTAAACGCAGGCAAACGCACTGTTATACGGACGGGTCGGAGTTGGGATAGGCATTGCGGGAAAGATCTCGCCAACAAGCCTGTGCCTACCGCCACAATGCTCTGTTTCTTTCTGCAGAGGCAGCGGGGATTTTTGAAGCAGCAATCACACCATCCGACCGACCAGTCACCACTCACTGATTCACACAGCGTAATTTCTGCTCTCCGGTCCAACATGCCCACTCATCCGTGGATTCAGGGGATCATCAGACATGCCCCCCCCCCCCCCACACAGTATTCGCTTGGGTTTCTGGGCATTGCGGCATCACTGGCAATTCCGACGCTGACAGACTGGCCGGGGCAGGACCATCTGGTGCCAGGAACACCGCGTGGACCGCTTCTAAGGAAAATTAAGGAGAACACGTGTCCATGGAAGGACCTTGGGAACCTGAAGGAGCAACGAGTCATCTCCAGGCTTCGCTCAGGTCACACCCGGCTCTCACAAGATTTCGGCGGAGAAGTTTTCCGCCAGGCCTGCGTCGTCTGTAATATTCCAGCCACCGCCGAGCACATCCTCTGCGTGTGTCCAAAGTATGAGCTTGTGCGGCAACACTACTACGGCCTTTTGGGGAATATCAGCGACATACTGGGCGACGAACCTTCGATCCTGGCTTGTCTGATCGCCTTCCTGAAGGACGCTGGTTTGTTTTTCAATGTTTGATTCCTTCCTTTCGGCCGCCGGGCATCTCTACCGCATGTTGGCACCGCCTTCCACGGTGGAGCTCTGCCTTGTTCGGATCAGTCAATAAGTTAATTCAATGTCAATGGTCTAGTTTGTTCTTCTGTGTTTCCCTAATTTTAAATGTTGTCCAACCAAAACCCCGTTAATTTCAACTGTGTTTTTTTTTTCCAAGGCAGGCCTTATACCTCTGATATTTTTCCTGCAAAGTGAAGAACTAGCCAATGGCTAAAATTCACAAAAAAAAGCTTTCATTCGATTTTCCAGAGAGAATTTCGTGAAGAAAGGGCAGGCTCTTCTCCCCACTCATTGGGGCATCCTCCTGTTGGATGAACTGTTTTTTTACCGGTTGTATGATCCTGTTGTTGGAAGGAGATTCTCATCTACCCAAACCGTTTTTGGCCCTTCATGCAATGACAGGTTGAGCTACGATTCATGGTTGGATTCTGTGATGATGAGTATCACAACAAAGGTAAAATAATTAGAACGATCTTCATCGAAATGTAAGTATTATTGGCAATAATCATAACAATCAACTCGTATATACATTGAAATACATATTTAAACGGGAAGGGACGGTCCAACAGGGCACCTGATTGAAGCGATTTGGACGGGGAAAGTGGGAATGCCAACTCCCTGTTGATAACATATCGTGGATACAGGGCGGGCTCTTCTTCCCATTCATTGGGGCATCTTCCTGTTTGGGGGTTTGTCTTTTTGACCAATTGGCTGATCAAGTTGCTGGAAGGAGATTCATTACTGTTCCGTAGATGCGTATAGGCGACTTTGCCTATCGATCTACCCAATCCGTTTTTGGCCCTTCATACAGTGACATGTTGAGGACAATCAGAGGTTATTAAGCTTGATCAAGACAAACAGAGAAGAGAGCCCACTGCTTTCGGACCTAGTTTCCGTGCTACAATGGGTGGTAAACCAATATCATAATCATCATCATGCAATGACAGGTTAAGTACAATTAGAGGCTATTAAACTTTATCAACTTAAACAACAAGGATAGTCCACAGTCTACTGACAGTTGTTTTGCTACAGTGAGTGGTAGTTCCATACCATCATCATCATCAGCTCCGGGTTGCTCGGAACATGTCTAGATGTGACCAAATGTGGGCCTAGGCACTTGATATAACTACCATTGAACTAGATTTTGAATCCTCGTGTGATTTGAGCTGTTGCAAAAAAAGGTTTTGGTTGGAGATGCTTAACGTCAAAAATCAGACTTAAAGTTGACATTTTATAGGAGATAAAATAATAGAGTTGATAGTTCCGTTATAGTACGGCAGTGTGACAATTATATATAGAGAGTAGAAAGCGAGCAAAGGGCAATTTTGAGGAAGGTACGAATCTCCTTTACCAAACTCATCCGTTGATGAGGGATAGTGAGGCAGCTCGAAATCAGATTTATTTTGTAGTGCGTATGTTTCATTTAAAGAGAAATCTAGCATGGTAGAATGTTTTAAAAAAGACAAGCACAGATACATTTTAAATGACCCAAGAATTGATTTCGATAACCTATAAAGATTGATTTTTTAGCAGCAAAGTTTCGGTTGGTTGGAAAAAAATTAATATCTTTTTTGATTTTGACGCGGAATTATAATTTCAGGCCCATAGTGCATATGATTGACAGACAAATCTATACAGAGCTGGAAAAAGGGCCTATCTGCTTAGATCGATTCTCTTCGTCGACTTTCTCTCTTGATAACCACGGCTATGAAAACAGGTTTCGTGCTATTTTTGCCACATAGCATGATAAAGGAGGTTCTTATCTATCGTCCAAATCGTCAAATACATCAGGGAATGTTGTTGCAGAGAAAGTCGATAAAGAGAAGCGATCAAAGCAGATAAGCCTTTTTTCCAGCTCTTTATAGAGACTGCTGGAATCATCGACCAATCGTTTAGGGAAGCAAAACGTTCCTTTCCGAATATTTACCACCCTTTTTATCGTCCAGCCATGAATCCCTCGAAAGTAACATTCAAGATCCCTCAAAAGTAACATTAACTGACCGGGCTCGTGCTAACAATTCAAATCGCAGTGAACCACTTGAAATATGGTTGTTTGCATATACTTGACTGGGTGGGGAGCGGAAAATTCCAAAACGACGAAGCACAGACGAGATAATCCCCTTCTAAGCTTCGGCTGAGCGTCTCAAATTCAATCAATCCCTGCCTTTGCTACTGCTCCAGTTGGAGTATTTTATCGAGCCAGAAAAGTAGGTTCCTACCAGCAACTGATGATGATGATGATGATGATGATGGGTGATTCGATGCAATCCGGTTTAACGTTGCTGGAATGGGATGGATTTCCCAGGTAGATCATGGGGAAGCAATTTGGTGTAAAGCAGTATATATTTTTTTAACGAGTGGTTGAACAATTTGCTTTCGCTTTGTTACGTGAATGTTTTGGAAGTGGATGCTGTCTGATGTTCAATTTTCACCTGTCCAAAAGGGGTGGAAATTTTTAATTAGTTTTAAAGGGGAAGGGGAACAGAAGAGTTTGGTTTTGGATTACTCTGTTGCTCCCTGCAGCAGACAATTAGGTAATTGAAGTTGTTAGTGGTAGTTAAGGCCAGAATGGCTACTGAATACCAGCCTTAATATGGTTTAGATAGAGAAACTTTGTAATGCGTTAAAATTTTCAGTTCAAAACAGAAATTCTAATCGATGTTGTTTCTCCTCAATTCAGGAGCATATTAATTCATATGCATTTTCCAAGTGTTTGAATTGCTTCTCCAAACATTTTTAGACCCTCAAATTTTAAGTGTTTTCAATTAAAAAAAATATCTTCTTATGATAAATAATACAGCTATCCCCCGAAGAACGCGTTACCCACTGAATTGCACCCACCGCTTTTTCTCGGCGGGGTTTCAACCAGTTGGTCTGATTTTTTGCATGTGATTAGGGCCAATAGAGAACTAGTCACTCGCAGAAAATCAAAGCACTTGGTTGAAAACCCACTGAGACAAAGTGGTGGGTAGAACTCAGTGGGTAACGCGTTCTTCGGGGGGAAGGCTGTTTACTTTATAGATGATCTTTTAATTTACCGTGGCTACACATAACCTAGTCAATATTACCAAGCCAGATACGTTGCGTTCGATTTCCCCTTCCAGTCTAAGGAATCGTTCAAGTTGTACATTTTCTCGTAGAGGATCATTGTGCTTGCCACACAATTATCAAATGTTTACATTGGTTGGCATAGAACGTGCTCAATTAATTAACTGTGGAAGTACTTCAAAGACCACTAAGTTGAATGTCGGCAAAAGAATCTGTCGGCCGGACAAATTTACATTGATTGCAATCACTCTTCCACCCAATCTAATCTTTAAAGTTCCATTCCCAAGTAACAATTTTGGTTTTGTGAGAGTTCTGTACTGCCTATAACGGCATAACAGTCCCATCTAAAAAAAAAAACAGCAAGCCGAGAAAAACGTTGTTGAAAATTTATGTCTCCACTTGCGCTTATGGATGGGTCAACCTAGTTTCTTGTATTTTTCACGATATTTCTGAACAAAGCATGCAACTTATGGATAAAATCCATGTGGGACTGTGATGCTTTTATGGGCAGTGTAGACCATGATTTAAAAAAAAAATTAGACTTGTAGAATGCTTTAAGACCTCGATAAAACTTGCAATGCTATTTTGGTTAAGGTCCTTCCTCTTTTCTAAGGCTTTCATCTGGTATATTCACTACTGTTCGCATTTTTAACAACAGAGTATAACAGAGCAGGAACCGTGGGCGATCAATCATGCGTATTTTTCTAAAATCTAAAAAGCCTTAAACATCCACATGGGATTTAAAGTAAGTGAGAGTGATAGGTCAAGTACATTATGTAAATTGGATCTGTTATGCTTCGAAATCAGAAGTTCACGGATTCCAATACCGACCCAAATATCGAAAATACCGGATTCGGTATTGAAGTCCGTGAGCTCCCGAAATCGAAGCAAAACGGATCCAACTGATAGAGTTTAATTTTTCTGTCTTTTAATGTTGTCGAACCACTTAACGGAATCCCTTTATGAACAGCTTTTTGAGTGTGTTGATTTATTTCCTTTTAATTCCATTATAATGGCTTATTTTTTGACAGATACGCGTATTTCGTTTACTAATTGCAGACTTCATCAGTGCCAAGTACTCAACAGCACGTTATTTTATCTATCAATCTCACTAAATTTTTATCAAATTTAGAGGATTTAGGTTTGTTTAAATTAGATTTTAAAACAAAAATACGAACAGTAGCGATAATACATGATAAAACTTTTACTCCTTTCCTATGCGGACGGACTAGTGTGCATGCTTGGCATGCACAGTTGTACACACCAACTGCTCATTTGGTAATAACTTTTCACTCAGATGTTGAAATTCATTTTTCTTTAAAGCAATTGATAGATTAGGCTCATAGTTTGCTATAGATATGCGAGGATTAGGTAAAGCTTTACATTTGAATCAGCACTACTCAATTTAAGACTTAAATTCTGAGATGTGTATTGAGCATTTCTCACCTCATTTTTACAACGCAAAAACAAATACAGTTTACTACTAGCATTAAAATCTACTTTTTTACATATCTTTAACAAGCTTACACTCTTTTCTATGTACTGCTTCAAAAAGAACTATGTCATCACCATTTACCGACATTTGCATATAAAAAAAAAAACCATGTTCCAATTGTTGATGATACATACTACTCCTATCACGTGCCAATATTGTCGCCTGAAGGATGGAAATTGCTGAAGAAGCCCAATTTGTACGCACATTGTTGCATTCGACAGTAATCCTTCGCTTATTTGACATGCTCCAATCGAATGCCGGAATCGGACCGTACCGATTCTAAATTTAATCATCTGTTTTAACATCCGTCACTGACTACTCGCAAACGACAACTCAATTACGACAAACAACAGCATCAACAATAATGAACAAACGAGACATTCCGCCATCGACTGTTTGTGTTGATGTATGGAATTGAGTTGTTGTTTGCGATAAATCGGCAATTGAAGTGTACAAAACCGTGGAAACTACGTTCTGCTACGTATGTGGTAACCCGATGAAAATGTCGTCAACGTGTGACAAACACCCTAGACGTGTACCACAGAACCAGACTGGTTCGGGAAACGAAGTCAGACCGTTCCCACGCCAGCTTTGAATTCTTTCATAGATCCCTAAGAAAGCTTACTAGAAATTAGAATCCAGACAAACCATTGCCCACACACTAAGGTGCATTTTTTTTGATGACGAGATCGAAGTGTTGCTAGATTCAGGGGTTAGCATCAGCATGACAAGTTCTAAACATTAAGTTGAACAACATGGGTTAAACATTTTGTCGTCCCCTATACGAATTTGTACGGCAGACAAGACTCAATATTCGTTTCTTGGCTATGTACATTTACCTATAACCTTCCGGGGAATAACTAGAGTAGTTTCTGTGGTCTTACCAGAATCTTCGACAACGACACCAGCAACCGTAGAATTCGAGCACAACTTAACTTAAAAAGAGGGACAAGAGTTAGAAGAGATTATACGGCTATTTCCGTGCACCACCGACGACCGCCTAGGTCGAAAAACTCTATTGGAGCATGAAATTGTCCTGCGAGAAGATGCAAAACCGAGGCGACAGCCTGTCTACAAATGTTCACCAGCAATTCAGGCGGCGATGGATCGCGAAATTGAGCGATACAAGAAGGTAGACGCCATTGAAGAATGTTCGGGTGAATGGGCAAACCCTCTAGTACCGGTTCATAAAGCAAATGGTAAGCTAAGAGTGTGTTTGGATTCACGAAGGATAAATGCGATGACGACGAAGCACTCGTATTCCATGCGGGATATGAGAGTCATCTTTCACCGTCTATAAAGCGCAAAGTTCTTTTCAGTAATAGACTTGAAAGATGCGTATTTCCAGATTCCTCTAAAGGAAGACTCTCGTGATTATACGGCATTCAGAACCTCGAAAGGACTCTACAGGTTTAAGGTATGTCCGTTCGGATTAACGAATGCGCCATTCAGTATGTGTAGACTGTCCATCAGGTAATAGGATTCGAATTAGAGCCCTATGTTTTCGTCTATCTAGACGACATAGTCGTGGCTACCAAGACGCTAGCAGAGCATTTCAGACTATTGAGACTTGTAGCAGAAAGGTTACGGAAAGCGAACTTGACTATATCGCTCGATAAGTCGCGATTCGGTCGCAAAAAAGTTATGCTATCTATTGACTGAGAAAGGTGTAGCTATTGACAGTGCTAGGATTGAACCTATCTTAAACTACAGCAAACCCAAATGTGTTAAGGACATACGCTGGCCTTAAGACTGCTGTTATTACATTTCATAGAGATGTGGACAATTTTGCCCGAGGGAAATCTTTGGGGTTAGGCCAGTTTTCTATTAAATAGTTTTGCGGTATATTCAATAATGAGTTCGGTGCTCAACGCAATGATTGGGGTAGTTCTCAAAACTCAATGAGCCTGATGACGAGTTATTGAGGGGAATTAGTAATGTTTTCAATGAATTCAAAAGGAATTCAGCTGAAGATAGTTTTGAAGAGTTTGCTAAGTATTTGTTGGAAGTGTAAAGTAATCAGACTAACAACAATAACTAATAACAAGATCGACGGAAAACAAATCAAGGAAAAACAAAAATATGGGTAAAACATGGCGGATTATTCCTTATTAGGTCACACCATCATCAATCAAATCTAAATAGAGCTGGAGTTAGGGCGTAACAGCTTTTGTAAACAATTACTTCTCTCGATGATTTCTTGAAAATCCAGGCTCGCTCACGCAAATCATCATCACCATCACCATCAGGTAAGAGAAGACCCAGGTGAAACAGTGAAGACACTCGTAATCATTTGGGAGCCTGACTGAGACCAGTTTCGGTTTGTTTTCCGAGTTCATCAAGACATCCAGGTGGTGACGATTCTGTCCGGAATTTCTAAACCTTTCGATCCGCTAGGATTGATTGGCATCGTGTTCCTGGTATGAAGAGATTCCTGATTCAATCATGGCTAGACTTGTACCAGCAGCTGCCTCACTTGTCCCATTTCCATGCCAACAGATACGCAGATCTACCGAACTCCACCGTCCAGCTACATTCGTTTGCAGACGCTTCCAAAGCTGCTTATGGAGCATGCATCTACGCCCGCAGTGTGGATACCGAAGGTAACGTACGAATCCAGCTTCTGGCAGCCAAATCTCATGTTGCTTCATTGAAGAGGCTATCTACTCCCAGGCTCGAGCTATGTGCTGCAGTCATCGCATCGCAACTCCATTCGCGAATCGTGGAAGCTCTGCAAACGGACATCGATGCATACTTCTTTTGGTCCGATTCTACCGTTACCCTTCAGTGGCTTAAATCCCCTGTAAGTTCGTGGACAACTTTTGTCGCCAATCGGGTGTCGGAAGAGCAAACCCTAACGCATGGATCCAGCTGGAATCACGTATCAGGATTCTATGATTTGCAACGTACGAAGCTAGAATGTCCGATTCCGAATCGCATCGAAGTTCCCGAAGCAGAAAATGAGCGCAAAGGTGTAGTGCAGTGTTTGCAAAATTAGAAATCAATTGATATTTTTCCGCTCTCATGCGCTCGCAGTATCACGCGTGATATTGGAACAAAAATCATGCTTGATATTGATTTTACAAGCTCCTTTGATATTGCGAGACTATTCACAACGTGCAAAAATCAAGCTGAGAGTTGAATCGACACAAAAATGATTCCATTGCACATCGTTTTCTTGGAAAGAGAAAGCATAGTTTGCTATCTCTTTTTAATCTTCACCGATGACAGACGCAAAGGGACTGCTGCAAGCCGTTATGGAAGTTTCTATTGCATTCGGGTGTAAAGCAAAAATCATTAAACTCAATCTCACCACAGTTTGGTGAGATTTGCAGTTGGTGAGTTTTGTTAGCTTGATATTCCAAGCTGCGATATCACAGCTTGCAAAATCAACCGCAGTTGTTTCCTTGTTGTTTTTTGTCTACGATAATCAAATGTGATCTTGGGCGTTGGTGAGATTTGATTTTTTGATATTTTCCGAACACTGGTGTTTTCTCTTTATCTCAACTAACTCTGATCGCTGCTTACTGCCAGAAGTTCGTCCAAAATCTTCTCACCAACCAACGCTAGAACTCAACAGGTGTCCACAGATCCTATTGAACTCCAGTCGCTATCAGTCGAGCAGCTGTTCCAATCTAGAACGTTGTTAGTTCAATTGGCCCAAGTCGATTGTTTCCCAAATGAGCTACGAGACCTCAAGCAAGGATGGCAATTGGACAAACATTTATTGGCACATTGGGGGCTCTCAGAGCGATTAAAACAGATCAGAACAGCCATAGCTATCCAAGCAAAAATCCCTGCTTCCCAGTTTCCATCCTCTTGCTAAGCTAATAGCCAAATCCATCCACTACAAACTCATTCACGGTGGCGGCCAATTGACGCAGTCGGTCAGTCAATGGACGACGATTGGTGCGAAACATCATCCGAAACTGTTTCCAATGCGCCCGAGCCAATCCCGTTCCGGCACGACAGCAAATAGGACCATTTGACATCACAGGTGAAGGCAATCCACAAACGCGCAACACCTACGAAGGCCTACATCTGTCTGTTCGTGTGCTTCACGACCAAGGCGGTCCACCTGGAGCTGGTGAGCAATCTCGCTCGTCGGGGCGGAAGGTCATCTGCATTCTGACAACGGGACGAATTTCATCGGTGCCAAGAACGAGCTGCATCAATTGTTCCAGATGTTGTCCAACGAAACCGAAACCGAGAAAATTGCAACATCCTGCCTCTTTAGTGAGAAATATTTGCGCTTTCCAATCCATGAAGATCTTTAGGGACTGTTGTGAATCGGAAAATGTGAAAAGGTGAGGTTTTTTGTTGAAGATATGCAAACTTTGAAGAAGTTTTTGAAACTGCGCTTACGTTTTTGGAGTTTCACTGAAATTTTGGAAACTTTTCTGAGGTTTTATGGATCACTACTAAAAAAAAATTGTAACTCCGGTCAAATTTTTGGAACTTTATTAATTTTTTTGGAAATTTGCTAAAGCTGTTGTAAGTTTGCTGAATTTCTCGAACCTTCATTGAATATCCTAACCTTCATTCATATATTGAGTAGCTTAGAATTTCTCCAAAGTTCATGGAACTTCACGAAGTGGTTTTTAAGCATGCTGAAGTGTTTGGAACGTCACTAAAAATTTTAAAACTTCACCGAAGTCTCTCGCTTACATTTTTTGAACTTCGCATTGACATGATAAGCTCTGAGACCTTCATCGAACTTCCAAGTGATTCAGCGAAATCCCGAAATCATCAAAAGATCCAAAAATTTTCATCGAAGTTCCAAGAAGTTACAAACATTTCAGGGAGGTTAGCAAATGTTCAGCTAAATTTGTATATCGTCACCAGAGTTCAAATATTGTTAGTTAACTTAATTAAAAGGTTCAACAACTTCAGAGAAATCTGAAAATTTTCAAAGATCTCAATGCACTTCAAATCAGTTCCAGACCAGATAGGATTAAATCCGATTTGCATGAAACATTGCATAATTGAGTGTTATGGGCAATCATTCACATTTTTTCAAAATTCGGCAATTTTGGATCTTGTATTTTTTTTTTTTTTTTTTTTTTTGAGTATGGTGTCATTGACATTTTTCAAAAAATTGTACAACGAAAACGTAATTTCTAATTGAAATGTCGTCTGACACAAAGTTGTTTGGAAAGAAATAATCTTTTCGGGGAAAAATGCACAATGTGATTTTTCATAGTAATTTTAAGTAAACATTCGAAAAAAGTATGACAAAATTAAATACCTCAGATATTATATCTTCAAAATTCAAACATAGCTAATTAAAAAAACTGCAAAATTTATGAGCATTTAAAGCCATGGACACATGAAAATTGACAAAAATCGTAGAACATCAACATTTGGTCATACAATTTTTTTAACTAGCATTGATAACGGTTTAAAATGTCTCAAATATTGTTTCATGTGTTGAAATTTCACAAAACAACTTACTAGCAAAATTTTAAATAAAATTCATCCAAAGATCTTGTGCATCGATCTTGTTACATGCATATACAAATTAAAGGTATACTTTTTGAGATATTTGATTTTCTAATACTATGTACATTTTTCCCAGAAAGACTACACCTTTGTCTCAGACGTCTTTTCGATCAGAAGTGTCGTTTTTCTGCTACAATTAATTGAAAAATGTCAAAGACGCCGTTTTGAAAAAAATGCAACATGAAAAATGGCCGAATTTTTGTAAAAAATTTAATAATTGCTCATAGCACACAAGTTTTTCGCAAATCGGCGAAGGTCGTTTTGTTATCTGATTCTTAATTTGGTGTGGAACTACTTTTCAGCGAAGTTCTAAGCACTTAAGAGAAGCTATGAAGCTTTGAAGCACTTGTGATCTGCACAAAGAAACTCAGCTTAGCTTGAAGAGCGTCAGCAAAGTTCCAAGAACTTCATCAAAGATTAAAAACTATCTGCAAAAACCCGAGAATTTCAGAAAAGTTTCAAACATTTCAGCGTACTTTCAAAAACTTCATCAAACTTCTTAAATATTCCCCAAAGTTTCAAAACTGTCAGTGAAGTTCGCAACGTTTCAGCAAATTTCATGACACTTTCACGGAGTTGCAAGAGCTTGAGATAAGCTCCGAGAGCTTTGGAGAAATGCCAAGACCGTATCTTCCGAGGAACCACCGTTTTGCTAACGTGCATTTATTTGCGGCAAACTTCTTTGTGGATTTGTTAATAAATGCAACCTGCCTTTTATATACTACTTGGGGCTGGTAGTTTTTGATTGGCTGGGATGCTGATTTTAGAGCAAATTTCTATTAATTTCTCACAGATTCTCCCTTACAAGTGTTATACTTTCTGATTTGACACAACTCTTGAGATCATGAGACACATCAATTCAAGCTCCAAGCTAGCCGAATTACACACGAAACAATCTGTCTAGGAACTTTGATGAATTTTCAAAATTTAACCGTTGATAAACAACTTATATCTTATACCAAACAAATCTTATATTCAATCTGAATAAAATGATGTAATTAAAATTGATTTTTTTTTCATAAATGACGATGTTATATGCGTTCAAAACCTGACACTATTTCGGCACACTTTTTTTTTTTTTTTTTTTTTTTTGATTGGGTGGTCCAACGTCAAAATTAACGGAATTAAACCTTTTTTTACTTAATTGTACTTTGTATTAGTTCATGCCTGAAGTTAACCATTTACATAGTTGGAGATGCTTATAAATTCAAATATCAGTCTTAAAGTGATCATTTTATACGATAGATGAGGAGATTAAAGTATAGAGTTGATAGTTCCGTTAGAGTACGGCAGTGTGAAAATTGATTATAGAGAGTAGAATGATAGCTAAGACAAGTTTGAGGAAGGTACGAATCACGGTAATCATCCCCTTTACCAAATACCGGTGAGGAATATCCCTCCCCGCCACCACTGGCAAAAGAGATGATCGCCGATTAGCTCATGAACCTTCAATGTGCGGAAACAGTTCTATCGATTGTTTCACACTCAAGTCGCCATCTGACTTAAGCATCTAGGTAAGTCGATAGGTTTGTAAATTGCATAGCTGTTTGTTGTTCTTTTAGCTGTTAATCCGACCACAATTTTGCCGTTTTAATGGGTAGACGACTGTATGGAAAATAACCATTTTGGGCAACCATGGAATGCATCCAAGGCCGGAGGGACGAGATCGCATCAATCATAGTCATCATTCACACCACACACCATGGCGGGTGTCATAAATGCTGTCTGGAGTGAAGATTATTCATTGATACTTGAAAGCGAACCGGAGAGTCGAATTCTTTGACAGGCGACAGGCAAAGGGATGGGTGTCGGATAAGGGAGATTCTTATTCACTGAAAGATGGATGCTTGACTGGGACCGGGCATGATTGGGGTGGGTAGAAATTCATAAATGTTGGCATATTTGAGTGGATATGGCACGTGCTCCCCGCTGCGGTGATGGCGCATTGTCTAGTGACAGCGACAGGCGAGCTCTGATGGATAGTTGGGAAGAAACGGCTGCAAAAATCTACCCCCCCGAAACGAGAACCAGTTCATGAAGCTGGTCCAATCATGCAACATGAGATGTAGCAATGTGGCAAGGCATTAACTGTGCGTGAAACTATTCTTATTTATCCACAATTATATTTTTAAAAATTCAGTTTTATATGATTAGGCGATCACATTTTAACTAATTGTTCGTAATTGTATAGTTTTTAAGTGATAGTGAAAATAAATAGTGAATTACAGAAAGTGAAAGTGATGCAATAGTAGTAGAATCAAAAAGGAAAAACAACGAAATAAGGTACACAATTATTCTACTAAAACGCATAAAGTCAAGTTAATTAAGATAACCTAACTTAACCTAATTAAGAATAATTTTGGAAAGTTTCAATCGATATGTAAAATATAAATAATTATAGAATGTGGGACTGAATATGCCCATTAAAGGCTATCAAAAAGAGTTGATATTGACAACCCAAATGAAATCAAATTATTTTCAATCGGCTTCGCACTTCATCCCATCTCTGAAATGCCTAATGTCTGTGAACTATCTGTTCCGAAACAGAATTCCAACGAAACGATGTGTGATTTAGATTTCTTTTTTTTTTTTCGGCAGTTGACTACCCTGGAACACCCTGTTGTTGGATGTCAGCGCTAGGCCATTGTTATGCCATCAGCTTGATGAGAACCACATCTCAGTTAGGAAAAAAAAGATACCATTTTTGACTGATATTAGACCCGCAAAACTTGCATCCATTTTCCGGGCTTAAATTGTCCAAGAGATTGACAGTAAGCTCGTCCCAATAATCGGACAGAATGAATGGGATATCGGTGTGCATCGAGAAATCGATACCCACTCGTTCGCGGTCGGTGCTGTCAGAAGGGAGAACGGTCATCCAACACACATCCCTTACATATGTGAGTCAATCGAATGGCATGCCTAGCACGAACGACTGAACGTCGAGCTAAATCGAGAGGAGAAGTAGGTTATTGGAACGAAAAAAAAAGAGCATTGCTGGACTTGCTGTCCGTTATACATTCGGTCCAGCAGGTCGTTTCTGCTGAGTTGCTATCAGCCAATAGGTTCGATACTTCTTCTATTCACAGGATCCGGTGTGAGAAATTTTAGGATATTATCGAAGATATCATATCAAGAAGACTGGCAACTTTGTCAGAATCCAAGCGACAGATACAGCAGCGCTGCGCTTGAGCGAAGGGGGAAGCAACACTTAGCTAAATTAGCAAATATTCCTACAACTGGAGAGGAACTAAATTCATCAATTACTGATATTCATTTTAGAATTTCACACATCTAGAAAAATTCATGTAAATATAGATAATCTGAGACTGACATATACAAGCGTCATTTTTGACATACAATTGAGTCATATAGACGCGAAATTCAGCTCAATCAAACGTACTTTTCGTCGAGTACCGAACTTTTCAGTCTAGGAGCTCTCAATCTTACATGACATGTTTGTTTACGTCTCATCCTTTATGTCAAAGATGGATTCCGTCACATGTAAAATTAGGTATTTCTAAAAGCGCAGAATCTGAGAAATCGAAAAACAAACGGAAAAAAGCCGCAGATTTGAAATCATTGGAAAAAGTCCATACATTTCGATGGTAGTTCAGAAAAAAATGGCCAAGGGAGTTTTGGGGAAAACTCTATCATAGAGTTGATAGTTCCGTTAGAGTACGGCAGTCTGAAGATTGTATATAGATATTAGAATAGCGAACTAGGAGGAACTGTTTCAAACACACAGTTGGTACTTGAACGGGTCGGTTTTCATCTCTTTTTGCCAGTGGTGGCCGGGGGGGGGGGGGACACCCCTCACCATCTCTCTCCAAAGGAAGAGTTTGGTAAAGAGAGATGAAAAAACCGATTTGTACCTTCCTAAAAAGTTGTCCTAGTTCGCTATTCTAATATCTATATACAATCTTCACACTGCCGCACTCTAACGGAACTATCAACTCTATGCTTTCATCTACTCCATCTATCGTATAAAAATTACCACTACAGTCTTTTATTTGAAATTAGCATCTTCAACTATGTAAATCGTTGACTTCACGTAGAAGTAATACTAAAAACATATAGTCAAAGCTCTAAGAGAGATTTAACTAGAACTTGAAGGCAATTGTGTGAGTTCAGTGTACAATCGTTGAGAAGTTCTGTGGAAAATTCCTTGACGATTGTGAATAGGATTTCAGAGGATCCGCGAAAACTATCAGGGCACAGACAAACAGACGTAACTCTTCATTGTGTATCTTCGTTCATGTATTTAACGGTTGATTTGAATACTATCAGTTCCACGAACTACTCACCGCAGCGCTGGCATCGGATCACTTTGACGTTTCTATATATTCTATAGAACTTTTATGCAATATTGTTTACGAGTTAGGGAGCAAGCTTGTTTTCTGCGAGAAGCCAGAGAGATGTCGTTACTAAGGTTATATGTTTTGAGATACTATGTTTTCAAGAACAAGTTTTTCAAAGAGTTACGTCTGTTTGTCTATGATCAGGGCATCGAAAAAATCTCATCGGCCGTGCATTCAAGTTCTGGTTAGGTCCTTTGGACTATTACTTCTAGAGCAACATGTGATAAGGTACTATGAGCCGAATCAATGACTTTAAACGTAGATTGCTCTTGAATCGCAACACGCCGAATAACTACACCATTTGATAGAGCAAACTTAGGCTCTGAACCATTTGATGGATTATTTTAAATTTTGGTTAAAATTTGACAGATGGAAAGTTATCGATTAACTCTGCTATCCGAGCGTGGTTACTTCTGACAGACAAGAAGTTAAATGTTGACAACCTTGGCTAAGTTCTTCTCGAAAACCGGTCGATCGAAATGTCACTCTTAACCAAGAGTTAAATTTAACTCGGCAAATGGTTCACAGCCTTAGTCTACCAGATGCTGCTGTTGGTTTGCCAATCCACGAGAAATCGACGTTTTAAGCCGTTGGCTACATTTGGAACATAGATATGTGTGGTCGTGAGATGATCTGGGTATTTCGCTTTTATTTTGATTCTAGAAAAGCATCGTGGTTTATGCTATCTGGATCAACCGGATAGAAAACACTGTCTCTTTCTTCCTCATCAGTTCTTACGCGATAAGTGAAAGTGACTACGTATGAATGATAAGAAGTGAAAAAGAAGTGCGGTTTCACATGCCGAACCATTGTAGATCGTCATTCATATTCGATAGGCCGAAGCTACATCTATTTATAGACCCAATATGAGTACAGTAGATCGACATTGCATAGACGTACCTGAAGAGTTTTTATGTTAAAAAAAAAGTGAGTTTTACCATTTTCGCTCATGCTTAATTAATATCGAAGACATCATATCAAGAAGACTGGCAACTTTGTCAGAATCCAAGCGACAGATACAATAGCGCTGCGCTTGAGTGAAGGTGGAAGCAACGCATAGAAAAATGAACAAATACACGAGCCTTTCTTCTGAAGATATAGTCTTTGCTATCACATTCAAATTGAGCTGCAGATGACGCGAGCGTTCGTATGAGAAAATGGAAGAGTTGCTAGTCTTCTTGATTTGTTGTCTTCGTTAATATCCAAACAATAAGAATATCTGAACTTGCATGCTGACAGTGGCTGCAGCTCAATTATTAAATAAAATATGACAAACAACGTAAACCGAGGTTAGGGACATGTACCCTACATCAATTATTTCGTTTCGATTCCAAGAAAATTTCGAGAACTCCAGAAGATCCATTAATGTATTACTTCATAGAGATTATCAGAAGCATTTCGAGAGCTTTATAGAAGTCTGTGGAGCTTAATGGAAGATCCGAGAGCTTCAGGAACTTTCATGAACATTAGCAAAATTAAGTATGTTCCAAAAATAGGGAGAATTTCAAGGGTAGTTCAGTTTCATTAGTTTCAAAAAACAAGTGGGAAATTTCAAGAAGTTTGCCATATTTTCAGAGAACTTTAGATATGGTAAAAAAATGATTGAAGTCTTCACATAAGTTCAGAAGTTAACGGTAGCTTAAACAATTTGAAAACAGTTCAGTTAAATTTATGGCAGTTCAAAGAAGATTACTTCTTCTTCTTCTTCTTCTTCTTCTTCGCATTTCAAGCTTATTGCATATCGCATATTAGCTTATTGCGTGCTCTCAACTTAGTGTTCTAGATGCACTTCCACAGTTATTAATTGAGAGCATTCGATGCCTGTACCATTTTTGCATTGGTATAATTGTGTGGCTAGTCCAATAATACTCTATGCCCAGGGAAGTCGAGAAATTTTCCAACCCGAAAAATTCCTAGACCGGACCGGGAATTGAACCCAGCTACCTCCAGCATGGTCTTGCTTTGTAGATGCGCCTTTACAGACGGAGCTAAGGGAGGCCCCAAAGAAGATTAGCAAGCTCCAAAAATAGCAGGAATGTCAGTAAGAGTAATTTTCAGAGAACTTCAGAGATGGCAAGAAAATTATCTTCACATAAGTTCAAAAGTTCACGGAAGCTTGAACATTTTGTAGGACAGTTCAATTAAATTCAGGGCAGTACAGCATGATACGCAGTACATGCTTCATAAAAACTGCAAAAACTGTAGAGAAGTTTCGAGAACTTTAGGAAAGATCAGAGCACCTCAGAGTAGTTCCGTTTATATTAGAGAAATTACCTACATTTTCATGAAGTTTTGAGAACGTTTGAGAATTGTTAAAACTTTAGAGAAGATCCATGATCGTTAGGAAAATTGAGGAACAAGCGATCAGCGAACCGAATAATAACGCTATGTCAGAAGTGGAAAGCAATAATGATATAATCTTCTTCCTTCTTTTTCATGACAAGCAGCCCGTGCGACCCAACTCACTCGGGGCGGTAGAAGGAAACGAGCAAATTGTCGGCAAGCTGCTTCACGGAGTAAAGCCGAAGATGATACACGTGTGTTAATGGGAATTTCTTTGTAATGTCTTTTCTCGATTCATATCAAGCTATGTCCTCATCCGTGTATATTGCAACAAAGCAGGCCAGCAATGTATCATTATCCTTGTACCACTCGGATCGAGCTATGTTACAGAGCGAGTTTGTCATGGTAGTCGTAGCAACCATTTTGTCTGTATCGTTGGTTGCTTTATGTGTTTGGATTCGCTGTTGAGGAAACTTTAGGAAGTCCGAAAAAGCTATGATCATCAGGGTAGTATATCAAACTACAAAACAATTTCAAGTCAGTTTCATTAACACTCTGAACACGATGCCTCCGGTACAATATGTAACGGAAAATAGTAAATGTTTGAAAAACCATTGCTCAGTAATTTATCGATAGATTTTAAATCTATTGATCCCGAATAAATTTTTAAAGTACTTAGCTTCATATGGCTTAAATAGATTTAAAATTCGTCAAAAAATGACTGAGCTGCCGCTACACATTTTACCGGAGGCATCGTATTCGGAGCAAGCATGTAAAATTCATACCCTCGTGCGAGCAACACAAAAACAAAATAGCCATCCTCACCTACAAACAGATTGCCAAACGAGTGTAAATCTTACAACCCAGTGACTCTGCAGGTAGACTTGAAACCAGTGATGCCACATTTTATTAATTTTCAATCTGTATTTTCATCGCAACAAATCTTTTTAATCTGTATCTGGCTGACAGAATCTGTGTTTTGACAACAAGCCCGAAAGTTTAGTGTTGCCAGAGTCGAACGGTTTTATTTGATAGATCTAATTTATGATTTCGATGATTATGAACCACCGTGAGTCATCTCTATTATATAGACGTTATTAATAATTATACTTTTTTTAAAAATTGTAATCACATGGAACACAAGTACATTATTTTCCAAATCCGTTCGATTTTGACATGGTGCTTAAATCGAGCCCCGTGCCAAATTCGAACGGGTCTCAGTTTGAATTTCTTTAAATCTTCATTGACTTCATTAATAGTTTGTTCAACGTTTAGAATCTTGAAAAATGACTAAAGTTTGCTTTCTAGAGAATTTGCCTTTTTTTAAATCACGAAATCCTATAATCTTGATATTTTAAGTGATTTGTATCTTTTCAACAATTCAGAAAATACAAAACATTAAGTTCCAGGAGTAGCGAGAGGCAAATCTGCTTCCAACGAAAAATTTCCTGGGTTTACTAAAATGACTTGTTTACCAATTTGACACACAAATATAGTTAATTAAATATTGTATCAGTCACCATGTGACATGGTTAATTAAACAAAAAGAACGGGAAACTAATATCCCTTCAAACGAGAAATAAGAACATCTGAAAATCTGAAGTTCATTCAAAAGATTCCAAGCCCATTCGAAGATAATACAGTCATATTTTCTTAGTGAAAAATACTTTACGGAAAAAATACGGGTTTGATGCTCACAGATTGAGTACAAGGTGCTCAAAAGTAAGAAACGATTATTTATCAGAATTAATAAATATAAAAAATAATATAAAATATCTTCTCCTTATTTAAAAAAATCTGTATATTTTTCAAAATCTGTCATCTTTATATACAGATATCTGCATCAAAATATTGAAAAAAAATCTGTATGGTTACAGATAAATCTGTATATGTGGCATCACTGCTCGGAACTGACAGCAGTTGAAAGAATTGATAATAAACTGAAAGGCAGCCAAACAATCTTCTCTACCGAGGGAGAACCCGATTGAATGCGTAAAAACCGAACGCTAACGATTTAAATAGCCAAGTGAGATATTGGTTGACTCATTGATTTAAATCAAATGAATTGGCTGCAGCAGTTTAACAGAATTTGCGTGACGCTTATGTTTATGTGTTACAGTATAATACTTTTCTCCATGTTAATACCAATTTAAATGCGTCAATTTTTGTTTAAAGTTATAAAATAAGAAAGTGATTCTTTCTTCAAAATTTTAACTCAGCTCACTCAGCAGACTGCAATCGTATAAGGCTTAGCTTTCAAAAATAGTAAGAGCTGAATCATCCACACTACTACACTCAAAAAATTTCTATTAATATATTCAAGGTTGCAAACACTCATTTTAGCTAAAACAATGTGTTTTTTTTTATTATGAAATAATTAGATGCCATGATCATATTTTGAATTGATAGGGTACAAGAAGAGGTTGCAAAGAATGTGTTTGACATATTAAACCTGTTTATTTCACTTCATGAGAGTCACAATCAGCGATTTTTCACACACTCACTCACTCACTCACTCACTCACTCACTCACTCACTCAGCGATCAGCAAATCGCTGATTGTGACTCATAGAAAGCAAAATTGACAGGTTTTATGTTTCAAACGCATACTTTGTAACCTCTTCTTGTAAGTTACAAGTAAAACATGCCATCATACAATCTTTTGGTTTTATTATTCCGAAAAACATTATTTTAGCTGAAGTAAGTATTTGCAACCTTGACTATATTACTATACACTGGAATCTCCATCTACGATCCAAAACGGGAGTTCGTAAATCGAATTAGTTCGTGAAAAAAACCTCGTTATTTGGGATTTACTTCGTAAAAAGAGGTTTTTGACAATATTGTCAAATACCTCACAATATGGGTATTTTTGGAATCAAGATGACGTGCAGGGACGGGAAATCGAAGTCTGACACCATTCTGAAATCCGAAATGGCGGCTTCCGGTTACACGAAAACATAAAAATACCATTAAATACACAACAACAATAGATATTTTTGGAACCGGGGTGACCTGTGAGAACTGGGAATCCATGTATGACGCCATTTCAAAATCCAAGATGGTGACATCCGGTTACAGAAACACTGAAAAATACTGTCAAATACTCCACAATATGGGTTTTTTGGAATCGGGGTGACTTATTAGGACTGAAAACCCATGTCTGACGCCATTTTGAAATTCAATTGGCGACTTCCGGTTACATAAAAACATAAAAATAATGTTAAATAACCTACAATATGGGTATCTTAAGAATCGGGGTGATGTGGTGGTATTTGCCAGTTTTTCTGTAACTGGAAGCCACCATCTTGGATTTCGAAATGGCGTCAGACATAAATTTCCGGTTCTTACACGTCACTCCAATTAAAAAAAAACACATATTGTGGGGTATATGACAGAATTTCCAAGCTTTTCTGTTACCGGAAGTCGCCATCTTGGATTTCAAAATGGCGTCAGACATCGATTTCCGGTCCCTAAACGTCACTCCGATTCCAAAAATACCCATATTGTGGGGTATTTGGCAGAATTTCCAAGTTTTTACGTAACCGGAAGTCGCCATCTTGGATTTCTAAATGACGTCACACATCGATTTCCGGTCCCTACACGTCACTCCGATTCCAACAAGACCCATATTGTGGGGTATTTCACAGTATATTCCAGTTTCCCAAAATCACAAAAAAAAACTCGTTATTTGGAATTTACTTCGTAAAAAGAGGGACGTAAATTGAATACTGCGTCAAAAAAGACTTGGTAAACTAAGGTTTCAGTGTATTACTTTTCTATTATTCTATACAAAATTTAATTTTTCCTAAGAATTACTGGAGTTATTCTCCTTTGAAAGAAACCCTTTGAAAAGATTCGCAGAATTTTCATTGAATTAATTTAATATTTCCTTTTGAATCTCACTCCTTCCCTGCTCACATTGAAAGTTTCCAAATAATTTTTTTGCAATTCACCTCTCAAATTCCTTAGATTTTCGGAGGTGGGAGGAAATGCTACACTAATAGCAACATGAAGCTTTAGTGCGATGATTTATTAGCTAGAGAAAGTCCTGAAGATGATTGATAGTTCCGCTAGAGTGCAGCAGTGTGAAAATTTAACAGAAGTTGTAATTGAGGGAAGGGCCATTAATGCGACAATACTAATCAAACGCACATTCTTTTACCCAGCTCATACATTGATGGATGAGGGGATTCGAGATATGCCCTAAAATCTGCAGACAAAAGAGTAGGCGTTTGACTTGCTCATAAACTATCTGCGAGTGTAGAATAGTTCTAGCGACGTTTCTAGCGACGTTTATCACTACTTAAAGCCCCACGTTGCCGAAAGCATATGCAGGCGATGGTGTGTTCTAATGAAATTCTTCTTTACCCAACTGTTGTTTAGCTTCTCTCGTCATGACCAACGTAGTCATCTCAGAGAGAAGCGCAATATGGTGGTTTACGAAAATCGTAAACTTCACGTACGAAGTAACTACACAATTTTATGGAATGTCCTTAGATTTGTTTGGCAGACTCTCCGGGAATTATTTTCCGAATTCCTTTGAAGATCTCCTGGAGTTATCATCAGATGTAATTGAAATCCCCCTTTTAGCATCCCCATAACCTCCTAAGTTTTCTCCAAAATTTCCAAAGATGTATGCTTCGGATTCTCGTCTCCGCTCAGGATATACTCGGATGACCCATAATAAGGGGGGTGCGACTTCGTTCCGAAAACATTGCGATATTTGAAAGACAATGATAACGGTAGAGCACCTCTTAGTAAACTGCCCAGGTTTGCAGGGCATTATTGAGCTTTATGGGATCTCGACCAACATTAGAAACGCACTGCACAATAACCCTTCAACCGAAGCAGCTGTTATATGCTTCATTAAGGACCATCTGACCTACCACACTGACAAGAACCAACCATAACCCACTGCATCGAACCAGGACCAACCTCTATAACGAACTCTGAATACACTCATTTGCCAACCAAATACACTAAACCAGGAACATCTACTAACTACGACAGCATCTCGATAGCCAACTCTGATAAACAAATACTTTGTTACTAGGGAGGTCCCTTCGGGACTGTTCACTCCTCTTAACTAGAGGGTCTCCTCTGTCTCCCCACCGCCATTTCAAACTATGTCACTAGGGGGGACCCCTCCAGGAGTCCCCTTTATTTGTTAAGAGATTAACCAGCCTATGGCCCGTTTAGTAAGAAAACCTAACCTAACCTCTAGGTTACTCCAGGTAGTAGACACCTGGCTAATACCGTTGGATTGGTCATAGGCTTTCTATTGAATCTTTCGCTTTAAAGGTTCATATCATACATAAGTGTTTATGAGATACTAATTGAATAAGTCTAAAACATCAAACAAGCAACCAGCTCTGGGGTAGTAATTTCTAATTCGATTTTTCTTTTAGAAGGAAAACCCGTGGGAGTTAAAGTTTAAATTTGAAGTCGACTAAGTTGTAAGCCTGGGGTGTGCTAGTTGCTAGGCGTAGAAAATTGCAGGACTGCCTCTCAAAACTTTTGGACTTAAAGTAAAAATTTAATGAAGTTGTCACCACCTCTCTTCTCATAACCTTTGGACTTGTTGTGGGATCCTCTGTAGGAATTCAGAACTATCACTGACATCTCATAATCCTACCCAAAATCATAAGGTTTGTCTTAGAACTCCAACTTATGGATTTGATACCGCTTGAACTATGAAGATGGATTTATCGATTCTGCAACAAACCTTCGATAACTCCCATCGCACCGAATCTGGCCACGATTCCAATTGCCAACCAACCTGGCCATGAGATCTTGTTAGTCCCATTGAGAATTTATCAAGCACAAAATTCATTGCCCTTCCCTGTCTCAGATCCTTCCACCATCTCCCGGAGACACACATCCCACCAGACCGCAAACGACGCCCAACAAAGTTGCAGTAGTAGTTCATATTTACCGGTGGCTTTTTCGGAAAGAACAGCACATCTGCTGCTTGGAAACCAGACCAAAGAGTGCCACAGAGCAATTCTTCCAACTGCACCCACAAAAAATCGTCCTCGACACAGACAATTCGATCCAAATCTCGAGTCTCAACCTAACTCGCATTCCACGTCCTGGGAGAACCCACTCCGATTGTCTGTGAAAGCCCTGATCAGCAAGAAGATGAAGTGCAACAGCAATCACAACCAGGGATGGATGTTTTGAAATGGATTCCTCCTACTTACTCCACTCGACTGGAAGCGAGCATTCCTACGGTATAGGTACTGCTCATCCCAAAACTCAACAGATGGCCTGCTCAATATCTGAGTTCGCATTGCTTTTTTTTTTGCACCCTCTACAACCCCCATAACTGCGAACAATTGATTTCGTTTGTCGATCTCGAAGCCAGAGGCAGGATGTCGAGGATGCGGGAGATGAATGATGCACTTCCCCTCACTCCGATTTCACATAATATATTGTTTTTCTTCATGACTGCCTCAACACCATATCGTTGAGATGGACAAATTTGACGAGAGGATGAGTACAAGGAAAATTCATAGCCGCTTTTCATTATCATTGTCCTTCGGATGCAATCTTCTTTTGTGGATCGAAAGCTGGAAGACTGTTACAGCAGCAGCAGCAGCAGGAGAAGTCTATCTAGTCTATAGAGCATCATCGTCAGTTGGCATCATAGTTGGTGTTTGGGAAAATGGATATTGGATTCTGGAACTCTCACAGGAAAAGTGTCTGGGGTTTGGATTTAATGGCAGTGTTGGAGGTTGGGAAGAATATCTTGTTTGGACTATAAGGATGATTTTGGGTTATTCACGAACTGTTGGCAAAGTGATTCTAAATCAGAATTACAATGATTGGAAATAATTTTGAACTTTGGACACAAAACCAAATCCAAAAGAACTAGAAAAAAATTCAGAGGACGTTGAAGTCAGCCAAAATATTCTACAGATGAAGGTCGATGGACTTCCAAGACTAGCTCGGAAAATCCACAATACACGCTCCAAACACACACAAACTGGATTCGAGTAGTTTCAAAGCAAATATTTTAAAAAAAAAGTGCTGTTCACTACTAAGACCAATTGATTCAAATTCAAATAAACCAAAATTCAACTGTAAAAATCAGTTTCAATCCCGATCATTGCCTTTCAAAAGCCATCGCCATCGCCATCAAAAGCCTCTCGGAAGCTCACATGGCATCAGGCACTGAACTGGAAAATCACCGCCATACTTTTTATTCGCACCGCTCACTCACTGCCATTGTGACCGACCAGTTCTTTGCCGTCCCAATCCCACCGAATTCAATTTCATCAAAAAAAATGGAGCATCCCACACAGCTTTCGCCAGCCTGGCATGGGAGAGAGTAGGAATGTCCGTCCACACTCGGCTCACTTTCAATCCACTCTGATTTATTGATTTGGTTCCAGCTTTCCTTTGGTGTAGAATTTCCGGGATAACATCGGTGTGGCGGATAAATTTTCCATTGATTCCAAATTTATTTATTGATATTTTTATGTTTAATATTTGCACGGTGACCGCACGGCAATGGAATGCCATTTTTTAGAATAGAATTTTTTCGCTGGTTTCAGCCATTTCACCCATTCCGGATCACCTTTCAATTGAGAATGTCCATATTTCTCCCCGTATGAAAACATACAACGCTCCACTTGGCACGGGCACACAATTTTCCGAAAAATTCCGGCACTCAATCTCGCTCGCCTTCACCCCGAAATCGATTCCGTTTTCCAATATAATGAAAAGCTCAGCTCCGGGATTCATTATGCACTTGCCGAACACGATCCAAATAAAAAAATGCATTTCACACAACAGACGGGGTCAGGTAATCAACTCACCAGAAACGATTTCATGATATCGGACGGAAGTTTAAAACAGCAACCGCAAAAAGGCAGCCAAGCACGCACACACTCGGAAGGCGCGGGAAGTGAAAATCGAACGAAACGCGGACGAACCGAAAAACCAAAAATCAAACACGCACCGAACGGTTTCAATTGAGAGATAGCGACTGTCCGTTTGTCGTGAACCCATTTGCTTTTATATCAGGAGGCTAATTTCGCGAGGCGATTGTGTTATCCCACTCACCGTCGCCGCACTCGCACTTTGCAGTGACGCTTACGGGGGTGGTATGATTGAAAGTGGGGACCGTGAGGCTGACGCCGTTGTCACCGGCTTGATATGCATCGGTGGAAGCGCTCTGGGCGGCAGGATTGAGCAATCTAGAAAGAGAATGACACGGGAAACAAGGAAAAACTGAAAAACTGAAAAACTGAACAAGGAAATGCAATCCTTGGAGTGACAAATTGGGACGGAACAGGAAGTTGGACGGGAAAATTGACTTCATGGCTTTGAATTCAAAGGTCTGAGAAAATTCACACATGGCAAGATATGATCCAACCTTCAAAGTTTTATGGCAACAATACTCGATGAACATTTCAAACGGTCATATCTGCATATCTGCCGGCGCCAGTGGTGTAGTGGTAAGCGTGACTGCTTTCTAACACCCCGATGGGTCTGGGTTCAATCCCAGCCGAGGTCGGTGCGATTTTTCTGAGGCATGAAAATCTCTGGTCACGTCTTCCTTCGGAAGGGAAGTAAAGCCGTTGGTCCCGGCCCATGTGTGTTGAATGGGTGCGATATCCTATGCAGGTGTGGAAGCTGCCTTCCTGCACATTCGATTGCCGTCAATGGATGGCAATCGATGTCCGTCGGTGATTGGCACTAGATTGCGGAACAGAGACCGACGTTAAATAAAGGAAAGAAGAAAATATCTGCTTTGATCGATTCTCTTCATCCAAATTATCTTTTGATATCCACTGCTATGACAACAGATTAAGCGCTATTTTACCACCATAGTATGATAAAGGAAGTTCTTACCAAGCATACAAAACGTCAAATATAACAGGTAAAGGCTTTGCAGCTAAGTCATTAACACAAGAGAAAGTCGATGAAGTGAATCGATCAATATCTGCACCGTTTGAAATGTATAATGTCCTTTGAATAATTGAAGGCTGTTTCTATCCATTTATGGATAATACTGATCTTGTATAGCGATGAGTTGGTGTTAACGTCACTATATGCCACTGTATGCATGCTTGGCATGCTCAGCTCTACATACCAACTGCTAATTTGTTAATAACTTTTCATTCAGTTGTTGAAATTTAGTTTTCTTTAAAGTAATTGATAGGATTAGGATCATAGTCTACTGTAGAAATGCAAAGAGCAGGTAAATCTTATCATTTTAATCAACATCCGTTTGCGGGAATTTGTCAATTTTTCAAAAAACTGATGCTTTCTGTTGGTTCTACTGGATCAACGATCGACCACCGCAAATTTCCGGAAAAATCAACTGACAACGAAACACGACGATTGACTAACGGAGCAAGCCATGATGGACTAAGGACCCCGCGACGCATGTTAGATAGCACTTTGGAGGCCTCTTCTCAGCCCGACACAGTCCCGTCTCTTGCTGCCAGCGATCATCTTAGTCGTTAGTTTTGTATTTAGTTGTAGAACAAGTGTCATTGGGGTAAACATTTTACCTGTTGACTGATAAACAATAAGTAAATAAACACCAATGAATTTTTACACTTAAAATCCGAGATGTGCAGTGAGCATGTCTCACTTCATTTTTGCAACGCAAAATCAAATACAGTTTATTACTAGAATTAAAATCTCATTTGTTTTACATTTTTAAAACAAGCTTAAACTCTATTCTATCGACTGCTTCAAACAGACCTATGTTTCGTCAACTCTGTGCAATGTTATTAGCAAATGAGCAGCTTGTGAGCAAAACTGTGTATGCCAGGCTTAAGCAGCTTAGTTGAAGGTGGTCTATAGAACTCTTAGCAGCCTCATTTTTAAGTCGTTATAAGAGCTTGAAAGTTCCGGTACCATAATTGAAGAGCATTCTAAGCAGCTTCTGGTGGAACCTAAACGGAACTTTTAGAAAATAAATTAAAAAAAGGTTTTTGTCCTCCATACATACATACATACAATTATTTGTACAACATCACATTTAAGATAAGACATAATCAACAATAGTACGCCACAATCAGTCCGCATCGTGCTCTCTTGCCGTGCGGATCTATTTGCTTTTTGCTTAAGGAAGTGTTACTACTACCTAAAGCTACAACAAATTTAAACAGCACTTTTCAGTGCTCAACCTGTAAAAATTTTCTACCTTGTTCAACTTCTCTTATTCCTCTTCGATCCTTGTTTGGACCCTACCCGAGGTAATCCTTCTTGGATATCGATTTGGAAAATTCCTCTTCGATCCTTCAGATTCTTATAGTAATCTGCTTGGAAGTCGATTTGGATAAAAATTTACTGCCGCCATGGCGCCTAAACGAAAAAGAAAGGGGCAAACTCTTGACCCCCCTTCTGATGAAATTAATTTGAGTAATCAATTTGATTTGCTCACGGATGATGAGAATGATCCATCATCCAAGAAAAATTCTAGTAAACTTTCCCGGCTTAATGCCAAGAAGGAAAAGATTCCCCCTATTGTGATAACCACTACCGATTTCCATGCTCTTCGTATGGAACTTTTGAATTTCGTGAAAGTTAAGTTTTCACTACAAATTGGACGTCGGGGTGAATGCCGTGTATTGGCTGAAACCTTGGACGGATTTAAATGTCTTCTCAAGTATCTTACTGAGAAGAAGCACAAATTTTTTACTTACGACACCAAAACTGAACGTGTGTTCAAGGTTGTCATGAAAGGACTGCCCAGTGGTGAATCCCTGGATCAGATCAAAGATGAACTGGCAAAATTACTTGGAGTTGTGCCACTCCAAGTAATCAAAATGAAAATGAAATCCCGTCCTGGCGATTCGCGCAACGGGATTTCTAATGATTTTTATTTAGTTCACTTCAAGTCTAGTGAACTAAACAACCTTAAGGCCTTAGAAAAAGCTAGCCTTATGCTCCATGTCCGAGTGAAGTGGGAACACTTCAGGAAGACTGGAGGAAATTTCCAAAACCTCACTCAGTGCCGTAAGTGCCAGGGATGGGGTCACGGAACTAAAAATTGCTACATGCCAGCTAAATGCATGAATTGTGGTGATTCCTCTCACGCAAAGGACGACTGTCCTGTGAAGGAAGATCCTAAGAAATTTAAATGTTCAAATTGTGGTGAAAACCACAAATCCAATTTTTGGGAATGTAAGACTCGCAAAGCGATCCTACAATCTCGTTCTAACCGACAGGTAGGAAACGCTCCACGTTTCCGACCAGGTACAAATTCCTCTGCTGTTAACAACGGTCAGCGGGGAACAAATTCTACATTCGTACCCGTAGGTACAAATATCACCCCTGCTTCAAATGTTTCATCTGTACCTACTCCCCTCGCTGCTAACAATGTTCAACGAGTTAATGGAGCTACCTATGCTGCTATTGCAGCGGGTAGAAATCAAAATACTAACCAACGTTCTAACGGAAATTTTGACAATTTTGACTTAGGAAGCATTTCTGCTCCTAAAATGGAATTTTTACAGAAATCATTAATTGACATGATTTCTGATATGCTTAAATCTAACTCCATGTTTGATGCTATTCAAACTGGAGTAAAATTTGCTAATAATATTGTCATGACTTTAAAATTCAGTAATGGATTTTAAAGCATTAAACATTTTAAATTGGAATGCTCGATCTCTTAAAGATAATGAAGACGAGCTATTTAATTTTTTGAGAGTTCATAACGTGCATATTGCCGTTATAACTGAAACGTTCCTTAAACCTGACCATAAGGTTAAGAAGGACGCAAATTACTTGATTTATAGAAATGATCGTCTTGATGGACCCTGTGGTGGCGTTGCCATCATTATTCATAGACGAATCAAACACAAAATACTTTCTTCATTTGAAACCAAAGTTTTTGAAACTTTGGGAGTTTCTGTTGAAACAAAATTTGGACAACTTACGTTTATAGCTGCCTATTTGCCATTCCAATGCGTAGGCCAGCAAAAGAATTTTCTCAAGGGTGACCTTCAGAAACTTACCCGTCATAGGTCTAAATTCTTCATTATTGGTGATTTTAATGCCAAACACCGCTCATGGAATAATGCTCAAAGCAATTCCAATGGTAATATTCTGTTTGATGATTGTTCTGCAGGTTATTACACTATTCAATATCCAAACAGTCCAACATGCTTTTCTTCTGCAAGAAATCCCTCAACTATTGATTTGGTCGTAACTGATTCATGTCAACTTTGTAGCCAATTGGTTACCCATGCTGACTTCGGTTCTGATCACCTTCCAGTAACTTTTGAAATATCCCAAGAAATAATTTGTAATCCCAACAGCTCTATTTTCAATTACCATAGAGCTGATTGGGAGCAATATCGAACATTTATGGAATATAACTTCGATCCAAACATTCCTTTGCAAACCAAAGATGATATTAATTATGCTCTTGAATCTCTGACTACTTCTATAGTTGAAGCAAGAGCTGCCTCAGTACCAAAATGCGAGGTTAAATTCGATTCAATTATAATAGACGATGATCTTCAGCTCTTGATCCGTCTTAAAAATGTCCGTAGGAGACAATATCAAAGAACACGCGATCCTGCCATGAAGGTTATCTGGCGGGATTTGCAAAAACAAATTAAAAAGCGATTCTCTGCCCCGAGGAACAAAACTTTTGAAAATAATGTTTCTAAATTAGACCCGAGTTCCAAACCCTTTTGGAAACTCACAAAATTTTTGAAAAAACCTCAAAAGCCAATTCCAGCGCTTAAAGAAGGTGGTAAAATTTTGATCACAAATTTGGAAAAAGCTCAGAAACTTGCTAAGCAATTCGAGAGTTCCCATAATTTCAGTTTGGGTCTTACTAGTCCTATTGAGAATCAGGTTGCTGGGGATTTTCTGAATATTTTCTCTCGGGAAAATATTTTTGATGATTCCTGGGGGACTGATTTGGACGAAGTAAGGTCTATAACTAAAAAGTTTCAAAATATTAAAGCTCCAGGTGATGATGGAATTTTCTATATCCTCATCAAAAAACTCCCAGAAAGTACCTTGTCTTTCTTGGTAAAATTATTTAACAGATGTTTCCATTTGGCATACTTTCCTGATAAATGGAAAAATGCAAAAGTTGTTCCAATTTTGAAGCCGGATAAAAATCCAGCTGAAGCTTCTAGCTACCGTCCAATAAGTTTGCTTTCTTCAATAAGTAAACTTTTTGAAAAAATAATTTTGAATAGAATGATGCTTCACATCAATACGAACTCAATTTTTGCAGATGAGCAGTTTGGATTTCGCCATGGGCATTCAACTACTCATCAACTCTTGAGAGTTACCAATTTAATTCGTTCAAACAAATCTGAAGGCCACTCAACTGGAGTTGCTCTTCTAGACATAGAAAAAGCATTCGACAGTGTTTGGCATGAAGGTTTGATTGCTAAATTGAAAAAGTTTAATTTTCCACTTTACATTATGAAATTAGTTCAAAATTATTTAACTGACAGAACTCTGCAGGTAAATTATCAAAATTCGAAATCTAATCGACTACCTGTTAAAGCAGGAGTTCCTCAGGGTAGCATTCTTGGGCCTATATTGTATAACATTTTCACTTCGGACCTCCCTGATTTGCCTCAGGGTTGCCACAAATCTTTGTTCGCTGATGACACAGGCATTTCCGCTAAAGGAAGAAGTCTTCGTGTTATTTGCAGCAGACTTCAGAAAAGTTTAGATATTTTCTCTTCTTATTTACAAAAATGGAAGATTTCTCCCAACGCTTCCAAAACTCAACTTATAATATTTCCACATAAGCCTAGGGCTTCCTTTTTGAAACCTAGTAGTAGTCACATAGTCACTATGAACGGAGTTCCAATTTCCTGGTCAAACCAAGTGAAATATCTTGGATTAGTTCTTGACCAAAAATTAACTTTTAAAGATCACATTGAGGGCATTCAAGCCAAATGTAACAAATATATAAAATGTTTGTATCCTCTTATAAACAGGAAATCCAAACTTTGCCTGACGAATAAACTTCTAATATTTAAACAAGTTTTTAGACCGGCCATGCTTTACGCTGTGCCAATATGGTCTAGTTGTTGCACTACCAGGAAAAAAGCACTTCAAAGGATTCAGAACAAAATTCTGAAGATGATTTTGAAGTTGCCTCCCTGGTACAGTACTACCGAAGTACATAGAATTTCGAATGTTGAGACTTTAGCACAAATGTCCAACAAAATAATTAATAATTTCCGGCAAAAATCGTTACAATCCTCAATTGCAACGATTAATTCCCTTTATACTTAGATAAGATTTAGTTTTAGTTATTTAGTTTTAAGCTATCAATTGTTATACTGACATGCAGGTTTAAAAAACCTGTTTAAAATACTGAATTGCCAAGGCAGGAACAATGTAAAAACACTTAGATATATATCATAACAATTAAGGCTGGTAAGTTACTGTAGTAACTGGAGCACCTAGGTTAAAAATGAAATGTAATTTATTTTGAATTTGGAACAAATAAAGAGTTAAAAAAAAAAAAAAAAAAAAAAAAAAAAAAAAAAAAAAAAAAAAAAAAAAAAAAAAAAAAAAGTACGCCACAATACTCGGTTTGCGGCTGCCGCTTTCCATCCTCGGTCATGCCCAATGCTCGCTAGATCACGCTCTACCTGGTCCGCCCATCGTGCTCTCTGCGCTCCACGCCTTCTTGTGCCAACCGGATCAGTAGCGAACACCAACTTTGCAGGCTTGTTGTCCGGCATTCTTGCAACATGCCCTGCCCACCGCATCCTTCCGGCTTTGGCCACCTTCTGGATGCTGGGTTCGCCATAGAGTGCAGCGAGCTCGTGGTTCATTCTTCGCCGCCACTCACCGTTCTCCTGCACACCGCCGAAGATCGTCCTTAGCACACGTCGCTCGAAAACTCCGAGTGCTTGCAGGTCCTCCTCGAGCATAGTCCATGTCTCGTGTCCATAAAGGACCACCGGTCTTATTAGCGTTCTGTACATTGTACATTTGGTGCGGGGGTGAATCTTTTTTTTTGACCGTAGTTTCTTCTGGAGCCCGTAGTAGGCACGACTTCCACTGATGATGCGCCTTCGTATTTCACGACTCACATTGTTGTCAGCCGTCATTAAGGATCCAAGGTAAACGAATTCCTCCACTACCTCGAAAGTATCCCCGTCTATCGTGACATTACTTCCTAGACGAATCCTGTCATGTTCGGTTCCGCCTACTAGCATGTACTTTGTTTTTGACGCACTCACCACCAGTCCGACCTTTGCTGCTTCGTGTTTCAGGCGGGTGTATAGTTCTGCCACCGTTCCAAATGTTCTTGCGATAATGTCCATGTCGTCCGTAAAGCATACAAATTGACTGGATTTCGTGAAAATCGTACCCCGGCTGTTGAGCCCGGCTCGTCGCATTACACCTTCTAGAGCAATGTTGAAGAGTAGGCATGAGAGTCCGTCACCTTGTCGCAGTCCCCGGCGAGATTCGAATGAACTGGATAGTTCACCCGAAACCCTTACGCAGTTTTGCACACCGTCCATCGTTGCTTTGATCAGTCTGATCAGGTTCCCAGGAAAGCCGTTCTCGTCCATGATTTTCCATAGCTCTGTGCGGTCGATACTGTCGTATGCCGCCTTAAAGTCGATGAACAAATGATGCGTTGGGACCTGGTATTCACGGCATTTCTGGAGGATTTGCCGTACGGTGAAGATCTGGTCCGTTGTTGATCGGCCGTCAATGAAGCCGGCTTGATAACTTCCCACGAACTCGGTCATTTTAGGTGATAGACGACGGAAGATGATCTGGGATAGCACTTTGTAGGTGGCATTCAAAATGGTGATCGCTCTGAAGTTCTCACATTCCAAATGGTCGCCTTTCTTGTGAATGGGGCAGATTACCCCCTCCTTCCACTCCTCCGGTAGCTGTTCTGTTTCCCAGATCCTGACTATCATCCGGTGCAGGCAGGTGGCCAACTTTTCTGGCCCATCTTGATGAGTTCGGCTGTATCTGTCAAGGATACCAAAATTAATTAAGTAGAATTAAATGGAAGATAACCTATTTTGCTGTTTTATATCACATTGGTGTTTGCCCGCATGGTATTCCAATACAATTGTGGCATAGTGGTTAGCAATCGTAGATCACATGCCGAATACACGGGTTCGAATCCAGGAAATTACTCTTTATTTTTTTTTTGTGTTAGGATAGAATGTTGATACACTGCATAAATATAAGAATTATGTTTTATTCGAGCCACTAATCATTTCATATTTACGTACCGTAAAAAGGGGTATCTTTGATAATGCGGGTAACTTTGATAGTATAATATAATGAACAAATTTACTCGCTGTGCTTTTTACAAATAAAAAACATTGGTTCCATATTGTAGCTTAGGGTATTTCCATTGATATGGTATATAGTTTTTAAATAGTATGTGTTAAATATTTTACAAAAATATTAATAAACCATTTTCGTGTTTTTTGCCTTTTGAAAAAGCACTCAAACCATCACTTATGAAATGTATTTCCGATACAGCCATCACAAATTCAATGTTGTATTTTTATTGCTTAAGAAGTTTCCTGATTATATACTCATTCAAAGTGTCATATTTAAAGAACTTAATTGTTTGAGTTTCACTCATTTTTTTCTACATTCATCGAGCATTATCAAAGTAACCCCAAATCAAAATACTGAAGTTCGGTCAAAAAACTAAAAAAATAGTGCAAATGATTTGATTTTCGTTCAACATATTACTAACGAATTAACTCTTGGATCCTCAGTACTTGTTTTAAAAATATAAAATTTGAAAAAAACAGTCATTGCTGTTAAAAATATTTAGAATATACTTTAAAAAACTATCAATGTTACCCCGTTTTACGGCACATTAAATTGTGTTACTTAACAAGACCTGTGCGGAATGCTTCATGTGGCTTGAAAGTTCTGTCGGAACTTTATTGGAACTTTATGGAACTTGGAAGTGATTTTAATCGTTGAATGCAGAACTTTTGATTACTTGGGTGGCCTCTAAGCACAGTGGGACGAAATCAAATAAAGTGGGACAGGGCCATTTTCGATGAAACTATTGAGTGTAACATTTTGATATCTTTTCAAATTTTGTTTTCGTTTTTCAGTAATTTATTTGAGTTGTAAAATTGTTTGCTTAAGGGAGGCATATAATCAGATAAAAAAATATAACTTTTGACGTAGGACTACGTCTGTGATGTCTATATGGGGGTACATTTTGGGAAAAAACGAAAATAGAACATGTAACGAAACTTTGAAAGATTTTGAACGTTAATAACTCAGCTGCCCCTGGACCAATTTCAATAATTTTATCACCAATCGATCAAAAATATTTTTACGCAATACTTTTGACTGTTGGTTTACATCAACAAACTATAATTTATGCTTTTATTACTCTGATACATATTTGAATCTACACGCATTGTAGTCATATAACTTTTTGTTTTTATAATTGAAGATGATGTCTTTCGGATATACGTAGAATCCCACACAACTTGTAAGAGATTCAACAAAAAGATCAAATATCAACGAGTTGTTAATAATAATCACTTATTCAACTTTATGTAAATCCGATCCTAGTCAGTAAGCCACTGCTTACTGCAAAACTATATTTTTGCAAATGCTATAATTGTCATGAATGAAGATTGTTTTATCCCCATTATTAGGGTGGATGCCTGACCGACGTGCAGATACGGTCAGCCCAGCTATGTTGAAAACTCGTTCACTTGGCTGCCAACCAAAGATACTGCAGCTTTCTAATTTTCCAAAAGCATAGAATATCTCCATCTCTAGTCCACTGTTTCATTCATCCGGTGTTTTCGTCGGATCGAGAGAAAGAAAGAGTCAGCTAGTTTCCTTCTGCCTCACCTATAGATCTCGCTCATCGAGACGAAACCACTAAACTGAGATTTTTGACGTTTGATCAGCGCACCAAAACACTATCTCGAACAAGTGCGAGCAGGAGGAAAAATAATGATTCATCCACGGGACTGTCATCAAATGTTTCCACTAAGGGATTTCACAAATTTACTTATTAACTGGTCTATAAATGTATGGCCCATAAAAAACTGGAACAACAAATACGTATTGCATATTTTACAGCTGTCGTTTACACCACATGTGATTGTTTTGTGTTGGTTGTAGGTGTGTAAGTGAAAAATACTGGCTTAGCAGCCCCTTGGATTCATCCCTGTGTGCTAGATAGAGAAAGTGCAAACAAACGTCAAAAAACTAAATGACAATCGCTAGTTTGAGGTTACTCAAAAATGAGCCAGACGTACTCATTTGCATAACTACCTAACTTATTACTTTTGAAGCGTCAAATGATGAGTAGTTGTAATTTTTGAATTTGAGTAACATTGACTCAACAATAAATAAATAAAAGTGGATCTCAATTTTCAGTTTTCAGTCCATTTGTTGACTCAAAAAAAATGGCTTTGTGATAATGTAAAAATACGAAGTTTGCCTTTCTGCCGTAGAAGAAAACAAGAAAATATGAAAATTACGAAAGAATTCATTCGAAAATGGAGCAAATTTCAGCCGCCGTGTATGTGGAAACGTACCATAACGCAAATGGAGAGGTAATTGTAGGGTGGCAAGTGAACCAGGAAAACCAGGAAAAACCGAGAATTTTAAAGTTAAACAAGGAAAACTAATACTTTGCACATGCATGTCGGTTTGAAATGATGACGTTATTATCAATGTGTGATGCGTGCAAAATAATATACCTGTATATTCAATACACTTTGATAATCGAGCAGAAAAGCATCAGAGCTTTCGTCGCTGCTGTCATGACACCGCAACTTTGCTTTGTGTTCTCAGCTAAGAGAAGAGATAACAATACGGGGGCGAAAATGAACCACTTTTCTGTCAAACGTGAACCAGCTCCTGATTGGCCGATTTCATGTGCAGATGAAACATTTTAACCCTTAAATGCGCAATATTATAAAACCACATTGCCAAAAATGTGAAAACTTTTTTAATAGCTAGATCAACTTAGTGTTCTAGAAGCACTTCCACAATTGTTAATTGAAAGCTTTCTAAGCCTGTGCCATTTTTGCATTAGTATTATTGTGTGGCAAGCACAGTATGATTGTGGCAAGTGCAATCATACTCTATGTCCAGGGAAGTTGAGAAATGTTTCAACCCGAAAAATACCTAGACCGGGCCGGGATTCGAACCCAGCCGCAATTGCACAACTGAACCACATGAACTTTATATGCCCAATGAAACCTATATGATTATTCACATAGCATTTATTATGCCATGCAATATTAAGATAAAAATCAATAATTTTGTTTTTGGAAAAAATATTATGTGCGTTCCTAATAGAGCTTGAGCTTGAGCTTGATTGACCGCCCACGGTTGCTACTCTGTTACTGCCAGATCAGCTGTAATTACACAGAGAACCAATAGACGATCCTTGGGACTAACAATCATCCTCAATGTGTAAAAACTTGTGATCTTAAATTAGGCAATACCAGCGCCGGCCGCGCCCGAACACAGGTCAAGAAAGGAATGGGAAGGATTGTGTTGACATGACACTCGCTTTGATGGAAGCGGAGAACACCTCTGCACTTCCACGAGGAATCACTGGGATGTTGGATAAGAGGGTTGGGTTTGCAGCAGGGTTCGTTTTGGTAAACGACAAGCTGAATTGACGTCCTAACGATCATATAACGCGAAGGAGCTTGGGATTGAACCCACGGTCTTCTGCTCATTAAGAAAAAACGGTTGCTCTAAGGCCACCGAGCCCCTCATATCACATAATAACGTTGCTCAAATTTGTGTATCCATTCAAACCCGGAACCAACGACAACAACGAGTTTCGCAAAATACACGATACACAAGCGATTTTACCATAAATCTCTTTGATATGTAAGGACCTGGGACCGCGTTTTTCTGCTCAGTAAGCAGGCCACTGTAACCGACGATCTTTCAAATCCGAAAACTAAAAACTACGAAAAAGTACTTAGGCCTTCATTAAGTTCCACTTTCACATGACGTTCAATGACAGGGTCCTATCCAGGATTACATCTGAAAAATCCAAATCTGGCCAACGCCCACCCTAAACCTAAACCTGTTCTAATCCACCTGAAATGACTAACGTATGGAAGACTTTGACTACCCAGCCATGCAATAGTCTCATTCCGTGCCTTATGGCAACTTGATGATTCTATTGCGCTCATCTTCTGGCACCACCCAGGGGAGACTTGGTCCTGTACCCAATGCTTAACTTATCTCCATTCCAATTTCTTGTGATATAGTGGGCGGAATATTATTATATGAGACAATTCAATGCAGACGTCTTTCCAAATTTGACAGATCGACAGGTAATCGGTGAGTTACCACGATAGTTGCTATTCAACAACTCGACAACGTCCCATCGTCAACGCCTGCTATGAGAATTTCCCATTGCAGACGCCAACGAAATGACGTCATCGAGCTATCGATCAACTACCCTGGTTATCGCCTGATACCTTATAGCACGATGCTAGGAGGCGAACCGGAAGAATCGATGAGCTACCTCTCCCCCATGTGCGTTCCTAATAGAAATAATGTAAAAACTTGTTTTTGTGTAGTTTTAGTTGTAACGGCAAATCGGCAATGTTTGAAAAATCATTGCTCTGAAATTTATGAATATAAATCTATTGTAACCGAATCAATCTTTAAAGTAAGTTTCAGAGAGTGCTTATAAATTTTAAATTTATCAATAAATAGCTGAGCTATGATTTTTTGAACATTTTAAGTTTGCCGTTACCCATTTTACTTCGTGTTCTGAGTGTTAATGACATAAATGCCAATATCGCTAATGTACCCATTTAGTTAAACCAGAATTAAGGCTTGAGTGGACGTCAAGTAATTGGCCTTAAGCCTGTAGATTACAGTGAAAAAGCTTGGCCTGAAACAAATACTCAGTCAATAGATATTTATCTGCCAAAATTTAATTTTAATTTGTTTACATGAACCGGATGAGCACTGATGGATTTTAATTATTTTTTACTATTTGGTTTGACACATGATATGCATTTTTGTTAGCGAATCCCCTTTAGTGGGTGAAAAGTCGACACAGCTCAGCGAACGTTGAATACACTTAATGGAATAAGTATTTTACAACTTTTTTTTTTTATCAGTTTATTATGCATACGAAGATTATAATTTGAAGTATTTCACTAAATACATATATAATATACTTAAGACGTTTCTCCCACATAGAAGAATCATAGGAAATTTGCAAAACTGATAGATTTGAAGCTTTGTTCAAGAACCAGGAATTTTTATAGAAGAAACCAGAAAACCACGAAAAAAAACCAAGAATTTAAAATCAGAAATTTACTTGAACCCTTGTATTTTTTTTTTTTTGCATTCTATTTGCTATAAAATAAAATGCGTTATTAAAATGTTTTTTTTTTTCATTTTTTGGTTTATTAATATTAGAGAAAAAAAAATGTAATGAAATGTTTGTCCATTTGTGTATTTTTGACTCATTTCCCTATATTTTGATTATAATGGGAATGAGTAGAAATAACTCATCAACAAATACCTAGCAGTTTTACTCAAAATTCAGTGCAGGCTATGCTAGTCAATTTAGAGTAGATTCAGTGGTTTTTCACTCAATTTTGAGTAGCCACGAACGAGCGTGCACACAATTTTCCGAAAAGATGATCCACAGTTATACTGTAAATTCAGCAGCATCAGAATCTTTTCGAGTCTGTGATAAATGTCTAAAATGCAGTTTATCAAACCATTTTTTAAAAATTGCGTTTATGAGAATCTGTAAATATATAGATATTATCCCTCGATCATTTACTACTGCCAAAAGCACACTACATTCACACATAGGAATTCTTGTGTGTGAATAGTTGAGGTACCAATCAGTTCAGATCTGTAGAAAATCGTAAAATAGGACAATTACTGATGGAAATCGGCAAGATGTTCAATGAAAAATGCTTTAATTTGAGATGTGAAAAATCCTTATTCTGATGTAAACAAGCGGTTTGCTGTTGCGTCTTTTCAGAAACATATGGGAATTCGGGAAGTGAAACTAATATTTAATTTATAATATTTGATAGTTGTTTATCAATGGTTAACTATTGAAAACAGATCAAAGTTTTTAGCCGCAATCAACCAATCACGTGCTCGCTCGCTATGACTATCGAGAGATCAGAGAGACGAACTGATTGCGCGAGGTTATAAAAGAGCTACTAGTATGGTTTGTGTCAGCTCGTCTGCGGATGTAACGAAGGACACTACAAAATTAATTATATGATTTGAGTAGTAGCTATACTGAAGATCCGAGAGATGTCGCCCCTTCAGTGGTAGGAAAATCATTTTTGCAGTATGGAGAATATCAGAAAATCCTCGATTTGTGACTAAATATGCTTTCACAGAAGGAAACAAATAAACGAGTGTTTACCTTATCACCATAGTAATGTACTCGTGCAATTTTTGTGCACCTAAAACTGCCCATAAAGACGAGAATGAATAAAAACTGAAAATTTTCATGCATTTCCAAATGGTTTCCTACCAGTCCCATACATTCGAAGTGACTGGCCCTCTGGATGTGGATGATGTCAAAAACAACAAAACATGGTTAATTTATGATTTTTCATCCTGAAGTATATAGACATAATCTTCGAATTATACACTGGTCTTCAGGAGACAACAGAGCGGTTTCCTGGTTTTGGATAATCTAGAACAGAGGCTGGAAATGGCCAAATTTCTTTTCAACGAACAAACTCAACGCATGTTTCTCAATCGATATTTTTAAATATGATTCGAAACTCCACCAGATCCACCTGTTGGTCAATGGCATGATGTATATTTACTTCTGGATGCAAAATCATCCATTTTTAGTCGTCGGATGGTACCAGTACATGAGGTTTTGGAAGTGTCCCTTTTGGGATTCTGCCGAAACCGGTTCTGGGTATCCAAATATGGTTATATCCACCAGTTGGTCCATGGCATGATGCACAGAACAGAAGGGGAAATGCAAACAAATCGGTGATCAAAAAAGTGGTACGTTTTTCTGCACAACAAGCGATGCGTTGTGGTAGCGTTCCACATGGGCTTTCCATGCACACTCAAACTATCATAGCATGCTGCCTATCTTAACTGCAGACAGAAGATGCCTTCTACTGCTAGGTGCGCTAGTGTTCGCCAATGAAAAGATGAGCCACTTTCTGATCCGAAGTTCCACTTCTGTTCTGATTTGAGCCGTCGGACGGTACCAGTACATGAGGTTCAGAAAGTGCCCTTTATGGCACCCCTCGGATCCGGTTCTGGGTATTATGATGTAGCCAGATCCACCTGTTGGTCCATGGCATGATATTTATTTACTTCTGGATTTCTTTCTGCTATGGATTTATTGATAGTTGCTTGAAGCTTGAATGAAAATGTGCTATAAATTTGGTTTGAAATTGTTTGATAAGCTTTCTGCGAAATGCGTAAATTCAACGCAAAACCAGATTCAAATAAATTTAGAATAGATAGGTTCAAATAGGATTAACATCAATGTTAAGCTGATAATTCTCCATCATCAAGTCTTTTTAATTCTCTTAAATGATATTACGTAAAAAGGGATCAACGCCCCTCTTGAGTGTCTCTGTTTACGGGTCCGTCCAACCCCTTTTGGCCCTTCATACAGCAGTATGTTGAATTCAGAATGATAACGAAATTTGATCTTGCTGTTGAGTGGAGCCGCATGCACGGCAAGACCCAAGCTAGGATGGAGGCTACTTACATACATACAAGGGAGCAACGCTCCTCCCTACCCTCAGATAATATTTTGTAATATTACAAGCAGATACGGTTATTCGAAAATGATCTCTTGAATTCCTGGAAGATGTGTTCCAACCAAGCACAGCAGCTGTATCGTTCTCACGAAACGCGCAAGTTCTGCGAGAAACTCAACGCATCCCGCAAAGGCTTTGTGCCGCGAGCCGAAATGTGTCGGGATAAGAAAAGGTGGAAGCAGCACTACGATGAACATCTATATGGCGCAGAGGCAGAGGACCAAGGCAGCAGGAGAAATGGCTTCGTCGGTACAGCGGATGAGGGGGTCATGCCAGCTCCCACGATATGTGAAGTTAAGGATGCTATCCGACAGCTTAAGAACAACAAAGCAGCTGGTAAAAATGGATAGTTCGGATCTGAGATACAGAACAGCTACCGGAGGGGTGGAAGGAGGGAGTAATATGTCCAATATATAAAAAGGCGACAAGCTAGAATGTGAGAACTACCGAGCGATCACCATTCTCAACGCGGCCTACAAAGTGTTTTCCCAGTTCATCTTTCGCCTTCTATCGCCGCTAGCAAGCAGATTTCTGGGAAGTTATCAAGCCGGTTTTGTGGACGGGCGATCGACAACGGACCAAATCTTTACGTTGTGGCAGATACTCCAAAAGTGTCGTGAATATCAAGTCCCTACGCACCACATCGATTTCAAGGCCGCTTATGATACTATTGACCGTGAAGAGCTATGGAAGAACGGTTTTCCCGGGAAGCTGATGGATGGTTTACAGTGCTGCGTGAAGATATCGGTTGCGTTATCGGACTCGTTTGAAACTCGCAAAGGGCTTCAACAAGGCGACGGTCTTTCCTGCCTCCTGTTCAACATTGCGCTAGAAGGTGTTATGAAACGTGCGGGCTTTAACATGCGGGCACGATCTTCAATAAGTCCAGCCAGTTCATGTGCTTCGCTGACGACGTGGACATTGTCAAAAGAACGTTTCAGGCCGTGGCGGAGCAGTACACCAGACTGAAACGTGAAGCAGAGAAGGTTGGATTAAAGGTGAATACGTAGAAAATAAACTATCTGTTAGCTGGAGGAACCGAGTGGCATAAGGCTCGCATAGACAGAAGCGTGACAATCGACGGAGATGAGTTCGAGGTGGTGGTTGAATTTGTGTACCTCGGATAACAACTGCAGCAGAGAAATTCGTAGACGCATAATTGCCGGAAGTTGTGCTTACTACGGACTCCACAAGACCCTGAGGTCTGGTAAACTTCACCCTTGTACTAAATGTACCTACGCTGATACGACCGATAGTTCTCTACGGGCACGAGACGTGGACGATGCTCGAGGAGGACCTTCAAGCACTGGGTGTTTTCGAACGACGAGTGCTTAGGACCATCTTTGGCGGGGTATGTGAGAATGGTGTATGGAGGAGAAGGATGAACCACGAGCTGGCGCGACTCTATGGCGAACCCAGTATCCAGAAAGTCGCGAAAGCTGAACGGGTACGATGGGCGGGACACGTTGCAAGAATTCCGGACAACAATACCGCAAAAATTGTGTTTGCCTCGAATCCGGCCGGTACAAGATGCAGAGGAGCACAGCAAGCAAGGTGGTTAGACCAAGTGGAGCAAGATCTAGGAAGTGTGGAACGGTCAAGAAATTGGAGACAAGCAGCCACGAACCGAGTTAGTTGGCGTAACATTGTGACGCAGGTGCATTCCTGAGGGACGCCGGACCAGGAAAAGTAAAAGTAAGTGTTCCAACCAAGATGCACTGTACCAAATTTCCCATAGCATCAATTTGTTTTGACGAAGGACTACGTTTGTGATTTCTATATGAGGGTACACTTTGTGAAAACCGAAAATGGAACATGTAACAAAACTATGTAAGATTTTAAAAATTAATAACTCAGCTACCCCTGGATCAATTTCAATGACTCTATCATCAATCGATCAGAAATATTTCTACGCATCAATAGCAATGCTTCCGAGCGATGATTTTCAACAAAAAACTATTGAAAAAGTGGTAATGTCAAACATTCTCCAATGTACAAATATAAAGTGAAAATTTTATCTCTGTTTTCATGAAATAAACGTTCTTCCCAAACCCAGTCGTCATAATCGAGTACCACTTGGCCTCAACTCATTTTCGCTTCGGACGGCGTGGTGAGCAGGCAGCAGAAGCAGCAATAGCAGTAGTAGTAATGTGGTGGCAGGTTAGGTAGTCCACTATTCTACCTAACAACCAACAATGACTAGTCGTGACAAAGGAGGAAAAGGTAAAGAAGGCGCTAAGCGTCATCGCAAGGTTTTTCGTGATAACCGCCATCCGTCGTCTGGTTCGCCGAGGCGGGGTCAATAGTATCTCCGGTCTGATCTACGAGGTGACCTTAAGATGTTCCTGGAAAATGTGATCCGTGATGCTGTCACCTACTCTTAAATCATCACCAACATTGGCAACAAAACGGCCCTTTTCGGGGCCAACAAGCTTATTATAGTAAAGACTTGGAATATAATGTATCTGTGCTTATTTGTCCATATTCAGAACCAAACGCCCCCAACGACCACACAAAATGCTCTCCAGAGTTGTAATCTTGAAACCAAACTTGGAAGCAGGGGTGAAAGTGATTTTGATCGATTCTCTTCATCAACTTTCTCTTTAAATAAAAAATACTACAAATTTGGTACGCCTACAATTAAAAAAAACGGAGATAATAAAGGATCGATCAATTCAAAGAACTAAATGCTCTTTACATTTGTTCCGTCCACTAGTGGTCCGTCAAGCTTCCGTTCGTGCCTATAGGCACAAATCCTTCTACTTTTTTTAATTGGTAAGGGGCTGTTCATAAACTACGTAGACACATTGAGAGGGAAGGTATGGCGAGTATGTACAATCCATACAAAATAACAAAAAATATTGGGCGATTGCGAACGCGTGGGGAGGAGGGGTCTAAAACCTCTCAAAATCGGTCTACGTAATTAATGAACAGCCCCATAGAGTTATGCTCGAGCTTTAAAATCTCCATACCCCTACTGGCGACATCTGTCCAAATTGATGGTGAAAAGTAATACTCAAGTGAGAAACCATAAGTTTTCATAATTCAAGCTGAACATTGCATTAGGTCCTAAGTAACATTGATCGATTCTCTTCATCGACTTTCTCTTTTGTTAATAACTTGCACATACCCGTTTCTTGTTGTGTTTGTCGTATTAGATGCTAGATAAGAGCTTCTTTTATTAATCTGTGTGCTGAAAATACCTGGGAATGTCTTTACATGGCCGTGAGTATGCAAAGAGAAACTCGACGAAGAGAATCTCTCAATGTTACTTTGGACTTTAATACAATGTTCAGCTTGAATTATACAAAATATGAGGCTTCGAAAAACTATCGACTAAATCCTTAACTTGCGCTATTCTGCACAAGATGAAGCCATTCGATTCTGAGACTATTGCCTGGAAGAACGACCAGTTATCCGGTTTTTTCAGCAGGAACAGAGGTTCATGAATTTTGTGAAAAATATTGTCGTGATTAATTCCATGGGACAATGACTCAAAATATGATTTCAGTCGTAATCATAAATATTATAACATAATTGTATCCATCAAAGAAAGCTTAATTTGAAATGAAAAACTCTTAAAGTCCATTTCGTTCTGCTCAAAATGTTCCTAATGTCTTTGACCGAAATCTGCAGATGCGGTAGCACGTGGATCAATTTGCCTCCGTTCGAACAGTACAATTCAATTTAAATCGAGCTTCAGAGCTGCAGTTTTCAATAAGGAGCATTATTGATCCTTTCGACAACTGTCCCCAATAGGCAATCGCAGTATTTTCCCTTCAGAGCTATTCATTGCTTTGTCGTCGTCGTCGTCGTCGTCTCCCGCACGCACTGCACTATCGAATCCATAAGTCCTCCCTCCCCCAAGAATGGCAGTCATTCCGCGCTGTCATTTATGTCATCGATGACGTGCTACATTGCCGGATTTGCATAGCTCGAGCCGGGACATGAGCTCGAGAAACGTCCACCGGGTGGGATCACGTTCCGCCATTAAAGCGTACGACCGCCTGCCTAACAGTATCGGTAGCAGCAGCAACAATAACGACCTGGCGACGACGGCGACGTCGAAAATGACAGCAACAACCGTCGTCGGTTTGTGCATAAGCGCGCCCGTTAAAATATACGTAATGGCGGACGTGATCAAGGGGCTAAATTAATACTTGGTAGTTCACGGCTTAGGTATAGGTAGCTACTTGTTGGGGATTGAGCGTCGCCGTCGTCGCCTGAATGCGCATTTGGAGAGTGTTAGAGAACATACGCAATCTAATTTGGTGAATATTGATTTCGATTGATATTGGCGCCGAGGGCACAGCTTAGCGCCGCAAAGCGTGCGACCTCTGATAGAATTTGAACTTTACGTGAAAACCATTCGGAAACAGATTCATGACCGAAATGATGGTCGACAAAAATCAATCAGCTGGAAATTGATCAAATGATTTGTCTTAACGACAAATTTCAAAAGGAAAAACGTTACTTCAATGAGCTTTCGTCAAAATGGGAGAGGCAGACACATCCTGGTGGGTGACCACACATTGACCTACATTCGCCGGTGGAGGTGGAGGCGGTTGCGTGATGACGGGCGGAACATCGTACGAACGGAAGGAATGTCTGGCTGCATGGTCTCTTTATGGTGCTGGAAAACAATTAATTACCGCATCGGTGGCAGTGGCGGCCTAGCGGTTGGACACCAGACCAGTGGTGCCAGATTTCTTTAGGTCATTCCCGTAGGTAGGGTTCCTTCCATTCATTTCGGCAAAAAAATGTTTTATTAAATTATGGAATAATAAGATATTATGATAATATTTTGTTTGCGTAAGCAACAAGAAAATATTGTAAAGTTTGTGTTTGACACATAATACCTGCCAATTTTGCTACATGAGATCAGGCGATCAGAAAACCACTCATTGTGACTCTGTCAAAGCTAAATTTGCAAGTTTTATGTGTCAAACACAAACTTTACAATCTTTTCTTGTTGCTTACGGAAACCAATTATTATCATAATATCTTATTATTCCATAATTTAATAAAACATTGTTTTAGCCGAAATGAATGGAAGGAACCCTGCCCGTAGGTGTCAGAGGTTTTGAAAGTGTTGAGTGGCAACCGTTCGCATTGAAAGTGAAAAATCTGCAATCTTTCGAAGAAAATAATAAAAATACGTATTACTGGAAACGACCAAATGTTTGGTCAAGGGTCGACTGAACCCTACGTTGTGATGTTGAATTGGTGAAGTTCCTCAGACTGTGGACTATTTTTACTGTTTGTACTTGTAGAAAAAAGCAAAATCCCGTCGATTTTGTCTCGGAATCGGTTTTTCGTCAAAAATCGATCATTTCCGTAGATCTACGGAAAAATCCCTAGATCTGGTATCACTGCACCAGACTGTTAATATCGGTGCACGGAGATTCGCTTCAGGCCGTGACACAACGCGATTCAGACGGGGGCGAGGTGATGCATGATGAATTATTATTTACATTCAACTGCCTCTAGATGAACATGTATGGTTTATGACCTGCAACGTGTAAATATGGGCAACCATTTGGATGCAGTTTCGGACCAATGGTGGCGGTTGGAAGACGTGGGACAATGTTGGCGCATGGACAAGCGTACTTTTGCACCTGCACTCAGGTCTTTTTTTACACCGGGTGTTAAGGTAATGTAGGGTAATGGATTTTATTTGGACGCTACCCTATCTTTAAAGGCTGTCCAAATTTACCATGCCAACGCAAAAGTACGATTAATTCGTTGCAATAATCACTAATGATTGTAATCATCCTCAACAAAGCAAACTTAAACATCAAAATAAACGGGTTTGAGGAAATAATGAAAAGCAGCAAATGCATATTCATCCGTTTGACTTGATATTGATCAGTTGTTTGCCTGATAACCATTTTAAAGCTTTTTTTTTCCTTTGATTTGTTTTCCGTCGATCTTGTTTTCCGTGCTGAGCGCCAATGCTACCGACGCCAGGAAGGCAGCTCCCACACCTGGACCCTACCTATCGACCCATCAAACTCATGAACCGGGGAGAACCGGGGCGTGATCAGAGATGTTATGCCTCAGAACATCCCGGCGGCGCCGACTGGGATTGAGCCCAGGCCTGCTGGGGTGAGAGGTAACACGCTTACCACCTACACCTACACCACCGGTGCCGTTAAGGGCAATATCTTGATCCCCTTCTGATGAAATTAATTTGAGCAATCAATTTGATTTGCACACGGATGATGAGAATGATCCATCCAGGAAAAATTCTAGTAAACTTTCCCGGCCTAATGCCAAAAAGGAAAAGATTGCCCCTATTGTGATAACCACTTCCGATTTCCATGTTCTTCGCACGGAACCGAGGGGGAAGACAATGAGAAACTCAGAGCAATCCAGAGTAACTCTGAGGAACTCTCTTGCTCTCTGATGAACAATTATTGTATTATCTCGATTGTTTTGACAGCGCAGCCCAAGCAATCACATTTATCGGAGTTTGGGACTTGCAGGACTTATCCTCACCGGAGCTGGTTGCTGGAAGGGAATATCTATCTATTCGCTTACTCTAAGCATCTGGATGCTCAGTAGTATTAAGGTGGCAATATCCTGTACAATTTCATTACCGCTGCAAAACGAAAAGTGTCCTCCAGAGAGCCATCGCCCGTGATTTAAGAAAATAACCAAAACCTCTATGACAAATGCAACGGAACAGTTTCTGACTTTAAATCCTACGTTCTCACCAGCAGCAGTCCAATCACGACCCTGCCAATTAATTGTAAGTTGCACAGATTGCTTGGTCCTTCTTTCCAGGTGGCACATGCGGAAGGGTCAACGCCCGTGTCCAGGACCAATCTGCAAACCAACAACAGCAAAGGAGTCGCAGGATGATTTGTCATTTTCAGCGTTATGTTATGGTTAAGGTCCTCAACTTGAGGATATGATTGCCAGCAGAGTTGATAATAGAAGAGTTAAGTTTGGACAGTAGCCATGGATGGCACAAGGGTTGAGTGGGAGGAACAAGAGAACAACTGGTAGAAAACGAGATCATTTCCATTATTTAAGGACACCTTAAGGTGATCTACTTAATGGACAAAGTTCAAAATTAATCCACATGTCTGCTGCAGAGAGGCAAGCATTTCATCAAATTTGCGCACCTGTATGACTTCTGGATGGCCAGTGCCAGTGAAAACGCGAAGTGGAGGGATTCCATGAATCTCAAATATTGCATCCGAACTAACATTTGCATGGTCAGATTTCAATGTCTAAATGCCAAACTAATTCTGTTTTCGTCGCAAATAAGATCAGATCCCAGAGCAAACTACAGTAGCTCTGAGCAGCTCTGAGTAAAAGAGAATTTGAGAGGTACTCAAATGAAAGCCGTCTTCCCCCTCGCAAGGAACTTTTGAACTTCGTGAAATTCAATTTTCACTTCAAATTGGCCGTTGGGGTGAATGCCGTGTATTGGCTGAAACCTTGGACGGATTCAAACAGTCAAACAGTCATCGAGCAGTCAACGTAACCAGACACCTTCCTGCGGAGTCAACAAGGTGCTCATCTCTTTTTTCCTTGATTTGTTTTCCGTCAATTTTGTTTTCCGTGCTGAGCACCAATGCTACCGACGCCAGGGAGGCAGCTTCTACACCTGGACCCTACCTATCGATCCATCAACTCATGAACCGGGGACCAACGCCTTTACTTCCTTTCCGAAGGAAGGCGCGATCAGAGGTTTTATGCCTCAGAACATCCCGGCGGCACCGACTGGGATTGAACCCAGGCCAGAGGTTATCACGCTTACCACCAGCGCCGCTCAGTGGATAATTCAAACTTTTATTTATTTTTTTGGGTCTGTCTAAATGCGTCATAACTTGAATAATCCTTGGCGGAAGACACTGAGTTCTACAAGCGGAAGCAAACCAGAGAAATACGAACAACTCTGAGCGCAAAGTCGATAACCAGACGGTAGCAGGAATGGGACACGGAGGACAACGGTAGATGGACTAATTTAGGCTAGTACTGAATCTCTCAACCTGGGTTAACAGAAAGCAAGGAAAGGTCAGCTTTCACTTGACAAAATTCCTATCTATTACTCTGTCTGGAGTGTGTAAATGTGGATGAAACAAAATTTGAGGCCGTGCGATGGGAGTGGCGAACTGTTCGGAGCGGAGTGATCATCAACACGGAGAAAGCAGGACTGTACAAATATAGTATTGACAGCGCTGCAGAGATGGTTCATGACGAATAAGTAAATCCGGCTATCTGAGCTAAGAAGAGGTGCATGAGCGGATTTTGAATTTATGTATAATATGTCGCTAAAAGAGATCTTAGATTACAAATAACTATGTGTAGTGGTAAGTATGATTACCTCTCACCCCAGCAGGCCTGGGTTCAATCGCAGTCAGCGCCACCGGGATGTTCTAAAGCATAACAACTTTGATCACGCCTTCCTTCAGAAGGGAAGTAAAGCCGTTGGTCCCCGGTTCATGAGTTGATGGATCGATATGTAGGGTCCAGGTGCCTCCCTGGCGTCGGTAGCATTGGTGCTCAGCACGGAAAACAAAATTGACGGAAAACAAATCAAGGAAAAAAGAGATGAGCACCTTGTTGACTCCGCAGGAAGGTGTCTGGTTACGTTGACTGCTCGATGACTGTTTGACTGTTTGAATCCGTCCAAGGTTTCAGCCAATACACGGCATTCACCCCAACGGCCAATTTGAAGTGAAAATTGAATTTCACGAAGTTCAAAAGTTCCTTGCGAGGGGGAAGACGGCTTTCATTTGAGTACCTCTCAAATTCTCTTTTACTCAGAGTTGCTCAGAGCTACTGTAGTTTGCTCTGGGATCTGATCTTATTTGCGACGAAAACAGAATTAGTTTGGCATTTAGACATTGAAATCTGACCATGCAAATGTTAGTTCGGATGCAATATTTGAGGTTCATGGAATCCCTCCACTTCGCGGAAATAAGATCTACGGAAAACAAATCAAGGAAAAAAACAATGAACTATGGATCTAAGACTGGGCCCATCGCTAAAAGTATGCTATTTATTAATTTTATCTAGATGAACACGTCATTGGGACGGTACTAATGGATATTTTTGGTCGCTATTGAATCCTGCTGCTGAATCATTGCTGAATTTATGTATGGGCCCAAATTAGGGGCATTTTGGCTGACATATTTCCCCTATATCATACCGAACCTGAAATTTATGGTTCTATGCCTCTCCTTCCCCTACTTCTGAAGAAATTAAGTACATATCATAAATGTCATCCCAACCGAGATATATAAGATTCTATTATTGATTTGTATGAAAAATGTGCAGAAATTTTAAACGTTTCACCGTATGACCTACTCGTAATCGCATAACTCTTCCATATTGATAGGAATGTGGGACTGAAATGCGATTATGGTAAGTGAAGCAATGCTGTAATGTGGTGATCGGAAGACTTTCCAAATAATATTGTGAAATGTATGCTAGATGATTGGTTCCCTCAATGCACCACAAGGGCTAGAGAATAATATTTTGATGGTGTTATACGAAAATGTTGACAAAAAAAAAGCAGTTAAATCAAATTATCTGGCTGGATTTATTGAATGATTAGATCATACATAGCATAAATCTAGGGGCATCCCACTTTGAACTTTGTATTTCTCCCAATATACATATAAAATCTTAGTGATATCTAAAATACTTAAAAATACGTAATAAATATCTAGCATTAGTTTATTTTCTTGGTTGCTATGCCAATTTATTTTGCTTGTTAATGTTTATGTACGAGAGAGCAAAAGAGCGATTTCAAGCAGAAAATGGCTGTGAAGTTCTTAGTAATCTTGAAGACAAAGCCAAAAGTCCTGGACGCTTTGTCGACGACATACGATATATGGTGTGATTATGTCAGCTTTGAGTCTAGAAAAACGCCTAAGTTTTACACGCAATGCACCCGTTCGATAGTCGTGCCTAGTAGTTTGTAGTTGAAAATAAACGGTTGTTTCTTGCGTGAGAAAGTAATGATTGTACACTTAGCTGGGTTGACCACCAGTCGGTTTAGACTACACCAGTCAGCAAAGATGTCAATCTGATTTTGGAGAGAACGGCAGTCGGCGAGTGAGCGGATGTGCAGAAAAACTTTCAGATCGTCTGCAAACGATAATCGTGGCCCTGTTATAACATGGTGAACGTCGTCAAAGTAAAGGAGAAATACCAATTGTCCCAGATGGCTACCCTAAGGTATACCGGACTTTGCGCAGAAGCTTGCTGAGCAACAAGTACCCAAAGTTACTGTCAGTTGGCGCTGGTTGGTGAATGAAACCATCTCAAAAGATTTCCACCGATCCTTATACCCCGTACAGACTATGGCTTATACCATGTAATATAGGCTGCCTTGCAATGAACACTCATACATCAAGTTTTCACTGGAAATCCTATGTATGAGTGCTCATTGCAAGACAACCTATATTACATGATATAAGCCATAGTCTGTACGGCGTATTAGCCTATCAAGTTTAGCGATCACAATTTCGTGGTTCAGCTTATCGAAGGCTGCCGTAAGATCTGTTTAGATAACGTCCGTTTGGGTCCGAGCAATCAAACTGTCTGTGATGTAATACGTTAGGCACAGCAGATTCGTAGTTGTTAAACGCCCAGTTATGAATCCGAGTTGATCTTAGATATTGCTTGCAATGCGCATTTAGGGACTCTATGACAACCAATTCAAAAAGTTTTAATACAGCACTCAGCGATGTGATTCACCGGTAGTTGTTTACATCGCGTTTGCTTCCCTTTTTATGAACAGAAAACATATCCGCAGTCTCCAGCAAGACGGAAAGATGCCGCTGGAAAAGAGAGCTAGAATATGCGGCACAGTGGATCTAAATGACAAGCGATGTTCTTTTTAAGAATAATCGACGGAACACCATTGAGTCCAGCCTTAGCTGAAGTCTTAAGTTTAGATGCTGCTTTAGAAATCGTATCTGTAGTGGCTTCGACCACGCTGAGCGTTTGGTTAACCAAAGGAACATTACTGGCCGCGGAGTAATGAGATTAGTGGAGAGTTGCTTGTTTTCAAACTCACTAGCAAATTTGGCTGAGACAGGTTGCAAATGTCTTGTTGATTGCCAGCAGTTTCACCATTAAAAATCATGGAAGAGGGTAAGCCGACTTCCCTGCGTTGCTCATTTACGAAGTTCCAGAAGGATTTCGAGTGTGATTTTAGCCGCCGTTGAATCCTCCCTTGATAGCGTTGAAAACAGAGACGACTTAACGAATTTAGTAAATCTTCTGAGAGCAGCCTTCTTAGTTCTTTTCAACGAGCGAAGATCTTTCGTCATCCACGGGACGCGAAAGTCGATATGGATGATCCTTTTGGAAACGTGTCTGTCAATGACACATGCCAAGACGTGAGAAAGGTTTGTGCAGCAAGTTTGACGTCTACAGGATCTAGAATATGCTCCCAATCTAGGTTAGACAGCACATGGACAATACTGCGATGGTCAGCTCTACGGAAGTCATATGACACCGAGGGGGACGACTCTATCTACGATGCAAAAAAGATTGTGTTTTGCTGTGGCTAGCTGCGCGCACGCTGAGTAGATAGAAAGAAGATTGATGACGACTCTGAAGATTTTCTGCAAAAAGATGATGAGCGATGCAAGTAGATGCGACAAATGAAAGAAGATTTTTCGAAGATTGTTTCGCTAGTGTGAGATTTGTTGAGCATCTAAACTTGAGGTTTAGATGTATCGCTTCCCTCGTATGACACAGCGTTGGGAGTGCTGGTGAAATCATGGACAATATTATTTTCCATCACGATAATTAAAGCAGGGTGTGGAGAGGAAAGGAGCTGTATCACGAGCACTCACAAAGCAGAGATCCAGGGTGCGGTTGTTTTCACTCAACAGGCCATTGATTTGTGACAGAATTGCGGTACTATAACTGTCCAGGAGCTGGATGGTTCCTACATTGGAACCTTTTGTTGTTGCTCGTTCGAATAAATTTTAACATGTGTATACGCAATATCATAGTGGATTTTGTTTTTCTACGTTAAAAGGAAAAATCTACAGAGAAGGGGAGAAGGAGCTCATCGATTCTTCCGGTTCGCCTCCTAGCATCGTGCTATAAGGTACCAGGCGATAACCAGGGTAGTTGGTCGATAGCTCGATGACGTCATTTCGTTGGCGTCTGCAATGGGAAATTCTCATAGCAGGCGTTGACGATGGGACGTTGTCGAGTTGTTGAATAGCAACTATCGTGGTAACTCACCGATTACCTGTCGATCTGCCAAATTTGGAAAGACGTCTGCATTGAATTGTCTCATATAATAATATTCCGCCCACTATATCAAGAGTTTGCGAGTAGCTGAGTGGAATAGAGATAAGTTAAGCTTGGGTACAGGACCAAGTCTCCCCTGGGTGGTGCCAAAAGATGAGCGCAATAGAATCATCAAGTTGCCATAAGGCACGGAATGAGACTATTGCATGGCTGGGTAGTCAAAGTCTTCCATTCGTTAGTCATTTCAGGTGGATTAGAACAGGTTTAGGTTTAGGGTGGGCGTTGGCCAGATTTTGGATTTTTCAGATGTAATCCTGGATAGGACCCTGTCATTGAACGTCGCGTGAAAGTGGAACTTAATGAAGGCCTAAGTACTTTTTCGTAGTTTTTAGTTTTCGGATTTGAAAGATCGTCGGTTACAGTGGCCTGCTTACTGAGCAGAAAAACGCGGTCCCAGGTCCTTACATATCAAAGAGATTTATGGTCAAATCGCTTGTGTATCGTGTATTTTGCGAAACTCGTTGTTGTCGTTGGTTCCGGGTTTGAATGGATACACAAATTTGAGCAACGGTATTATGTGATATGAGGGGCTCGGTGGCCTTAGAGCAACCGTTTTTGCTTACTGAGCAGAACCATCATGAGACTAATCTCAGGCCCATCCACATTCAAGATTCGTCAATCGTTTTATTTGTTAATATGACTACGTGGTAATAACAGCAACTCGGTGATTAAAAAGGTGCTCGTCTGCCTATTGGAAAACGTTTTTGCTTACTGAGCAGAAGACCGTGGGTTTAGTCCCAAGCTCCTTCGCGTTATATGATCATTAGTACATCAATTCAGCTTATCGTTTACCAAAACGAACCCTGCTGCAAACCCAACCCTCTTATCCAACATCCCAGTGATTCCTCGTGGAAGTGCAGAGGTGTTCTCGGCTTCCATCAAAGCGAGTGTCATGTCAACACAATCCTTCCCATTCCTTTCTTGACCTGTGTTCGGGCGCGGCCGGCGCTGGTATTGCCTAATTTAAGATCACCAGTTTTTACACATTGAGGATGATTGCTAGTCCCAAGGATCGTCTATTGGTTCTCTGTGTAATTACAGCTGATCTGGCAGTAACAGAGTAGCAACCGTGGGCGGTCAATCAAGCTCAAGCTCAAGCTCAAGTTAAAAGGAAAAATCTACAGAGAGTTTCCAGACCAAGAATGACCCCAATGCACTAGGAAAGATTTGGATGTGACCAAACCATGCGACCATACTATCACCTATATTATGTCAAAGTCAGGGGGGGTGTATTACTTAGGCCCAGATCTCTTAGCATACCACATTCTAAATGTAGAACATGTTTATTACCGTGGACAATACATCATAGAGGCCACTTAGGTGGGCTTAGGTGAAGTAATATATCCAGAATGAATAAAATTAATTTTTCTATATTTTTCTACGTATAATCAAAGCAAACAATACGTTTTGTTCAATGAGTAATAGTATAGTTTCATGACCTTTTCAAAATTAATATTTTTTTAGTTGATTCATAAGGGTCAAAACCTTCCGGCAAGAGACGAATCTCGATCATTATCATTCAACACCCGGTAGATCGACAAACTTTCCATCCTGCATTTGCTTCCTCCACGTAGCATTCTCTTGGTCAGCTTGGAATCACAAGATTCTGCAACACATTTTCACGGCTTCAGTTTATCGATGAGTCAGATAGTCAGATGATTCGCTGCAAGGTAGGTCAACGGTAGTTAACATGTGTAAAAATACTCATTCGTGAGCTGGATCTTTATGCACCGAGAGGGTATACATGAGCTCATTTACAATTTGAGTTCACTCGATCGGTATACACTCTAGAAGCTCTGAATTGTTATAATCTATATCGCTGAAAATTTTAAATCAAATAATCACATAATAAAAATTCTTTCATCTTAATACTCATATGATTTTTATGAATGCAATCAATACAAGACTACTCAAGACCAACAATTAAAATGGCCTCAAATCCATTTTGTAAACAAACGTTGTTAGGCTATTTTGTCGCGAACTGAAGTCCGCCAACGCAAACCAACCAAAATAACAGATTGAGGAAATTCTATTTTAAGGCTTGTACTCGAAAAAAATGCACCATTTTTATCCTGTGTAACTTTTTTATCCGTGAGTAAAAATTGATGAAAATCTGGGTATGACTAGTTTGAAGTGAATTGTTTACATGTGCAAAATTTCATAACAATCGGTTCAGTGATTATTGAGATGTCATCGAAACAAGAAGAAAATCGCCGGAAAATTTTGCGCGCCGTCATGGAAAATCCGACTGCGACCATGAGATGGATCGGAAGACAACTGGGAATCACCCATACAACTGTGTCTCGGGTGGTAAAATCGTTTAAGAAGTCCCAGACGACCGAGCGACGGGCTGGAAGGGGAAGAAAATCGAAGACAGCTGACCCTGTGAAGGCCCGGAAGGTGTTGGATTATTTCAAGCGTAATCCGAACCTTTCGATTCGCGACGCGGCTCTGAAGGCAAAGTGTTCCGCCTGGTTCGTTCAGCAAACCATGAAACGAGCTGGGCTTCGTGTATTCAAGATCCGGAAGCCCAAAACACGGCGGCCAAATCCCGCGCAAGGAAACTGTATCGAGAGTGGTTAACGAAACCGATGTGTGTGGTTATGGATGACGAAACCTACATCAAGGTAGACGCAATGCAGATAAAGGGGCTGGAGTTCTACGTTGCCAAATCACGGTTTGATGTTCCGGAAGACATAAGGAAGAAGAAGGACAAATTTGCCAAAAAATACTTGCTCTGGCAGGCCATATGCCAATGCGGTAAACTGAGTAAATCGTCCATTAAAATGGGTACCATCAACAGCGAAATTTACCGCACCGAGTGCCTCCAGAAGCGTCTGTTGCCCTTCCTGTGGTCCCACGGAGGTGAGACATTATTTTGGCTGGACCTGGCATCATGCCATTACGCGCGATTGACGTTGGATTGGTACAGAAACAATAACGTTTTTTTTTGCACCAAAAATTCAACAGAGATTCGTCCGGTGGAAAGATTTTGGGCCACAATGAAGGCCAAAGTTCGAAAATCTTTTTTTTTTTTTTTTTTTTTTTTTTTAGTCACTTTAACGCTCTTGGGTCATTCGTGACTTGTCCGGGGGTGAGATTTGAACTCGTGACTTTGGCGTGAGAGGTATGGATGCTAACCACTACGCCGGGGTCGCCCCCAGTTCGAAAATCGTCCAAGGTGTTTAAGAACGAGCTGGAGTTGAAGAAAGAATGGATGAAAGTGACTAAAAAGGTCGGCTCCACCATTGCACAAAATGTAATGAGGGGTCCTAAGGGAAAGGTGCGGGCTTTCAGCGATGGAAAGGAAATTGAATAAAGTAATTATGCCAAAATATAATCCATATGTATTAGTTCATTCCCTAAAAGTTTCAAGAAAATTTTTGCCGAACACTTTTGTCTGGTTCCTTTTTTTTGAGTACAGGCCTTAGGTTTACGAATGTAGGTTTCGGTTCGGTCGAAAATGGCCTTACAAGGTTTTTTACAAAACGGAGTTGAGGCCTTTTCAATTGCTGGTCTTGAACTAACAACAGCAAGTCAACGACAAACAATTGCACTATCAACCGCTCATAAAAATCAAGTGGTACTACGATGGAAATACTTAAGAATACTTACGCTATGTTTTAAAATATTTGATTGATATGATATAGGGTATGAAGTCTAGAGTGGAATATCCCTAGACATAACTCCTTCTACTGAATTGTTGACCAATTTTCTAAGGCACTAATAGTTGGTTTATTTTTCTTTCATTACAGGTAAGCAAAGCAACAAAATATGAAGATTTATGTGAGTAGGATGTGTAACGACTACAAATATTCCATACAAAAGACCAATATTTCACAGAACCGATGACATAGCTTTCCAATTCTTGTAATACCTTACGCCCAACTGCGCTCAAAATTTAGTTAGTTGCGTTCATAATGGTCTGATAATTCACGTTCAACATCGAATGCACTCGTTGATGTCTTCAAGCTTGAACCACAAAGACTACGTAAACTCAATTAGTTGTTGCTGTGGCAGCTGCTCCTGCTGAATATATCGTCATGATAAGGATACTGCTGTACATGACGACGATTCTTGTCGTTGCATTTATTGGTTTACATATGTAATTAATTGTAACATACCAACTTTCGCACCCGAGCACAACCGAGTTGGCTCTGCCAAGCAGTAAACTATCTTGAATTCTCTACGAATCTGTCGGTAAGACGAGATTCTGCTTGAATGGTTGATTGGTGAAGGCAAATAGTCAACATCTGAACATCGGTAGATGAAGCGTTAATTTGTATTTGCAAACTGATTGCTTGTTTACGCTGGAGCGCACCTGTGTACGCCATTTGATTCCGTGCGTGGTTGAGTGGTTGTGTGGTTGCGTCGAGCAATGGGGATGTGAATTTCAGATTAAGTTCCGCGAAGTTCCGTACATTCAGAATTCAGATCATATCTATCACTCATACATATTCTCATTCCGGAATAACAGATCCATATCATGCCAAACAGGTCACCTGCGCTCTGCAAATTACTCCAATCCCCGGTGGGCAACAATATCTACATCGTTGAACCACCCCGCAGGTAGGTAGACCGTAATCGTTTGCCAAAAGCCGCTGCCAACTTGGATCATGACGATAATAATGCTTGATTGCCTCTTCCCAGTCGCCCGCTCTCAGAGTGCATTTATCCATCCTCGCAAACGTGGGTGAAAAACGTGCAAACAAAAAACAGAAAGAAGAACCCATGTCAAATTGATGATAGAGCAAACAACCGCCTGGCCTACTGCATAGGTAGGTGCAGCCTTTTCGCTGCCAATCTGCAGCAGCCGTTCGTTCGACACAGAAGCAACGGAAATTACATGCATAAATATGCACAGGAAATATTTTGATACCGTGTCGCCTATGGTGCACATTCTTTTCCCTCAACTGCTACAGCACCATCGTTCTTCGTCCTTTTTAAGTAGTAGGTACATCCATCCTCGTTGAGTCTGCCTACCGAGGGAAACTGCAGACGGACACATGCTCTTCCGGCTCTGCATCGACGTCGTCGCCGTTGTCAACGGGCGGGAGCGTAAGCGATAGTGTATGTTCGATATTTGAATTGCATATATATGGTACATCCTTACGGACTTGAGGCTGCACACAGGAGAGGCCCTTCTCAACATCCCGATTGACGTTTCCCCTACCGGAAGTGGTGCACTTTGGCAGCGAAAGGAAAGCAGTGGCATGTATTGGTTAGGGCAGAATAAAAAGGTGCAATCCGTTGAATTAACGCTAAACGGGGAATTTTTATAACACTCGACTCGATCCTGAGCCAACACTTTCGTTCGCCGTGGATGTTAAGTGACTTATTGTCTTATTTAGCTGCAAAATTCCAACGTGTGAGGGAAGTGCTCCAGGTGTCCAGATATTTACTTCCGGCACCCGTTGTACATGGCCAGTCCACCGTAGTTTATAACCCAAGTAACATTTAACGTTTTATGAAGTACTACAAGGCTTCTATAAAACAACATTCATAAAACCCTGGTCAAGATAGCTTTGCCTTTATTACATCCACGAAAACCTCATTAAGACAAGAATCTGTCTAGTTGGCCCACCCTGAAGAAGATCCTAATGAGTGTATTATCGAGACATTTCAAGAATGACTAGCTTCTTCTTCTTATTCGCATTTCAAGCTTATTGCTTAGCGCATATAAGCTTATTGCGTGCTCTCAACTTAGTGTTCTAAATGCACTTAAACAGTTATTAATTGAGAGCTTTCGATGCCAATACCAATGCATGAATTTGTATATAGTGTGGCAAGCACAATGATACTCTATGCCTTTACTGACTAGGCTATGAGGCCTCTAAGAATGACTTGCTGCATAAAGGTTATTTGACGAATGCATTGAGAACTATTTGAAATCCTTATTAAAAGTACAATAACAGCCATTTGGCTTCAATACCTTTGACGCTTGCTAAGTGCACTTAAAAGGGATGCATAAATATCGTCCGATCTTGCTCAAATTCATTGCTCAAAAATGATTTGGAAAACGTAGATTTCAATCATTATTTTTAATTTGGGAATCAAAATATAGTTATTTGTTATGTTAACCATTGCTCCCTGCCCCCCTAGAAACTGTGACGAGTCATACACAAAAAATTAAGATCCATACAAAAAATGTGACAAAGGGGGGAGGGGGTTGAAAATGGGCCAAATTTGCGTGACATAATTAATGGACCATCCCAAACAAGCCTGTTACTAACGACGTTGTTACTGTTGCTAACCTAGCAACATTGTTTGCTCGTTGTTGTTCCTAAGGACGTTGCTGACTTGGATCGCTTTAGGAAGTGCTCATCTCGTACAATCTGCTCCCGTTGGAATGCAATTCCAATTCTAACTGAAGATTCTGTAGCGACAACGGGGCTAACTTGCTTACTGCTCGACGATATACTCCAGTTGTTGTCTGTATATCAGCAACTCGCACGATACCGTCCTTCCCTGGGTGTACTGCAATGATCCTTCCTAGTTTCCATATTTGCACTGGTTGGTTGTCCTCTGCCAGTAGAACAACTGTTTCGACGTCGATATTGGGTTGTTTCTTGGTCCACTTCGCTCTGGATTGGAGTGTTGACAGGTACTCTCGAGACCACCTTTTCCAAAAATGGTCCCGCAGCTGATTCAGATACTGCTATCTTGTGTCAGACGGTTGATAGAAACATCCTCGTATGATGGCTTGAGTATCGGCTCCAGCGGTCTTCCAAGCATGAGATGAGCCGGAGATATCGGTTGTGGATCGTTCGGGTCATCTGATGAAGCATACAATGGCCGGGAGTTTACAATCGATTCAATGCTAGTCAGAACAGTATAAAATTCTTCGAAGGTCAAAGTGGCGTTTCCCAGAGTTTTGGTCAGATGCAATTTTACCACCTTTACTCCAGCTTCCCACAATCCTCCGAAGTTCGGTGATCTCGGTGGGATAAATTCCCATTCCACTTCTCGACGTAGCAGGAAATTGTTGATTTTGTCCTTTTCGAGCTCATCATTGTATAAGGCACGTAGCTGGCGTAACTCCTTGAATACACCAACGAAATGTGTTCCGTTGTCCGAGAATATCTTCCGCTCCATACCCCGTCCATTCACAAACCGGTCTAGTGCGGCCAGGAATGCCTCCGATGTTAGGTCTGACACAAGTTCAAGTTCTATACTAAGCACACCAATAAAGCGATGTATGCCTTCACGACCTTTGCCTTACGTTTACCTTCCTTCACGAAAACTGGCCCAGCATAGTCGACGCCAGTCAATTCGGATGGTGCGGCGATGTTCACTCGGGATTCAGGAAGATGCCCCATTAGGGGTTGGATCATCCTTGGCTTCATACGGAAACATCTCACGTAATTATGGATTATCTTGCGGATGATTGAACGGGAGTTGATGAGTCAAACTTTCTGACGAATTGCTGCCAATACTCCGGACTGGCCTTCGTGGAGTCGTTCTCCGTGAATTTCCTTGATAAGCAACTCGGTTACTCGGTGTTTTGGTGGAAGCATCAGTTGATGTTTGGCGTCAAAGGACAACTTCGAATTTTGTAAACGTCCGCCGACTCGTAGGAAACCGTCCTCGTCTATGAATGGTTGCAATGCGGCCAGGCCAGACGCCTTGGAATTTCACCACGTTGGACACACTGGATCCCTTCATGTAGTTCGTTTTGTTGAACAACACGGATGATGTAACTTGTCGCCTTACACAAGTCCTGCACGGTCACGGCGAACGAGGCATGCTATGTGAGCGTAAACACGCTGCAGCTTGTAGAATGAATTAAACCGTTCAAAGCTAATATCGAGTTTCTTCACTATTGGGTTTACGATGATCACAGTTTTTAACTCAGGAATCAGGTCGTCGGGAATCTCTTCTATCGGCTCCATCCTATAGGTGACTTCACGTAGAAAACCATTGGCTTAACAGGGTGGCTTTCATTCCTCGGGATACGATGTCCGCCGGGTTTTCATCCGTATTGACGTAGCTCCAACGGCAGTGTTTGGTCATTTTGGTGATTTCAGCCACTTGGTTGCGAATGAAGACATGCACCGATCCAAAGGTTATATAAATCCGACCATATGAATCCGACCACAATCTGATTTCGCGGATCTCCAGTTTTAACGTCAGAATCACCTTATCCACCAGCTTGGCTAGCAGTAGAGCGGCACACAACTCTAGTCGAGGGATGGTCAACTCACGAAGAGGAGCTACCTTGGATTTGCTGCATAAAAGATTAGACACTGCTGGCCCGTCTTTACGAATGCAGCGAAGGTAAACACATGCGCCATACGCATATTTGAAGGCATCAGCGAAACCATGAATCTCCATTGTTTCCGTATCAGGAACCACAACGCATCTTGGAATCTTGACATTGTTGAGGTGGCTCAATGATGTCTGGAACTCTGTCCATCGCTGCAGTTATTCACCTTCCATAGGGTCATCCCATCCAAGGTTGGTAGCCCACAGGCACTGCATGATCATCTTTGCTTCGACGATCACTGGTGACACTAATCCCAATGGATCAAACAACTTCGCTATTTGGGACAGGACACGCCGCTTCGTTGGCTTGTCTTCGTTATCCGTTGGTTCAGATGACTTGAAGAACAGGAACAGGTCTTTCTTTGGATCCCACAGAAGTCCCAAAGCCTTGACTACTTCATTGTCTTCGTTATCCGTTGGTTCAGATGACTTGAAGAACAGGAACAGGTCTTTCTTTGGATCCCACAGAAGTCCCAAAGCCTTGATTACTTCATTTGCGCTGGAGTGCTGGATAAGCACTAGGGTTTCTAGATTTCCTTGAGGAATTCCTTCAAGCACATCTTCTGAGTTGGAACACCACTTTCGAATTGGAAATCCACCTTTCAGCATCAACTCCTACAAATCACGACGATAACTTCGGCCGCTTAAGGATAATCCTCACTCTCGTCACGGGCTAGCTGGATAAGCGGTCTCACAGCGAGAAACGACGCCGCTGATGTACCGTAGGTAACGGTCAATAACTCCAAGACCTTCAGTGCTTCCAACAGGTGTCCTCGCCAGATGATTCTCTGGTACCGAGTCTGGAAGGGATCGACGAGAATTTGTCGGTACATTTTGGATACGTCCACGGTGAAAACGTAGGTATGGGTTCGAAAACGTAAACGATGCTGAACAGGTCACTTTGGCTGCTGGTGCCAGTCATTAGTACGTCATTCAGGGACAGTTCACTCGCTTTGGCTGTTGCATCAAACACAACACAACACTTTGTTCTGCTAGATGCTAGATTGCTGGATGGCTTGAAGACACAGTGATGCGGTAGATAGTACGACTGTAGACCAGGAGGATCTTCTTCCTCCCTCACTTCACGGCAGTGACCCAACGATTGGTATTCGTCGATGAACTCCGCATACTGAGCCTTCAGGTCAGGATCTCACGCCAATCTTTTCTCCAACAACAGGAATCGTTTCAACGCCAGGGATCTGGAACTTTTCAATTGGTCCACTGATTCACGGAATGGCAGCTGGACAACGAATCGTCCATCTTCATTACGACGATAAGTCCGTTGAAAGCGTTCTTCAAAACGTTCTTCTTCACTCGTCATCATTGTTGGTCGAAAAACCGCTGCAAGCATGCTTCCAATCCATCGGTCACAGCAAGGTTGATACATACTGGAGAATCTTCTTGCGTTTCCTCGTACGAGCCAGCCACAACCCATCCGAACTGTATTTCGTACAAGGTAGGCAGGTGGTCGGCAAGTTTGATTTGGCCTTGCTTCAGAATATTGTAGAAATGTACGGCACCAATCAGCATTTCCACTTCTCGTGGACGGTTGAATGAAGCATCGGTCAACATTACACCGGAAGGAATATGCCAGGAATCCCCTCTAACATTTGCGGATGGAATGGTGCCAGTCACCTTCGGTGTGACGAGACAATCAACATTGGCAGTGAAGTTGCTGTAGTTGGATGTCATTCTCACCACCGTTCGATGGCGTATCTGGGAACGCGTATATCCTACACCGACTACAGGAACATTTGCTGGGAATTTCGGCAGGTTTAATTTCTTCACCACAGACTCTGACATCAAATTGATTTGTGATCAAGAATCCAGCAGTGCTCGAACCTGGTGAGTGGGGCCTCCTTTAAAACGAAGAATGACCATCGCTGTCATTAGGAACACCTGCTTACTTGGTGAACGAAACACGCTGGAAAAGGACGCATTCACAGGCTGCTCCGCCACTGCTGGTACTGGATCTACTTCGGCTGGCCTAGGCGGCTTACTCGTTCTTACTTCAGGTTTCTCCGGTTGCTCGAAATTAACTAGAGTGTGGTGCTTTTAGGAACGCTTTCCGCAGGATTTATTGCTTGGACACGCTGCACTGCGGTGGCCCTTCCTCAGGCAATTGAAGCACAGATTCGTCGCTTTCAGCTTGTCTTGACGCTGGTCTACGGTCATCCTTTGGAAAGTCGAGCATTTGAAATTCTGGTGCTGGCCGGAAGAAAAATCGCACGCATATTCCGATGTCACTATTGCAGCATGCGACGACTTAAAAGGTCCACCTTTCGATGGGTACCGGTACCTTAGATGCTGCGGTAGGAGAAGTGGTTTCACATCGTTCCAGAATCACGCACCGCTGCTTCAGGAATGCGATCATCTGCTCAAACTCAGTAAGCTCGGACTGGTTGATGAAAGCTTCCAAGAGTTCACAAGTCTGGTCGTCTAAGGCAGGTGTCAGTAGTGTCACCACAAACAACTGAGACATTCCGGTTAAACGCTGGTTGAGCTTAACGAGATTGTCGACGTGATGGGTGCATTTCTTTGCAAAACCTTTTGCATATTCAGGAGGCCAAGGATGTGTGACTCAATCGCTGGTTTCCAAAACGTTCTCCCAGAATTTCCCATGCTCGTGCATAATTATTGTTTTGCAGTGTCTCCTAGTCGATCACACCTGCAGCATCTTCTTTCAGCGAATTTTCCAAATGGTACAGCTTTACAGTGTCCAAATCGTTTGATTGCTGCATCATGTCCTGAAACATGGCCTTGAAGCGTTGCCATGCTTCATAACGACCATCGAAGGTTGGTAGAGGTAAGACTGGGTGTGAATGGTGACAGGTTGACTTGACGCCTGGTTCGCTTTTGCTGATGTCGAAGGCACTGACACGGGCAGGGTTGCTCTGTTCTCTATCTCAATCATCTCGATCATCGTCTCTATCATGACCAAGGTTTCATTGTAGAAGGCTTCGAATGCGATATACTTTTCCTCCTGAGCATCGACGTTCTCCTCTTCCACGGAGGTGACGATGGCATCGTGAATCTCGTTGTATTCTTGATAAATCACTTGCAGGTTCTTGGAGTAAACCCGCAATAAGGAAAGCGGTAGCCTCTTGTTCGCAGTTTCTGCTGCAGTCAGGGAATTGAAGATCCGTGTGACCTTCGCCTTTACTTGGCCACGCTTCTGGATCAACACCTTCACATCTTCCGAATTTTACATTTTCCGGGGTGGGGTGCGAGGTAACATCTCCTCACACGCGAAGGTTTCCGGTTACTCGGAAGGAATACTTCACACTTCGCAGGTTTTCTTGGCACGGTTCACGTTCGGACTACAATCGCAACGGTGGAACACTTCTTCTTCTTCGCATTTCAAGCTTATTGCATATGGCATATTAGCTTATTGCGTGCTCTCAACTTAGTGTTCTAGATGCACTTCCACAGTTATTAATTGAGAGCTTTCGATGCCTGTACCATTTTTGCATTGATACGATTGTGTGGCAAGTCCAATCATACTTCTATGCCCAGGGAAGTCGAGACATTTTCCAACCCGAAAAATTCCTAGACCGGACCGGGAATCGAAACCAGCCACCTCCAGCAAGGTCTTGCTTTGTAGCTGCGCCTTTACCGACTAAGCTAAGGGAGGCCCCAACGGTGGAACACACACTCACGAAATATCCGCTCGATTTAGTACGACACGTGGATTACGTTTCTATGGTAACCGTAACGGAAGGGCGAAAAACACTCACGGACGTCGCGACGAGGCATATCAACACGCACTAGGGCGTCGCGACGACGGAATAAAATCACGGGGTTTCGCGTTGTCACAGCCTGTCCAGTATCCGGTTCGAAGGACCAATGTTTTGTATTCGGCCGTGAACACAACGACGATATAGGCGAAACGGTGGACTGGGAGATACGGACAGCACAAGGTTCACCACCGGGTAAAGGGTGATACGGTCAAAATTTGGTCAATATCAACTTGACGTATTTCTTTCAATTTTGCATTTAAAAAACCTGAACACCCCTCATTTTGAAGGTGTGTGTGTGTAGAATGTTGCTCCTATTTTGATTTTGGAATTCACTCTTCAGTTGTTAAAATGCCGTCCAAGCAAGAAGAGCAGCGTATCAAAATTTTGCTCGCGCATCGCGAAAATCCGAGCTACTCGCACGCAAAGTTGGCAAAATCGCTAAAAGTTGCCAAATCAACCGTTACAAATGTAATTAAAGTGTTTGGGGAACGTTTGTCGACAGCCAGGAAGTCTGGATCGGGGGGAAATCGAAAACCGGAAGCCGCTGAGACGACAAAGAGAGTTGCCGGTAGTTTCAAGCGAAACCCTAACCTCTCTCTCCGAGATGCCGCAAATAAGCTGGGTGTATCGTCTACAACCGTGCATCGAGCCAAAAAACGAGCCGGACTATCGACTTACAAGAAGGTAGTGACTCCAAATCGCGATGATAAACAAAATACGACGGCCAAAGCGCGATCCCGGAGGCTGTACACGACGATGCTGACGAAATTTGACTGCGTGGTAATGGACGACGAAACCTACGTCAAAGCCGACTACAAGCAGCTTCCGGGACAGGAGTTTTATACGGCAAAAGGAAGAGGAAAGGTAGCAGATGTTTTCAAGCACATGAAACTGTCAAAGTTCGCAAAGAAATATCTGGTTTGGCAAGACATCTGTACCTGTGGCTTGAAAAGCAGCATTTTCATAGCTTCCGGGACTGTCAACCAAGAAATTTACGTGAAAGAGTGTTTGAATAAACGTCTGCTGCCTTTCCTGAAGAAACACGGTTGTTCCGTACTGTTTTGGCCGGATTTGGCATCTTGCCATTACGGTAAAAAGGCCATGGAGTGGTACGCCGCCAACAACGTGCAGGTGGTTCCCAAGGACAAGAACCCTCCCAACACGCCCGAGCTCCGCCCAATTGAGAAATACTGGGCTATTGTCAAGCGGAACCTAAAGAAGACCAAAAAACTGCTAAGGGCGAGCAGCAGTTCAAGGCAAACTGGCTTTCTGCGGCGAAGAAGGTGGACAAGGTGGCTGTACAAAATCTGATGGCAGGGGTCAAGCGTAAGGCCCGGCAATTCGGATTTGGAAAAGCGGAAGCCTAACTGAATATTTTTCCTGAATTTTATACTAATTGAACTTGAAAAAGAAATTTAATTTGATTTTTTAAATAAACGATTTCACCGATTTACACGCGTTTTCCCTTGACCAAATTTTGACCGTATCACCCTTTACCAACTCCAGGGCAGGGTAGGCAGGGATAATCCAAACAATTCACGTACTGCTGCTATTAACTAGTTATTTTTTATTCTATTATTTAATTCTTTGTTTTTCACTGGTTGACTACCAATTGTATTCGGAACATTCTCAATTTAGGTACCTCAATTTAGGTTACCTCTATGGTTTAGGGTTCTCATATTTATACCAAGTTTGGCTTACTTCGAGAACATTCGAAACAAGCCTGTTACTAACGACGTTGTTACTGTTGCTAACCTAGCAACGTTGTTTGCTCGTTGTTGTTCCTAAAGACGTTGCTGACTTGGATCACTTTAGGAAGTGCTCGTCTCGTACAGTCATGGTTGCCGGAATTTATTTTCGATCTCACCGTTATGTTAAAAAATATCCATATATCCTTGAGTCATTTAATATCTGGACGCAACTTTTTTTTTTACTGCAGTGCTCCTAGCGGTCGGATTTGGACTGTTTTGACAGCAGTAAGTTTTGAAATGTTTCCTCTTTCAGTGCTGAAAAGTTCGTCAAGAATAATTTTGCTTAAAAGAAGTTATACTTGATGGAAGCCGTGCACCGAAAATTGCTGTTCATGACAATTTTTAGCGAAATACATCTGCTGAAGATTAATGTGCACATAGAGATATTTCCCTTCCGGAATTAGGTATTTTATAAGGTGGTTAGCATGGAATTCCATCACATCAAAGTTACCATCCGAATCATCAGTCCCCACACCGTCCAGCGGTTTATTGTCCATCGGATCACTCGATTCCGTCGAAATAATCAGTTTTTATGTAGTGACAATTTTATGAGCTCACATGTAAGGGATATTCTATTTGATTATCTCATCATGATAAGAAGTAGCATCTTTTAGAGATGACAAATATGCAAAAAAAAACAAAAAATACACGTCCTTTCATGTTTTAATCGGCATATTAACACAGCAGAAACTGCAAAAACTTTGATGCGAAACCATCAAAACCTGAGACACCAAAACATAAACAAACACAAATTTGACATTGATTTCTTCTGTTGCTTTGCTGTTTTGTTCGTTCGTTTGCGGAGAGATGCGATTAGGTGCAGGCGATGCAAGTAGATGTGCGAGTAGATGTATAAATGCGAGAAGTGTTAGATTAGATGGCACAGGTGAGAACAGAAGAGAAGATTTTTTATAAGTTTGGTGAAATTCACGATGGAATTGCTACAACCTAGATGTGTCGCACTCCTCGGTCCAGATATTTAAAGACTCAAGTTTTAGTTAGTAAAATCTAAACAATGTTGACGTAGGATTACATCTTACTTTATTTTACTGGGGGTCACATCACGAAATCGAAAATGAGGCATGTAACGAAAATGGGGTAAGTTTTCAAACGCATATTTCTCAAAACCATTAATGGGAAGTGTGCCTTGCAATATGTCATTCGACGGAGAATTTATCCACCTATTTTTTGGTGTATAGTACAAGTAGTAAATATAGTTAAACAGTTTAGAAATTTAACGAACAAATTAGGAATATTTCACGAACTAATCAGAAGAGCGGACGGATGGGATGAATGTACATTCTCTCACATCATTTTCCAGCTCGTGCGCAAATTTGCCTTCCATAGCGCTTTCTGTCAAAACGGTCGATCTGATCGGAGCTCAGTGCAAACTGATTACGCAAGAATAATGGAAGAGGAAGAGCAGCCAAAATGTTTGCCCACAAGATGGTATGCCAAATCGCTTCCGCCATCAGTAAAGGGAAAGGAAGAGCAGCGGAAAGGCATTTGCACACTACACCGTGCAGCGTCCAGGCCGGATGGGAGTTGCGTTGGTAAGAAAGAGGCAACTATAACTAGTTTACTCTCTCATACCACCGCAAATACCATCCAGCCCGGACACTGCACGGTGTAGTGAGAAGAGCTCTTCGTCGTTCCAAAATGCCTCTTCCGGTTGGCTTACTCCTCCTCGCGCCGAACGTCCAAGACTGCCAGTTTTGTTACTGACTGTTCGTAGATCCCTTTCGCCGTCTGCACCGTTGCTGTAACTTGGAGTCAACGATGACGTCTCTGTCAGCAACGGCCATCGGTTTTGTGTATGCGAACTACTTTGTCCGCCTGGTAATCTCTGGAAGGTAATCGGTTACCCAACGTTTCCAGAACTGATTTGCGAGGATCTGGGTTATTCTCCAATTATGTCGCAATGTGGCACCACTGTCGTCGAGGGTCGTAAGGGGTTTCGATCCATCGGACGACCCTAGTAGATAATGGTTCGGGGTGAGAGCTGTTGCCGAATCGCTGTCAAACGGAACGTGCGTCAAGGGCCGGTAATTTACGATACCCTCGACCTAGGTAAGCAGGTTACGCAGCACCTCATCCGTGGGTTTTCGAGTTGCACGAAGTGCCATCAGATTCGTCTTCACTGTGTGGATCAACCGTTCCCAGCAGCCACCCATGTGTGGTGCAGCGGGAGGGTTGAATACCTATTCCGTCTCTGGGCTAACGAACTCCTTCATAAACTGCCCTTGGTCAATCGCCGTCATCTTCGTCGATCGCTGTAGATCTTTCTCGGAGTGCCTCTGCGCGAGATGAAGTTGCGAAGACCCATTATGCAGGAGTCGTGCACTGTCAAGCAGGTGATCAATATCCCCCAGCACTTCTCCACACGCCTGTCCAAGACTACCTCCATCGGGTCGAAGTAATCTACTGCAACATACGTGAAGGGACGCGCGAATGCTGCAAGACTGCCATGATTGGAGGGCGAGGTATGACTATATCGTTCTTAAAACGTTGGCAGTTTTTGCGGCCTTTGGCCAAGCCGACACGGATACGAGGAATATGAAACCGTTGCCTCAGCTCGTTGATGACGGTCTCATGATTATGGTGGTGGCAGGGTAGGATGGTGCAAAACGCACCGTTTAAGCAAAATCATCAATTGCTCGCATATGGAAGCTAAAATCAAGGAAAAGGTAATGGTTTATGGATCATTACCATGTTTTGTACGAAGATCGAGTGATTTCGAACTACAAAAATATGATTATTTAAGATTTTCAAGGTAGGGGAAAAGTTGGCTTCGGCAATACCTTAACCTATTATCGTCCGGGGGGTAAACAAAGTCCTAGAGCACTCAAATTTGGCCAATAGTTGCTCTGAAACACAATGTATCCACATGCCAAAATTGAGCTCTCTAGGACGTTGTTTACCCCCTGACGATAATAGGTTAAGGTATTGCCGAAGCCAACTTTTCCCCTATTTGTTTTGTATCTTCTTGCAATGACCTTTTTTCCAACTCCTTGCCCACGCCTATGGCCTCATGTAGATTCGAAACGAGATCAGTTGAATTGATTCCAGAACCAGTACCACAGCACCACAAACGGAACTGGAATCGTGCGACAGAGGTTCGAAAAATTATGTAACGTTTGTCTAAAGCACTGACAATATTTACCTGCATACCATCGGCAGCAAATGCGCCATCCATACCGAGGGAAATACCCCGACCAACTTGAAATAATGCCAATTTCACCTATGTTTACGCTTGTATATTTTCGAACCAAGCGACAGTTCGTGAGCTGCATGCATATATGCATTCATGGAGACATCGACGACGGATGGCAAAGGCAGAAGATGGTCGTTCCTTCAACCACACAATGTGTGTATTCCATCTCAGATTCAACTAGGGCTCCTGGGGCGTAGCCAACCTCAAATAACACCATGCATTATAGCCATCATCATCAACATACTGCATCATGTGGTGGAGAAGCTTGCATGGAAAGAACAACCCAAAAGAACCCCAAGTCCTGATAATGTTGTTGTTGTTGTTGATGATGTTCGTTGCCACAGCCAGTCTACTTTCTGCTCAAATGAAAAGCGGAAAATCAACCTCACAATACTGAACCATTCGAGTGGAATTTGAGCCAGGATACGTAAGCCACTGAACTGGGGTTGGTAGTAGTACCACATACCGCACCGGTTGTGATGAAGAGATGGGATGGGAAATTCCGCCGGGTAAAATTGTCAATCAACCGGCGTAATTGACGACCGGTGAACAGGTGATTGGTTCTGGTGGATCAGAACAGATCGACATACACACACACACAGCTTGACAAGGAATCACAGCGGAAAATTGTTGTCATAGCAATTGAAGTGCACAAAGATGCTCTTCTTTTAGTTAATAAGTAGCATGACTCAAATTTCCCAGTCTTCCTGGGCTTGCCGCACACAGAATGGCACAGTACCGTCTTTCGTAATCCACAGCTATAAACGAAACCCATTAACAAATGGGCAGCATCACAATCGATTACATACATCAACCTTCCTGCCCCCCTGCCATCGTTGTCATCCGTCCAGAAATGTGCCCATTTCAATTTCGTTCGTGGCCATCGATTACCGCGGGCGGCTGCGTATCGTCCATATTAAATTTTGCAATAAGCCAAAGCCATACCCACACCGATGCCAACCTTGACTACGGAAGGAAAAAGCCTTGCCTTACCCCGCAGCTCGTGCCTGAGCATAGTTCCGAATAAGGTGCGTACACGTTTTTACTTTCATCCAACATCGTCCGATGGGGCGGTGGGGCTTGGGGGGTTAAACAGGACATTGTTAGTTGTAAAACAGAGCAAATTAACTTTTGACGTTTTGGTGGAATATACTGAGGTGCAAATCAAAAAGTTGTGCATGGCAAAAGTGTATTAACAGATGTCAATTTTTCTTTTTATTTTATAATGCGTTTATTTTTCCAGGCTCATTTGCCATAGCTTTGCGGAGCCGACATTCATTGTTTAGATTACAAAATTACTTAAAACTAACGTTAGTAAAGCGGGGGCCGATTACTCGCGGCTATCTCGAGGTTAGGGGTAACAAATTGTAAAAAATGGATGGCAGGGTTTGGAGAGCAATATGCTCTTGATCTCAAACTAAGCGACAAACTGATGCAAAATACAAACCTGGGGGTACACCGATGGGCAGCTAACAACTTGGGGAACCCAAGATGACACTAACTACTAAATCCTCAGATCTATCCGTTTTAAAAACACATAAATTAAATTGCAATTGTCGAAATTTCGGCTCGCCAAGATGTCTCTAACGGGCCGCATAGGTTGTTTTCCTCGGGCCCTGAGGGATGCGGATAACTTGGATCTAGCAACACAATGTAGGGTGCATGACCAAAGCACGTGGTCGATACCGTGATAGCCACTACCACAAGTGCACAAATTGCTGCCTGCGAGCCCGATTCGGAAGAAATGCGAGTCTAACGAATAGTGTCTGGACATGTGCCTTGATATGACACGTATAACGTCACGGCTCATGTCCAACCCTTTAAACCACGGCTTGATCGACACCTGTGGGAGAATAGAATGTAACCATCTTCCCAGATCACTCTCATTCCATTTTTGTTGCCAGTTGGTGAGGACGTGCTGACGGGTAATTGAAAAAAATTCCGCAAAGGCGATTTGTCGATCAAAAATATCGCCTTCCATAGCGCCCACCTTAGCTAGCGAGTCCACTTTCTCATTACCCGGAATTGAGCAATGAGATGGGACCCAAACTAAGGTGATAGTATAGGAGCAGTTAGATAAAGTACTCAATTTTGCTCGGATTTCGGTCAGGAAATACGAGGAGTGCTTCATCGGCCTCATTGATCGAATAGCCTCCAATGAGCTAAGACTATCCGTAAAAATGAAAAAAATTGTCAGAAGGTAGTGAGGCAATTTCCTCTACTGCGTAGAATATGGCTGTTAGTTTTGCAGTTGATAAGAGGCACTATGAAATTCGTTGAATACTCCAAATCCACTGGAAACGTTTATAGTTGACCCATCTGTGAAAATAACTCCTATTGTTACTACATGGTGGTACTTGTTTGCAAAAATTAAGGGGACAACCATCGACCGATGGTGATCTGGTATTTCACGGATTTCTTGCAACATGGTCAGATCAAAATTTACAGAGGAACTATAAAAGTCTTGGAGGCAAACACGAGAGGAATTGAATGAAGAAGGGCCAATCTCCAGCGTCATGTACTCGTAATAGAGACTCATGAATCTTGTTTGAGGATTTCTGTCGAGCAGCTTCTCAAAGTTTTCTATTACCAATGGGTTCATTACTTCACAACGGATAAGAAACCGGACCACGTAGACAAATTGTCTCAAATTGTCAAATTCTATTAAATAGTGTGTAGTGTAGACCCGAGGAAAGGATTATACCAAATGGATAACAAGTTCTGATACCCGGTTATCAAGATTTGATAACGGAACATGTTATCTTTGTGGTTAAATAAACAGCCAACATAACAAAAAATATAACAAAGGAATACTTCTGGGATATCACAAGAAAAACTGATTTAGTTATCATCTTGATAACAAATCCTGTGATTCATGTAATTTTTTTCAACAAAATTCCAAATTATTTCAACGATTTGGTATTAAAGCCTTACGCTGATAACTGAAATATGATTGGCATTGTTTTTTTTTTCTCACCATGTGGATAATATTTGAAGTTTCGAACTAACCTTGCATCATTTCATATTATTTTATGATATCAACTGATAATAACATTAGTCGAGGTTGATAACTAAATTAGTTATGTGATAACAACTGAAAACAAAATGATATCTGGAATAACAAGACTTGTTTTCAAGATGATATCAGGTTGTTATTTTACTTTGCTCGGGGAGAGTTTCAAGACAATTTCAAAAAATTCCAAGAAACCCTTCTCAAGATGCATTTTAAGGAAATGTTGAATAAAAAAAATCATTGTAATTCTGTGATGAAATCCAAGAAACCTTTGAGATACACCTAACACTACTGCGACCAGTAATTTGATCTATTGTAGTATATCCCGTGTCCTTAGTTTAGTGCATGTCGTATTACTCCATAACTATTGAGAAATGATGAAGTTTTCGATTCTTGTACTTATCGCTAGGATCCGTCTCTAATTGAAAGGACCCGCTATTTGTACCCTTCGGAGTGTTGGTCAAAATTGGATTCCTTAGCATCAAAATTAAACAATGACACCGATAATGACCATTATTTTTTTTTATTAATTACTTTATTTGTACAGGCTCAATCGAATAAACTTTACAGAGCCGAGTTATCATTTTTGTTATACATTATTGATTTCTTATATTTAAAGTTAAAGGAGCTGGACCGGATACTCGCGGTTGTCTCGAGGTTAGTGGGGATTTACAATTTTTTTTGGATGGGAAAAGGGAGAGGGAGGTTTGAAATGTGGTTTACGATACAAATATTTAATTAATCCTAAAACATGAACTAATTTCTATTCATCTTGAAAACAAACATAAAAAAAACCCACACGTACAAAATGCAAACTAAACACAAGGTTAATAAAACTTACAATCTAATGTTAATATTCTTAAAGTAAACATATATGAGTTTCATAAACTCCAGATCGCGTCTACCCAAAATATCCCGAACTGGAACATTAGGTTGTCTACCTCGAGCCCGAAGGGAATCGTACAGTTCAGATCTGACTCCGCGATGCTCAGCACAAGACCAAATAATGTGATCTGCGTCCTGGTAACCTTGTCCACATTCACAGAGATTGCTGTCCCTCAGCCCAACACGGAACAAGTGAGCGTTTAACGAATAGTGATTGGACATGAGGCGAGACATCATACGAATGAAGTCTCGACCCACATCCAACCCCTTGAACCAAGAACTCTTCGACACCTTAGGGATGATCGAATATATCCATCGTCCCAAACTCCCTTCACTCCACTTATTCTGCCAGCTGACGAGTGACTGTTGACGATAAATGAAGAAAAATTCATCGTAGGCGATTTGTCGATCGTAAATATCGCCTTCCATAGCGCCCACCTTAGCAAGTGAGTCAGCCATCTCATTGCCCGGAATCGAGCAATGAGATGGGACCCATGCAAAGGTGATGACAAAAGATCTTAAAGATAAAGCACTTAAAAGCTCTCGTATTTTCATGAGAAAATACGAGGAGTGCTTTACCGGCCTCATAGAGCGAATAGCCTCGACAGAACTGAGACTATCCGTAAAAATAAAATAATGATCTGGTGCAAGTGAGGCGATCGTTTCTAGCGTATAATGTATTGCCGCCAGCTCAGCAACATATACGGAACAAGGAGCTTGAAGCATTCGAGAGGCGCTATGAAATTCGTTAAAAATACCAAAACCAGCGGACGACTCTATTAGTGATCCATCTGTGAAGAACGATCTTGCGGAATCAACTTGGCCAAACTTTGCAGCGAAAATTGACGGAGCAATCATGGAACGATGATGCTCTGGGATTCCGCGAATCTCTTGCGTCATTGATAAATCAAAACTAACTGAATTGCCGAAGTCGGAGAAGCATACACGATGAGGATTATGCTGTGAAGGGCTGACATCCTGTGTTATGTACACGTAGTACAATGACATAAAACGAGTTTGAGGGTTCAGCTCAAGAAGCTTTTCAAAGTTTTCGATTACCAGTGGGTTCATAACTTCGCAACGGGTGAGGAGCCTGAGGGACAATTCCGAGAACCGATCCGATAGTGGCAACATGCCCGCCAACACTTCTAGACTCATCGTATGAGTCGAGTGCATGCATCCTAACGCGATACGAAGACAACGATACTGGATACGTTCCAGTTTGATGATGTGAGTTTTAGCCGCCGACTGGAAACAAAAACTACCGTATTCTAAAACCGATAAAATCGTTGTCCGGTACAACGTTAGAAGATCTTGCGGATGGGCTCCCCACCACGTTCCGGTAATTGTTCGGAGAAAATTGATCCTTTGTTGGCATTTTCGTCTCAGATACTCAATGTGGGATCTCCAGGTGCATTTTGAATCGAACCAGACCCCAAGATATTTGAAGGACATAGAATGAGTGATCGGTTTACCCAAAAGTTGAAGCTTTGGTTGTGCTGGGCTATGCTTCCTAGAAAAAACGACCAACTCAGTTTTCTCCGTGGAGAATTCGATACCTAGCTGAATAGCCCAAGTAGACAAATTGTCTAAGGTATCCTGTAAGGGTCCTTGCAGGTCGACCCCTTTGGGCCCTGTCATAGACACTACGCCGTCATCTGCAAGTTGTCTCAACGTGCAGTTGTCACTTAGACAATTGTCAATTTCTCTGACGTAGAAATTATACAAAAGGGGGCTTAAACATGAGCCCTGGGGGAGACCCATGTAACTAAATCGAGAAGCTGTAGAGTTTCCATGAGAAAAGCTCATATGTTTCTCTGACAGCAAATTGTACAAAAAGTTATTTATTAATGGAGAAAGGCCACAAGCGTGGAGATTGTCTGAAAGGACTTCAACGGATACTGAATCAAAAGCCCCCTTGATATCCAAGAATACAGAAGCCATTTGCTCTTTTTTAGCAAAAGCCAACTGAATTTCTGTGGAAAGCAACGCGAGACAGTCGTTCGTTCCCTTGCCCCTACGGAATCCAAATTGAGTATCTGAGAGTAGGTGGTTCGTCTCAACCCATTTGTCCAAGCGAAAAAGGATCATTTTCTCCAACAATTTTCGAATGCACGATAACATCGCGATGGGACGATACGAGTTATGATCTGAAGCGGGTTTTCCAGGCTTTTTAATGGCTATAACTCTCACTTGCCTCCAATCATCCGGAACAATATTGAGCTCCAGGAACTGACAAAACAAGTTCAACATGCGCCTCTTAGCGACGTCTGGGAGGTTCTTCAACAAGTTGAACTTGATTCTATCAGCCCCCGGAGCCGAATTGCCACACGAAAGGAGCGCGAGTGAGAGTTCCAGCATTGAAAAAGGCTGGCTGATCTCGTCTACAGAATTCGTCGTTTCGCGAGGAATCATCTGTGCCGGCACGGAATCAGGACATACTTTTCGCGCGAACTTGAGAATCCAACGATCTGAGTACTCCTCGCTCTCGTTGTTCGAAGACCGGTTACGCATCCTTCGCGCCGCGTTCCAAAGCGTATTCATCGACGTTTCGCGCGATAATCCGTCCACGAATTGCCGCCAGTATCCGCGTTTCTTGGCTTTGATGAGGCTTTTGAGTTCGCGTTCAAGAGCCGAGTACGCTTCGAAATACACGGGTGTTCCACGTTTCCGGAAAAGCTTAAACGCGTCGGACTTTTTACGATAAACCTCAGTGCATTGGTGGTCCCACCAAGGGGAAGGAGGTTTCCTACGCAAAGACGTTCTAGGAACCGGCCGAGTTTGAGCTCGAAGCGCGCTGTCCAAGATCAGATTGGAGAGGAAGTTATATTCCTCCAACGGTGGAAGCCCTTCTACCGACGACACGGCTTCCTCTATCGCGGTCTTGAACGTTGTCCAATCGATATTACGGGTGAGGTCGTACGCGACGTTAACGGATTCTGACGGATTGAACCCACTGGCAATCGAAATTTTGATCGGCAAGTGATCACTACCGTGGGGATCCTGGATCACATTCCACGTGCAATCCAACGATAATGAGTTAGAGCAAAGTGTGAGGTCTAATTTACTTCCATTCGAAGATGGTCCAGCCAAACGTGTTACTTCTCCATTGTTAAGAATTGTCATATTGAAGTTATCACAGAGGTCATATATAAAAGTAGAACGGTTGTCATCATACAGTTCCCCCCAGCCTGTACCGTGGGAATTAAAATCTCCCATAATCAACCGTGGAGCAGGAAGTACTGAACATATATCTGAAAGTTGTTTTCGATTAATAACGGCTCTAGGAGGAATATAAACAGAAGCAATACAAAGGCTCTTACCTTTAATAATAGCCTGACATGCGACAACTTCAATACCTGTAGATTGTGGAAGATTCACTCTATAGAAAGAATGGCACTTTTTGATCCCCAAAAGTACCCCTCCTCCACGCGAATCCTCACGATCCAGTCGAATAATGTTAAAATCATAAAAAGGAAGATCTATATCTGAAGAGAGCCAAGTTTCACAAAGAGCAAATGCATCACAATCATTATTGTGAACTAAAAACTTAAAAGAGTCTAATTTCGGAATAAGACTTCGACAATTCCACTGTAGAATAGTGATCAAATCCCCGACCTCGTTTGGAAAATTATCCATCGAAGGAAATGATTGCTGCAATGAGGGGCCACTTCAATGTCAATTGCTTCAAGAGGGTCTTCACAGTAGGAAGCATTGCCAGAACAATGCTTTTGAGAGGATCAGAAATATTCAGGTACTTGAGAATATCGTCCACAATTTTATCAAATGAGAACAACCCAGATGAAGAAGGGGCTTCTGTTCTTAAAAATGGGACATCAGGGGTTTTGGATGTCCCCGGGAGAGGTGGAAAATCCTGGGTATAGTCAGTTCTTCTAAATCCAGGAGGAGTAGAAACTTCCTTTTTTCCACCACTCCTTGATTTGGGCAAGCTGATTTGGGGTTCTTCATTCTCAACTTTCCGCGAACGGATGCGTTTTCGTTTCCGTGCTGAAAAACAGAAAGAAGTTCCCTCCTCAGCCAAGTCAGAGTCAGTCTCGTCATCTGACAAAAGAGAAAAGGGATTTTTGTCGTTGGTCGATGGCGTGGCCGTCTTAAGCATTTCTGCAAAAGACTGCCGGGAACGTTCCTTAAGTGAGCGTTGTAATTTCTCCCCGCGTTGTTTGTACACCGGGCATGACTAGATACCATGAGGAGTTCCCTTACAGTACACGCATTTTGGTGCGGTAGCTGCACAGGTGTCATCCCCATGCTTCTCTCCGCATTTGGAACAGCGTGCCTTGCTGCCACAGTGGGAGGCCGTATGTCCCAACTGCTTACAGTTTTGGCAGTTCATGACCCGGGGAACGAACAAACGCACAGGTAGTCGAAGTTTTCCCAGCTCGATGTAGTGAGGAAGGGCTGAACCAGAAAAGGTCACACGGAACGAGTCTGTGGGGGTAAAGCTCTTTTTACCCTCGCTGACAGATACTGAGCCCAGTTTTCGAACATCCAGTATCTTCACCGGAGGAAGCAAACGGTTCTTGAAACGGCCAACCGCCTGCTTCTCCAAGATCTCGGGGGTCAGACTCGCTTCGGTGACCACACCTTCGATCTCCACATCACGAGCTGGGATGTAAACTCTGTACTCGAGCGTGAAGAGCTGGGAGGCAGCAATCTCGTTAGCCTGCTTCAGGTTAGAGACGGAGACACGAAGTTTATTGTGCCTAACCTTCGTGATTTCAGTCACGGCCGAGTATCGCTTCGTCAGATCATTAGTAATTTGCATTACATTCAAAGGTTTGTTTCTGGGCTGAAAGTAGACAACCCATGGGCCAGTCGAGTCATCTGGATAGGCTCGCGATCGGGGGTTTATCTGAGCCTGTCCTTTGCCAGACTGAGACGATGAACCAGGGAGAGATGACGTACGTTTTCGACCCTTCTTGCCATCGCGTGGCAAAGTGGTGTCATCTTCCGACAAAACGTCCATTTCGTCTTGCGACAAAATGTCCATTTTGCCGTACTAGTGGGAGCGAAAAACGCTCTACCACTGAAACGATAATCACTCGGACACAATACACAAAAAAAAACTACAAACACAGAACACAAACTTAAAATTTAACTGTGGGCGAAAGAGAGAAACAAGAACAAAAACTTATCTGATAATCCTATACTACTACCACCGAGCGTTTAAACGGCAGCAGCGGAGCGACGCGCAGCGTGGATGATCTTCGATCAGCGTGTGCGGGTGGTCTTCGTTGGTGTGTGCTTATGTGAGGGTCGGCACTCAGCTGAACACACGATGATAGATGAGCGGTGTAAATGCGGAGGCAGATGCTGACACTCGATGACGATGATCCGTGTGCAGGTATGCGTTACCACGCACCGATGGTGCGCAAAATGGTTGGCGAATTGGCAATCGTAAAAACAATTTTCCTTCCGATGATGCCGAAAACACACTTTCTTCTCAGAAAAAAACTCACTTTTAGTTAATTATTTAGCTGGGAACTCTAAGCGAGAAAAAACTGACAATTTAAATCAAGCGAATAGCGAGAAAACTTCCAAAATAGCGGAGCGCGAACTAAGTCGACCGTACTTCTTGCTAGGACGCAGTGGAATGTGATAATGACCATTAGACTGATGCAAAATTTGAAATTTTCGCTCCACAGTGTTCAAACGGTTTCAAATCGGGTCCTGATTAGCCTCCGAAAGTTTAAACTCATTTGATTTGAAACTGACTTGGCACAAACCATTTGAAGTTCATATGGAAATAACCATGGGAAAACAAAACTTTTTATTCATTGCCTTATAGCCTTTTTACATATTGTTCTGTTAACAAATTCTATTGCTATTCTCATGGGAATTTTTATCAGCTACATCTTTGCAGAAAATCGTTTTTCAGCCAAGCGTCAAATTAAATAGTTATTAATTGTTTAAGAGATTACTGATAATCTTATAGCAAGATTAAGCAACTGTATTGTGGGCAACACTGTACTCTGCAGTGTGACATAGTAGCCATGATTTTTATCCTCTATTCTACGCGCCATAAACACCAATGTTGCCTGCTGAACAGTTGACTGAGTATAATCATAAGACATCAGTGACTTGAATCATTAATAATTTTCGTTCCTTACATTTGATCCAAAAGTTGTCTTTAACAAAGTTGTAGCTGAGAAAATTTGCAACAAGCTCAGCTATAAATTTTAAAGTAGAGTGAACTGGTGAATTTTGAGATAGATATTAACCGAAATTATGGTTTTTCCATAGTAATTCCCATATGCCTTCAAATGGTTTGTTCCAAGTCAGTTTCTCACTAAATGAGTTCAAATTTTGGGAGGCTAATCAGGGCCCAATTTGGAACCGTTTGAGCACTGTGGAGTGAAAATTTCAAATTTTGCATCAGTTTAATGACCATGCATCAGAACCCTAGTCAAAACCACTTCAAAATAGTAGAGGTGGGCAAAATAGCTCATCTGACTAGCGGATCAAACCCGTCCAGCTCAATCAGGGGAGCTGATTCTTTTGAACAGCTCTTCAGCTCACATTTAAGTAATAGAAATTTTTACGCAAACTCTAAATCCTAAAATAAATAAATAGTTTTGGTGACCCTAAACCAATAGAGCTATATCTTACAACTACATAAAATCGTAAAAGTAATCTAAACCAATAAATCTGTAGCTTACAACATTGCTCTACTTTTCAATTGAAACACCACTAAAGCATCAAGTGAACAACCGCGTAAACCAAAATGCACGCAAAATTGCCATATCAGTATAAACAAAAAATGTATGCGAGAGAGCTATACGTATAACACACGCGATGATAGAATTGACGTCTTTTCTCATGCTATGCAATTCAGTCTATAGCGGCGCCGGTGGTGTAGTGGTGAGCGTGATTGCCTCTAACCCCAGCAGGCCTGGGTTCAATTCCAGTCGGCGCTGCCGGGATGTTCTGAGGTATAACATCTCTGATCACGCCTTCTTTCGGAAAGGAAATAAAGCCGTTGGTCCCCGGTTCATGAGTTGATGGGTCGATAGGTAGGGTCCAGGTGTGCCTTCCTGGTGTTGGTAGCATTGCTGCTCAGCACGAAAAATAAGATCGACGGAAAACAAACCAAAGGAAAAAAAATCAGTCTACATACAGATTTTAATGCTGATGTTAATTCTCCAGCAAAATTGCTCTCACCATTATCCACTCAGATCCGGATCCGGAGAATCGAGAGAAAAAAGATCTGAAGAGCTGGACGGATCCAAGAGCTGTCATCCTGAACAGCTCCCAGTGAATCATTCGGGTTGATGATTAAGATCCGAAGCTGACTTGTGAGGTGGAGAGCTGCATTTCGCTTTTGGGTTATCTGCTTTTGTGCGGAGCTCCCGCTCCCCAGAGAATGATGGAAAGAGTGAGAGCACATATGCTGCAGCAATATGAGCCGGGATCGTAAAAACATTGGATAATACCAGTAGACATTGAACACAGTGTAAACATGTAAATATGTGCCCCGGAGACGAACCAGGCCAAGGCTGAAAGTCTCCTTAATAAAGATTTAAAAAAATGTAATATTTCTCATAATGTCCCATAAAGCCGCTTGGAAGTTTGCTTTTACCGTTGATGCTAACGATCACATGTTGTATTACGCGCGCATCTTGGTTTACCCGGTGACTGTTCAATGCGTAAGTGGAGTGTGGAGTCCTTCATTGAAAAGTTCCTCTATTAGTGACGGATTTAATGGTTAAGACTTGTTATATCAGTGACCTGATGAGCTGCGACTCCTAAAAATTAAACCGCAGGTTATCAGCTCACTTTAATGAATCGAGTCTTTAGAACAGCTCGGGAGCAGATCGCCCATCTCTACAAAGTAGGGAACAACGAATAGAAGATTAGCAATAACATAGATGAAGACCAACTAATTCACATTTTCCTTGTTTTAAGATCATCCTCTGTGGACAAAGCCGAGTATTGTCACTATCAACAAGACATAACAAGTAACAAGGGCTAAGATGCGTTCCTTTGATTACTGAAAAAGCCTGTTCCCCTAGTTTGAAGTAGTCACGACTAGGAATCGGTGGTAGATCTTACATCCCGTAACGTACGAATTAACCGCCAGAATGCGCTGCTACTGCATGCCTTGTAATCCGTTCATATTTAGGCAGACATGCCAAATTTCAGTGCGATACTGTCTTTAGTTTTGTTTTGACAGCTGATTGTTGGTGACGTGTTTGGCATCCTGTTGAGTGTGGATAAAAACGATTTTCGTTCTCGTTCAAACAAAAGAAAAGTTTGATAAATATTATGGGGCTAATGCTCCGTCAGATTACACCGTCAAATATTGGTTTGGAGAGTTTCGTGGTGGCTACAACTCCACTACCAATCAAGTCCGCAGCGGCAGGCCATCCGATGTGGTTACAGAGGACAATGCCAATAAAATAGTGACCGGAAAGTGAAAGTGCGTGAGCTAGCAGATACTGTAAAGATTAGTACTGAGCGCACACGCCATATTTTGGGCGAGATTCTTCATATGAAAAAGTTATCCTGCCACTGGGTGCCGCGCAAGCTCACTCCTGACCAAAAACACGAACGCGAGAGCACTTCGAAAGAGTTTTTGGAATTGCTGATGCGGAACCGGGCGGACTTTTGGCGTCGATTGGTAATTGTCAAGGGGCTGGCAACCCTATATCAATCCTATAAGTTTGACAGTAGGCAACATCACGGGCCTTATTTAAATACGGCCCGCCTGACGTATACATGGTGGAAAGGGACGGAAAACCGTGTTGTAAGCAGAAAGACAAGAGCAGATGATGGCATCAAAAACATGGCCGCCAGTCAGGCCCCTGGTAATTGTTGATGAAACCTGGATCCACTATTACACCCCAGAGAACAGAATGAGTGCCCGGCAATGGACTCAAGCCGGCACGAGTGCTCCGAAGCGTCCGAGGGAGGCTCGATGGGTTGAAAAGCTTATGGCGTCGGTTTTCTGGGATTGTCATGGCATACTCTTCGTGGACTACCTCGAAAAGTGTAAAACCATCAACAGCGAGCATTACTGTGCATTATTGGAGCGATTGAAGGCCGAAATCGCTGCAAAACGGCCTCACATGAAGCGAAAAAAAATTTTGTTTTTGCAAGACAATGCGCCGGCGCACAATAGCATCGCAACCACGGCTAAAATCAATGACTTATGGCTCCAATTGCTTCCGTATTTGCCCGATTTGGCTCCATCAGACTATTATCTCTTCCCAAACCTCAAAAGATGGCTCATCAATAAAAAAAAATCAGCTCACGTGAGGAAATCATCGACGCAGCGGAGGAGTATTTTGCAGACCTTCCGGAAATTACTTTTCGAACGGGATCATGAAGTTGGAAAACCGCTGAAATAAGCGTATCAAGCTAAAAGGGGACTATATTGAATAAAAAAAAAAAAAAAACATTGAAAAAAAATCAATCCCAAGGAGGTTACTTTATACCCCACCTAGTAATACTTTGCTTATTATTAAATGTCATATTAAGAGATTTCCAGGATAAAGGACAGAGATTAGAGCAAAATCTTGTGAAAATTTCTATGAATTCAAAAATAAACGTGGAGTTAATCTCAGCAGTTTTCTGGAGGAAATTCCTAAAGAGTTCTGCTCAAAATTACGATTTTCTTGATGGAAATATCTAGGGAATACCGAAAATAATATTAAAATTATTGAAAGAAATCCTGAAAGTTAAAGTAATTCTGAAATCATGTAGAGATTCGTAAGGAAATCCTTGAGAAAATTGCAAAGACATCCTGGGATAGGTTAAATAAAAATTAAGTTAAGTTTTAGATGTCGTACACAGAAATTCATGATCCAGGATTAAAATAAATTGTCAACTGAGACATCAGATCAGATCAAATTTAAAGATCCTGGTGTTAGAACACTGTTCAAGATTACGGGGTTAGATTCAAAATTCAAAGAGAAATATCTGATATAGCCGGTTGTTTTCGAAACCCGGTTCTCCGGTTCGGATCAGAATTATATCAAATTTAACGTTTTTTTTTTATTAACAATTGAAAGTAGCGTTAACGAAATTCAGGGCATATTACAAAAATTTCGTTTTTTTCCGCGAAAACCTTACGTTTTGTTTGTGTGTTTTACTTTTTCCGAAATTTAGTATCGTGCATTTCGCAGAATATATTTGCCGGAAAAAAATTTCGTTTCGTTTCGTATAGACCATAAAAATCGCATACCCTTAAGTCCGTGCCCAGAAGAATAGGGGACTGTGTTTTTATGGAGTGTTTTTTTTTCTGACATCATTAACCATTTGACATTAGTCACCATTAATAGGTTAAACTGGTCTTTTTGAATGAAACATGTTTCTCTTCCTTTTTTTCGTAATTATAAAAATCGCATTTTTCAAACAGTACAGGCAGTTTATTTCACACCATCCCCAGCAACTCATTCCGCCCCAATTACCCCGCGCAAGGGAATATGGTCTTCCATGTTGCCCCGTAAGCAACCTGATGACGCCAGCCGACGACGACGGTTGCAGGAACCGCTCGTTGTGAATTTCTAATGAACTCTGCTAAGCGCTCGCACACTTAACGCGTCAGCAGCGAAGTGGACGAGAAAACGCGCATTGCGTGTGAAATGTGCCCAGAAGCGCTTGCACAAACGAACCAAAAAATAAAACTGGAGCGACAATTTGTTAATGCAAATATGTACTGTACATCCCCTCCACAGCTAGCCCCCCAAATAATGAATACAGTGACAGGGACATGGCCAAGTGCTTCAACTAATTTTTGCGTCGAAAATGTTGATTTTTCTCTTTCACCTCAGCAGTTGTAGATACAGTAATCCCTCAATGCATGCGGCTCCTGTCAGCTGTCCGTCAACCAATTGAGCTGATTTTCCGTAGATGTGTAAGTAATATACGGAAAATCAACGTACACAGCAAAAAAAAATGTAATATCGATCAACGTAATTCAAGCTGATGTATGAAATAATGATGTAATAGCAAAACGCAGATACAATATTACATCAATGGATGTAATTTTGTTCGCAAAATCGATGTACATCGTACAATGTGATATTACACAACCGATGGATTGACCTGGTTGCAGCAGTTTCGATGTAATATTCAACAACTTTTTTTGCTGTGTAATTGGTTAAATGGCAGCAGAGAAACAGCGGTGGGTGCACGCGCGATACCTCACACCGTATAAATGGAGCGATTACTGCATGGCGAGCTACCTACATTACTTTGTTTTGCATCTGATGCTCTATACACCTCTGTGACACTCGCTCATCAGTGGTGCCGAGCACGTTTCAGCTTCAGTTTGATTTACAACCTTGCGTTGATTAAGTTCTCCATCTCTTTCCGTCCCGAGAGTGCCACCGGATGGTTTTTATATTTCATTCCCCAAAGGTGAGCTTCTGCGTACAGGTGCAGATACAGGCTTCTGGCCTCTGGGTGGGTGAGGTGAGAAACCCGTGTATCCTCTTTGCAAGTTGACAACTAAATTGCATGCCATTGTTTCGACCCGAATCGACCGAAAGATGAGTGGCTGCTGCTTTCCGTTGAATTTTGTGACAGTGTGACAGTTTCCGATCGGAGGAGATGCGCTTTTGGCTGTTTTTTTTTCTGTTGATGATGATGGGTTTGGGACGGCTAGCTACTGCAGGGATTTGAAATTTAGCTTTGCAGCATGCCAAATCTGCAGACGTGTCATACTGCCATTCTGAGAATGAATTGTCATGGTGAATTGAATCACGTTTTTGCAGCGGAAGCTGATCGTTCATTTCAAAGGAATGGTTTACGTTACAGCCATTCGAATAGTATCGAATTCTAATCGCGTGTTAAAATTCTAATAGTTACGCATTTTTTTCCGGGAAATGCGTTGTAGATACACATCCACAGTGACGAATATCTCCTCCGTAGGAAACTTGGTGATTGACATCGAGTAGAAAGCTGCTTTAACGGAGCGTGTCATCCGGTCAAAGCGCCCCCCATATGTAGAGCGGACGGAGGATTTAATTGCCATTTCGTACTGGCTTTTGTGAATGTCCAATTTCCGAAGTTCGTTGCTGGCACCCAGAAAGCTTGTCGCGTTATCGCTGTATATTTCTGATGGAGAGCCACGCTGGGCCACGAAACGTCGAGCAGCCGTCATGCAAAATGTCGATAGAGAATCCATGACTTCTAGATGTGGAGCGTGAATGGAAAGACATCTATATAACACTACAAATCTCAACAGCTGAACGGTCGATAATGTTTTCGGTATTCGAGAAAATTACGGACAAATCTGTTAACTGAATCAGTAAATTTAGCTGTCAAATTTACCGAACGATCAGTAACGTTTACCGAGAGAAAACAAGCTTGATTTGTAATCGACTTTACCGGAGAACTGTAATTTTGAAGTCGATGTGCAAAACGAAAATTACCGAAAAATCTGTAATTTTTTTTATAAAGGCTACCGACTTAACTGTAATTTGCTTTAATCTTGTTTTGAGGAGTTTTCTTGATTTTGAAAATAAAATAAAATACATTTTTCCTTAGTCATTATTTTAATTTGTTCTTATGGATATGTTTTATGTAAAACGAAAACTCAAAAACTTCCATGTAGCGCTGGCAGTTACTGCAATCCATGCAAGAATTTGGCTCCAGTATTGGTCAATATGCTAATGTTACAAATTGCTTCACCGATAAACAAAAAAAAAGTTCTTGGCTGAAGGATTTGGCGCAACACTGAACACAGGGAAGTATTGGATAAATATACCAAATGCTGTTTCTAGATCGGCACCAACGGGAATAGCAATATCAGGGAAATTTCCACGCACTACCAATAGTAGGATGCTTCCACTATCCTGCGGAAAGTTATATTCGCGCTAGAGCAAACAAATATTAATAAAGCAACTAATTTTGATTACGGCCTACCTGTATCCAAAAAAGTAGAAGGGTCTGTGCCTAGGGGCACGAACGGAAGCTTGACGTAGGACCGCTAGTGGACGGAATAAATGTGAAGAGCATTTAGTTCTTTTAATTGATCAATTATCTATTATCTCAACTCTTTCCGTTTTTGAATTGTAGGCGTACCAAATTCGAAGTAATTTTTTTTTTTCCAAAAAAGAGAAAGTTGATTTAGAGAATCCTGTCAAAATCACTTGCACCCCTGCTTCCAAGTTTGGTTACAAGATTACAACTCTGGAGAGCATTTTGTGTGGTCGTTGGGGGCTTGTGGTTCTGAATATGGACAAACAATCACAGATAAATTCTATTCCAACTCTTTACTGATGTAAGCTTGATGGTCCTGAAAAGGGCCGTTTTATTGAAGAGGACATCCATGGCCACTTAGGCTTGGCGTGTTTAGTGTAAGTGACAGCATCACGGACCTCATTTTTCAGGAACGCCTTCGGCACACCTCGTAGATCAGACCGGAGATACGTTTGACACCACCACGGCGAGCCAGACGACCGATGGCGGTTATCTCGAAGAACTTTGCGATGACGCTCCAGTCAATTGTTGCTTGTTAGGTGTGAAGGAGTGGACTAGCCACCACCTTCCTACTGCTGCTATTGCTGTTCACCACGCCGTCCGAAGCGAAAATGAGCTAATGCCATACAGCAGCGCTCTTTTATATCTTTTCAGGATTCAAAGTTGATCAAGGTTGATCAAAATAATTTGTACCCCTGCTTCCAATTTGATTACATGAGCATTTTCTGTGGTCGTTGGTTCTGAATATGGACAAACAGGCAGATGAATTCTATTCCTACTCTTTACTGTAATAAGCTTGGTGGCCCTGAAAAGAGCGGTTCTGTTGCCAAAGTTGGTGATGATTTAACCTCCAAAACCAAGCAGAGTGCATCTCTGTCACTTCAAAACGTAGATGACATCCATGGCCGCTTACGCTTGGCGTGTTTAGTGTAGATGACAGCATCACGGATCTCAATTTTCAGGAACACTTTCAGCACACCTTGTAAATCAGACAGGAGATACGTCAGACACCGCCATGGCGAGCCAGACGACGGATGGTGGTTATCTCGAAGAATTTGCGTTTGGTTCTGAATATGGCGATGAGTGTGCAAAATATTACGCAATTCCATCTTCCCTATTCGCACGCGCCCGAGGATCGGAGGCGAATGCCACTTCGACTTGTTACTTACTACTCTCTGACGACTGTGCAGCATATGCATGTAGGTAATTGGTGGATTTGTTAGTTAATTCGACGCTTTTGGACAATGCTGGACATTTACCAGTTTTTCAATAGTTTCTTGTTGAAAATTAACATTCGGAAGCAATATTATCGATGCGTAGCCATATTTCTGATCGATTGGTGATAAAATGATTGAAATTGGACCAGGGACAGCTGAGTTATTAACGTTCAAAATCTTTCTTAATTTGTTACATGTTCCATTTTCGGTTTTCACAAAGTGTACCCCCATATAGAAATCAAAGACGTAGTCCTACGTCAATATAGACAATCCGCTCAACATGGTGTTGCAGCTGATCCAAAACAGCCTCCATCATTTCACTTTTTATTATTCACAATCAGTTTCCACTTCGAACGTTTTCAAAGCCGGTCGAAAATCACAATATGGCGGATTCCCTGGCAGAGGTGCCAGATTTTTTTTTTTGGGAAGTCTGCGAAAAATGTCTGTGAATTTCAAAAATGTCTGTAATTGGGCTGCAATAAATGAGCTGATATTAAGCGCGTGGGGGGGGGGGGGGGTCATGAAATAGACGCAACATTTTAAATGTCAGTAAAAGTCATGTTCGAGCAAAAAAGACCTGCCTTTAACGAATTGAACCTAATTGGAGTTGGGAATGCATGTATATGTTAAAAGCAATTAATGAAAAATTACGATTCCACGACAAATGAGGTCGACTCCAATTTGCGATTAGTTCACTCATATTCAGTGTTGGAAAAATATCAAAAAATCAAATCTCACCAATGCCCAAGATTACGCTTTGTTTTCGTGTATGTATGTATGTAAGTAGCACCATCCTAGCTTGGGTCTTGCCCTGCATGCGGCTCCACTCAACAGCAAGGTCAAATTTCGTCATCATTCTGAATTCAACATACTGCTGTATGAAGGGCCAAAGGGGGTTGGACGGGCCCGTAAGCAGAGACACTTACGCGAAACCCGCGGGAATAAGAGAATCTCCTTCCAACAATATGATCCAACAAAACGAATAACGAAATTCGCAATACATGTTAAGCTTTCCAGGGGATAGTTAGTTCAAGAAGAGCGCGTCAAATTCATTGCAACTGTTGAAGTGAAATGTAACTATCTAAAATGACAGTACACATTCCCTCCTAGACTCCAGTTGTCAATCCACTCCATTGTCCAGTTACAACTTCAATGATGCCCTGATGCTCCCTCCCGTCCCAGCATTTATTGTAATTTACATTATAAAATTATACAAAATCATATAATGTATATAAAATAAGTAGTAAAATGAAAAATATAACAAAAAAAAATAAAGATGTTTTACAAAATACAAATAACCTAGATTATTGGGTCCTATACACACACTTTTCGTTGTATGTGCCATGAAATGACATAATGCATCATTGTATGTTTTGAAAATATAATACTAAATTATTGAATCAATAGACCGAAAATCGAGGTTATTTGCACATGAGACATTATATTTACAAGGATACTACCAAAGCGACCATCAAACGCACTGCCCACAAAAGCAACAATCTTCAACTGCTCAAGATTACGCTTTGTTTTCGTAGACAAAAATCAACGAACAAACATCTGCGCTTGATTTGCACGCTGTGGTATCGCAGCTCGGAATATCAAGCTAACAAAACTCACCAACTGCAAATCTCACCAAACTGTGGTGAGATTGAGTATAATGATTTTTGCTTTACACCCGAATGCAACCGAAACTTCAATAACGGCTTACAGCAGTTCCTTCGCGTCTGCCATCGGTGAAGATTAAAAAGAGATAGCAAACCATGCTTTCTCTTTCGATGTGCAACGGAATCATTTTTGTGTCGAGTCAACTCTCAGCTTGATTTTTGCATGCTGTCGCAATATGAAAGGCGCTTGTAAAATCAATATCAACCATGATATTTGGATCCAATATCACGTGTGATATTGAAAGCGTATGAGAGCGGAAAAATCTTATTTGATTGATGATTTTGCAAACACTGCTCATATTCTTGAAATCGTAGTTAACTCATAGACTGAGAAAAAATTACGAGATTTTACAGGAATTTGTTGTCGATGTACATATGAAATTAGTACACGGAAAAAGTTTTTCATGTAGCTTCCATTGGGAATGCACATTACATTTTTCCATTAACAAAACCAATGATATCTATCTGAATTTCTCATAACATTCATGTGATCACATGTGTTCTATAAGATAAATCACTTAAATTACATTTGACAAATAACCCAGACAACCAGAATGCACGTATATTCAAAGCTGTTTTCGTGATATACAAACATATATACAAACAAACAATTCGTATAGAATGCAAAGAAATGGCTTATACGTGCAAAACTGGAGGCCATATACGTTCATATTTTAATTAAATTATAAACGAGTTGATTTAACATCATATGCGATTTAATCTGTAATAACAAATTCATTTTGAAAATTCTTACGATGTAATCCGATTGAATTTGTAATACAGTACGACGGAAAAATGAGTCATCGCATATAAGTCGGAAATTTGCATTCTATACGATTTAACTTAAACATAATGCGAGGTATGTCTTTCTTATATGCAATTTTAACTTAAACTGTAGCAATTTATGATACTGTTTGTACATTTTTATACGACTTCTGGTTGTCTGGGAAGGTTCATGTGAATATTTTCCATTGGATATGTGATTTATTCTTTGAGTGTATACTTCTAGAATGAGTAGATTTTTCGTCGATTTTTGTCATATTCGTAGATTTATGAGGCTCGGAAAATTTTACTCAGTCTACAAGCTAACTACATTTTCTAGAGTTTAAGAAATTTAAACTTAAATTTGAGTCGATCCTATTTACCATGTAGTGTGGACATCCGTTGGTTACTTAGTACAGGTCCTTTTGCACGCCACCAGCGGAGGAACGAGCACATCTTAGTGAGAGATTCAACTTTCCACCACCTAAATATGGAGAAATCGACAATCAAAAGAGCAATTTATAACCTTATTAATACGGTTATAAACACTTCGTGCTCAAAAAGTGTTGATGAATCAGGATCAGGGTCAGTGCTGAAATTTGTCATTGTCATTGACAGACTTTCGCGCGATATTGACAAAATTGTTCATCACATAGTCACTGACAGGCTTGATTCTCAAAAAAACCTTCGGCAAAATATCATTAATTTTTTCGTCAATGACAAAGGTTCACTTGGTAACAAAATGTGTAATTTTTTGGCATTCTGTGTCACATTATTGTTATCCAAGCAGTTCAGGACGTAGATACTTGTTTACTTTAACGGCTCCATGTAATCAAGTCACCTAATTTCGTTACAAATTTAGTTACTAAAAAATCTACACATGTTCGTCATTACATTTTGCCAAATAATTACACACCTGAAGGATAAAGACTTGGCTATCCAAGTTTTTCTCCTACATCAAAATGTCCCGAAAGGCTTGATATCACTTGAAAAAACTCAATTTCGTTCCAAGACCCGAAGAAACGGTTGGCATATAGCAATAGACTCATCTCAACGGGATCGGAAAATGTTTCCGTATGTGTTTATATATGTATGTATGTATGTATGCATGTATGTATGTATGTATGTATGCAGCAATTCCATAGAAAAAAGTTATAGTGGGTCTCAGAATTTCATGAAAATTGGTATAGTTCTTCCTTATCAAAAAATATTAGACTCGTATTTTTTTATTGCGCCATTAGGGTGACCATTTCCGTGTTAGGGTGGTCCAAAAAATCTTTTTTTTTCTTCAAATATGTCTTTTTTCAAAAAATTATAACTTCTGAACCTCTTGACCGATTTTTATGATTGACCCTTCAAATGAAAGATGTTTGAAATTATGAAACACTCAGAGATATTTGATTTTGTAGGAAAAAAATATGTTACAAATGCTTTTTCTTGATTTTCACTGCGAGGGTCTTCAACAACTTCTTATTGTAGTATTTTTAATTGAAAGATCATTTAATTTTACATTACATATCAAAAAATTATTGATGTCCAAGAAGCAGTTTTGGAGAAACAATTTTTTTTAAATAAAAAATTATTGTTCCGCAATATATGCACCACACGTGCATGGAAACGATGAAGACGCAAGGTAGTTCACAATGCGTCTCCATCGAGTCACAGCAGCTGTGACTAATGAAATCTATGAGTAACTTACAAGCTGGGTGCAACATTCAGTTCAGCCTAGAGGCTGTCCATAAACCATAAAAATTGAAAAAAGACATTTTTGAAAAAAAATGATTTTTTGGACCACCCTAACACGGAAATGGTCACCCTAATGGCGCAATAAAAAAATACGAGTCTAATATTTTTTGATAAGGAAGAACTATACCAATTTTCATGAAATTCTGAGACCCACTATAACTTTTTTCTATGGAATTGCTGTATGTATGTATGTATGCATGTATGTATGTATGTATGTATGTATGTATGTATGTATGTATGTATGTATGTATGTATGTATGTAGTTCATATGAGTGTAACTCACTCAATTTTCGCAGAGATAGCTTTCCAATTTGAGTGACATTTCTTGTATTTGTTTGGTTTACATGTATGGATTATCAAGTGACACAGATGCGTCTTTTCAACTTTAGTACATTTGAAATTTTTAATTATTATTTACAGTTCCTAGTCCTATCAGGCCTGTTATTAGAGTATGACCACCTTGGTGGGATTGGTTTGTTTTGAATTTGAAAAAGGAGACTACTTATAACTACTATTTACAACTACAATTAACCTGTAACTACTATATACACCTAACCTACTATATACAAATTGCTTATCAAAGCATGTTCTGATGTATTGCATTTCTGCATTAACCTAGTCTTAATGTCATCAATTTTGAAATCTAATTTTGGAATGTTCGCCTTTTGGTGGAGGTCTGAAATTCTTGTTTCAAAGGGACGATCAAGGATCATCCTAAGCACTCTGTTCTGAGCAACCTGGATTTTGTTCCTGTGAGTCTGAGCACATGATTCCCACACCGGAGCTGCGTAGAGGATCGCAGGTGCTATGATTTGTTTGTAGACAGCCAGTTTGTTCACCCTTGAGAGGCGGGATCTACGGAAAATCAGCGGATACAGAGACCTAACCAAGGTGGAACACTTGATTACGGTTTTCTCCACATGCGAGCGGAATAGGAGCTTTTCGTCAAACAACATCCCGAGATAGGTTACTTCGGTGGACCACTCAACCCTTGTGCCATCCATGATTACAGTACAAGAGGGAGCTGGTTTTAGTTTGGGAGATTGCTGATGGAGGAACATGGTCGCTTGTGTTTTGGAGGAATTGATTTTGATTTTCCACGTGGTGGCATAATCAGCAAAGGCGTCAAGACATCGTTGTAGCTTGTTCGTTATTTCGCGAGGCATCCTACCCTTGCCGATTATTGTGGTATCATCTGCGCACAGGAAGAACACGCAACCATCTCCGAGGAGAGGAATGTCTGAAGTGTAAATGCTGTAAAGCAAAGGGCCCAACAGACTTCCTTGCGGAACTCCTGCTGGGATGGATAACGTGTTTGAAAGGCAGCCATTCAACGATACCCTAAACGACCTTTGCTGAAGGTAGTTACGGGTGATTTTAACAAGATGCAAAGGAAAGTTGAAGTTACAAAGCTTGTACACAAGCCCATTGTGCCAGACATTTTAAAACGCTTTCTCAACGTCTAACAATGCCATGGCTGTAGACTTGGATACAGCCTTGTTACTTCGGATGTTATTTATTCATCACCCGTACTAGCCATTTGAGTGGAACAAGTTCCAGAAGATGTATTTCAGATCCCCATAGATCGGTATTGATGTTTTTTTCCGATCGGAATTATAGTTCCGAGGATATGAACAAAAATGTGAATTCCAGATTCCACTGGGGAATTCGTAAGAGATTGATGTATCAAAAACTCATCATGCGACACCTAAATCCTATATTTTACTTTTACCTAATTTTACTATAAGGTCAATGGTGGACATATTCAGACCCAATGATCACAATCACCTCTTTCAGATGCACCGGGTACCCCCGGAAAGTGGACAGATTCTGACATGCACCAAAATGCATCGTGCGATACCTCAAATCACATGGCACTCAACATAATGATTAGTGCAAGTATTTATATTGATTTTCCCTAACTTATAGCTTACCCGATCCTTAGAAAAAGTTCGTTATGGGTTTTCCTCTCGTGCTCTCTTTGATTTTTCTGTATTTTTTCCACATTTTTACGACACTTATTCAGGTACAAAATGGCGAAAATGGCTGCTTCGTTCAGCACTAAAACTGCAGGAAAATAACAAACAACTTTAAACGGCGATGCACCCGCTAGTGTGCGTACGTTAAACGTCACTAATCTCTTTAAAAGTGACAGCTCGTTCGTGTGGTGGATTTGAAAACGCGCGAAATTCTAATGCGTGTTGCTAAATGTATCACACGTGTAATTTGATGAAAGATGGAAAACAGTGTAAGTAAATTTTAAAATTTTCACTTGATTACAAAAGTCTGTAAATATATGTGAAAAAAAACTTAAAAGTATGTAAATGCCTGTAACGAAAAAAATGTCTGTAAAAACAATAAAAATCTGTAAATTCACAGACATGTTTGTAAATCTGGCATCTCTGTTCCCTGGTTATATTCCCCAGATCTTCACTAAAGTTCCTACAGTTGAGGTGATGTTAATGGGACTGAACATTTCTAAGCTTTCATAAATTTAAATGCAAACTTGAAATAAATCTTTTTTGTTTCATAATTAGGACACGTTGAAAATTTGCAATATCTTGAACTTGTACTTGAAATACGAAACCTCAAGACATTGAATATTTTGAGGTCTTCGACTTATGTTAAACTTCATCGTTCATTGGATTTGATTGCAAAGCTGTGTCTAAGAAAATTTATTGTCATGTCTTAAAAGCGATTACGTTAATTTCCGTTGTTGCCGTTTTACCAAAAAATATAATGTTAAAGCTACAAGGGACAGTCCTATGGGGTTGTACGCAATGGTGAGGTAGGACTATGTGGTCTTATATACTAAACGTTATTTGTTAACTGCAGCAGGAGCTTGTGTTTTGTGTAGGAATAGGAATTTGAGCGGGGTTCTATCTGTTTATTTAGTATTAGTATGACGCACTTGGCATAGATGGCCCACAGCGACTCACAAAGAGCTACTGATTCCGATCAATAGCGGTGCGGCTTCTTCCTCCTTCTATGGAAGCTCATGTGGGCTGCAGCTTTCGTTGTGTACTGGAGAACAATGTTCAACGCCACGCGCCGAAAGAACTGCTGCTGCTGATGCCACCGACCGGACACCACCATACACGGTGATTGGAACTGAATCCGATCAGCGGTTGAGGCCAGTCTTGATAGCTAGCTGCTTGCGGGGAGCCTTTCGTTGTGTACTGGAGAGCACTACCACTCACCACGCTGTGATTGAATAAACAACGATTGGTGAGACCGGATGGAATCCAACTTTGAAATCTGTGTTAGGGAAATCGCTTTTCGGTGGCAATCGGTGATAATTTGAACCATCATAGCAATAGTTGCACATTCGTGCATTTTTCAACAGTGACATAAAATCTTAAATTTATTGGATGCGTAGAAATGTTTCTGATCGATTGGTGATAAAATGATTGAAATTGGTCCAGGGGCAGCTGAGTTATTAACGTTCAAAATATTTCATAGTTTTGTTGCATGTTCCGTTTTCGGTTTTCACAAAGTGTACCCCCATATAGAAATCACAGACGTAGCCCTTCGTCAAACATACGTATAGAGACACATTTAAAGAATAACAATTCTGAACAACTCAAGGAATTTTATTTAGTCAAATGAGAAAACACCCTGTATGAAATTATCGACAAGCATCTGAAAGCATCTTTCAGAATTTCACCGTCCTAATCCATTAGAAAAAAAATGTATACAGTGTTTCTAGGTCAAAAATGACCCCAATGCACTAGGGAGGTTAAGAACCTTGCGAGAAACTTACATACAGCTTGCCCGTTGCTACACTTCATTAACAAAAAACTACAACAAGGGTCAGCCCTGTGGGGTTGTACGCAATGGTGTCGTACGTGGTCTTAAAGGGTGATACGGTCAAAATTTGGTCAAGGGAAAACGCGTGTAAATCGGTGAAATCGTTTATTTAAAAAATCAAATTAAATTTCTTTTTCAAGTTCAATTAGTATAAAATTCAGGAAAAATATTCAGTTAGGCTTCCGCTTTTCCAAATCCGAATTGCCGGGCCTTACGCTTGACCCCTGCCATCAGATTTTGTACAGCCACCTTGCCCACCTTCTTCGCCGCAGAAAGCCAGTTTGCCTTGAACTGCTGCTCGCCCTTAGCAGTTTTTTTGGTCTTCTTTAGGTTCCGCTTGACAATAGCCCAGTATTTCTCAATTGGGCGGAGCTCTGGCGTGTTGGGAGGGTTCTTGTCCTTGGGAACCACCTGCACGTTGTTGGCGGCGTACCACTCCATGGCCTTTTTACCGTAATGGCAAGATGCCAAATCCGGCCAAAACAGTACGGAACAACCGTGTTTCTTCAGGAAAGGCAGCAGACGTTTATTCAAACACTCTTTCACGTAAATTTCTTGGTTGACAGTCCCGGAAGCTATGAAAATGCTGCTTTTCAAGCCACAGGTACAGATGGCTTGCCAAACCAGATATTTCTTTGCGAACTTTGACAGTTTCATGTGCTTGAAAACATCTGCTACCTTTCCCCTTCCTTTTGCCGTATAAAACTCCTGTCCCGGAAGCTGCTTGTAGTCGGCTTTGACGTAGGTTTTGTCGTCCATTACCACGCAGTCAAACTTCGTCAGCATCGTCGTGTACAGCCTCGGGGATCGCGCTTTGGCCTTCGTATTTTGTTTATCATCGCGATTTGGAGTCACTACCTTCTTGTAAGTCGATAGTCCGGCTCGTTTTTTGGCTCGATGCACGGTTGTAGACGATACACCCAGCTTATTTGCGGCATCTCGGAGAGAGAGGTTAGGGTTTCGCTTGAAACTACCGGCAACTCTCTTTGTCGTCTCAGCGGCTTCCGGTTTTCGATTTCCCCCCGATCCAGACTTCCTGGCTGTCGACAAACGTTCCCCAAACACTTTAATTACATTTGTAACGGTTGATTTGGCAACTTTTAGCGATTTTGCCAACTTTGCGTGCGAGTAGCTCGGATTTTCGCGATGCGCGAGCAAAATTTTGATACGCTGCTCTTCTTGCTTGGACGGCATTTTGACAACTGAAGAGTGAATTCCAAAATCAAAATAGGAGCAACATTCTACACACACACACCTTCAAAATGAGGGGTGTTCAGGTTTTTTAAATGCAAAATTGAAAGAAATACGTCAAGTTGATATTGACCAAATTTTGACCGTATCACCCTTTATATAATAAATCTTATTTGTTAACTGCAGCAGGAACATATCGATTGACGTATTAAGAATTAAAATCCATCATCTCTGGATCAAAATCAGATTACTTTCATGCCGCGACCGATTTTGGTTTTTAAAATTGCACCCTCAATGTTGCCTTAAAGTACACGGTATGTTAAATTTAAACATATCAAGATAGAGCTGGAATTAAGCGCAATAGCTTTTGTAAGCAATTACTTCTCTCGATGATTTTTTGGAATTCACGGCATGCCCACGCAAACCAACATTACCGTCGGGTAGGGGAAGTCTTACCCTACCTGATGGAGATGTTGATTTGCGTGGGCTTGCCAAGACATCATCGAAAGAAGTAATTGTTTACAAAAGCTGTTATGCTCTAATTCCAGCTGTTTATTGATATGGGAACTGACATCTGATTGATGAACTTGACAAATGTACAAAAATACTCTTTTACAAATTTATGGTGGTCCTGAAAAGGACCGTTTTGTCGTGATGGTTGAGTTATGCTGAGCTATTAGGGCGTTAAACACATATGAGGCTGGTGAGCTGTATGTTGTTTGGAATAAGGGTGACGCGCTTCGCATAGATGGCCCACAAAGACTCACGAAGAGCTACTGATTCCGATCAATAGCGGTGCGGCTTATTCTTCCTTCTTTTGATGCTCATGTGGGCTTCAGCTCGCTGATTGCAGGTAGCCTTTCGTTGTGTACTGGAGAACACCACCACTCACCACGCGGTGATTGAATAAACACCGTTTGGTGAGACCGGATGGAACTCAACTTTGCAATCTGTGTTAGGGAAATCGTTTTTCGCAAGCAATCGGGGATAATTTTTATCGTAGCAACAGTTGCACATGCGTGTTAGAGATGAACTAGCCTAAGGCTAAAAATCTCTTAAATAAAGAAATAAATAGTGCCATTTTGAAACATGATAAAGTCTTGAAAAGATGCGTAGAAATATTTCTGTTCGATTGGTGATAAAATTATTGAAATTGGTCCAGAGGCAACTGAAGTATTAACGTTCCAAATCTTTCATAATTGTGTTACATGTTCCATTTTCGGTTTTCACAAAGTGTACCCCCATATATAAATCACAGACGTAGACCTACGTCAAAAACACGAGCCGGGTAGCTACGCACCCGGAAACAGGGTTTGACAAGTTCAGCGTGTAACCAATAATGTTTACAGAGAATTTCTGTGAATACTCTGATACGAGCAAAAACTTAATCAAATGAAGGTAGAATAACAATGCCGTTCGCTGTTTCAGCTTTGATTTTTGATCCTGATTCTCACCCTCACACCTGGCTCCCCCAGAGGGGTGTTCAACTTCAATTAGGTAGGAAGGTGCATCCAACGTTCAACTCGATGGAAATTAATGGACTGTGTATGTGGTGAGAAAACCGAATGCAGATAATCAATATGCAATTAGCTGTGACAAATAATCATTTGAAGCGAGAGAAGTAGGTACGGAATGAGCAAGGGTGGTTGGTTGGTTTGGTGTTGGATGTCGATTCTCTTCCGGTCGAACGGTCGGACGGATGAATGAGGATATGTGGCACCGATAACCGCACTACACGGGGACCGCGTGGTCCGAGGCTAGTAAAAGCTAGTTAAGCTTTGTCATTTGCGGTTTTGCACTCGTCCGGAGGAATGAATGGCGAGAACCTGAACATACCCAACCATGTACATTGCGCGCACACACACACAAGCACAAATAGTAGCAAATGACGATGGTAGAGAGCAGATAAACAATCCGTGCATTAAATTTTGCCGCTACGTGTTTTTAGCCGTTTGGGGATTTGACCTGCAGAGGTACGTCCAGCAGGAGCGCGGAGATTCCTGAGTTGAATAAATACTGTTCAGAGTGTTTACGAAGGATTTCATTGTTGATGGAGGACCACACACCGGTGTGTACACTAATGGAAACTAATTTGCTAATTGTGCGCTCCAGTACAAAGCAACTGGATTGGAAATGCCGGTTTAGCGGTGAACGATCATCAATTAGGTGTGATGATGATGGTGGGAGATATTTAGATTTAGAAATTATGTGATAAATTGTGGCGAGAATGGCATTTGCATGAATTAGTGGTATGCTTTTCGGAACGTTCCGGCTAAGCCGTTCAATGTCGTCGGAATAAGCATCTGTATTGTATTGATAAAATTTGCCACAATTTACTATGAATCTGTTCAAATACAACCTGCTGAAACAACTGTGAACTTCTTCTGGGGATATTAACCATTGCATGCAAAAAGTTTTCGTCAACGATAAAATTTGAACTTGTCCACCGAAGCTTTCGGTCGGAAATTCGGAACGAATAAAAATCACATGTATTTATTTACCCAGTGGCGTGGGAGGAGTGGGAGACAATCGCGAAACAGTGAAACGACAAGGAAAATCTCGATTTCACGAGAGCCGTAAACTCCGAAAATTTGCGACGCAAAATTGATTGAGCATGGCAGTGAATCAACAGCAATTACTTTAGTTTAGTACCAAAATAGAAAATTTGGCAAATTGGACCCAAGAAACGAAGAAAGGTGGGACGAATGGATACAGGATCAGCGTTACCAGATTGAGTCCAAGCTTATCGGTATCAAAACTGCCGTTAAAAAGTATCGAACTTCCCTTAAACTATTCTCACAATTTTCTAATATTCATGTTATTTCTCTAACGTTCTAAAATTTTAATGAACCTCGCGTAACTTCAGTGCAGTTTCGGAAATTCTCCGAGTTTCTCTGAACTCCTTTAAAGTTTCAGCAATTTCCTTGAAATTAATAGTTTTGTTCGGATGTTCTCAGAGCTTCTCTAAAGTTCTTTCGATTCTCGTGAAACAAATGGAAGTATCTTGAAAACCATTAAATTTCCATGAAATTATTTGGACTTGTGAAGTTTCCAAAATATTTCTGATGTTTTGTTAGGTTCATTTGAGTTCTGTGGACTTTCCAGAAATTTCTGGGATCCTAATTGGTTAGATGGTAATTAAACTGTCTTTAATTTATTGGAACTTACCTTTAAAGATCTTTAAACTTACCCAACAGTCTGGAGTATTCAGAACTACTTAAAAATTCTTACAGGTTTTCTGAAGCTAATAAAACCGCAATAAAACTTTTTAAACGACCCCCGGGGAAGTTGAAAAAAAATCTGGTGGGAAAAGATAAGAACCTTTCGAGTGAAGTCAGACGAAGCTTTCATGGGAAAAAAAAATAACTTTCAGGTAGGAATCGAAAAATAATATACGGGGGTGAGTTGTTCCAAGGGAAGATTGAAAAAGCTTCTGGAATTTAAAATTTAACATATTGGCGAATAACAATATTTTCCAATTCCCAGGAATTATAGGCTGTCTGTTTCGGTCAATTAATCATTTTGTCAAGCCGGGCAGAAAGTATATTTTGCGCAGAATATGTAAAAAAGGAAGGAACTTCAAATGTTAAAGCAAATGCATATATAGAGGTACCAGACATGTTTTGCAGTATCAGGTACTATATTTTGTAATCTGTGAGAGGTAAATCACAAATCGAGTGTCATCAAAACACATGGCATGTTGAGAGATTGAGCTAGTAAGAGAGAATTTTATCTCTCGAATTTGAGTTTTTTAGTGTAGTGGTTAAAAAGATGTATGGGAATTTTTTTTTTATTATTTAATTGTAGCTAGTTAACAGTATTTCCCAGGAAAAAAGTGAACGCCAAAGTCCATGAATTATTTCGTTAGGTTGCCGCAAAATCGAGTGTCATCAAAACACATGGACGAAGACGACTATTAGCCCATTGCGTTTTCAAAGGAGGACACTCAAGTGGCACGTGGGCTTCCATAAAACGACGAATCTCGACGAAACTCAGGCCTGCTGGGGTGAGAGGTAATCACGCTTACCACTACAGAGTTTTGAGAATTTGAATGTACCACTTCAATACTGTTACGCATTTGAACAAAAACGTTTGGTTGCTGGGTACATTATCAATGAGCTTTAGAGGTGATATGGCTGGCAGCAAGGCAAAAAAAAATTCAATGAAAATTAACTATTAATGAATGGTCCTGAAAAGAACCGTTTTGTCGTGATGGTTGAGTAATGCTGAAATAACAACACTGAGGCTGATGGGTGGAACGAGGGTGACGCGCTTGGCATAGATGGCCCACAGCGGCTCACGACGAGCAACTGAATCCGATCAGTAGCGATGCGACTTCTTCCTCTTTCTTCGGTGAATCGAGAGCTCTTGAGCCTTTCGTTGTGTAGTGGAGAAAAATGTACAACGCTACGCGCCAAAATCACTGCTGTTGCTGCGGCTGATGGCGAGACCGGATTTAATTCGATTTTAAAATCTGTGTTAAGGAAAGCGCTTTTCGTTGGCAATCGATTATAATTCTAATTATCACAGCAACAGTTGCACATTCGTGCAACTTTTAAAAAGTGATCTTTTTAAAATTGATAGAGTCTTACTTTTAACAGATTTTTAGGAAAAAAATTGCTATTGATTGGCGTATAATTAAAATCCATCATCTCTGGATCAAAATCAGACCACTATCATGCCGCGACCGACTTTGATTTTTGAATGAATGCATCCCCAATGTTTCCTTGCAAATACATGGTATGTTAGATTTAAACTTATGGGAATTGACATCCAATTGATGACCTTGACAAATGTTGAGAAAATACTCTTTAACAAATTTATGGTGGTCCTGAAAAAGACCGTTTTGTTGTGATGTTCTACACAGATGAGGCTGGCGAGCTGTATGTTGTTTGGAACGAGGGTGAGGCGCTTGGCATTGATTGCTTGCGTAGAGCTACTGAATACGATCAGTAGCGGTGGGGCTTCTTCCTCCTTCTTCGGTGAATGGACGCTCATGTGGGCTGTAGCTCGTTGCTTGCCGGCAGCCTTTCGTTGTGTACTGGAGAATAATGCTCAACGCCACGTGCCGAAAGTGATTGAATAAGCACCGTTTGCCAAGACCAGATGGAATTCGATTTCAGAATCTGTGTTAGGGTAAGCGATTTTTGCAGGCAATTGGTGATAATTTTGATCACGATTGCAACAGTTGAACATTTGTATAATTTTCAATAGTGACCTATTGAAAATTGATTAAGTGTTCATTTAAGCAGATCCGTAGAAAAAGTTAGAAACGATAGGCTTGTTTAAAATTAAAATCCATTCGCTATTGACAGAGTTATATGTGGTCAAAACCTGACCACTTTTCGTAATGCGGTGGATTTTGGTTTTATGAAATTGCACCCCCAATATGTTGCCGTTACTGTGAAAAAAAAACCATATTTAAACGAAAAATGCAACCTCCGGGAGCAGCTAACATATGAGTAATGTTTCATTCAAATCGGAATCACCGTCCAACCGGTTTCTGTTTTGGGCTGGAAATGCTCAGGAGCATTTTAGAAATAGCTCCAGGTAGAAGTGAACTGCGACGACGTCGGAAGTATTAACATTTGTTTTCTTGTGGTTTGTCTCTTCACCCTTTTATAAACACATACTGCACTGAAATTTCAGACCGCATTCCAAAGATATAATCCATTTATTTACTAAAATACCATCTAAATGACCTTAAAATTAAATCTTACGCTTGCGTCCACATTGCGATGAATGTCTGACAGTCACCATAAGTTGTTTACAATTCTGCATTGCTGTATAATACTTTTTCGGTTGGTATTATTCAGCTTACATTTGACGTACTTCAAGTTAACGCTCATACCTTTTGCCAATGATTTATGATAATGATGCTCAAGTGATCCAGTAGTTATGGTTGACACCTGCATATCAGCGACTGCCAGTACGAATACCAAAATGCAAAAATAAACTAGAAAACTAGAAGGCTGAACAAGGGTTTGATAAAGACTGTTATTTAAATCCTTTAAAAAGCTTAAAATGTATTTTACTATTAAGCTATCGGCCGATTAAATAAATTTACCCGATCTAGATTTTTTTTTTAAACTGAACAAAGGTTAACGTGGACTATGAACAACAATTATTCAAACTAAGGGTGAACTAAAATCGTTGAAAAAACACTTGCTAAGGATCAATTTGTTATCTGGGAAGTTCAAATAATAGTTTATGCAGGAAAATATCGCATTAAATGGATTTCCTTTAAAAAACAAAACAAACATCCCATATCATGGTGGTAAATCGTAATGGTGGTAAATCGGAAATGGTGGTAAATCGTAATTAAGTGTTCATTCCTTTATTTAACGTCGGTCTCTGTTCCGCAATCTAGTGCCCATCACCGAAGAACATCGAATGCTACCCATTGACGGCAATCGAATGTGCAGGAAGACAGCTTCCACACCTGCGTACGATATCGCATCCATTCAACACACATGGCCCGGAACCAACGGCTTTACTTCTCTTCCGAAAGAAGACGCGACCATAGATTTTTATGCCTCAGAAAAATCCCCCCAACCTCGGCTGGGATTTAATCCACACCCATTGGGGTGAGAATGCGGTCACGCTTACCACTACACCACCGGTGCTGGCTCGTAATTAAATGGAAACCAATTATATTTTCACAGTGAAATCAATAATAACTCACCTATTTTGCGATGTACCTATATGTATGTAGCGTGTATTGATTTACTGAACAACTTTGTAGATCATTTCAAACAAGTAAAAGATTATTGATAATTATTATAAAATAAAAACTTTTATCAAGAGGTATTCCATATTTCAATGAGATGAAGAAATAGACACCTAGTGTGTTGAGCAAAGTTTCTTGTATTGCGTAAGACATTGTTCCTAAATAGTGAATTTTTGAAAAAAAGTAAATTTTGGTTCTCACTTATAGGGGAATTAATTATTGATATGTCAATGTCAAAATGAAAAGCTTCAGAAACTTTTCCCCCAGGCACCATTAGTCTAAAATGCAAGATTCACGAGATAGTGACTTTTGACCGGCTTTTCAAAGTTCTGGACCACGGTGTGGCTGGAGGAGGATCATTTGCGGCACATACTCTGATGAATTTTAGTAAGGGAGAACAGCTTATAATGCAGCGCTGGGGTAAAATTCCCACTTATAGAAAAACAACGATAACTTTTCCTCAGATGCATTGTAACGGATTGTGTTTTTTTTTTTTCAATTGGCGGTTTCACAAACAATTCCAGATCATTAAATCATATACTGATTCCTTAAAAATATTGCATTTTGTGCAAAACATGACACAGTTGTTAAAATCATCGACTACAAATTAAGCTTGCGTTATAATGTTTGCACCATCGTACAAATAAGGTTCCCGTTTCACATGTGCATACAATGTCTTGGTTTTCTTTGCATGCACGTAGGCTATAGCTCATACCGTAGTAGGCTGTGTAGAAAAGAAAATGATTTACTTAGTTTGACAGTTGCACCATGACGAAGTGGCGCCGTATTCGTGATTTGTCCCCTCGCGCAAATGTCGCAAAAAGACATTTCAATCGCCGTGGGAGTGTCCCGGTGGACCGTCAAAAGGGTTTTAGACCGAGAAAAGAAAGCACAACTATCCGCGAAGGTGACCTCAGGGCGTCCGAGGTCAGCTCGGGTTGCGAGGGTTATCGCTGCTATCAAAAGGAAGATTTGGGTGAATCCAGTGCGTTCAATAAGGAAAATGGCAAAGGAACACGGGATCAGTGACTTTACGGCACGGAAGATCGTAAAGGAAGATTGCGGGGTGAATGATTACCAACCGCATCCGGGAGCTACGAGTCGAACGATGCAAGAAAATCTTGAACTTCCTTAAACGAAAAAATCCGGTGATCCTGTTCACCGACAAGAGCATGTTTACCGTCGATCCCGTATCAAATTCCAGAACCGACCGGTATATAAGTTCTCTTCCGGTAAAAGACGTGGCCAACGAGCACAAGAACGTGTGTCTGACCAAGCATCCTGCTTGCGTTATGGTGTTTGGATTGGTGCCTTCCGATGGCAAAAAAATTGACCCGGTGTTTATTCCAGAAAGCGACAAGGTCAACACGGAGGTCTAGATCGGGATTTTAAGTAAGTATGTGCTTCCGTGAATCAAAGAATAGTACGGTCCGAAGCCAAATGTTGTATTTCAACAAGATGGGGCTCCGTGCCACACCTCGAACCGCACTCAGAAGTGGTTGCAGGAACATCTTCCGTTCTGGGCGAAGGATATGTGGGTGCCATCCAGCCCCGATCTTAATCCGCTGGATTACTCAATATGGCGCGTCATGAAGACCAAGGCCTATTCTAAACGCCATCCGAGTACAGCAAGCCTCAGACAAGCATTGACCCGTACCTGGAGAGAAATGGATCCAGACTACATTTTTACAACCTGCCGTGCATTCCGGAAGCTTGTGGAGGCTGTAATTGCAGCAAGTGGAAACTTGATCGATGATTAACATAGTTTAAAACTCTGAGAAACATCTCCCCGATGTTATTCGAAGACGAATTTTTCTAGATTTTTTTTAATGTTGACATTGCTCAATGGTGCAAACATTATCACGCATACGGTATATCGCAAAAGAATGGAACAAATTCACCATTCGTTTATTTTTTTTAGATGTTTTACTTCATGAATCACAGTTTAACACTCTATTGAGACCTTATTTATGATGTAACATAAAGGAATAATCATTTGAAATACCTGATGCCTTTGCATCCTCTACTTGCGGTGTATTTTATCCCAATGTTGTGGTGTGTCTTGCCCCAATGTTTTGGTAAATATTTGCACCATGAATCAGGCGTTTTGCCCCGCTATCATTTTGGAACCAAAAATCATCGTTTTGTAGTTCTAAATCACTCGATCTTCGTAGAAAACATGGTAATGAATTATTACCATGTTCAGAGATGCAAAATATCATGACACTCACTCGACACTCGTCAACGCATCAACCGACTTTGGCTGACAGAACGTTTTGTCAAGCAGTGAGAGGTAGAGCCATAGCAAACAACAATCACCAGTAATGGTCGCTGCTCACAGGCCGGCGCACAATAGATACGTTTTCGGGTTTTTTGACAGTTAGCCCATGCATTATCTGTCAAAAAACCCGAAAACGTATCTATTGTGCGCCAGCCTTAACACTCGCTGCTGCTGATGTTATGCATAACGAAAACAGTGAAGACCCCAGGTAACCATAGGCACGTTATTTCGCCTTTTTGGCTATATACAGCTGATCAACGGCTATACCTGTTTTTGTATGTTCTGATGAGGCCCGTATATAGCCAAAAAGGCAAAATAACGTGCTTAAGGTTACTTGGGACTGCTGCAGTACAATGATGAGAAAAAGGGAAACGACAAAAAACAAAGGAAAACAATGCCTACGCACAGCGTTGCCAGGTCATTTTCAGAAAAATCTGGACCAGGTAAAATATAAAATCTGGAAAAATCTGGAATGCTCCAAAAATCCTCTTTTTAACATAATGCTATTGAAATAAAAGTGATGTGTCAATCTCCCGTAAAAATAGGTCAGTATGATAATCTAAAATTTATTTAAAGTTCTAGAATGGTTTAAATTACATGTTTAAATAAATTATATAAAGCAAATACTTTGTAAACATTGCTTCCAAAAGTTGAAAAGTATAAACACGGTGTGCCCAAAAAGTTCATACATCCATTACCCAGCATTTCAAAAATTGAGATAAATGTGGGTAAAAAACAGCAGAAAATATGGTTAGAATTGTTTTTTAAACTGTAACTTTTTAAAAAAGAATGAGAAGCAAAGAATCAAGGAAATTTTATGGGATGGATTTTTTGAACTAATAGTCGATGTAGTCCTTACTATTTGACGCAGTACCAGTATTTAAAGATTTTATTAGTTCTAAATAATTCTAATATTATTCTGAGGTTGATCAGATTTACAGTTTAATTCTTGACAGTATACAACCCACAACACCCAACAGACCAGTAGGCAATTTTATTTTGAAGCTAAATTCACCGGGCTAAAGTGGGAATCAAAACCTAACATCGTGGAACTCACACACAGTTTACCTAAACTACGGGTAGCTCCACTATTCGCATGACCATTATGCCAAAGAATAATTTTATTATATTACTAAAATGAAAGTCTCATAGTTTCATCACAGACAAACAGACATAACACATTTAATATTTCTCACTGTAAAACATCGTCGCTAAAATATTACCGCCATCTGAGTACACTGTGGTGGGCACTACACTGAACAGATGGCGGTAGTGTGTAAACGTCAAACGCAAGGGAATTGACTAAAATGAACTCGAGTTTTGTTTCTCTCATACAAACGTGTTCAACGCTTCATTTCTATAACGCCTAGCTAGACTATCAGCAAGAAATGATAATGAAAAAGAAGCACGCTTAGAAGGAAACGCTTGCTATGGATCTTCTCGTCGTTGCTTTGCTCATCGCTTTCAATGTAATGTCGTTTTCGTTTTTGCGGTGTAGCACTGGTGTAGTGTAAGCAGGAATAAGCGCGAGTCTTTGACAGCTCAACATCATTTGTTTGTAAACAAAGGTGCATCCTATATCTAAACCCTAAAATATTTCGGTGTACGGCAGTGTAGCACCGGTGTAGCTACACCGCAAAAACGAAAACGACATAAGTAACGTCGATTTTCTAGTTAAACGAAACCTCATTATGGCTTTCAATCCCCCTTCACGGACACTCTATCACCGCTCTTTCAATTTGTTTAAAATGCGTTATGTCCCGTTTTCGTTAATTTTTTTTTTTTTTTTTGATAAATATGTGGATGGAAGATAAATTAAACATATTACGTGTAATCTTCAAGTGCTTTCACATAAGAAATGCTTTAAATATGTAATTTCATTTTCCGTCATATACGTCATGAAACCTCTGTTGATGTGTTTCATGAAAGAGAAAACTATCAAAGTCGAGCGCTCTTTCGCTCATCCGTTTCACCGAAGCTTGAAAGGAAGACCAATGGAGCGACGGGAGAAAGAGAGACAAGCGATTGAACATTTGTTTGTGCACGCCGACTGAGGTTCTAGAATGCTGCGAAGCTGTTCGACTTTAAAGCTGGGTTTAGACAGGGCAAGTCAATTGATCAAGTCAGTTGAACTCAACTGACTTGAACGTGAATTGAACGTGTAAACCATGCCATTCAACTGACTTGATCAACTCACTTGAACTGAAAAAAGTTGGACCGGGATCAACTTTTCAAGCCAATTGAATTCAACTGAGTTGATCATTTGACTTGCCTATAGTCTAAACCCAGCATAACAGAAAAAGAAAGCCAGCAGTCTCTTCGTCGCATCGATTTGGTCGATTGAAGCTGATATTGTGACGCCCTGGCAGCAACTGCTTCAAAACCAGCACAAATAAGTTTCGTGATTGTCGGGAATCACCAGATTGGTGATGGATACGGAAGACGACATTCACCAGTTGCTTTTTGCTTCGTTCGTCAACTTGATGGATGGTCATGGAGAGTGCTTCGACAAGCACATTGGCGTTGACGACGACTCTGTAGCTCGTTACTCCTATGGTAAAATCCATAAGAAAACGTCAGACTGTGCGTGAAACATGGCGAACTTCTTACTATCCTTTCACTTCACCGAGAAATCCCATAAGAAACTGTCAATCTTTTCTAGAAGAGACGATTTTTCGACGGAGCCGTCAACGCCAATTGATAGGAATGTACCAAGCGTTACTACCATCAGCTGTTTGACGATCGAGATTGCGATAGGTCGCAACTCTGGTAATGAACCATACAACATTACTTTCTTCTTGACTTTAGCTTACATGCGCCAACAATTGGCGATTTTGCTTAAACGGTGCGTTTTGCACCATCCTACCCTAAATATATCTCAAAACCGATTTTTGAAAGTGATGATAGGGCTTAGATCTAATTTTGGGCCTACTAAGCACAACCCGCTCTTTGCCTCTATTTTTCGAGTGGATTTTTTTTTCACACATTGGAATGTTTTCACTGCAGATCACTTTAACATTTATTTACGTACCATACACACTTAGAAAAATTCATGTAAATCTAGGTGCCGTGAGAGTGACATATACGAGCGTCAATTTTGACATAAATTTGAGTCATAACAGACGTGAAATAAAGCTCAATCAAACGTACTTTTCGTCGACCAACGAACTTTTCAGTCTCGGAGCACTTAATATCACTTGACATGTTTGTTTACGTCTCATCTTTTATGTCAAAGATGGATTCCGTTGCGTGTAAAATTAATTATTTCTAAGTGTGTAAGATTTGCTAAAGAGAAACAAATTGTTGAGATATTGTTAAAAATCTAACACTGCTTCTTGACTCCAAACTTGGCCTACGGACTCAAAATTAGGCCTAATGCATTGAAACGGCATTGAATTCACTTCGGCCTATCGGATGAAAATAAAAGTTGATTCGGTCGGAGCGCTTCTTTTGTTTTTGAGAAAATTGGGTATAAACATTCATATCACGCGTTCTCATTGACTTCGCTCGGTAGCTTTTGAACTAACGTATCGTACCAAATGCATAATTGACTTGTTAACTCTGAAACAATGGATACATTTGATGTTTTCTGCTCGATAGGCCCAAAATAAGCGCTTAGGCCGAAGTAATTCTCTACCTTATTTAGAAATTTTGACCTACCGATATTTGAATATAATTTCTGCACACTTAGAAAAATTGATGTAAATTTAGGTGCTCTGAGACTGACATATACGAGCGTCAATTTTGACATAAAATTGAGTCATAATAGACGCGAAATTCAGCTCAATCAAACGTATTTTCGAACTTTTCAGTCTCGGAGCACTTAATTTTACATGACATGTTTGTTTACGTCTCATCCTTTATGTCAAATATGGATTCCGTCACGTGTAAGATTACGTATTTCTAAGTGTGTGGCTATCTAGTGTCATCGTACCTTTTTGATAGAATCAGCATTGAAGATCAAAATGATTTCAAAACTTTATCCCAATAAAGTAGACGTCGATTATAAATGGTTACATTATTTAAATACCTGATATAATACACGGAATTTTGTTTTCCTTGATTTGTTTTCCGTACTGAGTACCAAATGCTACCGACGCCAGGGAGGCAACTCTCACACCTGGACCCTGCCTATCGATCCATCAACTCATGAACCGGGGACCAACGGCTTTAGTTCCCTTCCGAAGGCAGGCCTGATCAAAGATTTGATGCCTCGGAAAATCCCGGCGACACCGACTGGGATTGAACACAGGCCCTTTGGCAATACACCACCGCTTGATACACGGAATTGAAAATTAAGAAATCTATTAACTGAATAGAAATTGGATATCACCAGCACAATCTTCTTGATAATAGTCCATCCACTTCTCAGTCGTCTTAAATGTAAGTCATGGTCAACACGCCCCTCATAATCAGAAATTGTATAATTGAGTCCGAACGAGGCACCGATAGTTGCACCCACCCATTAGTGAATTTGTAGACCGTGAACGTGTATCGCCATTCAACCAATGGTTATCATCCTATACTCGTGTGTCAAGTATCTCCCGGGGACTAGCAGCAGTAGTAGCACCATCTCCCCCGTCGAATCCCATTTAGGGGACGCGTGTGCTGAGAGCATGCAAAATAATTTCCAACTTGCTCACTACACGTCCACGTCCAAGTCCATGTCAGTGCAAAGCTCGTCTAAATGCTAAATATATGGTTTGACTTGCATTTCGTCGAAATATAAACCTCGTTTGCAGTCCTCTATGGTACACGGATGATCAGAGTGACACAAAATTGAGTTAATAGTGGATTTACTCAAAAGTGAGTTGAATTTTCCCGGCTTTGCCAGGAACAACTCCTTGACTATGAGGAAAATCCATGTACATTATACTCAGTCTAGTGAAACCTCTGACGATTTTCTTGGTGAAAAGTCCGCAAAATTCAACTCAATTTTGAGTTGATCTGCAGGTCCGTGTAGGGGGATAAAGAGCGGAAAAAGTTGCACTTTCCCACTTCTTCTACAATGTGTGCCTGTATGCCATCAACAGCAGCAGCAGCTACGAAAAACAATTGACCGTAACTAACCCAAACTGAACAAAAAATACTGCGCTTGCAGTGGACGAGATAATACTTTGTGGCAGCAGCTCCGGTTCGAGAGAAATCCGGTGGGAATTAAAGTTTCTCCAGTGCATTCCGACTCGTTGATTATGAATGAAAATAATTGCCTTTCATCAGAACCGCAAAACTTACCATGTTTCAAAGTTTGAATGACTCCGAAAGCAGCACTCATCCATCGTTTCAATAATTAATGCACAATATTGGTTCTCCATTTGATCGATTGGATGGCACAATGATACCGGATTGCTATCACTTATCCAACAGGAGTGATGTGATTTTAATACAATTTCACTTAATCGGCATTGGCCGGGTTGTGTACAAATTAAACAGTGAGCAAAAAAAGATCAACATACAAAATCAATGATTCATTTGGTTATGCGAGTTGTGCAAGAATCTCAACTGGACCAAGCAAGGGTGGGTTCATGGTTGGAATGCAATTTTCATTCTGTTTGATTAATTATTGAAATTTACCAGCACCGGTTTAAACTGATTATGGCATAAACCACCTCATTAAAACCTTCCCCAGCGGTAGACGTTCGAGCCGACAGATGCGCATGGTACTTTTATTAATTCTCCGGTAGTGGCTGACCGTTAATTCGGTTCTATTTAATCGGATGCCTAAACGCATAAATATTTACCTTGCTGGAAGCTGTTTAAATAATTCTACGATTATTATTGGTATGGTTACCCATTGAGGGTGTATTTCTAATAAAATTATTTTAAAGGATGGAACGGTCAAAAATGGGTCCATCATGATTAAGTGCACACTGATTATGTTATTGTATAAATGATCAAACTCTATTTCTTTTTTAATTTCAATGACTACAAAATACAGGAAAATTATATGATTAGGCTTCCGATTTTCTAAATGCGAACTGTCGGACTTTACGTTTCACATCGTTCACAGCTGTTGTATCAACCTTATTTGATGCTGAACGTCAATTAGCTTTGAACTGTTTCTCATTTCCAACTGTTTTCAGAGTTTTCTTGAGGTTCCGCTCAACGATTGCCCAATGTTTTGCAATTGGGTGCAACTCCGGCAAGTTTGGAGCGTTTTTATCCTTGGGTATGACTTGCACGTTGTTGGAGGTATACCGTTCTTGAGTCAAGTAGTGACAGGAAGCGAGGTCTGGCCAATTATGTTTCTTCAAAAATGGTAACAATCATTTTTGCAAACATGTCTTTTCATAAATATCTTGGTTGGCAATGCCAGTTGTCACGAAAATTTCGCTTTCCAACACACAGGTAAAAATCGCTTGCTAAACCAAGTATTTTTTTTTTCGGTAACTTCGACAACTTTTTCTGTAGCTGCCTGATCTCCGCCTTGACCGAGGGGGGCGACTCTATCTACGATGCAGGAAAAACTGTATTTTGCTGTGGTTAGCTGTGCGCACATTGCATAGATAGAAAGAAGATTGATGACGATTCTGAAGATTTCCTGCAAAAAGATGATGCACGATGCAAGTAGATGCGAGAAATTAAAGAAGATTTTCCGAGTATTAATTCGCTAGTGTGAGATTTACTGGGCATCTGGAATTAAGATTTAGATGTGCCCCCCCCCCCCCTTGGCCTTGACGTATATTACATCGTTCATTATAACGCAATCAAATTTCTAACACAATCAATGCGTGGGAAAAATTAGGATTTCGCTTATGCGTGAGCAAAATTTTGATACGCTGTTCCTCTTGCTTCAACGTCATTTTGACAACAGAATGGAAAATGCCTAAAACAAAATAGAGGAAACATTTTGTACGCACAGACCTACAAAATGAGGGGTGTTCAAGTTCAATATTTGCCAATTTTAGGTCGACTAATTTTTGACCGTTCCACCCTTTATTATGGTCTGAGCCGTACTGATGTTCTATCTAGGTTGGCGTGCAAGAAGGTGCCAGTTATGGCACTAGCTAATGTTCAAAATATTGTTTTCCATATTTTTTAACGTAGGCATACCATTGAGACCAGAGTTGTGATCTATCACAATCACGATCGTCAAACAGCTGATGGTAGTAACGCTTGGTATATTCCTATCAATGTGCTTGTCGAAGCACTCTTCATGACCATCCATCAAGTTGACGAAAGATGTAGAAAGCAACTGGTGAATGTCATCTTCGGTGGTGATCCATCACCGATCTGGTCATTCCCGACAATAACGACACTCATGTACTTATGTGTGTGTGTTGGTGAGTGATCCCAACAGTTTCCGTTTATTTTTGCCAGCTTTGTTTGTAACTCACACAGTTGTGCGTGTGCTGAGACGAGCTGGCATTGTTTTCATTTTCTTCTGTCATTTCGCATTTTCTCATCATCGTACTGCAGAAGTCTAAACTATTTTCGTTGTGCTTTTCATAATCAGCATCCAGTGTTACGTTTTGCCTGTGAGCAGTGACCATTACTGGTGATTGTTGTTTGTCATGGTGCTACCTCTCACTACGTGACAAAACGTTCTGTCAGTGATAGTCAGTTGATGCGTTGACGAGTGTCGAGTGAGTGTCATGATATTTTGCATCACCCATTGAGACTCATTTGACATGTGAAATGACTTTGATTTTTATGAAAAAATTAAGGTTTTAGGCTGTGTGGCCAATTAGAGGACCACCAGGGCTGCATTTCAGGGGGGAGGAGAGGGAACCGTGGAGACAGTGCAAATATTTATTGTATTTTTAATTTCTCTGCTAAAGAAAATAACTCTCATTTTTCGTTGAATCATAAAGTTAAGCTCTGAACTTTTGATTTAATTTTATACGTTGGTCTGCCAAAATTCTGAGCTTGTTGGTCATCAATTGTTGGAGTTGAGGTAAAATATCTCTCGGCAAATTAGTTTTGATTAATTGCAAATAAAGGTCATTGAGGATATCGATAACTGATGAACGGCTGAGATCTTTTTGTTTGCTGAACATCGAAAGTAATATTCTTGTGAAAATTGATTTTGAAGTATTGACAAATCATTGATGCTAAATGTAAGCATCAATGCTTCATGGATGTTTCCGAATATGTTTACTGATTTATATTGTTTTTATGTAGCATTGAAACAAAGATAATAAACGAAATTCTTAATTCGAGGGCAAATTCATCACAGAACGCGTAAATATGTAAGTTAAAGAACATTTACAAACGTATGATATTAAAATCAATAGATTTTCAAGATGCTATCGTAATTCTATTAAGTGTTTTGTTTAGTTTTTGGACATTTTTAAAATCTTAAAATGGAAAATATAAATACTGGGTGAAATTGATAAACCCCTCAAATGACTTTCTTAATATATTCTTATTAAATGTGGGTTCCCTAATCCTTATACGACATATATTTCAGCAGAAATTATGGAAAATATTGTTTTGATGCAGTTGCCCCATAAATGTAGCATTTTATCACTGGTAACTTAACAGAAAATTATTGATTAATAATATTGGAAACATTTGAACACAGACAAACAGACATAACTCTATCATATTTTTCATCGATTTTAACGCATTTAACGATCAATTTAAATTTGTCTTAGTTGGTAGTACCGTCGCTTGTGACATGCATAGTCAATTCCCTTGCGTTTAAAGTTTACACACTAGCGTCATATGTTGAGCGTACTACCCATAACAGTGTACGCAACAGATGGTGGTAGTTTTTTTTTTATGACGATGTTTTACAATGAAAAAATACAATTCGCTATGCCTGCTTGTCTGTGATTATACCACATTTATAAAAAAAAAAAAGTTTGTCCCTTAGTTCAATTACACATGTAACTTTCAAGTTAAGGACTACATTCGTTCCAACCCAATGATTCGTATGTTTGAAAACAGATATTGAATGTTATTGAATGGCAATTCAATAAATTGAAAACTATGAAGAAAACTCTACTTTTTCGTGAAAAGAAACTCGTTAAAGCTACTATTGGAGCCTCAAAATGTGATCTCAGGTCACGGAAACTGACAACAGATACTCCTTCGATCATTTCTGCAAGTTGATCAGCTTCATCCACGCACTAGCTTGAAAACTTCGGAAGCCCCTGATCCCCATCACAGTTGTGTCTCTCTTTCCAGCGTTCAGCAGTCGTTCCGGCCCTGTGTTTGGGTCTGGTTAAGGGGTCTTCCAATCCAATCCAATTCCAAGTACGCTCTCAGTAACAGCAATTATGTACCTGTTACGTCCGTCGATTCTAGCCCGTCACTTCATGTTCGTCTCTCTCCATCTGGAGCATTCGTTCCAGCACCGGGATGCATGCCTGCTAGCCTCATGGAAGACCCTAATCCTCCCAGCACAGTCGAGTTTCTCCCGTTAGTGCTCAGCATCCATCCCGGACCTGTGTATAAGAATGGAGAAGGGCTCTTCCAAATTCTCCTCCAGTAATGCTCATCGCTTCTAGTCACCACACTTCAAAAGGGTTTCACTCGAATATTGGCGCTATCGAAGCTGCTGAATCATCTCTCACAGTACCTGCTGCACCTGATATCGTCTCTTCAAGCATGCCGCCGTTGCGCCCTCCGCAGCAAACCGTACCACGGATCACATGTTTTCTATGCATTATCAGAATGTCAGAGGCTTACGCACGAAAATTGCTCAGCTTCGTCTGCTTTTATCCAGCTGTGACTATGACGTACTTGTCTTTAAGGAAACATGGATCCGTGCTGATACTGTCAGTAGTGAAATTTCGTCGGATTACGTTTTCTTCTGCTGTGATCGCAATTAGTTAACCAGTCCTCATTTGCGGGGCAGTGGTGTACTAATTGTTGACTGTGACAATATTGTGCAAATTGCAGTTTGCGTAAAGTCGTAATCTTATTCGCTTTATGTAGTGGCTATCTATCTTCCACTTAACTCGAGTGCCGAGATTTGTTTACTGCTCATGGAATTCAACAAGTGGCAGATCGTTTATCGGAGACTGACATAATCCTATCGACCAGTGTCTTTAATCTTCCTAATCTGCGATGGCATCTTGACGAGTACATTAATGGTTTTATTCCTTCAAACGCCTTGACTGATTCTGAGAAAAAACTTTAAGTAAGCTATGTTTGCCAATGGCTTGAGATTAATAACATTGCCAACACGAACGAAAGACTCCTTGACCTAGAGTTCACCAAACTCCCGGAGTATGTTGACCTGATTGCCGCACCACACCAGTCATCATACTACTTGACGAGAGTGTTGTACCATCCGTACAGACATGGACTACTTTCGTTGCAAACCGCGTCTCGAAGATTCAACTTGCAGCACAAAATTGTAGTTGGAATCACGTAGCGGGACAGAAGAATCAAACCGATCACATCTTTCAAGGATTACCAGCAGAAGATCTCCTGCACGACGCACTTTGGGGAAAGCTGTACAACAAATTGCTACGAGTAACTGCTTACTGCCGTCGATTTCTTCTGCACTGCCAACGAAAATCGAGACCAACCACCGCCCAAGAATTGCAGCAAGCCAAAAACAACAAACTTTCACCGCCGAATGGGAAAACCTTCAGCAGTCCCAGTCTGTATCAGCGAAATCTCGCATTCGTTGGTTTTACCCATTTCTATCAGCTGATCCGCATCCCCGATCGACTTTGCTCATTCGCCATCTCCACGAAATCAACTTACACGCCGCACAGCAACTGCTGCTCAATGTTCTCCGACTGCGGTATTGGGTCACGGGGGCCAGGAGCCTGTCAAGAAAGATCGTTCAAAGCTGCGGGATTTGCTTCAAAGCTCGTTCAACCATTTATGGCTGAACTTCCCGTCGAACGAATCACCGCTACCCGGCCATTCACCATAACCGGAATCGATAATTGGAGCCCAATTGCGCTTAAACCACTCCATCGTCGAGCAGGACTAGGCAAGGCATACGTCGCAGTCTTTGTATGTTTCTCTACGAAGGCTATCCATCTAGAGCTAGTGGGAGACCTAAGCACCACCAAATTCATCCAGGCCCTCAGACGCTTCGTCGCACGTAGTGAGGTACGTAGAAATTTTGCTAACAACGAACTACAGCAACTTGTCCGAAGCAATGAGCATCACCGATCAATCGCCGAAGTATGCGCCAACAACGGGATACGATGGCGTTTTAATCCTCCCAAAGCGCCGCACTTTGGAAGTTTGTGGGAGGTAGCTATTCAGTCCGCCCAAAAACACTTCGTTCGAGCCTCGGGAACAATGAAATTGGGTATAGAAGACATGCAAACACTGCTAGCACAGATCGAGTGTTGCCTAAACTCGAGACCGCTAGTACCTCTCAGCGATGATCCCACCGGTTTCGAGCCCCTCGGTCCAGGGTATTTCCTCACCGGATCGTCTCTGAAGGCTGTTCCAGATACTGGTGTCAGCACCATTCCATTCAATCACCTTAGATACTTCCAACAGCTCCAGACAACTGCATCAATTTTGGCAGCGATAGCATGTCAAGTATCTCTGCACTCTTCAAAGTCGCTCCAAATGGATAAATCTTCCAGTACACATCCAAACGGGCCAGCTTGTGCTTCTGAAGGAGGACAACGTAGCACCTATCCAGTGGCCTACTGCTCGGATCGTCGATTTGCATCCAGGGAAGGACGGCATTGCCAACCGGTGGAAACTAACGATTTTAAATTGGTTCACTACTTGACTAGCCTATTGGTCCCAAGCAAATCGATTAACGTACTCCATTCTAGTCGAAATTCTAGTGCTACACAATGTTTGTTTTGATTCGCTATGAAAGTTTGACAGATAAAATGAGGGGTTAGTGGATTTTCCTATGTTTCGAGGGGTGCATCGATTAGCGCGGGACCGAAGGTAGTACCAGAGCTGAGCCAAACAGTTGAGCACGTTTCTTCGGGACCTGCTAGTCTTAGAGTTACCTCTATGGCATTACTCGCGTCGTCACATTAAAAATACAGGACAGTACACTCGACCGGTTTCGCAAATCGCCATTCTGCCAATTGCTCCTTCTGATGTCAACAAATCTACACCTGCAGCAACAAACAACACGAATCAGCTCAATTAACCAGATCCAGCGAACAACATCTATTGAAGCATAAATCCATCCACGAACGTTTCCAACGCAGAGCATCTGAAATAAACAACTACAGGGAAGGAACAACAATGAACGAAAAATACCACCGATAACGCAAGCATCAATTGACGTTTCTCATCACAACATTGAGTTGATAAACGTGGGGACAGCATCATCATCTTGGACATCGATTTCATTGCTTCAATATTTGGATTTTTTCCAAAATAACTTTTAACCATGTATTTTTATCCTAAAATCAATTTTTTTTTTCCAAAAAATGTATCTCATACACAGCGAATCCAACCACATAAAGCAATCAATGATACAGATAAAACGCTTGCTACGACTCCTAAGACAAACTCTCTCTCTGTAGCATAACTCGATCGGAGTTACATAAGGATAATGATATATTGCTTGTCTCAAGGGGTAATCAACTCTGCACACTGTGTCGGAACACATGGCACACTGTTCGGCACGTTAGGGTATACGTTGACAAGTAGACTACAAAAAAATATAATATAAAATTGCATCACTGTCAAGCGTTCACGTTTTGCTAATCGTTGCTAACAATGAATCCTTTGTTTACTCCAATGTGCCGGCGCCGGTGGTGTAGTGGTAAGCGTGACTGCTTTCTAACACCCCAATGGGTCTGGGTCGGTGGGATTTTTCTAAGGCTTAAAAATCTCTGGTCACGTCTTCCTTCGGAAGGGAAGTAAAGCCGTTGGTCCTGGCCCATGTGTGTTGAATGGGTGCGATATGCTACGCAGGTGTGGAAGCTGCCTTCCTGCACATTCGATTGCCGTCAATGGATGGCAATCGATGTCCGTCGGTGATTGGCACTAGATTGCGGAACAGAGACCGACGTTAAATAAAAAGGAAAGAAGTTTACTCCAATGTAATTCCCAATTAGTTCGTGGATTGTGAACTGTCACATTTAAAAAATCTGTAAGTATTTCCTACATCATGAATCCAATCAAACTAACAATACTCAGTCCATCTAATTTGTGGTTTTGTCAAGACGACCGTAACGGGTTACCTCCAACGAGGGTTGGTTATATGCCTAGAAGATCAGGTTTGGAATGCGATCAGCGAAATCTTTGAGTTTGCCATTGGTGTAAACAGGTTGGTGAGTACATGGAGTTCAGTTTATGCACGTTTGCAGAACGTATCTCTGTAGGGACGAATCTCTTCTGAATGGTGACTAAATTGTGCCAGCTGTAGAAGAAATGTTAAAGAAGTCTATTTTCAACGTTAGTCGAGCAGACTTCCCGAAAGAGTCACTGTACGTAGATACGATTCTTTCTTCCAAAAAGCCTTTGAAAATAATGCTTTTCATTGCAGTAAGTTTCTTACAAGTGGAGATGTTCCTGACACAGGTGTGCAAAACATACAACAAAGCCATAGCCGGAATGGGAATGGCCGGAAAAATATCCTGCAATGCGATGGTTAAGTTTACATTTGGAACGAAGGATAGGGCAAGATATTCTATAATAATCGAGCTACATTTACAAGTTTAATATGTACAATAACTGATAAATGTACATCAGCCTAACGTCCTCCAGCCTAACGTACTTCGGCTTAATGACCCAACACCGGATAATCAATAAAGACGAAACGATTATCACAGAGATTTTCGGTTCCAATATCGTTTTTGCCGAGGATCTTCCGGTATGGAATTTTTCTCGTTTTCCTCTGAGTGTTTCCTCAGATATTATTATTTGCCTATTCTGTGAATCGTGGACTCAATTACTTGTGAGATGACTCTCCCAGGACTATTCTACGAGTAGTGTGACTCTCTGTTACTAGTGAGGTGACTCTATTTGATTTGCACGGAAATTCACCTCACTAGTTCAACTTGTTCATCACAAGAAGCCCCGGTGCGATGGGTGGCCTTCCGATCGGTCATCTGTAAAGCCTTGCTGAATTTATAAAATTTGGCTCGCTGCAAAGTGAGCTTTGGAGCGCTCAGCGGTTCCCACTTGACGACCCTAAGCAATTTGCTGTTTAGAAAAAGCCTCGTAAGATCCTATGGACATGCAGATGAGCCAACTATACTGTGCAACACAGATTCTCATAATCCAATTCGGCTCCTCCAGAGATAACGAGTTATCTTCTTGAACGGATGGCTCTGATTTCGCACTAGGAACTGGACGCGTCGATTACATGACCGTCGTTCATCTTTCCGTCCTTTCGAGTTCGTTGTTTGCTTTAGTTATAGAGGATTTCAAAGGATGACGGTGGCATTTCTTCCTCCATCGATCAGGTAAGGACTTCGTTTCTGCACACCCCAAAGGAATCAATAAAACAAATCGAGTCAGAATCTTGTGGATCGGTCGAGTTTACTTGAACACCGTATGGGTTTGATAATTTCCGGTTTCTCTTTCACATCCCGCTCCGAAAATGAAAAGTTAAACACAATCACACATGTCATTATAGCTTCAGGGTTGCCAAACTCGTGGAATATTGACACCTTAATCGGAAAACTTCGGCCTACTTCGGCACATTCGGCATAGCGCATGGGACAACTAAAACACTCGGATTAAGTTGTGCAGAGTTGAATACCCCTTGGCTTGCCTTACTTCGTGAAGCAGCTTGGCAACAATTTGGTCATAGACTGTTTATCATTATTACATGATTATATTATTATGGCTTTCCATTTCTGACCAAGCGTTATCGTTCGGCTTGTTGATCGCTTGACATTTTGTCATTTGGAGATATTTTTGATTCCTTGCTCATACGTCATTTCAGTAGGAAATGAAATTTTTGGGCTACGATTTGTTGAAAAATATCAAACATGCCATTTTGAAGTTTGTGTGAGATTCAAAATGGCCGAATTTAAGCTCAAATGTGAATGATTGACCATAGCAAAAAATGTGCAAAGTTTCACGCAAATCGGAGAAGGTCGAGTCTGATTTTTTTTTCTTTGGCCTGGAAATTCTCTAAATAGATTTAAGGGGGTAGTACACTTTGAACGTCCGAAAATTAAGGCATTTTCGTTAATTTTTTTAGGCAATAAAACACTCAGGGAGGGCAAATATGTTATAACCCATTTATTAGTCATCCTTCGAACTACAATTTGTATTTTTTTTAACTCGATTGGCGTCTCCCCGTGGCCGGTGCACCAGGTCACGCGGGCGTCCTCGCGCAGAAGTCGGAAAACGGCGTGGGTTTCCCTTTTCTCCTTTTCATGTGATCCTGGAACATAAATCGAACAAAAATCCTGATTAGTAAAGAAATTTGGGTTAGAAATGCGTATTCCGATTTTTTTTAAATTATTTTTTTCAAAAGTTGTGGCCTTAGGAAAAAAAAGTCCATTTTTTCACCCTAAAAGTGCTTACAAAATCGTGGATTAAAAATCCATTTTTGACAAAATCGAAAATGTGGATACGAATTTCTAAGCAGAATTTAATTTTGAACAAGAAAACCTAGATATCCAAATTTGATGATAACTGGTTAGAGTTATTTCCCACGCCAGTTTGGAAAACCCCGTTTCGAGATAAACGCGTTTAAAGATAAAATTGCTCTCTCAGCGTGCCGGTACATGTTTTAGGAAATCGCTTCGTCAAGCGGTAAGGAATATTATGGCGGACTTGGAGTCTTTTTTAAATTAAAGTATACATCCCAAGAAACATTTTAAGCCAAAAAAATTTAATTTTTTTGAAAAATCAACTTCCGTCAAATTCTGCACAGTTTTAAAAATGTTGTATATGTTCGATTGGACATCAATGACTTATTTCAAATGCATGTTTTGAAACACCCAACTTTCTGTTTTGAATGTTCACATCACAATTGTACAGTTTTTAGGAAGGGTGTTGTTTGTTTGTATGTTTTTATTAGTAAGACTTTAATCATTCCCTTCTTAAAGTAAGGTTACCTTAATTTTTAGGAAAACGTAATAGGAAATGTAGTGAACATTCCATCTGGGAAGAACTCATAACGAATTCTAGGCAACATTCTGAATGATTTATTGAAACATTCTTTGGCAATTCCTAAACTAATACTAGGAAATTCTAAAGAGCATTCTTAGGAAATTCTGAGATGAATTCCAAGGAAGATATGAACAGAACTTAAAAAAAACAGTACTGACTTGAATTTCAATGTGGAATTGTGAGGATCACTCTTAGCAAAAATTCCATGTTGATTCTGTGTGATTTTGTATGAATGAGTTATAAATTGTTCGCTGTAATGTCCGCAAAACAAAGAAGCAAACCCCAGACCAGCTGGCTGAAACTTGTTCCACCCAATCCGCAAAGATGCGAAAATCATCCAACTTTACTATGCATTGCAAGGCCCCCGATCCCTCACATCACATCGTATTATGCATAACGACGGGTTGCCTTCTCCGACCATATCCACCCCAAAACTGCTTCATTATGGTGTACTAAATGCGAATATTATTTGATATAATCTTTTACGATTATATCCAAGCAATAAATATGTTTATGACTTTATAACAAGCTTTGTGCGCTCGCTCGTCGGAGTCAACTCTTTCAACACCCCATCCCAGCAACGAAGGACTAGGATGGAACATACGTACGCCCCAGACGACAAGTCATGCATACATTCTGGTGGTGGTATGGCGACGACTGTAGACTGCGACGCCCCGTTTTTCTCGTTACAATCGTTCAATCTTGTGGTGTGATGTGACGTGGTGGGGCTTTGTGTGCCAGAGTGCGCCCCCAGCCAGACACAATGTACGCTGATGCTCTACTTCGGTTGAGCAGGAAGAGCGAAATGGTACTTGTCAACCATAAAACTCCCATGTTTAAAGTTCAATTTCTATGAATGGAATTATTTAAAAAACAAGTGTAACCCACGCTTCCCCCCGCCACTTGCTGGCTGGGGGTCCAACAGTTGACAGAACAACCACAGCCACACCACAGCCAGTTTTATTGGCACTTGTTTGGCACTCGACCGCGAACCATCCACGGAGCAACTTTATTTCACTTGTGTAGGTACCAACGTGGAAACATGGTGGAAAAATAAAATTAATTCCATCGTGGCATTTCCACACAGAACGCCGAATGGGTTCGGAATACCATCGTTAAGTACCACCGGAAACAAAGGCTCGACAACAAGACAAGAGGGAAATGAAGTGCTACATTATTTTTATATTTTTCATTTGCATTACAGTGCAACTGGTTATTGCCAAATGGTTGTATTTTTTTTTCTAAATATGCTTTTATTTTGTGTATACATAGTCACAATGCTATTGTTTAGTAATGTTGGCTCACACTTAAGGGTAGCAGAATAGTTCGTATTTAAAAGCTTCTAGCGTTCAGAACTGCGATGATCGATTATCTTCATCGATTTTCTATTAATCACTTGAGAATAGCTCAGAATCACTTCGAAAAGTACTGAAACATTTAAGAAAGTAGTTTAAATCTTTTCAATCACTTTTGAAACTACTGAATCACTTAGGAATGTAAAGTATCACTTTAGAAATTCTCGGAATCACTTCTGCATGTACTGAATCGATTCAGAATAGTTTAGAATTACTTCAGAAAGTGCACAATCAATTCAGAAATGTTAAGAGTCACTTCACAAAATACCAGAATTACTTAATAAATATTTTTAATCACTTTGGAAAGTACTGAATAATTGCAGAAAATTCACTTTGAAAATTATTGAATCTCTTAGGAATGCACTGAATCACTTCAGAAATGTTCGGAATCACTTTGCAAAAGTTCATGATCACCATGGAAAGTATTGAATTATTTCGGAAAGCACTGCATCACTTCGGAAAGTATTTAATCACTTTAAGCTCGGAATCACTTCGGATAATATTGAATATCGGATTAACATAAGAAAGTACTGAATCATCGCAAAAAGTTTCCACAATTACGGAATCACTTCGAAAATAATTGAATCACTTAGGAATGCACTGAATAACTTCAGGAACGTTCGGAATCACTTCGGAAATACTGAATCGCTTCAGAATGTTCATAATCACTTCGGCAAGCACTGAATCATTTCAGAAAGTACTTAATCACTTCAGAAAAATTCGGAATCACTCCTGAAAGTACTGAATCAGTTAAGAAATGTTTGGAATCACTCCGAAAAGTACTGAAAAATTCCAGATAATTTGTAATCACTTTCGAAAGTTCTGAATCACTTCAGAAAGAATTGAATCACTTTTGAACAGTTTGAAATCAATTCTGAAAATAATGAATCACTTCAGAAAACAGAAAAGTTCAAAATCTCTTCTGAAAGTATTGCAAAATTTTAGAAAATCTCGGAATCAGTTTGAAACGCACTGAATTACTGCAGAAAAACTCCAGAAAGTACTGAATCACTTAAGATATTACAGAAATAATTGAGCATGAGAATGATTAACCGCTCGCGGTTGCTACTCCGTTATTACCAGATCACCTGACAGAGAAGCAACAAACGATGCGTTGGACTAGCATTTATCTGCAATGTGTAAAAATTGGTCATCTCATACTTTACGATAGGCAATAACAGTGCTGGCTGCTTCCAAATGTAAGTCAATTAGACCGTAAAAAACCGAGAGATCCTCCTCATTTCCACGAATTTTTCAATAGTTTGTCAACAGTATTGATTCTTATCGCTAAGTCACTCATTTGTGACACAAAATAACCCAACTAACAATTTTCACAATGTAAATGCTTTACTCATTTCATTTATACAGCCTCAAGCTGTATTCAAACGTTATACGATATGAGGAAACCTTTACTTAACCTCTATACAAGCAAACTTAGTCAGCTACTTATGGCTGTTGGAACGGTCGGGAGAAGCTCTAATTGCATATCCATTAACGCTTCTATACAGCTGTTATCCTGCTGTTTAGTTGTGTGTGAACTTGAAAGGCGCTTATTCAACCTTTTCCCGGTTATCCAATAATCACTACACAGCTTTCTCTTGAAGCCGGGTTAAATACTGTTTACGCTTTTTTATGAAGGAATTTATTGAGTTTATTTTGCTGTGAATCAAATTAATCGAAATTAGTTACAAATCATCACCAAATTATTAACCCTACACCGGAACCTGGAATCGAACTCGAGATGACCTCATTGGCAAACCTTGACACTACCAACTGTGCTACGCCAACACTTTGAACTCATGTAAACAAATCAACATTCCCTTCTACAACAAAATCGCTGAGTAGAGGTTTTATAATAGTGCACATGAATCACTTTTCTCGACATAGAGATGAACTAGCCTAAGGCTAAAAATCTCTTTAATAAAGAATTAAAAAAAAAACTTTTCTCGACTAGTTATAAAAGAGCAGAGTAAAAGCTGTAAAACTGCACACGTCTAAAAATAAACCTAGTTAACTGTGAAAATGCTTCCGAAGTTACTCTAACACAGTTTATAAGCTGAGTACATGTTGTTTAGTTGTTGAAAAAGCACTTTTGATGTTAATGTTATTAAGCAAGAGTGGTTGGTTGTGTAGAAGCCATCAAATGAGTAATATAGTCACTTTGTTAGCTTTGTTTTGCAGCTACAAGTTGAAAGTTGATTAGTGTGTGTATAGAAGTGATATTAGCGTTTATTGGATGATGTTATTCAGTGCGACTGACAAATTGAATAATGGCTCTCCAAAACTATTTTGCTAGCTTTTGCTTGTAGCTGTATCTGCAGCTTCTTTTCAGCTACTTTACAGCACAACGCTGGAAAAGTTGGCTTACGAAGCTGAAAATGTTAGTTGGGAAATGTGTCATGGCTACTGCGACAGCGATTTGTATGGGATTGTTATTCTATAACTCGAGTTGTAGAGAGTGCACTGTAGTTACGTGATGTGATGTGAATAGAACCCACCATCAGTGCAAGGATTACCATTGACTGCAGATACTTCACTGGTTGTAAAGTTCTGCCTGATGGTTTGTTGCAGCAGGGTGAATCAACTTCATTGAAGACCTTTGGAAGACAAACGACAAGATGTACGTCTATCAACACGTGACAAGGGACTGGCAAATCCACGAACCCTTGTCCAGTCTACAAATCCATTGAAACCCTTAGGCTGCCCCCCCCAAACCCAGCATATAATACTGTTTGATTAATGAAACGTATTCAAAAAAGGAATATTTAGAGAGAACAATCTTCAACTGGAACGTACTCACCAAATAAATATATCCGGGAGCGCATTCTCGATGCTTAATTTTCTCTAGTCATTTTTAAACAATTCCTCCTCCAGCGAATCCAACCACACAATAACTAAATATCACTTTTCTTCTTCATGTCACTCTGTGCACAAAAGCAATGCACACCGCAAAAACCTAATTATAGATCAGCGCGGTCGAGTCACACCGTCAACAAAGGGAGCGAGAGCACACCAGGCACCAAAGCAACAGGGGAAACACATCAGCACAAATCATTCTGAATAGAATTATCGCGTCCGGGACATAAAACTTATTCAAATGCGAGCACCGAAAAACTACACGGCATCACAAAGATAGCCCGAGCTCTAAAAAAAAAAGCACGCAGCGGAGCAAAAACACACAAACGTTCTCGGACGCTTCTCAAAGCGGACTGTAGAGAGTGCACTGTAGTTACGTTTCCAAAAACCAGATCTGTCTATACTGACATTACATTACATTAGGAAAGTTTGAAATCACTTGGGAAAAGTTCAGAATCACTTCAGACTGAATAACTAATGAAAAGCTTAGGATCACTTTGGAAAGTACTGGCCCATTTCAGAAAAAAATAGCACGTACAGAATAATTGCGAACAGTACTTAACTTTACAAAAAAATTAAATCACTTAGAAAAAATTGGAAACACTGGATCCATGTCTTCGTGTATTATTGTAACTTCAGAAAAGCTTATGTTCAGTAGGGAAAATGTTGAATCGCTCAAAGATAGACTCTCTTCCGGAAGTGTTGAATTTTCTGGACTGATTTAACACTTTCGGCAGTAATGTCACGAGTTCTTGGGAACGTCTAAAACAAGAACCTGATATAAACGTAAAAACCTGGCACTGAAATAGTAAACGTAATGCCTATTAAGGTTCCCAAAGGTAACATCAATTGTAACAGCACAAACATCTCTGATTCAAAGATTTGCGTAGCGACGATTGCGTTATTGACACGCACACATGCTCGAGGAGTTTGGCATTCTACTTTTGCTAAAAGTAGCAAAGGTTGGGTTCACGAGATTTCGTAGATAAAAGTTTCCTTTACGAAAGTAAGGTTTATTGTACGAGAGCCACATGGGATGTGTTATTTTGTATTATTCTACATACATTTTTATGGTTGCTGCTCTTTTTTGCTGGCGATTGATTTGTGCTATCTTAGCAGTAGTCATAATTTATAACTACTCAAGATATCACAAACCCACCACCTCCAGCATAAATTGAATAGCAACATAGAAACCAAATTGGTAATGATTTGTAAAACACCAGATGTATTCTGAGTAAAACGCATAAAACGAATCCATATTTATGCACATATCTTTATTTCTTTTGTTTTTTGATTTTAACTATCATAATATCCATGGACAAGAGCATCTGCACATCTTTTAAATATACAAGCGGGAATTCTGTCGGGACCAACAGAGTATGAGGGTTTCAATTTGTCTATGGCTGCTTCAACATGATGCGTTGAGATTTCGAAGGTACTGAATTCAATTGCATCCCTTGGAGTACCATCGAGAGCAGCAACTATTTGCGAGTCCGATTTCACTGAGTTATTGAAAGCAGTCTTGAAGTGTTCCGCGAAAAAAATGCATTTTCCTTGTAGTGTACTAGTGCATACGTCTTTGAGACGCATCTTCACACGCAATTTATTTTCTTTCCTTTTGGAATCAACGAAAGACCAAAACCGCTTCGAGTTCCTACGAAGGCTGTTCTGCGTCCGAACGACGTATCATTTGTAAAGAATGTACAGTCAATACCTGTTACTCGCTTGCGTGAATATGCGCTTTAAAACAGGGCAACGAGAACGGCAGAAATTTCGTAGAGCATGTGAACTTACTGGTTTCAGCTGACGAAAACACGAATCGGACCACGGTGACTTTGGAGCAGGTCAGCGATGCTGATGATGGCTTGATTCACCTTTCCGTTGAAATAAACCACTGCATCGTCCACACAGGCAGCCATCTCGAAAGTTTGCCAATCAATACCACGGATTGATTGCCAATGCAGTGTAAAAGTCCAAGCTTAGCAGATGAACGATATCCTCGAATATTGTAGGGAGCAGTAGCTGAACGGTGACCTCAACAGCAGGATGATTTCGATCGAACCCCATCGAACCCCAAAATTGAACTGAACATCCATGACCGGAAGATTTTTCAGTGAATCAGACCAAACCAGCTTGGATTACTTGTAGTTTCCAAACTGAATTGCGATATCCGAAACTTCAAGATTCGACAGAATTGCTCCAGTAGAGTTAACGTGGTTATTGATGTCAGCAACATTTGCTCTCCGATCTGGTGGCAAGTAGATCACCTTGATCCACAACTGTTCAAGAGTAACACAGACAGGTGTAGAATCTATGCAACAACTCAAGTGTGAAGACACGGTGATAAGAACGCCACCCCCCTGGATTTGCAGCTGTTTACAGGATTGCGATCATTTCGAAAATCAGTATACGAGCTGCCAAACAGTTGCGTTGACAAAATGCGGTCATCAAGCCATGTCTCAGTGAGGACGATGACATCGTAGCAAGCATCCGAAGCGGCAAGGAAGAAGTCGTCAATCTTAGTGCGTAAGTCTCTAACGTTCTGGTTGAGACGACGTTCATCTGAGTCCAAATGGGAGGGAGTTGTAGCGTTGGATCACTGCAAACCAGAGGCGCATGAGGGATGGAAATACTGCTGCTGCTTAAGTACTTGCCTGGAACAGCAGGCTGGAAGACTCCTTCTCCGACTCCGTACACAGGTCCGAGACGACTTCGACTGCTCCCATCAACATACGGCACGACTGAGACGGTTGGAAAAGGGGCTTCCAGAGTGCTTAGGGTTGTACGTCCCGGGGATGACACCATGATAGAGTCATTAAGCATAATCTCGCAAGCGATTTCGTTGGCAATACTCGGTGACGAAGCATTAGAGTGTTATTGACAGATTCCATGATGCGCTAATGGTTGTTGTCTTAACGAAGGAGCCATGCTGGAAGGTGGAAAACCATCAGGGCCAGGAATGGAACGGTAATTGCCTGTAAGTGCAGGCTGGAAGACCTCGTCACCATCACCGAACACAGGGCCAGGACGATGAACAGCTTCAAGCTCGACTGATTCTGAGGAATCAGAGGCTTCCATAATGCTTAGTTCCACGCGTCCCGGTTCCCACGAAGAGTTTGAATGTGAATTTGATGATATCGAAGACCACAACAGAGCAGGTGTGATGTGTTGATGAGATCGTATGCAGCAGCTGAAACTCATAATTTTTCAGAAGAGGAATGCTCAGGATAGCATGTGTACTTGCCTGAAATAGCAGGCAGGAAGACCTAGTCTCTTTCCCCGAACACAGAGCCGAGACGACTATGTTGACACTATGAATTTTCCTACGGGTTCCTCCGGAATATTGCCACAAATTCCTTGCAATTACCTTTCTGCACTTCCTTGGATTTTTCCTCTGAATTATACCTGGAAACTGTTTTCGGAGTTACCTTAGAGTTCTTCTCCCTCAATTTGTGCATAGCTTCTCAGGTTTACTATCCTGTCCATGAAATGGTTGTCCGCTGTATTTCTAAACATTAATTTTTGATTTTCGATTGTCTGAATTCCAGCTTCTCGACTTGATCCATTCCTACCACTTATTAAATGGCCCAATTTGGTTCATTCCCTGACCATTTATAACTGCTTCCATGCATCTTAAATCCAAATAGACGAACATTCCCGCTGCTGCCATCAAGCGACTAAAGTGTCTACTGAACAACCGACTAAAAGACTTCCAAAAATAAAAAAAAAATAAAAAGAGCCGCGGCTGAACGACACGATGGCGATATGGCGAGAGGAAGAGCAGATCCATCCTTTTGCCTTCGATCACACGCCAAAGCCTCGAACGCTCCTTATGGAATGGTTTCTTTATTTAAATTTCACTTATGAATAATATATGAAGCTGTAACGGAACAGCAGCGCGCGGCGCCTTTTGTCGCTTTGGCCTCTCGCCCCGCTGGCTGCTGGCTTCTATCGCATTCTGTCCCACCCGAAGGCGAACCAAAAGATGGATAGTATGAAAATTCATAAACCGCGCGCCCGCTTACCCAGGACCAGCAATACCTCCCCAAACGTTCGACCGCTCAGCTTCTTCACGGTTGCTATGGGTTCTTTTCCATCCTCTCCTCGAAAGATGGCATTTGCGACAGGTTCCAACAACACAACAGTAAAAAAAATCGAAAAAGGAGGTTGTTTTCGCTTGAGTTAGTTTGCGTTTAGTATTGCTCGCCATAGGCGTAAGTGGGAAGATATTGGTGGATCTTGGAAAAAGCACCATGCTCCTTGATGGCATTCTGGCCTATACTTTCTTGGCAAGGACCCCCTCCAGAATCAACTCAACCTACTCCAGCGGACTTCGGCTGGGTTCCACCACGGAGAAGCGATAGTCCACTTAAATTAGTATGTAACCAGGATACGGCCAAGCGAGGACCGAAAATGTGACGAAAAACGTATGAATACAAAGGAGCATCAGTATCCTTCTTCATTTTTTTTTTTATTTCTTTGGTGGGTCATCAAAAAGCATGGTGACAGCGTTACAATGAGAAGAAAACGGCTATACACATAAATGTTGTGGTTACCATGATATCATGCATAACATATCGTATCATCGGGAAGGATTTTCGGACGATCGGAGTAGAATTGGAACGATATTGGCTGTGTGAACGATTTGCATCGAGATGGAACAGCATCGTTAAGCGGGTGGAAAATGGTGCTCCTGGGCATGCTGCCTGCCGGTGGTGATTGGTTCCCATACTTGGAATGGATGGAAATTTGCGGTTGGGGATGAATTTGAGTCCCTTTTCTTTGATGGGCTGTGAATGTCTGTTGGCAGGGATGGTTGAATTGCTGATGGGGTAATGAAACCGAATGATGTGCCACAAATATGGGTTAAGTTCACCGGAGCAGGTTGAATGGTTCGGGAATGTTTTGTTGTGCTGTTTGTGGACATTTCATTCATATTTGAGTTTATAGTTTCCTCTTCGTCTGCTCATCTCAACGGGAACATGATGTCTACTTACTTGGTGTTTTAAGGACATTTCCGTTGTTTGTTATTTGCATTTCATACGGCAAGTACGACGACATTCTTAAAGTAAACGAAATTTCGAACCAATAAAGCTACAACATTGGATGACATGGAGAAACTTTTGTACATACTCTGGAAGTCTTCAGAACTTAACTTAGCAGTCCAAGACTGAAAATGAAAAACATTCCCGACAGTTTCATTAGAATTTTCCAATGAAGTTCACTGGATTGATTGTGGAAATGAGGAAGTAGTGTTTCCTATCCTCAAAATCCCGGTAAACGATTCCCAAGAAAAATTCACATTTCCTAATCTCCTTTACAGAAACCGTGCTAAGAACCCAGAAAAATTATCTCATTTTATTTACTTGGAGAAATCGGAAACCTATCCACTCGGAAAAAAAATCCATTCCCGAAAACGGGAACGGCCCGTGAACTAAAAATCACGGCCAGCTATCCAGAACAAAATTTTCTCAAATATACACCGTGAACTATGGTTCACGGCTGTGGTTCACGAATATGGGAACTCTTTTTTTCCCGTGCAGAGCACCCAGTAGACACTTCCAGAGAAACCAAACCTTATTTTTGATTGATCTTACTATCACCCTGGAATATTGAAGTGTACAAATATCAGCTCCATCAAAACATTTAACAATTAAACTGGAAATAGATATTTGCAGCAAATAGGGAGTTCTAATTTTATGAGCAATGTCGTAACGGCATTCGAGATTTGTGCTCTTGAAAACTTAAAGTGATAGAGCATTGAACTCTTAATTAATCACAAATTAAATGTAAATGTATAACTTCAAGATAACAAGTGCCTGCCTGCCAAAGCAATTAATACATCACATATTTACAACTTGGATTTCTTTTATTTTTCATGAACGATGTTCCAAGGGTTACTTAAGATATTAGTGTCCTACTTTGAATTTATGTAAGGTTCAAATTCCTGTACACCAGTATTAAGAAGAAATCTTATTGGTATTAGAAGAGAATTAAAAGAAGCGTTTTACAAAAAGATATTTGAATTTCTGTCTAACAACTGTCTAAAGACCCAGTCTAACAAACAAAAAACTACAACACTTTACTTATCCTGGTCCGACATCCCTCAGGATTGCACCTGCATCACAATGTTACGCCAATTCACTCGGTCCGTGGCTGCTTGTCTCCTATTTCGTGACCGTCGCACACTTCCAAGATCCTGCTCCACTTGGTCTAACCACCTTGCTCGCTGTGCTCCTCTTCGTCTTGTACCGGCCGGATTAGAGGCAAACACCATTTTTGCGGGATTGTTGTCCGGCATTCTTAAAACGTGTCCCGCCCATCGTACCCGTCCAGCTTTAGCAACTTTCTGGATACATGGTTCGCCATAGAGTTGCGCCAACTCGTGATTCATCCTTCGTCTCCATACACCATTCTCACATACCCCGCCAAAGATGGTCCTAAGCACTCGTCGTTCGAAAACACCTAGTGCTTGAACGTCCTTCTCGAGCATCGTCCACGTCTAGTGCCCGTAGAGAACTACCGGTCTTATCAGCGTCTTGTACATGGTTTAGTTTACCCGACCTCAGGGTCCTGTGGGGTCCGTAGCAAGCACGACTTCCGGCAATAATACGCCGAATTTCTCTGCTGCAGTTGTTATCCGACGTCACCAATGATCCGAGGTACACAAATTCATCCACCACCTCGAACTCATCTCCGTCGATTGTCACGCTTTTGCCTATGCGAGCCTTATCCCGCTCGGTTCCTCTAGCTAACGGATACTTTTTTTTAACTCTTTATTTGTTCCAAATTCAAAATAAATTACATTCCATTTTAACCTAGGTGCTCCAGTTACTACAGTAACTTACCAGCCTTAATTGTTATGATATTTATCTAAGTGTTTTAACATTGTTCCTGCCTTAGCAATTCAGTATTTTAAACAGGTTTTTTTAAACCTGCATGTCAGTATAACAATTGATATCTTAAAACTAAAAACTAAAACATCCAAGTATAAAGAGACTTAATCGTGGCAATTGAGGATTGCAACGATTTTTGCCTGCAATTATTCATTATTTTGTTGGACATTTGTTCTAAAGTCTCAACATTCGAAATTTTATGTACCTCGGGAGTACTGTACCAGGGAGGCAACTTCAAAATCATTTTCAGAACTTTGTTCTGAATCCTTTGAAGTGCTTTTTCCCTGGTAGTGCAACAACAAGACCATATTGGCACAGCGTAAAGGATACAAACATTTTATATATTTGTTACATTTGGCTTGAATGCCCTCAATGTGATCTTTAAAAGTTAATTTTTCCAAAATCCAAGATATTTCACTTGGTTTGACCAGGAAATTGGAACTCCGTTCATAGTGACTATGTGACTACTACTAGGTTTCAAAAAGGAAGCTCTGGGCTTATGTGGAAATATTATAAGTTGAGTTTTGGAAGCGTTGGGAGAAATCTTCCATTTTTGTAAATAAGAAGAGAAAATATCTAAACTTTTCTGCAGTCTGTTGCAAATAACACGAAGACTTCTTCCTTTAGCGGAAATGCCTGTGTCATCAGCGAACAAAGATTTGTGGCAACCCTGAGGCAAATCAGGGAGGTCCGAAGTGAAAATGTTATACAATATAGGCCCAAGAATGCTACCCTGAGGAACTCCTGCTCTAACAGGTAGTCGATTAGAATTGGAATTTTGATAATTTACCTGCAGAGTTCTGTCAGTTAAAATTTTTGAACTAATTTCATAATGTATAGTGGAAAATTGAACTTTTTCAATTTAGCAATAAAACCTTCATGGCAAACACTGTCGAATGCTTTTTCTATGTCTAGATGAGCAACTCCAGTGGCCCATGGCGAAATCCAAACTGCTCATCTGCAAAAATTGAGTTCGTATTGATGTGAAGCATCATTCTATTTAAAATTATCTTTTCAAAAAGTTTACTTACTTTGACTATATGTTTTAGTATTACTTCTACGTGAAGTCAACGATTTACATAGTTGAAGATGCTAATTTCAAATAACAGACTGTAGTGGTAATTTTTATACGATAGATGGAGTAGATGAAAGCATAGAGTTGATAGTTCTGTTAGAGTACAGCAGTGTGAAGATTGCATATAGATATTAGAATAGCGAGCTAGGACAACTTTTAAGGAAGGTACAAATCGGTTTTTTCATCTCTCTTTACCAAACTCCCCCTTTGGAGAGGGATGGTGAGGGGTGTCCCCCCCCCCCCCCGCCACCACTGGCAAAAAGAGATGAAAACCGACCCGCTCAAGTACCAACTGTGTGTTTGAAACAGTTCTACCGATTTTTTACCGCACTTCAGTTGTTATTTGAAGGAAGGCATCCAGTCGTAGGTTTGGAAATTGCAACTATTGTTTACCCCTACCACGATATGTGCTCCTGTCATCGTCGACTTGACGATCTCGAGGGGACACGGGTGAACTATCTTTTAGTGGGCTACGTTTTAGTTGGGTTCCCGTTAGATGGGCTATAGCCTACCTAAATCGAAGTCAAACGTCATTTCTGACAGTGCTGATTCATTTGGTTTAATTTGTTTAATTTGTTTTTGTTTTTCTTCATCGGACTTAACGTGTCTAAATGAAGCCTGATGAGGAAAAGCCTAGAAAAGGCGTAAAAACCCCATATCTTTTCGAAATACATGAATCACAATAATACAATACAATTACGACGAACATTAATCAAGTCTATAGCATAAAAAAAGTTATCCTCCTATGGCATAGCTCCGTCATTCAGGTAGAAATCCTCGTCCTTCTCAGGAGTCTGCGTTGAATACGGTGACGAAAGGTTTCCGCTGCACAGTTAAAGTCGAAAAACTCGTAAAACTCGTTGAAACGCCCAGACATGAACCGTATTGGGTCATGCAAGCTGTAGTTCGCAGCACGAGGTCCAAGATGCAGGAAACTCCTCGACCGAAGAACTCGTTCGGGTGCGTAGATTTCGAATTCAGCCAAGATTCCTGGAGAGTCGATATCACTGTCGTATTCGCCGTCCATTTTAGCAAGCAACCGAATCTTTCAGAACTGAAAGCTGAAAGAGAACACAAAGTACGTCCGTTCTCGCCTACGTACGTCCAAAAACTGACCCGTTTCTCTGCTCGTTTCGGATAAATTGTGAAGGAAGCCTTGTCTCGATACTCTCTCTCTCTCTCTCTCTCTCTCTCCCTCTCTCTCTCTCTATCTCTCTCTCTCTCTCTCTCTCTCTCTCTCATAAGTATCATGGATTCTCTCAGATCCAGGCGAGTAAGAGAGGTGCCACAGTCGGAAAAAGTGTTGGTTTGTTTACTTAAATGGTCCATGCCCATTTTGTTATGGCATGTTTGCTATAAGAAATGCTCCTCGTGTTTATTAGCGAATTTCACATCAAAGATTGATTAATTGAGTAGGAAATCAGTTTGGCACGGCATTTGTGACCAGCATACACCTTCCGGTAGTATAAAACAGGTCAAAAACTGTCCAAATCCGCAGATAAAATTTTTTGTTTTGAATTTCTGTATAGCAAAATAGTGAACTTTTCGTGAACATTAACGGCAAAGAACTCACCAACACTGGGAGACTGTGAGTTCCTGCCCACCTGTCATTTGCCATCTCGTCATAAGCCAGCCATCACGTCTGATTTTCTCACTCACATCCAAAAGGCATTCTCACACGCAGACCAACGAATAAGCGCTATGTATCAATACTGTCGTACAGCAGAGAAAGGAACTGAACCGTTATGATTCTACTGTTGTAGTTTAGATTACACTGTAGCAAACGATTTATTTCAATTCAATTTATTTTCTGATCAATCCACCTAATCTGTCCTATTCCCTACAATCACCAATAAGTACTTTCGCTGCGAACACGGCCTGATTAATCGTCCGCCTATGTTCTAGTGTTTCAAGACCCAGGAGTTGACAACGATCTTCGTACGGCGGAAGGTTCACAGGGTCATTCCAAGGAAGGTGACGAAAGGCATACCGAACAAATTTCCTTTGAACAGATTCAATCCTCGCTATCCAAACTGCTTGATACGGGCACCATACTACCGAGCTGAATTCCAAGATCGATCGCACTAGGAGAGCAGTATAGAGCTTTCAGACAGGCAGGATCGCGAAACTCGTCAGCGATCTTGAAAATGAACCCGAGTTGCCTGTTAGCTTTCACAACGATGCCCGAGTAATGAAGCTTGAATGTTAAGGCGCAGTCCAGCGTGATTCCTAGGTCACGAACATTGTCCGCACTTTGCAGAAGTTGGTGATTTATCGTATATAGTTTCTTGAGCACCACTCTTCGAAAGTATTGATTAGGTGCTGAAGCCGCAAGCAATCGGCGAAGCTTCTAACAATCACATAGATCTTCACATCATCCGCGTAGAACGATCGGCAACCAGTTGGGAGGATCAGTCCGGCCTCATTCACAAAAATCGAGAATAGCAATGGTCCCAAGTTGCTACCTTGAGGAACACCGGAGCTGTTTGTAAAATAGTCCGATTGCTCGGATCCGATTCTAACACAAAGTTCCCGATTGGTCAGATAGGACTTGAACCAACGAGTTAAACCCGAGGATAAACCGAGTTTTTCAAGTTTAGCTAGCAGTATGGAGTGGTCAACCCGGTCGAATGCAGCCTTAAGATCTGAATATACAACGTCCACCTGCGCTCCAGCTTCCATACTTGGAAGACATAAAGAAATGAACGGAGCTAGATTTGTTGAAACTGATCTCTTGGGATAAAAACCGTGTTGATCAGGAGAAATTTAATTTCTGCAGCTAGAGAATAATGCGTCGTTAATGATAATTTCGAAAACTTTAGAGCAGGCACTGAGTGATGTGATCCCTCGGTAATTTTCGACGTTTCTCTTGTCTCCTTTCTTGTAGATCGGGAACATGAATGACGATTTCCAACGCGTAGGGAACTCCCCTGCTGTAATGAAATATTGAACAGCTTCGAAAGCGGTGTTGTAAGCTCTGAACAGCATCGCTTCAGGATGCTTGAGGGGATCCCGTCAGCAGCATTAGAAAAATTCTGCTTCTTGATGGCGGATTCGACGAGGTCTACTGTAACCAAGGTAATCGAAAAATTGAAAGCATCACTGGGAGTGTCCCTCACCGCTTCAGCAACTTGAGACAACGAAGCCGTAGTGTCATTGAAAATGCTTTTGAAATGTTCTGCCAGAAGATTACATTTCTCAAGGGAATTGCTGGCGATTCTATCACCCAGGTGAATTTTGACTGGTAGCCCCTCCTCGTTTCGTTTGGTATTCACAAATGACCAGAACTGCTTTGGATTAAGCCGTAAATTAGCCTGCACATGCCTTGTGTAGCTCATGTAAAGAATGCGGTTATATGTGCGATATTCGTTGCTGAAAATAATCGTTTGGTGAATGGGTTACGAGTACGACAGTATTTACGGAGGGCCTTCGATCTCAGACGCTTCAAATTCCGTAGTCGAGCATTGGACCATGCGGGTTTGGTAGAGGGTCTGCTCAATGGGACAGAATCAGTTATTGCCAGGCCAACGACCTCTGCGAAGTAGTTGACGGCTTCATCAATAGATGAACACGTGTCAAGGAACTGCCAATCTGCCTGGCCAAGCGAGTGACTCAGCGCAACGAAATCAGCTCTACGAAAGTCGAGCTCATGTACATCAACAGGGGGGTTATCGTAGCGAACAGGAACAGATAGGTTGTTGGAAACTTCCAACGCAGGATGATTGGTGTCGATGCCAATCAAAGGCTCTGGGGCTTCTAGGATAGAACATTCCAGTCCTGCAGCTTCGTTCGCCAGAACGAGATCAAGCAGCCGAGAGTTGCTATTCAGTATCGAGTTGATTTGCGTTAAGCCATGCAGGTTGAAACCATCAAGGAGAGCACAGCACGATGCGGGCATGTTCGAGCGAAGAACATCAATGCTAGGAAGATCGTTTGCAGGAACATTCCATGAGAGCCCAGACTGATTGTAGTCACCAAATACCAGAGGTAGGTCGTTTTGTTCTAGTCGAGAGATCACGGTACCAATCGAACTGATGTGGTTTGCAATGCTCGAATCAGATTTCCGGTCTGGAGCTAGATACATAGCGCCAATACTTATTGATCTACGAGGCGTCGTTATTTTGACCCACAGCTGCTCTAGAGAAGTGCAAACTGGAGCAGGATCGATGCAGGAGCTTAGGCGTTTGGATACCGCAATCAAGACGCCTCCCCCACACGATTTGGTTCTATTCTGGTGGTTGCGGTCGTATCGAAATACCGTGAATAGACTGCCAAATAATTGAGATGAATTAATGCGGTCATCGAGCCAGGTTTCCGTAAGAACTATGACATCGTAGTCAGAGTCAACGGCAGTCAGGAAAAAATCATCAATCTTTGTTCGCAGGCCACGAACGTTCTGGTAATACACCAACAGGCGGTCGAACGAAGTCGGTTGGAGGTCTGCAGAATGATCGATCAGCCGAAACGAGCATGGTGGTACTCTGGAACACAGAGACGGATCAGGAGAAGAACTGTTTTCAACAAACGCATACTTGCCTGATGTAGAAGGTTGGAAGACCCCTTCACCATTCTCAATCACAGGGCCAGAACGACTACGACTACGATTACGATGACAGGAATCAGCAAGCGCGACTGGGTTTAGTGGCTCAGGGGCTTCCTTGAGGCAATCAGGCAGCGCGTTCTGGTCTGGGATGTTCCAAAACGTGGCGAGCAAGATCCGATGCAGTGCTGTATGTCCCATCGGTGATGTGGGATTTGAAGCCATCGGAGTATGACGTTTCAGTCGAACCAGCCGGTTGTTGCTCTTGAGGCGGTGAGACGCTGGAAGCAACGGACGAATCAGGAGCGGAACTGGTGATGACACGAACATGCTTGCCTTGAATTGCAGGTTGGAAGACCCCTTCTCCAGGCCCACACACAGGTCCGGGACGACTGCGGGACGATGACTGGAATGACTCGACTGTGGCGGGAGAAGAAGGGGCTTCCGTAATGCCAACTTCAATGCGTCCCAGAGTTCTTAGACGACCGGTAGGTGACGGATGATTGATGACTGATATTGCGCTGGAACCAATGAACGAATCAGGGGTGGTACTGGTCGAGAAACAGATGATACTTGCCTGACATAACAGACTGGAAGACCACCTTTTCAACTCACACACAGGGCCGGGACGACTGTAGAACGCTGGCACGAATGGCTCGACTGTGGTGAGAGAATTTGTGGCTGCCATGGTGCTAACATCGGTGCGTCCCAGAATGTTTTTTAACTTCACTATGTCTGGTCCATTGTTGGGGTGTCCGTTTTGGGTGTTTGTGTATTTGGATCCAGTTTTGCCAGCTTCGTTGGGTGTTGAGATTTTTGCGCACCAAAATTTTCGAACTGGCGGAACATGATGATTTTCGACGGGCTCATGGATGAACAAGTATCCAATTGCTCAAGGATTGTGATGATAATAATCAATCGGTGTATCCCTCAACCCATTTTCAGCTTGACAGCTCAGCCCAACTAACGAAAGCCTTTCACTAAGTGGGCTATGGGTTTAGCCCAACTAGCGAAAGTTGACTGTAATGTATCGCATAATCGTAAAGCAGCCGAGAACAATGAAGAGAGTAGAATTACAATGCTTTGAGCTTTTATGAAAATGAAATAACGTGACGTTACCTGCTTACTGCAAACATTAACATAAAGCTGATAATAATTTGATCGTGGAAAATAATGCTTCAAAGATACTGTTTTTTAGTGATTATAGATTGTTGTGAAATTTAATAATAAGGAACACTTCCTAAAAACATTAAGCATTCTTTCGATTAGGTGGATCATTTGAAAATTGTCAGCAATTTGACAGATCGATGATCATAAAACTTTTAAATGCCAGAAAAACTTCAAATTGTTATACGTAAGTTCCACACATGGTTTGTGAATAATGTCATCTTGTGCGTACTCTTGAATATATTGGGTTTTGCAAAAGGGAACCTCTTTTTACAAGTTCGGCTGGCGGTGATATGTAACCCAATAGTATTTGTGCATCATGGTTTATAGTCTTCATGGTGTGACGTGAATTTTTCGGTAGCGTCGTCAGTGTTCAGTAGGAAGAGTGGTGCATGATCACGGCGGTATGTTTTGACGGAACTGATTAAATGAGCGATATTTGGGGTGCAACAGAACGCCAAATACTGACACGCTTACCCTATGTATATGCATGTAAACACTTTTCAATTATCGTTTTCAATGTCATACTTCATTGGGAATGTTATCGTCAGTTTAATTAAAAAAATAGCAACCAGTGTCAGATTATTCGACACTGCAGCTTTTATTCAATTGCTATATTTAAAAAAAAACTGTAACACTCTACCTAACGAGCCTGCTGATATACATCTGGTAACTAATTGACAATATTGGCAACATGAAGCTTATCTTTCTACCCTGGACCCCTTTCTGCCATCTGTAACCGAATATAATTAATTACCGAGAACCCATTTTCACGATTAGCGACATACAATGACCGCACTTTTGTTCCAATAAGTAGACCTCTCACCAAACCCTCTTCACATCCCATTCGTCTATCTTCCTTTTGGAAGTTTTGCACTTAGCCGGCAAAGAGGAAAAAACTCAGCGAACTCAGCGGGAAACGGAGCCAAACCCTGCCTGGACTCTAAGCCAAAAATCGTCCTTCCCAACCACATATGAACGCACATGTTTGCTCCGCCAGGGACACTTACGGCGGGGAAGGATTTATTTCTCACCCGTCAACTCCCTAATTCATGTGGCGCCGTATTAGCGCTCTGCTGGCTGAGGTTTATGTTCGCTTTTAGTCCACGGTTTTTCTTTCTCTGCCGACATATTGCCCCGAAAATGTATCATTCATAAGCGAAGGAAGAAACGACCACTTTTGCTGCTTATTTTTTGTTTTCTTCTAGGGCTCTTCGGCCCCAATCAGGTCGATAACACCTCTCGCACCGGTTGGCTGTTGTGATTTATTTAGGTAAAAGGGATCTGAGTAAAAGCAAGGACTAGGGCAGAATCCAGGCTCTCATCTATCAAAGTGGCTCTCCGAGGCAAATGGCGTGCGTAATCATAAAACGAGACACATTATTGATGTACGATTGTGTTTTTCCGTCCTTACTGTCTCCGTCGTCGACGTCGTCGTCGAGAGAATAATAGACTGAGAATGTGATTATGAAAAATGGGTTTCGTCCATATTCATAACGTGGCTTGATTAGTCGACAGAAGGACGCTAGACCTGGTGAAATGTATGAGCTATCTATTTCAAAGCCTTATTATTTAGGAGAGGTGTACCAGTTATGGCACAACTTAAAAAATGTATGTAGTTTAAATGGAGTAGTGCCATAACTGGTACACCTACCCTAGTGAATCAAAACACCATTGGAAGGGAAGGACTGTTGCCCAACAAGAAACCTCAATTAGTAACCTTCAAGTTGATTGTCGGGCCCTGAAGAGAGTGCTGGCTCAGCGATCATCATTCAATTAAATCTATTGGATGTAGCCGTAGTGTAAAAGCTGCTGCAGTTTCATCGCACCAAGTGCAACAGGATATTTCAGTCTTCACCCAGACCACAGTCAGTCATCAGACATTATAGTCTCACATGAAACAAAGTGAAAACGATAGCACGGGTCCGTAGGCGTGAAGCAATAAAAGCACAATCTATCAAGAGTGGCTAAATGTGTACAGCAGTTGCATCACTAATGGTTTCGTTGGTTATCTTGTAAGCTCCTTGGGTACTGGCGAAATGGGTTTTGATTTCAGCTGTATCGTGCACATTTAGGATTCAAACTACACTGTTAAGTATCAGTACTAGATAGGTCGAGCCTAGACTTAAATAAATTTTGATAAGCTTCCTTACACAGTTACATATGTTTTTAAGATTGTAAATACTTAGATATTTATTCTGACTATTCGGACGTTCCTGAATCTTGTAAATTTCTCCATGTCCGGAATATTTTAAAATAAAACTACTTGAGTTGTTTTCTTAATCGAGGATCATCAAATTGGCAAAACATGAAATCTTAAAATTTATTATTTTTTTAAACCCTTGATCTTGACTCTTACTTTTTTATCAAGAGAGGAAACGGAATGTCGGCCTAAATGCCCCTAATTTGGGCCCATACATTCAGCAATCGACTAAATTTTCAATAGCGACCAAAAATATCCATTAGTACCGTCACAATGACGCAGATTTTTAGCGATGGGCCCAATCTTAGATCCATAGGCCAAAATAAGAGCCATTTTCCTATAAAGAAAAAAATATTCTATGTTGGAATCATCTTGATACCTTTGGAAATCTTTACAGAATTTGTTCCGTATTTTTGGAAGAATGTGCTTGAACCATCTCAGAATACCCTCAGAGTTCACTTTAGACCTCTTCGGGTATTTTCTAATAATTTGCTTCATAATACTTTTGAAAATTATCAAATCATTTATGCCGTATTACCTAGGAATCCCCCGGAGATTCACTTGGAGTTCTTCTCAGCATTTAAAGGATGTCCCATATCAAATTGCATCACGGAAAAAAACGCTGTAGAAAATTTGGGTCGAAGTAGCTTAGAGTGTATTGTTTACACTGTATTTTTTGTCGCTGTCAGTTTTTCGAAAGTAGAAAAAATTGCGTCACTCGAAAAGCAACGTCGTGAATTGATTTTGCGCAAGCACCTGGAAAATCCTCAACTCTCTCATCGGGACATTGGACTCGTGCAGTCAACGGTGAGTCGTGTGATTAAACGTTACTACGAAACTCTGAGCATCGAACGGAAGGAGAAATGCGTTCAGAATGGATGTTCTAATAGTGATCAGGATCACAAGCGTGTCGTGAAAGCGTTTAAGCGGAATCCCAATGCTTCGGTCAGGGATGTGGCCAAAAAATGGAATCTCTCCAAGTCTTTCGTTCAGGGAGCCAAGCACCGGGAGGGACTGCGTACGTACAAAGTGCAGAAGGCTCAAAATCGTGACGAACGGCAAAATACGGTGGGAAAGTCACGGGCCCGGAAACTGTACACCCAGATGCTGACGAAGCCTCATTGTCTCATCATGGATGATGAGACATACGTCAAGGCGGACTTCCGGCAGCTTCCGGGGCTGCTATTCTTCACCGCCCAGCACATGTTCCGGAAGAAGTAAGAAAGCAGAAACTAGGTTTCTGTACAGAAGAAGCTGCAGCTAGATGTTGTACAGAACCTAATGAGTGGAGTTGAGCGTAAGGTGCGAGCGTACGGGTTTGGTTTTGAAGTTGAATGAAATAAATGTTCCGAAATCTTACAAATGAGTTATACTTTATTGTTTGAAAGTTTGAAAAATATCGGTCTACTAGGTAAATTTCTACAGCGGTTTTTTCCGTGATGCAATTTGATGTAGGGCACCCTTTACTTTGTATTATCCAGAAATCCTTGTGGAATATTTTAAGGAATTCTGTTTTAGTTTTTCTCGGGACTCCCATAAATTCTTTGAAATGCTCCTCTCAATTTCCTTGGAACTCACCGTTGACTTGCTTGAAGTATCGTTGGAATCATCCTCGGAAATCAATTTCCACGGAATTTACCTAGAAATTACCTTGCAATGCTCCTCAGTAAAAACCGATTGTAATTATTCTCAAAACGTTCAATGAATTTATTTCTGAATGCCCTTTGAATTTTACTCTTTCCCTTGGCATTCTACTCACTTTGAAAATTTCTTTTTTTTTTCCTTAATTTGTTTTCCGTCGATCTTGTTTTTTGTGCTGAGCACCAATGCTACCGACGCCAGGGAGGCAGCTTCCACACCTGGACCCTACCTATCGACCCATAAACTCAAGAACCGGGGACCAACGGCTTTACTTCCCTTCCGAAGGAAGGCGTGATCAGAGATGTTATGCCTCAGAACACCCCGGCGGCACCGACTGGGATTGAACCCAGGCCTGCTGGGGTGAGAGGTAATCATGCTTACCACTACACCACCGGCACCGCTGTGAAAATTTCCTTAGAATTCGGTTGCAGTGAAGTAAGAAATTCATAGATTTCTCATTGATAATTATTTGGCATTCAAGTCAGAACTCTTCTGGTATAATTTTCCGAGTGCTTTTAAATTTTTCCTGGAATTATTTTCAGATTTAATTATAATCCTCCTTTTGGCATACTCCCGCAGTATTTGCCAAACAGTTCTATGCTGGATTCTTTTTCTTTTCCTCCATCAAACTTCTTGAAATTATCCTCTTTGAATTTCCTTGCAATCCTCTTTATCAATCCTACTTTCAGAAATTCATACGAAATTTAAGCAAAAATTTCTTTCGAATCCTATTCAGGAATTACTTGGAATTCTTCTCAAATCTACCTTGGTATTCAGGTTTCACAAAGAATCTAGAGTTCCTCAGGATTACTTTGAAATCAGACTGCACTTGATGGTTCCCTCACAGTTCTTCCGAGGACTCCTTTGGAAAGAGTTTCTTAGAAATTATCTACCAATTTCATGAGCCTATGCAAGGTCATTAATCTTGATGTTTTTCAAATCTGTGATCCTGGAAATACCATGGAAACAGGCTCTTGGAAAATTTTCTAGTTCGTGGGGGACTGTTCAGGATCATCCTAAGGATCTTGTTCTGGATCCTTTGGAGTTTAAGGTGGTGGCATTTGGTGCAACTCTTCCAGATTGGCATACCGTACTCCTTCCCGTAATACTTTTTTGTAAACAGCAAGCCTATTTTTCAGGGACAGGGTAGAACTCCTGTTGATGAGTGTATACAATGATCTTATCAAGATGTTACACTTGGTTTTGGAGTTGTCAGCGTGCTGTCTAGTGTTAAACCAAGGTAGACTACCTCTTTCGACCATTCCACCGCTGTGCCGTTCAGGCAGATCTTATTATTCACCGACGGAACAAGTCTGGGAGATTTTGAGTGTGGAAAGATGATGACCTGGGTATTTGCCGCGTTGATACGGATCTTCCAGCTGTTGAAATATTCAGACAGGGCGTCCAGGCCTCTCTGAAGTTTGGTAGTCAGAGCTCCGATGACCCTACCCTTGTAGACGATGGATGTGTCATCTGCGAACAGAGACAACGATCCATCATCAGGGAAAGCCGGCATATCGGAGTTGAACAGGTTGAATAAAATGGGGCCAAGGATGATTCCTTGTGGAAACTCAGCACCAATGTTGAAAGCATCCGATGTGATGCCATTCAGAGAGGCTCGGAACGTCCTGTTCGATAGGCAGTTGTTTATTATCTTCACTAGGAAGATTGGAAGACCGTCGCGTTGCAATTTGTTCCGTCTGAGAATGTTTGTTACTCGAGTCAGCTGGTGGACGGTCGAACGACCTTTCCGAAAACCAAACTGTTCCTCGAGTAACAAGTTTTCTTCGGCAGATGTTAGGAGCCGGTGATAGACTGCTCTTTCAAACAGTTTTGATAACCCTGAGAGAAGGCTGATTGGTCGATAACTTGAAGGTGAGGACGGATCCTTCCCAGGTTTCCGGATGGGTATGACTTTAGCTGACTTCCAACACGAGGGGAAGTAGCCAAGTAGGAGGCACAGATTAAAAATCAGTGCCAGATGGTTGTAGAATCTGGAACTCAAACACTTGAGTTCCAGATTCAGGATGTTGTCGAAAACTGGGGCCTTTATGTTTTTAGATGATTTGATATAGGCCAGCAGTTCTCAGCCGTAATCTCGGATTCCTCGGAAAAAAATATTGAGAATCTCATGGAGGTTGGTTGCGTTTTCAGCAACCTCAGCTTCGTGAGGACTGACGATGATTTGTCCGAGATTATGACCTATCGCAACAGCCTTCTCTTCAGGAGTTATCAGATGAACCACTGGGTCGCCGTAACGATCCAGTGAGGTCAGTGGTGGAATGGGTCTTGGCTTATTTTTAAGAATTTTAGTTAGTTTCCAGAAGGGCTTTGCACAATCTGAGAGAGAGCGGATCCTGTTAGCAAAGTCCTGATTTCTGAGGTCCACCATCCTGGCTTTGATGGTTTTTGTTAGGCGATTACAGTGGGTCTTGAGGACAGGCAGACCAGAGCGTTGGTACTGCCTTCGGATGGTGCTACGGAGTCTTATATGGTCTTTGGAAGATCTGTCAAGGTTCAGAGTATTGCTCACCTGTCTGGATACTGGCACGTGTTGTTCCCTGTCCCGGGATATCGCCTCCTCGATGGAATGCAGACACCGATCAACATCTTCGGGCGTCTCCGGAAGGACACCGTAGTCGACAGTGGAGTCGACAAAGTGTTGGAACTGATCCCAGCTGACACGATGATAGTTGCGTCGGGAAGCTTGAAATCGGTTGACGGATGAGCTCACTTCGGCCACCACCGGATAGTGGTTCGAACTAAGCTCCTGGTGGTTCACAGGTTGCGAGATGTTGTCTCCCATGTTGCTGACGAAGATGTCGATGATGGAGGGCACGACGGATCGACTCAGCCGGGTGGGAGTGTCCGGCTGCAATGATGGTGACGGGTGTGAAGACTTCCACTCCCAATGCTTCAACCATATTCAGCTGGAAACTGGGAAGCAGCCGACAGCAGATGTTGTTTCTGGTATCGATGGCCACTCCACCACCCCCAGAGCTTGCCCGATCCAGCCTCACGAGCCGGAATCCAGGAATAATTACGTTCATCTCCGGTTTCAGGTGAGTTTCGGTAATGATAGCGATGTCGATGCTATGTTCGTTGAGGAAGTCAACGAACTCGATAATTTTGCTCTTGTAAAGCCTTGAAGCTAATTTTCTTGGCTGCGCAAAACTCCTTTAACTGTGGTGAGAAGCAGTCGTTTATCCAGTCCTCAAAAAATTCTGGGGTGATCCAACCTTTCTTATTGCCACGATAATACCCAGGGAGATTTACTTCCTGTAAATTTCGCTTTAGATAAAAACGTGATTGAGAACCCTTGTTTGTCTCCTTATAGTCCCGGTAATGTTTTCAGATGCTCTGAGACATAATATCTTTAAAGCGTTTTTTTTTTTCTAAAACAGTTTTGTTTCATCACAGTTGAACACTTGTTTAAGGCAATACTGAACACCTTCAATTTCTTTTCTTATAATCGATCAAATGGCATCAATTTCTGGCCTCTACACCTCGTTCCCTTTCCGGAAATACCCATATTGTTGAGTATTTGACAGTTTTTCTCGAACCTATTGTTACCATTTAAGATTACAAAATGGCGTCTGGCATCGATTTACAGCCTCTATACATCGTCCCCTATCCGGAAATACCCATATTGTAGAATATTTGACAGTTTTTCTCGAACCTATTGTTACCATTTTAGTTTACAAAATGGCGTCTTGTATCGATTTAAAGCCTATATACATCGTCCCCTATCCGGAAATACCCATATTGTAGAGTATTTGATAGTTTTTCTTGAACTGATGGCCGCCATCTTGGATTTCAAAATGGCATCTGGCATCAATTTCCAGCCTTTCCGAAAATAACCATATTGTAGGATATTTGACAGTTTTTCTTGAATTGATGACCGCCATCTTGGATTTCAAAATGGCGTCCATAATCGATTTACAGCCTTTCTACACGTCATCTCTATTCCGTTTCGTGTCCTCACATTGCACAGCAAAATCTTATATGGACAACCTTTCCAGACATAACATATTAAAGAAGTTCATGTGCACACTAGCGCCGCGTAGTGAGAGAGTTCTTAAATAATATGACCACCATCCGAAAGAACTTGGTCACATGAACTACTTTGCTCAAGACAGCATCGTTCTATATGGCCAGGTTCTCGAGATACAGTTTATATATGAAGTTCACATGCACACTAGTGCTGCATAGTGAGAGAGTTCGGAACTAATATGAACACCATACAAAAGGATTTGGTCGCTTGAACATCTTTGCTGAAGACAGTAACTTTCTATATGGCCAGGATTACGAAATATTCTATGTTGGACATATGATCCATATATTATAGCACCCGTCATACGTAACATACAAGTGAAGTGCCTTTAGCGGTGTAGTTCCCAATTAAACCTGAATCCAATTACACAGGCTTGTTGGTTTATCTCAGTACAACAACTTTGTCGAAGACAGTATAGCTCTATATATTGAAACAAATGAGATAATGCACCACAGCCCCTATTAGTGAAAATTCCATAAGTTGTGGGTATCCTTATTCGTGGTTCCTTATTCACACCTCTGTTACCCCGGCAATAAAGATTCCTGACTGTATATTCAACGCGAGAATAAACGGAACAAAGCAATCGAACGAACGAATACAGCGAGAGAAAAACGTCGGCTGTACTGCTCAACAGTCTGGCAGCGAATGACTGAGAGTCCAATTTGGAACATATGGAATTTTATGCTTCTATTATTTGCTGGTCTTTTACAAGCCAGCAATTTTTTAGAATTGGTCCTAGTGATCATTCGGCCTAGTTACCGTTTGGCCTACTGACCGTTCAGTCTAATGACTGATCGGCATAATTATGATTTGGCCTAGTGACCATTCGGCATCTAACTGAATGAACTTATATGTTCACCATATAGAAAACATTGATGTTAACTTTTCCGGCGGCAGCATCGCATTTTGGAAGTTTATATGAACACTAGCACCACGTAGTGAATGAGTTTTAACCTAATCTATCCAATATGTAGAAGGATTGGGTACCCTGAAGAACTTTGCCGAAGACAGCAACTTCTCAGATGATCAGGATCTCGAGATATAGCATACACTGGAACCTCACATGTACACTAGCTCAACGTAGTGGCAGAATCCTGAATTAAGCAGTTCAGGTTCTGGTTACTATTATTTATTATTTTCTTACAGCAAGTTACAGAAAGTTGCAACACCACTCCCAACACGAACGATTTTCTAGAGGCAGCAATAAACTCAACTAAATAATCAGCAAATCCCACTAATGTACTTGTTCGATAAATACTTGGCACTTGAACCAGTTGCTGTGTCCCAATTAAAATGAAGTAGGTACCATTCGAAGCAAATTCGAATTCCGATAATCCTCACGCTATAGTGCTGTGCTAACGTGAACAATGAGCAAATGTACACAGTTGAAATCGCCATTATCACCCTCACTAATGCGGCACCTGTTATGCCCAAGCTCAACCTAGAGAATAAATTCCGGTTAGTCCAGTCAGTAAAAGGATGGCATGGAGTGCCGTTGTGCTGGCCTCATAATATACAAATAGGGTTACGATCTAATTTCCGTCATACTAAGTCTCTCTTACGAACGGGTTTGTACAAATATTGGAATGTTTATATCAAAGATGACTTCAAAATTTAATTACGGTTACAAACGTACCGTTCGATTTGATAAAGAACAACCAATTGTTGAGATATTGATACAAATATGACAACTCTTCTTGACTCCAATTCCGTCACAACACATTGAAAAGTCATTGAATGCACTTTGGCATACGAATGAAGGGAGAAACAATGGTAAGCTTATTGCAAAAATAATTCTAAGTCGAGGCCAGGGATAAGTTCCACAAGAAATATCATTAGCCAATAAGAGTTACATGCAGAGTATTCGACCATCCTTAAAAATTGGTAAGAGCATTAACAACCACGTATACAACTAAATGCGAAACTCCGAAACTTACAGTGCCTATTAAATTACCTGTTGCGGAAAATGGTTATAAATTGTCTAATGATGTATCAAATCAGGTGGTGCCATAAATGTGAACATTTCTGCACACACACCGCACACATGAGTGCTCGCGTACTGAATTACACAGTGCCTAACAAGCACCAGTAGAAATATCGTAAATTAAGTTTAAATTCCGGTTTATCATTGAAATTAAACGAGGTCTCCCTTTCGACATTTGTTATGGGACGACCGGGCACGCATTAGTGTTTTCAGACCTCTGTGGAAGGGTGGGCGTTGATATTTATAGCAAAGATCTGCTAGGAAAATGACGAAAAATTTAAATCTGGAAACGCACACGCATGTTAGGCTGCATTTAATTTCTGGTATATATCACAATGGTTATTTCGACGCGAGAAAAAGTGGCACATGTGCAATTCTTACGAATCAAACCAAAAACCTTTTTTTTTTTTTTTGTTAATTACTTTATTTGTACAGGCTCATTCGAATAAACTTTACAGAGCCAAGTTATCATTTTCTTTATACATTATAAATGTCTTAAATCTAAAATTAAAGCATTGGAACCGATTACTCGCGGTCTTCTCGAGGTTAGTGGATGACAATTGTTTGGATCGGGAGAGGGAAAAGGAGATTTGGAATATGATTTATGATTCAAAAATGTCACTATTTCTAAAACATATACTTAATCCTATCGACGTTATATCAACTCTGTAATTATACAATTATTACAGAAACAAATCTACAAAAAAAAAAATACACACACACATACAAAACACAAACTAAACACAAGGTTAATCAAACTTACAATCTATGGTTAATATTCTTCAAGAAAACATATATGAGTTGCATAAACTCCAGATCGCGTCTAGCCAAAATATCCCGAACTGGAACATTAGGTTGTCTACCTCGAGCCCGAAGGGAATCGTACAACTCGGATCTGACTCCACGGTGCTCAGCACATGACCAAATAATGTGATCTGCGTCCTGGTAACCTTGTCCACATTCACAGAGATTACTGTCCCCCAGCCCAACACGGAACAAGTGAGCGCTTAGTGAATAGTGATTGGACATGAGGCGAGACATCACACGAATGAAGTCTCGACCCACCTCTAAACCTTTGAACCAAGGACACTTCGACACCTTAGGGATAATTGAATACAACCATCGTCCCAAACTCCCTTCACTCCATTTATTTTGCCAGCTGGCGAGTGACTGTTGACGATAAATGAAGAAAAATTCGTCGTAGGCGATTTGTCGATCGTAAATATCGCCTTGCATAGCGCCCACCTTAGCAAGTGAGTCCGCCTTCTCATTGCCCGGAATCGAGCAATGAGATGGGACCCATGCAAAGGTGATGACAAAAGATCTTAAAGATAAAGCACTTAGAAGCTCTCGTATTTTCATGAGAAAATACGAGGAGTGCTTTACCGGCCTCATGGAGCGAATAGCCTCGACAGAACTGAGACTATCCGTAAAAATAAAATAATGATCTGGTGCAAGTGAGGCGATCGTTTCTATCGTATAATGTATTGCCGCCAGTTCAGCAACATATACGGAACAAGGAGCATGAAGCATTCGAGAGGCGCTATGAAATTCGTTAAAAATACCAAAACCAGCGGACGCCTCTATTAGTGATCCATCTGTGAAGAACGATCTTGCGGAATCAACTTGGCCAAACTTTGCAGCGAAAATTAGCGGAGCAATCATGGAACGATGATGCTCTGGGATTCCGCGAATCTCTTGCGTCATTGATAAATCAAAATGAACAGAACTGTCGAAGTCGGAGAAGCAAACACGATAGGGATTATGCTGCGAAGGGCTGACATCCTGTGTTATGTACACGTAGTACAATGACATAAAACGAGTTTGAGGGCTTAGCTCAAGAAGCTTCTCAAAGTTTGCAATCACCAGTGGGTTCATAATTTCACAACGGGTGAGGAGCCTGAGGGATAATTCCGAAAACCGATCAGAGAGTGGCAACATGCCCGCTAACACTTCGAGACTCATCGTATGAGTCGAGTGCATGCATCCTAACGCGATACGAAGACAGCGATACTGGATCCGTTCCAGTTTGATGATGTGAGTTTTAGCCGCCGACTGGAAACAAAAACTACCGTATTCTAAAACCGATAAAATCGTTGTCCGGTACAACGTTAGAAGATCTTGCGGATGGGCTCCCCACCACGTTCCGGTAATTGTTCGGAGAAAATTGATCCTTTGTTGGCATTTCCGCTTCAGATACTCAATGTGGGATCTCCAGGTGCATTTTGAATCGAACCAGACCCCAAGATATTTGAAGGACATAGAATGAGTGATCGGTTTACCCAAAAGTTGAAGCTTTGGTTGTGCTGGGCTATGCTTCCTAGAAAAAACGACCAACTCAGTTTTCTCCGTGGAGAATTCGATACCTAGCTGGATAGCCCAAGTAGACAAATTGTCTAAGGTATCCTGTAAGGGTCCTTACAGGTCGGCCTCTCTGGGTCCTGTCATAGACACTACTCCGTCATCTGCAAGTTGTCTCAACGTGCAGTTGTTCCTTAGACAATTGTCAATTTCTCTGACGTAGAAATTATACAGAAGGGGGCTTAAACATGAGCCCTGGGGGAGACCCATGTAGCTAAATCGTGAAGCTGTAGAGTTTCCATGAGAAAAGCTCATATGTTTCTCTGACAGCAAATTGTACAAAAAGTTATTAATTAATGGAGAAAGGCCACAAGCGTGGAGTTTGTCTGAAAGGACTTCAACCGATACTGAATCAAAAGCCCCCTTAATATCCAAGAAGACAGAAGCCATTTGCTCTTTATTAGCAAAAGCCAACTGAATTTCAGTGGAAAGCAACGCGAGACAGTCGTTCGTTCCCTTGCCCCTACGGAAACCAAATTGAGTATCTGAGAGTAGGTGGTTCAACTCAACCCATTTGTCCAGACGAAAAAGGATCATTTTCTCCATCAATTTTCGAATGCACGATAACATCGCAATGGGACGATACGAATTGTGATCTGACGCGGGTTTTCCAGGCTTTTTAATGGCTATAACTCTCACCCGCCTCCAATCATCCGGAACAATATTGAGCTCCAGGAACTGACCAAACATGTTCAACATGCGCCTCTTAGCGACGTCTGGGAGGTTCTTCAACAAGTTGAACTTGATTCTATCAGCCCCCGGAGTCGAATTGCCACACGAAAGGAGCGCGAGTGAGAGCTCCAGCATTGAAAAAGGCTGGCTGATCTCGTCTACCGAATTCGTCGTTTCGCGAGGAATCATCTGTGCCGGCACAGAATCAGGACATACTTTTCGCGCGAACTTGAGAATCCAACTATCGGAGTACTCCTCGCTCTCGTTGTTTGAAGACCGGTTACGCATCCTTCGCGCCGCATTCCAAAGCGTATTCATCGACGTTTCGCGCGATAATCCGTCCACGAATTGCCGCCAGTATCCGCGTTTCTTGGCTTTGATGAGGCTCTTGAGTTCGCGTTCAAGAGCCGAGTACGCTTCGAAATGTACGGGTGTTCCACGTTTCCGGAAAAGCTTAAACGCGTCGGACTTTTTACGATAAACCTCAGTGCATTGCTGGTCCCACCAAGGGGAAGGAGGTTTCCTACGGAAAGACGTTCCAGGAACCAGCCGAGTTTGAGCTTGAAGCGCGCTGTCCAAGATCAGATTGGAGAGGAAGTTATATTCCTCCAACGGTGGAAGCCCTTCTACCGACGTTAGGGCATCTTCTATCACATTCTTGAACTTTGTCCAATCGATATTACGGGTAAGATCGTACGCGACGTTAACGGGTTCCGACGGATTGAACCCACTGGCAACTGAAACTTTGATCGGCAAGTGATCACTACCGTGGGGATCTTGGATCACATTCCACGTGCAATCCAACGATAATGAGTTAGAGCAAAGTGTGAGGTCTAATCTACTTCCATTCGAGGATGGGCCAAACGTGTTACTTCTCCATTGTTAAGAATTGTCATATTAAAGCTGTCGCAGAGGTCATATATCAAAGTAGAACGGTTGTCATCATACAGTTCCCCCCAGCCTGTACCGTGGGAATTCAAATCTCCCATAATCAACCGTGGAGCAGGAAGTACCGAACAGATATCTGAAAGTTGTTTGCGATTAACAACGGCTCTAGGAGGAATATAAACAGAAGCAATACAAAGGCTCTTACCTTTAATAATAGCCTGACATGCAACAACTTCAATACCTGGAAATTGTGGAAGATTCACTCTATAGAAGGAATGGCACTTTTTGTACCCCTCCTCCACGCGAATCCTCACGATCCAGTCGAATAATGTTAAAATCATAAAAAGGAAGATCGATATCTGAAGAGAGCCAGGTTTCACAAACAGCAAATGCATCACAATCATTATTGTGAATTAAAAACTTAAAAGAATCTAATTTAGGAATGAGACTTCGACAATTCCACTGTAGAACAGTGATCAAATCCCCGACCTCGTTTGGAAAATTATCCATCGAAGGAAATGATTGCTGCAATGAGGGGCCACTTCAATGTCAATTGCTTCAAGAGGGTCTTCACAGTAGGAAGCATTGCCAGAACAATGCTTTTGAGAGGATCAGAAATATTGAGGTACTTGAGAATATCGTCCACAATTTTATCAAATGAGAACAACCCGGATGAAGAAGGGGCTTCTGTTCTTAAAAATGGGCCATCAGGGGTTTTTGATGTCCCCGGGAGAGATGGAAAATTCTTATTATAATCAGTTCTGCGGAAACCAGGAGGAGTTGAAACTTCCTTTTTTCCATCACTCCTTGATTTGGGCAAGCTGATTTGGGGTTCCTTATCTGCAACTTTCCGCGAACGGATGCGTTTTCGTTTCCGTGCAGAACCTTCCGGAAAACTGAAAGAAACTCCCTCCTCAGCCAAGTCAGAGTCAGACTCGTCATCAGACAAAACAGCAAAGGGATTTTTGTCGTTGGTTGATGGTGTGGCTGTTTTTAGCATTGCTGCAAAAGACTGCCTGGAACGCTCCTTAAGAGAGCGTTCTAGTTTCTCCCCGCGTTGTTTGTACGCCGGGCACGATGAGAGACCATGAGGAGTTCCCTTACAGTACACGCATTTTGATGCAGTGACTGTGCAGGCGCCATCCTCGTGCTTCTCCCCGCATTTAGAACAGCGTGCCTTGCTGCCACAGTGAGAGGCCGTATGTCCCAACTGTTTGCAGTTTTGGCAGTTCATGACCCGAGGAACAAACAAACGCACAGGTAGCCGAAGTTTTCCCAACTCGATGTAGTGAGGAAGGGCTGAACCAGAAAAGGTCACTCGAAACGAGTCTGTGGGGGTAAAGCTCTTTTTACCCTCGCTGAAAGATACTGAGTTCAGCTTCTGGACTTCCAGTATCTCAACCGTGGGAAGCAAGGGGTTTTTGAAACGGCCAACCGCTTGCTTCGCCAAGATCTCGGGGGTCAGACTCGCTTCGGTGACCACACCTTCGATCTCCACATTACGAGCTGGGATGTACACTCTATACTCGAGTGTAAAGAGCTGGGAGGCAGCAATCTCGTTAGCTTGTTTCAGGTAAGAGACGACAACGCGAAGTTTATTGTACCTCACCTTCGAGATTTCGGTCACGGCCGAGAACCGCTTCGTCAGATCATTAGTAATTTGCATTACATTCAAAGGTTTCTTTTTGGGCTGAAAGTAAACAACCCATGGGCCAGTCGAGTCTTCTGGGTAGGCTCGCGATCGGGGGCTTATCTGTCCCTGCCCATTACCAGACTAAGATGACGAACCAGGGATGACATCATCTGATTTCTGGGATGACAGACGTTTTCGACCCTTCTTGCTATCGCGTGGCAAAGTGGTGTCATCTTCCGACAAAACGTCCATTTCGTCTTCCGACAAAATGTCCATTTTGCCGTACTAGTGGGAGCGAAAAACGCTCTACCACTGCAACGATAATCAAAATTACTCGGACACAATACACGAGAAAAAAAAATACAAACACAGAAACACAAACTTAAAATTTAACTGATGGGAGAAAGAGAGAAACAAGAACAAAAACTTATCTGATAATCCTATACTACTACCACCGAGCGTTTAAACGGCAGCAGCGGAGCGACGCGCAGCTTTGATGATCTTCAATCCGCGTGTGCGGGCGGTCTTCGTTGGTGTGTGCTTGTATGAAGCTCGGCACTCAGCTGAACACACGAGATGGATGAGCGGTTTGAATGTGGAGGCAGATGCTGACACTCGATGACGATGATCCGTGTGCACAGGTATGCGTGACCACGCACCGATGGTGCGCAAAATGGTTGGCGAATTGGCAAGGTTGGCGAATTGGCAATCGCAAAAACAATTTTCCTTCCGATGATGCCGAAAACACACTTTCTCCTCAGAAAAAAACTCACTTTTTGATAAATTTATCGGGAATTATGCCAGGAATCACTAAGCGAGAAAAAACTGATTATTTACGTCAGATAATAGCGAGAAAACTTCCAAATTAACGGAGCGCGAAACAAGTCGACCGTTCTTCTTGCTAGGACGCAGTGAGATGGAGAGATGCACTTGGAACACGTCATTTCTGAGCTTCTAATGCACTTTTGTAGATTACTTCGGTAAAGAAACGATACTCTTCCAGTGGTGGTAGAGGATCGGTAGAATCAATACCAAGAGTTACCGTCGATACAAATTTTCGCCAATCCAGGTTCCTTGTGAGGTCAAAAGGAACTTGAATTTATTGATCTGTTTTTAGACGACCACTTTTGGTTGAAATAATAATTGGTAAGTGATCACTACCATGGCGATCATAGATAACCTTCCACAGACAATCTAATGATAGTGAGTTAGAGCACGAAGATATGTCAAGACGGCTCTCTCGAGCAGGAGGGTTTTCTATACGTGTTGCTTCACCAGTGTTCAAGATAGTCAAGTTGAAATCGTCGCACAAATCATAGGAAATACCCGCTCTATTGCAATCGTCTGTTTCGCTCCAACCAGTACCGTGTGAGTTCATATCGCCCAGTATTAGAACTGGAGATGGAAAGATATTAACTGAACTCCAAAGATGACGGTGGTTTATGGAAGTCCTTGGAGGGACATATACGGAAGCTATGCAAAGATCTTTGTTCTTCACATTTATTTGGCAAGCGACAATTTCAATTGGGATTGAGATTTTATAGAAGGAGTAGCACTTTTTGGTCCCCATCCATTATCTCTTGCATTCCAAAGCTTTTCGAGGCAATTACTAACCAAAAATAGAATTACTGACATGCAACACGGCTTCTTTAAAGGACGTTCGACCTCGACAAACTTACTAGAATTTATAGACTATACATTAAATGCAATGGATGATGGAAACCACGTAGAAGCCCTCTATACGGATTTTAGCAAGGCATTTGACCGAATTCAATTACCAATGCTACTCTTCAAATTGAAAAAAATGGAATTGAGCCAGGACTCCTGAAATGGCTTGAATCATATTTAACTAACCGCCAACAAATAATTAAGTTCAATGGAAAGAAATCGACCCCAATTCAAGTTACCTCAGCAGTCCCCCAAGGCTCTCATTTGGGACCTCTTCTTTTTATTCTGTATGTAAACGACATTTCCTTCATTCTCAAAAAAATAAAATTACTAATCTATGTCGACGACATGAAGCTATTTTTGGAAATAAAAGATGATGAAGATATCTATAAATTCCAGAGTGAAATACACAAATTCTACACATGGTGTAAAAAAAGCCTATCAGAACTGAATGTAAAAAAAAAAAAAACAACTTAATATCATTTAGCAGAAAAAGAATACCATCAAACATTTCAATTGTATTAGGAAATCAGAATGTAAAAACAGTTAGGGATTTAGGGACTATCTTAGACTCCAAACTGACTTTCATATACCATTACAATACAATTATTCACAGGGCAAATGACATGCTGGGATTTATCGAGCGCTTTTGCTATGACTTTAAGGACCCATACACAATTAAAACACTATATATTGCCTATTGTAAAGTCTCCATTTTCAATCACGCACGAAGAAGGATTAGAATCAGTACAAAAGCAATTTCTATTATATGCCCTTCGTAAATTAGGTTGGACATCATTTCCTCTTCCATCATATGAAGCACGCTGCATGCTTATGAACGTACAAACATTGTTCGCGATTAGAGCGAACGTAGTGTAGTAGTAGTTTTTGTTTTATGTAAATAACCCTACCCGATTACCCAATCCTTTAAACTACCTCTACCGAGGCGACCGCGGGTAATCGGTTCCCAACATTAACATAATGTGTAATTTGTGTCAAGACCCTACAAACAAGCTTTGATCATTTCCTTACGCTGCCGCTGGCTTGACACGAGCATGCAAGCAGCAGCACCGACCGAGCGACGACCGACCGACTGCAAACCAACGAGCGCGCAGCGAGCGCTGATTGGTTTGTGAATGAAAGGGGAAAGGTAGGGAAAATGGAAACAGCCAAACATATTTAAGGCAACGTATTTAGCGCGTCGCGATGATTGATCGCACCTGCTCTGGAGGTGGAGGAGTAGCCATCGCTGCCCATCGCGGATGTCCCAAGCGAGTGGAGTTCATCAAAATCCGTCGGAAGGCTACGATCAATAATCAGCCCGGTCACCTCCGTAATCATCGTTCGCCTCCTGCACGCACGGAAGTCCAGTACCCAGCTCTCCAGCCACGTCGACATGTTCCGAACTTAGTCCCACTTCCGCTCAACAACCAACAAGTCAAGCATGTGAGTATCATATGAGCAATCGAGTAACAATCGAACAGTCCAGCATCGTCTCGCTGCTGCTGCTGCCCAGCCAATGCCAGGTCCCTCCACCGCCCCTGGTTTATCATACGCTGGTGCTGTCTCAGGTGAGCCTGTCGACGATTCTCCGTTCACCTCGGAGGAACTTGTGACGCTCGTGGCCGAGGTCATCATCATCTTGCGCACCTGCAAGACTCGATCTGAACAGCTACATGCTGCCTTGTCCCTTGTCACTAAGTATGGACCGTGAAGCCATCAAGATCGTAAATTGGAACGCTTGCTCCTTGAAGAGCAAAAACATCGAGTTTGTTGAGTTTCTCAATGAACGAAACATCGACATTGCCATCATAACTGAAACCCACCTGAAGCCTGAAACAATGTCTGGCATGATGGCCTGGTGTTCAAATTGCAGTACGGTCTTCCAATCTTCCTAGTGAAGATCATAAACAACTATCTATCAGACAGGACGTTCCGAGTCTCTCTGAATGGCATCTCATCGGATGCTTTCAACATCGGTGCCGGGGTTCCACAAGGAAGCATTCTTGGCCCCATCCTATTCAACCTGTTCACCTCCGATATGCCGGCTCTCCCTGATGGTGGATCGTTGTCGCTGTTCGCAGATGACACATCCATCGTCTACAAGGGTAGGGTCATCGGAGCTCTGACTACCAAACTTCAGAGAGGCCTGGTCTGAATATTTCAACAGCTAGAAGATCCGTATCAACGCAGCAAAGATCCAGGTCATTATCTTTCCACACTCTAAATCTCCAAGACTTGTTCCGTCGGAGAATAACAAGATCTGCCTGAACGGCACAGTGGTGGAATGGTCCAAAGAGGTCGTGTACCTCGGGCTAATACTAGACAGCAAGCTTCTTTTCAGGGAGCACGTTGACAAAACAAAAACCAAGTGCAACATCTTGATAAGATCGTTGTATCCACTTATCAACAGGAAGTCAACCCTGTCCCTGAAAAATAAGCTTGTTGTCTACAAACAAATCATCCTTCCTGTAATCGAGTACGGCATGCCAATTTGGGAGAGTTGCGCAAAATGCCATCACCTTAAACTCCAAAGGATCCAGAACAAGATCCTTAGGATGGTCCTAAACAGTCCCCCGCGGACTAGAAATTCTGAGATCCACCTCCTGGCTGGAATTCAAACATTAGAAGAACGGAGAGTATTCATCCTGGAAAGGTTCAGAGACACCTGTCTGAGATCAAATCATCAGATCATACGTGATCTAGCACGTTAGGTTAAGTTATACTCGTAGTTAGGTAGGTTATCACTTTTTTCAATTCAAATAAAACACATCCCCAAAGGGATATTCTGTAAACTAGTTGAAAAACGCAAATATTAAATTAGAATATCAAATTAAACAAAGATGAAGAGCCAAGTAGGCTAATCAATTAAAATGATAAATCAAAGTACTACCATAATCAACAGAAATAAACATAATTTTACTACTACTACTACGCGTCGCGATGATACAGTCCACAAACTTTGTAAAAAGAACACCGAATTATAGCGCCGTTGAAAATATAAATTGTCGTTTTTCCTCCTTGGACAAGCCGAAGCCAAAACAGTCCTTTTCAGGGCTATGAGCTTGGGGGAATTTTCAGTCGAGCTTTTCTGTGTGTTCCTTTTGGCATTCCCACAGGGCAAATTAGCCAAATCCGCTGGAATCCTCCGAGCCGAGGATTGCCACACCATCTCCAGTGTCCGTGATCGGACATTTTTGGTCCTGCCGAACCGGATCCGTGTGATCCCATCCGTTTCTATTGCAACCGCAACAGCGCGCGTGTCGATAATCTGACAAAACTTACGTGAGCGTCTTACGTCGTGCGCAAGTGGTGGAACGTGTTCGTTCCTGCCTACCGTTGTGCATGTGATCGCTGTGCTTGATGCCAATTCAACATACACCTGTGAAGTGGACCCTACACGATTGTTTTTATTGACAATAATCGTATTGTCAATACATTCTATATTGACGTCAATACATCGAGATTGACAATATTTCTGCATTCACACCATCAATATTATTTTCAATATTTCCCCTTCGCGTCAATATATTGAAGCGTGTGAGGTTTGCTTGAAGAACGAAAAGGAGAAGATGGCTGAAGTGAAGATTGCTGTTCACCTGCGTGGGCAAGCAAAGGCCAAAGTGACGAGGATCCCGAAGGCCGTCGAAGAAGCGTCTGGAGCTGGAGCAAGACAATTAAGTTTGGTACAGCTCAAAGTCTTCCCACGCAATTTGGAAACGCATTACCAGCGGTATTGTGATTACCATTGGCAAATCGTAGCTTTGACTCCCACCGAAAAACTAGTGGACCAGGATGAAACGTACATCACATTTGAAGACCAATACAACGAGGCTTGCATGTTGGTCGAAGCGAGATCCCAGCGAGAAGGAATTCCTCGCATCATCGTACAGCAGCAACCACTCAAGGCTCCCATTCTCACCTTCGATGGGAAACCCGAGAACTGGCCACTTTTCAAGGCCATGTTTCTCGACGTCATGAGAAAATCCACCGATTCCGACGCCATCAAACTTTACCGCCTTGATAAAGCGTAGATTGGTAATGCCGCTGGAATCATCGACGTCTGCACCGTGGGAGCTGCTGGAAGAACGTTTTGAAAACAAGCGGCTTATCGTGGGGACACACATCCAGGGGCTGCTTAGCCTGAAGAAAATGAACCGAACAAGTGCCAAGGAATTAGTCGACGAAGTATCCCGACACAACGATGGACTGAAGCTCATGGATGAATTGATGAACGGTATGTCGGAGCGTTTCGTTGTCAACCTCGTGACAACAGCTCTGGATGCCAAAACCCGGATGGAATGGGAATCAACCGTTTCCCACAAGCAAATTTCCGCATGCAAGGACACGACGGAGTTCCTGAAGAAGCACTGGCCAATCCTGGAGCGGTGCGAGGATGAGATCGTGAAGCCGCCTGTTATGAACCCAAGCAACACACATCTATCAAAATAGGTTGCTTCAACTTGATTGTGACTGAAATAAGGTGTATACAAGTAACCTTAACTGTTAAATGACAAGTGTGCTGCTAGGGAAGCCAGTGAAGACCATCTATACCAAAGCTTTTGCTGTCACCGGAAAGGAGTCCTGTGACATGTGTGGAACCGGAGCCCACCCGAGAGTGCGAGATCTTCCGAGCGATGACCTTCGTGCAACGTCAAGCCAAGGTAAGAGAGATCAAAGCTTGTTTTAATTGTTTGAAAGTGGGTCATTTAAGTAGTTCGTGTACATCGTCATATACGTGTTCTAAATGCAAGGCTAGATACCATACCCTTTTGCAAAGTGATAAACCAGTTTTCCAGTTTACCTCGAAATCCCATGTCTTGAACGCTGAATCCCATTCTGTTTCTGAGGTTTTACAGTCAACTTCGAAGTCTCAATGTTTCGCAGTCCGTCTTGAAATCGAATGTTTCAAATGTGCAATACCAATCTGTTCCCAAGGAATCCCAGTCCAATAGTGCAGTCTCGTGTTCACTAAAGCAACCCCTACGTCTGAGTAATAGTTTGTTGATGACCGCTAGGGTTCAGATTAAGGATTCGGATGGGAATCTGAAATACTGTCGAGCATTTTTTGATTGTGGCTCCCAGGCTTACCTTACTTCTCGTAGTCTGGTTAAGTCTTTAAATCTACCCCGTTTCTCCACTAATGTTGAGGTAGATGGTCAGCGTTCAACGCTATCTGAGATGGTATTAGATATTGAGAGTTGAGATACGTTCTTGTAATTCTAACTATGCTGGGCAACTTAAGTGTCTTGCTACTGACAAAGGTACTGGCCCTATGCCATCTCTTCCTTTTGATATAAGGAAGTGGAACATCCCTCCCAATCTTCCACTTGCAGATCCGGAATTTCATAATCCTGGTGAAATTGACTTGCTGATTGGAATTCAGTTGTTTTTCAAATTATTGCTGCCAGGTCAATTAAAGATTGCTGAAGAACTACCAATCCTCCAAGAAACTCGGCTTGGATGGGTTGTTGCTGGTTCTATCGATGAGTCTCATGTTGCACAGCATTGTTACTCTGTAGGTCTGCAAAGTCTATGGAAAGGTTTTGGTCGATTGAATCCGTGGATTCATGTAACCCTCTCACCAATGAAGAACAGTTGTGTGAAGAAATTTTCTGCTCCACAATCCATCGCGACCAGGATGGTCGTTACATTGTTCAATTGCCCCTGAAAGATTCTGTTCATCAGGTGGAAGACAATCGTTCGATTGCTCTTCGTCGATTCTTCATGCTGGAACAACGGTTCCAGAAAAACCCTGAGTTGAAAAAACAATATGTAGAGTTCATCAATGAATACAAATCCCTCGGTCGTTGATGCGTCTCAAGATCCTTCAAATCTTTTAAAATATTATGTCAATCACCACGCGGTGTTGAAGCCTACGAGCTCTTCAACGAAGCTCAGAGTTGTGTTTGATGCTTCGTCGAAGGGTAATGGACCTTCCCTGAATGATGTCTTGATGATCGGACCGGTGGTCTAAGATGATATCTTCTCGATCAACCTGCGTTTTCGAAAGCATTACCGGCAGATAGCACTTACCAGAATCCACACTACTTTGCTTCGAATTTTCTGGAGAGAAAATCCAAATGATTCCTTACAAGTCTTGGAATCAACGACAGTAACCTATCTTCTGCTCCATTCTAAGCCACAAGGGCTCTTCAGCAGCTTGCTATTGATGATGGTGATCAATTTCCGATCGCAGCCAAGATCGTTCTTGAAGATTTTTATGTTGATGATGTCCTGTCTGGGTCTGAATCTATAGAAGGAGCCATCCAATGTCGTCTCGAGCTCACGGAGCTTCTCCGTTAAAGGCTGTTTCCCATTCATTAGTGGTGTGCGAATAACCCAGCGATTTTGGAGTCGGTTGCAGAAGAAGACAAGGGAAAGGTTCTTGTCTTTTAAAGATGCGAATATTAAACAGGTCATAAAGACACTTGGACTTCTTTGGCATCCAACTGAGGATGTCTATCGATTCCACGTGGAACTTCCAAGTCTTTCCAACTCTCCTCCTACGAAACGGAATGTTCTCTCGCAGATCTCTAAACTATTTGATCCCCTTGGTCTTGTGTCACCTGTCATAATAGTTGCTAAGGTGATAATGCAGCAAATCTTGAAGAGTAAGCTGAATTATGATGATGTTCTAGATGGCCAGTTGTTGCAAAATTGGACCATATTTCGTGATTCCCTAAATCACATTCACCAAATCAGACTTCCCAGGTATATGCCGACGCATCTTCCAATGCATATGGAGCATGTCTTTATATCCGAACCATAACCCAGGATGGGGTAAAAGTCTCTCTTGTCTGTAGTAAGTCAAAGGTTATTCCAGTCAAAGGATTGACGATTCCCCGATCCGAACTGTGTGCTGCATTGTTGCTAATCAGATTGGCCATGAAGGTTCTTCCGGCAATCAAGATGAACTTCCACTCAATTCATTATTGGTCGGATAGTCAGATCGTTCTTGCATGGCTAAAAAAGCCCCTATGTCAACTTGACGTTTTTGTTCGCAACCGAGTTGCAGAAATTGTGGATTGGAATTAAATCAAGTCGTCCGAAAACCCAGCTGATGTTGTCAGTCGTGGTCCACCCTCCCAACTCCTTGCTTCGAATGAACTTTGATGGAAAGGACTTCCGTTTCTGCGTAGTCATAGCTATCAGATTGATGAGCCATATCCGCTTTCCGATGATAAATTACCGGAATTGAAACCAGTAACCGTGTCTACTGCAGTTATTGTCCCTGAAACCCTTCCAGTTATGAGTGCCTTTAGTTCATTCCGAAAGCTTCAGCGAGTGATTGGATACGTCAGGAGATTTGTTGTGAATACAAGGTCTCCCAAGTCGGAACGTATCACTTCGGAATACCTGACTGTGCGAGAGTTGAAAGAGTCATTGAATGTGATTGTTAAGTATGTTCAAAGAGTTAAGTTTTCAGACGAAATTCGTCGGCTTGAATCAGGTGAACCTTTGCGTAGACTCAGTAGTCTGAATGTTATTATGAATGATGATGTGTTGAGAGTGGGTGGAAGACTGAAGCATTCTTGTTTGCCAAAAGCACCAAGCCAATTTTCGAATCGTTGCTAAGAGCAGTGCACTGGTCTCATTTCGTTGGTCCGCCAGAGATTCTGGCTTCTGAATGCTCGTTCTGTCGTCAGGAAAGTCATTCGGTCTTGTGTAACATGCTACAATCTGAGGTTGCTTCAACCATCTATGGGTAATCTACAACAGGTTAGAGTCGTTCCAGCTCCACCTTTTTCGAAATCAGGAGTTGATTTCGCAGGGCCGGTTTTTACTCGCCAAGGTAGTAGGAAACCTGTTCTAGTGAAGGCTTACATTTGTCCTTTTATTAGGCAATACACTTGGAATTGGTATCGGATTTGTCTGCTTCAGCCTTTGTTGCAGCACTTCATCGTTTTGTTGCTCGACGAGGTCTGTTCTCGGACAACGGGACAAATTTTGTAGGAGCCAAATCTGATCTGCACGATTTCGGGGGGTTGTGGGAAGCTGGAGTAAAGAGTACCAAAATGCACCTTAAAAATGTTCTCCGTGATGCTTCACTGACGTTTGAGGAGTATTACACTGTCCTCACACAGATCGACGCGATCCTTAACTCGCGACCACTGTTTCCATCCTCTTCAGATCCCAATGAGCTCGAAGCTATCACGCCCGGGCACTTCCACATTGGTTGCCCATTGACTGCTATTCCGGAACCTTCACTTGAAGATGAAGATTAATAGACTTACACGCTGGCAGCTCGTCCAGCGTTTTCGTGACCATATTTGGAGGCGATGGTCTCGCGAATATTGTGCATTAACTCAGCAGAACTTTTATCAACATTAAATTTTTATGCACTTATTCGACAAATCAGAAATCGAAGCTTATTTGCCGTAACCCATCATCGCACAAATTATGCAAAATTTGAGCCATTAAATCGCATGATGGCGTCTTACGATCAAAACTACGAAACCATTGACTTTTCAATGTATCGGCATAAACTAGTCTACATCGGTTGATGAAATAAATAAATTGAACCTGCCATCTCTAGCAGCTGTGATAGCATCGAAAGGTGACGCTGCTGTTAGGACGACTATCGCCGATGCCATCGGCACAACAGCACCCACGGGGTCATCGCGCATTGCGAAGAAACCAACGCAAAGCAGCATTAAAGCTCTTCATCGTGAAATTTCACAGCTGACCAGCAAAATCGAAATAGTACTTCCATCACGTGGCAGTGGCAGTTTTCGAGGACGAAGGGTTTGCTCACCGTGATAAAACACTGGCTGTTGAACCTTGTTGGTACTGTCGCATTTTCGAACATGAAGCACGGCAGTGTCGAAAACCAGCCAATCGTCATCGTACGGTACAGACAATGACGCCACATGCTGGAATCTGCGTTGGAGGTCAGGGAAATTTCCTAAGTGCAGGCGTTATTTTTCGCTTAAAGTATGCAGTTTTTGATCAACATTGGAGTCGACGTTTCCGTTATTCCGAGAGGTTCCAGTTCAAGCAGGATGAAGTCCACCACGATGAAATTATTTGCTGCCAACAACTTGCGGAGAAGCACTACTGAAGGTGAATCTTGGTCTTCGTCGAGTGTTTTTTTTTTTACGTTTCTGATTGCTGATGTAACATCGGGAATCATTGGTGCAGATTTTATTTGCAATTTCAATTTGTTGAACGATTCAATGGCCTCATCGACAACACCACAAGACTCGAATCGGCAGGAGCTCTTGCATGAACCAGTAAGTATTCCAGTGCAGTATCGCTGTACGCGAAAATATTAGCCGAATTTCCAAGCATCACACGACAAGCTCTAAGCATATAATCAAACATGTCTATGCTAGGCCGAGGCGTCTTCCACCGGACAAGCTCGAAGCAGCCCGTACCGAGTTCGAACGCTTGATGAAGCTTGGAATCTGCAGGTCGTCCAGCAGTAACTAGGCCAGCTCGCTGCATATGGTGAAGAAAGCTGATGGATCTTGGCACTCGTGTGGAGATTATCGTGCCCTGAACGCCCAGACTGTTCCCGATAGATACCCGCTTCCATACCTACGGGAATTTACGATCATTTTGCAAGACAACACTTTTTTTTTTCTAAATTTGACTTTCAGAAGGCGTCCCACCAAGTACCGATCCATCCCGAGGACATCCCCAAGACAGCCATTACGACACCGTTTGGACTATTTGGAGTTTTAGTACATGAAGTTCGGATCACGAAATACGGCGAAAACATTATAACGGCTAATCCACTTGGTCGTTCGGGCATTGTTCTTCATCTTTCCGTACATTGACGACTTGTTCATCACCTCGTCGTCGCCTGAAGAACATTGTGATCGTGCGGAAAAAGCCTTTCTGGGACATTATCTATCCGCCGAAGGAATTCGTCCTTTGCCAGAACGCGCGGAAGCAGTGCAAAACATCAAGAAACCATCGACGGTGAAGGAGTTGAAAAGTTTGCTGGCCCTCAACTTCTATCGGAGGTTCGTCCCAAACGCGATCGAAGCACAAATACCATTGCTGTCGATGACCTTCGGCAATAAATACTACGATCGATCACCGTTGGTCTTTTTACCAACGAAACCTCTGCAGCGTTTGATGGGTGCAAACAGCATTTCTCACAGGCAGACTTACTAGAACATCCTTTCAAATCGGCCGATCTATCTCTCTGGATTGATGCATCCGACATAGACAGCCACTGGGATTCTTCTCCAAACAAAAATTCGACAAGACACACCTCCGGTACAGCACATACGATCGCAAACTAATCGCGATTTACCTCGCAATTCGGCAATTCAAGTTCATGCTGGAAGGACGAAGCTGCCACATATACACCGACCACAAGCCGATTATCTTTGCCTTCCGTCAAAAGCTCGACAAAGCAACCAATCGCCAAGCTCGCCAGTTGGACAACATCGGGCAAATGACAACGGACAACGAGAAGCTCCAGCATATTGGTAAATTGGCAAGGTAAATTGAACACATTGTTAAAGCTAACACTTTTTACCATTCCAGGCAACTCAAAACACACCGTCATCTGTTTACTCGATATTCGATGCCAGACATTTTTGGTCCTTTTTTCTCCGAGAAATGGTCATCGTTACTGCCTATGACTGCACCGACGCACAATGGCGCCAAGCTGGACATTAATCAAATTTTTTTTTTTTTTTGTTTTCAATGTTTTGTTTTTTTTATTTCTACACACATATTGAATAAAGTTTTCCCACAATATCACAACATTATAAAGAAAATTATTATTTTTTTTAGAAGCTATTCAAAAGTTAGATTTTGCTTAAAAAAACAACAGCAAACCTCTGCCATTGATGTAAATATATCTTTTCAATTATATTTCCGATTTCGGTCAAAATGGTTTTAATTTGATGGGTATCCATCCAGCTTATGTTTGCCATTCGATTTATTCAATACAAGGCTTCCTCTCTCTCCTACATTCGGCTATAAATGATAAGGCATGCAGAAAATTGCAAATCTCAATGTTTAAAAAGCTTGTACATTTTTTTGAAACAGTTCGAAGAGATCGCTTGTAGTGCACAATGATGGAAAATTATTTTACTTTTTGGAAATGTACATCTTGTCTTTCCCTTTTTTGCCGCAAGGTATGATTTAAAAAAAAAAATAAAAAAAAATAAGACTTTGCATACGATTTTACAAGAAAAAACAGTGGAGACCAGGGTTCCAACTTCTCACTCATTCTCGTGAGCATTAAATCCTCACTCATCATATTTTTCTCTGAAAATAGTTTTTCAACTTTTCTCTCACTAAATTCTCATTGAAAAAAAATATTTTTTCTCACTCTTGTATACTGAGAAAATCGTAAACAATGAAAATCGATGACGTTTATTTCTCACTCATAGCATCGATTCTCACCACGCTAAAAGCTTCATTCTCTTTCTCACTGAAGGCCCACGCACATTAGATCCGGATCGGACGCGTTGCGGCAAAGTGACAGCTAAATCTTTTGTCAAATTTACGTCAACGCAACGCAAACGGATCTAATGTGCGTAGCCCTTGACTGAGCGGAAGGCTCTATCATAAATTCCTTCCTGTTGAAAGTTCATGGTGCTTTTTCATCGTTTGACATTTTTGTGCATTTGTGGTTTCTACTGATGGAAATGGATGACAAAAATAAAAGAAAACGTCGGAGCGTTCAGGAGGTTGTCGATACCGTAAATAAAAAATTAACTTGCGGTGGATACCGTTGTACAGTTGTTGATGGTTGTTGTTACACACAGACAACGTACAATGTTGGAAACTTTAAACGCCATGTTCAAGAGCTCCACCCGAGAGAATTTCAGATATTGGAACTCGGAACCGGCCAAGCTAATCCTCACCCGGAACGTCAGGATCCAAAGATTCCTGTGCGAATGACCAAGCAACGCTTATTTGGTGGTGTAATGAAGTGTGTTTCTGTACATGGGCTCCCATTTTCGTTTATTCATCTCGAAGGAATAAGAGATCTTATTCAACCCTACTGTGATGCCTTGAACGTGTCCTTTAACGATAAAAATCTCATTGAGTATTTACAAATAGTCGTCTCTGCGGTTGATATGCTAATCATGAGCAATGTCAGTGGAAAAATGCTATCACTAAAAATTGATGCTGCTTCAAAAATGTACCGCAGTGTCTTGGGAATTAATGCTCAACTGATAACGGAAGAAGGAGAATACAAAAAGTTGACACTTGGTAAGTTATAAAAACATTTTACATACTTTTTTGTAAATAAAAAAATATTATTAGGTATGGTGGAGTTGCACGAACGTCACACAGCTGTAAATTTGAAAGAGGAACTCTATCAGATATTGGCCCATTTCGATGTTGATATTGCTCAAATATATAGTGTAACTGTTGACAATGGCCGCAATATGGTGAAATGGTGCACTTAATGGAGAAAGATACTCTGGAAGATATCGATCATTTGCCTGATAACAGCGTCGACGACGATACCCAAAAGGTATCCCACGAAAAACTATGTGACTATGAAGGTGAACTTTTGGAGGACTACGATGATAAATTGGAAAGTATTCTGAGTGACCTTTATGGCATAATACATGGACAACAAGTCGTATGTATCCATTATGGAGCGCATACCACACAACTAGTTGTCTCAGATGTGTGCAAGGATAGGGGTCATCAAGTTAAAATCAAATCTCTTACAAAGCTGGTCACGTCTTTTCGTAATGCCAAGTACAAGAACTTTTTCGAGGTTTCTGGTGGAAAGTTCCAACAAGATGGAATTCGAATTTTATGATGAAACGAAGTGTGCTTAACAATAAAGATTTTTTCGATAAACTTGGCCAGGAGTACAACGAACTGGGTGAGTACATAAATTATCGTTGAGTAAAGTACATATTTTACAAACTTTTTCAATCGTTGATAAATTTCATCTCATTTTTATAGATCTCACCTCTTATTGGGATTTCATTGAGGCGTTTGTGGAAGCATTCGCACCATTATATGAGTGCACGGTTGCGATACAGAAAGAAAGGTGTACACTCAGTGATTTTTTTGGCCTCTGGATGACCGCATTTGGCAGAGTATCTGCGTTAGAATCGAACATGTTCCGAACTGCGATCCTGGAATCCATGCAACATCGCGAAAAAGCCCTGTTCGGTAATTACGCTTTTCAGACAGCGGTGTAGATGGATCCCCGGTTTTCATGTCATGGTTCGAATTTATTCTCATGGTCACATAAAGAACGCATAGTAGTATGTGTGAATATTCAAACATGCGTTGATATGAAATTAAAGCATTTGTCGATAGCACAAAGACGAGCAGCAGGTGATGCAGCAGTTCACGGGTGCAGGTAAGTCGGGTTTACCTTGGTTTTCTTTTCAGGTGCCGGTTCCAGATGCAGGTCAGTGCAATAAGCATTCACTAACACTTCTTCTTCTTCTCAAATTACTAACTACTTTATTTAATTGTACTTAATTCACCATAAATTCATTTATTCTTTATGTAATTCAATTTTTACTCTAGTTTCACTATCAATAGAACTTCACTGTTTACATTTTGTATCGTTGACGTCCAGGAACCAAGAGAGCACACTCACGATGGCTCGAGCTTTTATAGCTGAGGGATGATCGGAAGTAATGGTTTATCCATCTTGCCGTTCCCGAAGGGCCGTTAATGTCAGCCAACAGTTGTCGGAGTCGGTCGGTCTAACGATGTTCGGGAGGTCGGCAATGGATTTGATGTGTGGGTTGGCAAGTAGATGGCTCTGCGATGTGCATTCGTGTGTCGATATATAATGTTGATTCACGAACATTCTGGCCCCTTCAGTTCGAGTTGACTGATGGCTTCGATTATTGATGGCTGAATGGAGATTCTTCGGATGGTGATGAATTTTACGACGAAGATGGAGTGGTTTCATTCGATGGTGATGATGTGATCGGCAGCAAGCATATTTTGGACACCGGTCGAGTGAATTTTCCGTGCGGTGTTTGGAGAGTGACGACACGAACGATTACATCCGTTCCAGGGTGTAGTTCGACTATTCGAGCTGTTCCCCAGCGCATGGGAGGAGAATTCTCGTCCTTGATGATGACCAGCCGTCCAGTTTCAATTGTGGTAGATGGATTTATCCACTTCATTCGTGGCTGGAGAGTTGTCAAATATTCAGTGTGCCATCTCTGCCACAAATCTTGGAGGATTTTTTGAGTCTACTGAAAGCAGGGGTTGAAACAGTTGACGTTTTTTACTACACTCGCTCCGTTGTCGTGCGCGACAGTCTGTTTGTATTCGAACACTCATGCTCTACCGTCGTCTCTCTCACACAACACGAGCGGTAGAATAACATTCGAGCTAAAAGAGCTATCATATGACATGTGTGATTTCGTTGTAATTCCTCAATTTGGTGTAAATCAAACCATTTCTGATCAGAAATATTATTACTAGGACATCATTGCTTGCTATTTTCAGAATTCACACAAGCACACCATCAGCAGCTCTTATTATGAGAAAAAACTAAAATACATACATTCGTGACGGTCTTCGGCGACGGTGTCGTATGACAGAGCCTGTCATACGACATTTTAGTTTGGTACTGTACTATGATAGCTTGTTTTGCAAGTGTCGGAGGCAAAGGCAGTCAATTATCACAGAAAATGTGTCGACTACCGTGACCGCTTACAAGACTGACTGAAAGTGACGAAGACGATTGTACGGAACTGAAGAATAATCGAAGTCCGGCACAGCTTTCAAGGCGGAACCAGTGAGAAAGTGGCTGGGTGTGAGCGCCTCAAAATCGCTTGGATCGTCGCTGACTGGAACGATTGGCCTGCAATTTAAGCAGCATTCGATTTGAGCGAGAAGGGTTTCAGTGTCGTCGAAGGCCAAAGTGCGAGGTCCCAATACTCGGAAAAAGTGTTTCTGTGCCGATGCTATTGCTGCTTCCCACAGTCCGCCAAAGTGAGATGCTTTCGGCGGATTGAAGTGCCATTTGATCCCGTTTTTCGTGTATTCTTCGGCGACTGCAAATTTGTGATCCTGGCTGCGAAGTAGGCGACGTAGTTCGTTGACAGCTCCTACGAAATTTCGTCCATTGTCGCTGTAGATTTCGGAACAGAGACCTCGGCGGGAGACGAATCGTCGCCACCAGTTCTAGATGCACTGCTTTTGTACAGAAGCACACGAAAACTGCCACGTATGCCTTTCTCGGTGCTGCTCGTCGATGATGCGGTTGGATTTGAATGGGCCCCCAGTAGTCGATGCCGGTTACGGTAAACGGTCGGGTTGCAGTGACACGAGCAGTAGGTAACTCTGCCATAAATTGCTCTATCATTTTAGGACGGCTCCGGAAGCAAACGACGCAGCTATGGACCATCCGCTTGACGAGATCCCTGGCCCCTATGATTCAATACCGGAGACGAAGAAGTTGTGGCGCTGCGTGAAGATGTCGAAGATGAAAGGATCTAACCAGTAGCGATGAGAATGCGTGTGACGATGGTAGGATGACGGGATGCTTATTGTCGAACGAAAGTTGCGAGTTGCTAAGTCGTCCACCGATTCGAAGAACTTGATTGTTGTCGAGAAAAGGATGAAACCATCGAAGACGAGATTTAGCTGGTACAGGTTGTCGTTGTAGTAGTTGTTGTCGTTCGCTGCCAAAACATTGTTGCTGCACTAGCTTGATTAGCGTCGATTCCGCCTTGATGAGATCCTCCGTGGTGAGAAAGGTACTTGCTTGACGCTGAGTGGTTTTAAGCCGACAGTTTTGCAGAAACCGAAGACAGTATGCCGTAATCCGTAGCATGCGTGCGTAGTTGGAGAACTTTCCGACGTGCTCATCGATGAATGACGGTTCTTCAACTGCTATACCAGCAGTAAAAAGCGACTTCTTGGTTTCTCGCAGAGCTTCTTCGGGTTGATTAGGGTTGGATTTGGTTGCTATTGGCCATACGGTAGGTTCACGTTGTAGCCAGTCGGGACCGTTCCACCAGAGGCTGCTTTCGATGAGATTGTCTGCTGTCTGCTGTTCTGTATTCCGGCGACGTGATTCCACGAGCAGTTTTCGGTAGCAAGCTGGATTTTGGATACACGGTTCGCCACGATTGTTGTCCATGTAGAGGGAGAAGATTTCAGCCAGCAGAGGACTACAGTGGAATTGACCCAGAAAAATGTGTCCGCTGTCAGTTGAAGAGATTTCATTACTTTCTCGTAGAGCCAATGAGTGCACCGCACAGTTCGAGTCGCGGAATGCTCTGCTTCTTGAGAGGGGCGACCTTTGATTTGGAGGCCAGGAGCGCTACCTTGACGCAACCATTAGCGTTCGTTGATCGAATGTAGACACACGCACCGTATGCGTGATCGGAGGCGTCGGTGAAGATGTGGAACTGCAGTGACGTTGGTGACGGAAATAGAACGCAACGTTGAACACGTAGTTCGTGGAGGCAAGGAAGTTGCGACTGGTACGATTCCCAACGAGATTTGAAAGCTGATGGAAGTTCTTTATCCCAGCTCCATGCCTTTCCTTCATCGTCCATAAGTGTCCAAATGACCTGCATGAAGATTTTCGCTGTGGTTACGACCGGTCCAACTAGTCCTAGTGGGTCGAATAAGCGTGCTATATGCGAGAGTGTGACACGTTTCGTCAGAGCTTCGGTAGTGGAGCTCGGAGAAAGTTGAGTCTTGTAGCGAAGAACGTCGGTGGCTGGCTCCCAGTGCAGCCCTAGTGTTTTGATGCATTGATCCCTGTCGAGGTCAACTGATGACGAGAGCCCTGTTCTCGGTCGGGACGTCTTCTACAACCGCTGGTTCGTTTGATGCCCATTTTCGTAGTTCGAAACCTCCTCTTTTGAGAAGAGATTCTAGCTGCTTTCGTAGAGCGATTGCTTCTTCTACTGTGTTCGCTCCGGAAAACAGGTCGTCGACGTAGAAGTCCTTACGAAGAACGTTGGCAGCTTCGGGGAAGTCGGTTTGCTCGTCATCAGCCAGTTGCTGCAGCACTCGTGTAGCAATAAACGGAGCGCTGGCGGTACCGTAAGTAACGGTTTTTAGCTCATATGTTTGTAGAGGGGTTTCTGATGATGGACTCCATACTATATGCTGCAGGTTGTTGCTTCGTTGGTCCGTCAGAATCTGCCGATATATTTGTTTGACATCGGCGTTGAGCAGGATCGGGTGGATTCGGGATCGCATAGTCAGTGATCGGAGGTCTTCCTGTACAATGGGTCCGATCATGAGTGCGTCATTCAAGGATGGTCCATTCGGTGTACGGCACGACCCGTCGAAGACCACGCGTACCTTCGTGGTGGTGCTGTCCTCTCGTACTACGGCATGATGGGGAAGATGGTAAGAAGGATATTGCGCTTGCTGGTAATCCTGCACAAGTTCCATGTTACCTAGCTGCTGGTACTCGTCCATGAAATCTTGGTACTGTTTGCCGAGTTCATCGTTTCGAGCTAGCTGACCTTGCAGGAGACGAAAGCGACAAATAGCAGTGCGCCGATTGTCGCCGAGGTTAAAGAGGATGTCTTCCTTCAGAGGCAGAGAAACGATGTAACGACCTTCGGGAGTTCGAGAGACCGTTCGACAAAAGTGCTCTTCACACGCAGTTTCCTCCACCGAGTAGTTAGGGCTTGAGCTGTCTTCTTCGATGGACCAGAATTTCTCCATAAGGGTGTTCAAATCGGCAACGGCAGCGACGTTGGCAACGATCAGAGTGGTTGAAGGACACTGGGTGTTCTTCCCGGAGACAACCCAGCCGAAGACGGAATTGATGAGCGTTGGCAGACCAGGACCAAGTTGGATTCTACCCGAGACTTTGAACAATTCAAAGAAGATTTCCGCACCTAGAATGAGATCGATTGGGCTGGTTTGGTAGAAAGCAGCATCAGCTAGTTGAATGCCAGGCAGAATCTCCCAAGATGACGTGTCGACTGCAGCTGAGGGCAAATCGATTGCGACCTTCGGCAGCACGAGAAGTTCAACGGTGGTGGCATAGTTACAGACACGAGAGTGGATTTTCGAGAGGAACTTGAAGCGCGATTCCGTTGAAGACTGTCCTATTCCGGCGACAGGAAGGTGGATCCGCTTACGTTGGACCTTGACAAGTTGCGAAAACGTTTCTGTGGCAAAGCAACATTCACTGCCTGAGTCTAGCAGCGCTCTAGCAGCATGTTCCGTCCCATTATCGTCGACTACGATGACTACAGCGGTGGCGAGAAGTACGCTTTTGCGTCCGCGTCCAGCGGAAGCGTAGCTGGCATGCTCGTTGAGGGTTGCTGATACTGAAGCGGATGGTTGTTCGGTTGATTGTTGGCTTGAATTCTCCTTCGGTTGAGGCGATTCGATGACCTTCGAGCTAGTTGCAGCAGAACCTTGGCAAAGCTGAGTGTGATGGTGACCTCTGCATTTACGGCAAGTACTTGATGACGGACATTCCTTAGCCATATGCCCCTTACGCAGACAGTTACGGCACAATTGGTGGCGACGAACTTCCTTTTCCTTCTCATCGACATTGATTCTGGAAAATACACCGCATTGGTACAAAGGGTGATGATCTGAGCAAGCAACACACTTTCGTTGGTTGGTTGGACATGTTCCGTGACTGGCAACCACTCGTTGAACCGGTTTCTTGGAGAAGTTGATTGGTAACGGAGTCGCGGTGGTCTTTCCGATGGTTTGCAGAACCGAAACTCGGCGTTGAATAAAGGTCGTCAGATTCTGGAACGATACGGCGTTGAGTGTTCTTCCCAATCCCTCCGGGTAGTGGGATCTAAACGGGTGCTCAACATGCGGATCAGCAGAATGTCCCAGTACTCCGTTTGCTCCCCGAGCTGATGAAGGACTTTCACGTTAGCTTCGAACTTTTCGACCAGCGAGTGAAGCTCAGAAGCGGATTCCTTTCTGACGGATGAAAATTCGAAAAGCGAGTCGACGTATGACTGCTTTAGGCGTACGGGATTCTGGTAGTGGTCCAATAGTAGATTCCAGGCAACCTGGTAGTTTTTGGCGCTAAGGGCAATAGTTTGCACGAGCTTCAAAGCATCCCCAGAGAGTGACGAGCGAAGGTAGTAGAATTTCTGGATGTTCGACAGTTCATGCGACGAGTGTACCAACGAAACGAAAAGGTCGTGGAAGTTTAACCATTGGTCGAGATTTCCGGCGAAAACTGGCAGTTTTATGTCGGGCAACCTTACATGCGACGACAGAGGGCTTTGCGTGGTAGAAGAAGAAGATGAAGAAGTGCGTGGCGACGTAGGTTCGTTTTTATTTACAGCCAGCAGGAACCCTTTGACCCTGAAGTACGATGTCTCGAACTCGATGCGCTCTTTGAGGTGAGCCTCGATGGTTGCTTCATCCAGCGTTTCAAGCTCGGCTTGTATGGCGTTGAAGTCGTTTCAGATGGCCACGAGGTGCTCCAGTCGGACGGCAACTTCACGTGCACCAGTTTCCTCCTGGTAGCCATCGACGAACGCCTTGATGAGTCCGAACGAGGTTAAGAGGCTCTTCTGCCTCGTCTTCAGCAATTTAATTCGCCGATCGCTGGAAATCGTGGTAGGAACAATTCAATTGGGTGTACAGGATCTGCAAACCACAGACCGCGCAGATCAAAAGGGATGATTTAAGGTGATTGGAAAGCTAATTACCTGATCCAAGGCAAAGCTATGCCTTGTGTAAATTTCCAATCGACGCGAAGCAGGTAACCTCAACCTGGCTGGGCACGTGGTAAAAACCTCCAGTAGGGTAGGCGGATGACCGGAGTTCGACGGTAATCTGGCTCGAAGGACCACTTTGTCGATAGCACAAAGACGAGCAGCAGGTGATGCAGCAGTTCACGGGTGCAGGAAAGTCGGGTTTACCTTGGTTTTCTTTTCAGGTGCCGGTTCCAGATGCAGGTAAGTGCATTAAGCATTCACTAACACTTCTTCTTCTTCTCAAATTACTAACTACTTTATTTAATTGCACTTAATTCACCATAAATTCATTTATTCTTTATGTAACACAATTTTTACTCTAGTTTCACTATCAATAGAACTTCACTGTTTACATTTTGTATCGTTGACGTCCAGGAACCACTCACAACGGCTCGAGTTTTTATAGCTGAGTGGTGATCGGAAGTAATGGTTTCTCCATCTTGCCGTTCCCGAAGGGCCGTTAATGTCAGCCAAAAGTTGTCGGAGTCGGTCGGTCTAACGATGTTCGGGAGGTCGGCAATGGATTTGATGTGTGGGTTGGCAAGTAGATGGCTCTGCGATGTGCATTCGTGTGTCGATATATAATGTTGATGCACGAACAGCATTGATTCTCCATTCTTGGATTATTTGCTAGCAGTGTACAACAAGCTTACCAACAAATCACAAACATGGCATCAAGATCCATCACCTCTACCAGCAAATGAGGGTGTGCCATCTACATCACAGGGCAAGTTTAGCCTCAATAGTTACTTGTCTTCGAGGCTCGGCGAAAGTTCTGCAACGATTCCAAAAAGCAACACCTTAGAAATTAGGCTAAGGAGTCTTCAGCACCAACAACGGGTAGATGCTGATATTCAAGATTTCAGTATCGTGCACTACTGGGCTCAAAAACGCTTTGAAGATTCAGAGATGTGGAAACTGGCCAGGTGTAGTAGACATCCCCAAATCTTGATACAGTACACGAATTTACTACATCAGCAGAAACGTGTCGTACCAGCATACCACTTCATCAGAATTACAGTTCGACTTGTGAATCCGTAATATGACCGATTCACACGGTAAATACAGCACATACTTAAGCCAGGCTGCGAGGCTCTAATTTGCAAACGCAGCATAAGCTGTATATGAACTTTCCTTGTCTTTATATAACATTCACTCATTTACACTAGCGGACTCCAAACCTAAAACCTAATAATAAACACTCTGAGTTGAATCGTCAAAGCGTTCGGTAGTTTTATCCGAAAGTCCGAACGTATCATGGTCCTCAGGTCCAAACGTATCAAGGGTATTTGATAATGTTTTCCAGATTTTAGGATAACCAGAAGCCGCCATCTTGGATTTCAAAATGGCCTTGGACATCGATTTCCGTTCTCTATACGTCACCATGATTCCAAAAATATCCATATTGAAGGGTATTTGATTCAACAATATTTCACAATTATAATGTAACCTGTTTGGGCAACGCGCCACTTTCCTATTCGTACTATTGTTAACATTGTAATGCCTGCTATACCGTATTGTGTTTGTACGTTTATTGTATCGTGTGTGAAATATATTCAATCGTCTCGAAACCACCACCGCGGCTGGTCGGTAGAATATTCGGTCGTCTTTTAATTTAATCTTATACTGATCACAACGCAGTAGGGTCCTATCGTGCGCGATCATAACCGGAAGTCACTATCTTGGATTTAAAAATGATGGCGAACATTGATTTCCGGTATTTAGACGTCATCCTCGTTCTTAATATACCGATATTGTAAGGACAGAAATCAGTTTCCGGCATCTACACTTCGTCCCCGGTCCGAAGGGTGGGAGGTGAATTGTCCGTTGTCCATTATAAAATATATTATTTCGAACTATCATTGATACAGAAAGAATCCCTATCTCTATCATGTGATAGTTCAACTATCAGATGGACCATATATCATGAAAGCTAAAGGAAATGATATTGTTTCTATCTGTCCTATCCCATCATTGAGTCTATCTATCATTTTTTCTATCATGATAGTATCAAAGATGGGATAGGGGTTCTATCATGATAGACTGAGAGAGAATCTATCAGATAGAAACCTATCATTGTGATAGGCCTCTATCTGATAGATGATATTATCACCATTTATCAGATAATTTTGATGCCTGCGCAGCATCCTAAAATCACTACAATATGAAATGTCCATCAAATTCAGACAACTTTTGGATTTTTGTCCGAAATTTGTATGGACGGTGTCCACTGTGCGACGATCACTCAAGCACTTGTCACCGGGTGGATTTCTCGTTTTGGCGTACCGACGCCAGTTCGAATCGTCGCTGTATTCCGAGTTGGTTCACAGCCTTGGAATCAGCCATCTGCAAACAACGGCGTTCCATCCTCAATCGAATGGCATCATCGAACGGTGGCATAGTACGTTGAAAGCGTAAATTCTTTGCCACGACCCGGACCACTGGACCGAACACCTGCCAGTGATCCTGCTTGTTTGTGGACAACCTACAAAGAAGACATCCAAGCATCGTCAGCTGAGATGGTGTACGGAATGACTCTCCGCATACCGTCCAAGTTTTTCGTCGATAACACCACCAATCGCACCAATGCAGATTTTTTTCGTTAAGCTGCGAAAAGCTATGCGTGATCTACGACCCAAGGACACGGCATGGCCTGGAAATCGAGCCGTTTTCATGCAAGCACGTTTTCACCCGCAACGATTCCGTTCGACCGTCGTCATCGTCCCCGTACGATGGTCCATTTGAGGTGGTGAGTCGAACCAGCAAACACTTCAGGATCGACGTCAAACGGCGGTTGAAATTCGCATACACAACTGAGGAGCAACAGCCGCCACACAGTAGCTCTAGTCCCGCAGCTACAACTCCACCGACTAGGCTCACTCGTTCTGGTCGACGAGTCGTCATTCCATTTCGCTATCGCTAGATGGATGTTTAGCAGGGGAGTACTGTAGCATCATCAACGTCGCATCATCGAGGCGACATCATTAATCGACGGTGCAACATCTCGAACCCGATCGGTCCGCAATAAATTTAAACAATAGCCCTTTATTTTGCCTTCTGCACCAGTTTTCAGTAAATACTTTCATTATTACGATCAGCCAAAAGGCATTGGCCGCCTCTATATATAAACCCTGTAGATATGTTTTGATAATATTATTTTGTATCCACTAGAGAAAGTGAAAGTGAAGTCTTTTTCTAGCCCGTGTGCCAAAGATAGCACACAATACCTATTGGGAAAATGTTCTTGTGCAAAAAAGTAAGAGGTTGTATCCAAGATACGACCGTAGATTTGACGTATGATTACGAAAGGTAGTTTTGATGTCACAGCAAAAGTAGATTATATTTTAAATTGATTTCATAACTCGTTATCAGTGATAAAGTTCGATAGGTTGAAATTCAGAAGCAATTTGAGAGTTCTGTTTGTGAGGTGCTCTGTCGATGTCCATGTAGAACAAGCCAATCCTGGGCGATATGTCTTGGATACAAGCTCTTACTCTTTAGTTTACACTTTTTTCCAGTCATTTTTGGTCCTGAAAAGAACCGATGGGTTAGGAGATTGGAAATCAGTTTAGAACAATGCTGTGGAAATTGATCCTCGATGTTTTTGGAGATGATAGCGGTGCGGAAATGAAATATGTATTAGGGAAAACACATCAATCACAGAATCTGAGCCTACCGGACGGTACCTACGTTTATGACTTTAATTTTAAATGATCTTTATTTCTTGTATTTGTAATTTATTTATTTATTTATAATTAATTTATTTGGAGGGAAAAGCCCACAATAGTAAGCACAAAACCTCATCATTTCAGTACCAACAGATAACATGAAATCCTACAGATACATTTGCTTGAACTAAGCACTAAAGCTTGAGCTTGAGCTTGATTGACCGCCCACGGTTGCTACTCTGTTATTGCCAGATCAGCTGTAATTACACAGAGAACCAATAGACGATGCTTGGGACTAGCAATCATCCTCAATGTGTAAAAACTGGTGATCTTAAATTAGGCAATACCAGCGCCGGCCGCGCCCGAACACAGGTCAAGAAAGGAATGGGAAGGATTGTGTTGACATGACACTCGCTTTGATGGAAGCCGAGAACACCTCTGCACTTCCACGAGGAATCACTGGGATGTTGGATAAGAGGGTTGGGTTTGCAGCAGAGTTCGTTTTGGCCTAACGATCGTATAACGCGAAGGAGCTTGGGACTAAACCCACGGTCTTCTGCTCAGTAAGCAAAAACGTTTGCCACTAGGCAGACGAGCACCTTTTTAATCACCGAGTTGCTGTTATTACCATGTAGTCATATTAACAAATAAAACGATTGACGAATCTTGAATGTGGATGGGCCTGAGATATTTATTTTTTTTTATTTTATATAAAGTTTAGTTTTATTGTCAGTGTTTTTACAATTAGTTTTCTATTTCTAGATGAAAATTCAACTCAGCTACATCAATTCTACCGTTACTTCCATTAACAAAGCAGATGTAATTAATACAAAGTTTAAGAATTTCCACACGTTTTGTATTTTCTATTCCTATTAAGGCAGGTCTCACCAGGTCTTCAAATGTGAGTCGTCTCCATCCATCCAAAATGCCTGTTATCCTCTGCTGCAGGACCGTCCAAGCCGGGCCAACACGAGTGCAGGTGCAGAATTTATGGAGGAGAGCCGTTTGATTGTCACAATGTGTGCAGTTCTCGTCCGCCACTCGCTGCATCACAAAAAATAGCTTGCGATGCTCGATCTTCTCATTGACCAGGAGGTACAGTCTCGTCCGCTGCGCTGAAGTGAGCTGCTTTGCCGCAATGTTGCGCCACGTGCGCGGCCAGTTGGTTGTCGGGCTATTACGTTCCACCCTATGCAGGTCGGTTTGGATAACGAAATGTCGGTGGATTTGATCGGCGGAGGGGTTTTGTTGGAATTAGTGAGGAAATTGGGATAAACTAGATAGGATTATTTTGAGGTCAGGAAGATCTATAGAGATTGCTGGGCGGGGATTTACGTGGAGCAGAAGGGATCTAAAATAAGGAAGGGAATCGATCTCACGGATGGTGCCGGTTAATGGCCAACGACTTACATTTTAGTGCTGGTAGATGCAACTTCAGTCCTCCGTCTTCTCTGCTCCGTGCTAGCTGCATCATTGGGACGTGGGCCACCATTCCTCTCCACAGGAAGGTACCCATCGTTGATGTAATTTTCACCGTGTGCTTGGCAAGGGGCGGCAGTATCGACGACAGGTACCATATCCTGGAGGTGCCGACGTGTTCAGCATGATGACTCTTTGGTGCAACGTTAGTGTCCGTAGAGAGTGCAACCACATTTGCTGCGCGAACTTCCCTACCTGTGCATCCCAGTTCAACGTCGTCATCAGGCGGATTGAGTTTGCGAAGACAACACCCAGAATTTTGACTACATTCGCTGTTTGCAGCCACGGGGTGATGATCGCGTTGCCTTCGCAAAACCCAACGTCAATGGAAATAGTCTTCCGCAAGTTCAATTTGGCACCGGCGGCTAGCTCGAAGCGAGTGAACAGACCATTCATCGCCTCGATTTGCCCGACCGATGTGACGATGACGCTGATATCATCCGCGTAGGCCACTAGCAAATCATTTCCGCATGCTTGCTCGAGTCTGACCACCAGTGGGTGGAGGTACAGCACGAAGAGGTGCATGGACAACGGGTCCCCTTGCCGTACCGTTGGATTTCGAAAGGGCGAGAGAGATGCCCATTGATGAGCAGCCGTGAGGTTGAGCGATTGGCAATCTGTGCCAGCAGAGCGATGAGATTCTCGTTGAATCCGAGCTTCCCGGCACGGCGATGGTGACGGAGACTGGCGATCCGATCTTTCAGAGCAAGGGTGACTTGGAAGATGTTTCGCTCGGAGTTAGAGCATTTCTGTCCATCGCTCAGCACGTGGTGGGCTCTCATCACCCGCTCTAGCTTGGTCTTGATAATGCGGGAAAACAGTTTGTAATCGCTGTTGAGCAGCGAGATCGGACGGTAGGATCGTGCCGTGTTGTCTCCTCCTCTCTTTTTAACCAGCACGATAATGCCTTCCACAAATGCGGCGGGAAGATTGCCGGTGAGCGCTTCGTTGAGCAGCAGGTTCAGCTCTCGGTGGATAACGTCGAGCATGCGGTAATAAAACTCTCGCGGAATGCCGTCGCAGCCGGGAGACTTTCTGGGAGCACTTGTTGTTATTGCCGACAGAATTTCTGCCGTGGTGATTTCGCTCGTGCAGGCTTCATTCAGTGGGTCGTTCGGCGGAACAGCTATGTCACAAACGAAGCTGTTGTCGTCTCCACCGTTTGCTTCTTCCGAGTAGAGCTCGGAGAAATAGCCCAGCAAGTGCGCCTCGATCGCTTGCGGTTCCTCGATGTTTGCATTTTGCTCCGTGGCCAGTTGTGTGATGACGGTTCTCTTTCTCCGCCTCTTCCCCAACTGGAATATCGACAGTGGTTCCCCCGCCACGTGCGTTTCGTTGATCCGCATGAACGTATGGGAGAAATTACGCTGCAGTGCCAACAGTTCTCCTTTCAATCGATTGATCGCGGTTATCAGTTCTGGGTGCTGGTAATACCCGTCGTACGCTAACCGTAGCTCCGCATAGAGACGCTGGTGTGCGCTGTAGAATTCGTCGAAAACTTCTCGCGATTTCCACTTGAAGAACGATTTTATTTTAGGCTTAGCGTACGAGAGCCACCATTCCATCCATGACCCGTAGTTCCTGCGTTGGCGGGTCCAATATTGCCACTTATATTGGAACTCCCCAACGTTTTCGTCAGTTAGAAGGTGGGGCCGAAGTGACCAGAATCCACGGCCGTGTTCGTGTCCAAGTTGGGGGAGGCATATTCGGAGTGTCAGCGCTTTGTGGTCGGTGAACGAGCAGACATGCGTGTGTGCTGCTCGCAGGTTATCACAAAAAAAGCTGCTGACATAAATGCGGTCGAGGCTCGATTGAGCATTTCTGCTGACGTAGGTGAAGCCTGTATCGCGTGGACAAAGCTTTTCCCACACATCGTGCAGCTGGAGCTGCTGCACAGCTGTTTTGAGTGAAGGGCTTGTGTTGGGGCTACTTGAATCGCATGCTCGCAGCACACAATTAAAGTCACCAGCCAGAATCACATGCTGTGTCCGATGACGGAGGTAGTAGGTAAGCGTCCCATTAAAGAAATCCTCCCGAGCTGCGAAGGGTCGGAGGAAGCGTAAACGTTGCAAATAGTTGTATCTTGCACTCTCAGCGCAAGCAGTCGGCCGTCCAGACTTCGTTCGACGTGAGTGGCATGGATGTGGTCCTTCAGAGCAATAGCTGTACCTCTTCTCATGTGGTCTACATTGGCGAAAACGACAAAGCCAGGCAAGGATAGGGTTACCATATGGTATCCTAAAGGTGGACATGTCCTCCTTTTTCGATAATTTTTCTACATCCTCCTTTTGCCCGAAAATGTCCTCCTTTTTAATCCTTGCATTTATTCCAGTTTTTTTTTTTCCTCTGTTCGGGACATAAAACCACTGCGACCAGTAATTTGATCTATTGTAGTATATCCCGTGTCCTTAGTTTAGTGCATGTCGTATTACTCCATCACTATTGAGAAATGATGAAGTATTCGGTTTTGATACAGTTGTCATTCTTGCCTTTATCGCAAGGAATCGATTCTAATTGAAAGGTCCCGCTATTTATACCCTTCGGAGTGTTGAAACACCCTCCAAAGGCGCGCCCCTTTGTCAGTCAAAATTGGATTCCTTAGCAAAAAAAAACAAGACATGACACCGATAATGACCATGCATCAGAACCCTAGTCTTAACCACTTCAAACTAGGAAACAACGAATAGAAGATTTGGAATCACATAGGTGAAGACTAACTAACTCATTTTTTCCTTGTTTCAAGATCATCCTCGGTCCACGCAACCCGAGGACTTATCACTATCAACAAGGCATAAAAAGTAATAAGGACTAAGATGTGTTCCTTTGATTACTGTAAAATCCTGTTCCCCTAGTTTGAAGTAGTCAAGACTAGGAATCGGTGGTAGATCTTACATCCCGTAACGTACCACGAAAAGGTGATCTGCCCACGTTACGGGACAAATTCATAAAATTGTTTTCAAAGAGCGTTGTTTGCAGAGCTTGTTTGTTTAACCTCATCTTATCTAGCAAATACCATTCGATGGTGAGACTAGGAGTATATTACAGCTGTCAACCCCCGCACATTTAGGCTGCGATCCATTTGGTAAACTTTCACTTAAATTTGACAGATGGAAAATTTTCAAATAAACTTGCTTATTTCAGACATACCAGGAATCAATTTTGACAAATAATTTCTCGAAAGTTGGACGATGAACAACAGAGGGATCTTCAAACATTATAATTTATTTTCGAAGTATCAGTGAAAATTCATCAAATGTAACACTGCGTTCCATTTTTTTTTGAATTTTTACTTAAATTTGACATTTCGAAAATAAATTACAATGTATTTGTCAAAATTCATTCCTGGCCTGCCACAAAACAGGTCTGGTACAATTGCATGTTTATTTGAAAATTTTCTATCTGTCAAATTTAAGTTAAAATTCATCAAATGGATCACAACTACACAGATTGAGTTGCTTCAGTACCGCGGGTGTCCATGTACGGGCGAAAGCCTTCAACCGTATGGACGCCCACGATACTGAAGCAACTTGTCAGCTGGGGCCTTAGCGGCCATATCATCCATTTCGTCCAAAATTTCCTGACTAGCCTCGGTAGGTAATACCAAATCCCGCACTTTCTGCAAGGAAACTGGCGTTCCCCAAGGTTCAATGATCGCTGTCACTTTGTTCCTGGTAGCCATGAACAGTGTCTTCAAGCGGTTACCAGCGAACATCTGCATTTTCGTGTACGCAGACGACGTTCTAATCGTAGCCACAGGTCAAGCTCCGGGACGAACGAGGATTAGAGCCCAAGCAGGGGTTTCCGACGTAGCCAGATTGGCCGCTTCGAAAGGTTTTCAGCTGTCTGTTGAAAAAAGCGCTAGGTGCCACGTTTGCCAGTATTGACATCTGGTATGTGGGCCTTCCATAAAGATCGGTAATAAAGCTATCCCATTGAAGAAAACTGTGAAACTGCTGGGGGTTGTCATTGATCGGTCGCTCAGTTTTGGGGTCAAGGCCAGCTGTGGCAGCAGGATCATCTTCATCCGCACAATCTCCCGTACCCACCGGTCCAACAACAGAGAAGTACGTTTTCGTGTTGCCCGGGCCATCGTAGACAGCCGGCTGATGTATGGACTCGAGCTGACCTGCATCGCCACCGACAAGGCAATACAAAAACTCGCTCCGGTGTACAATAGCTACACGCGCATCATCTCCGGTCTCCTATCCTCGACGCCAGCCGATGCCAGCTGTATCGAAGCCGGCATTCTCCCTTTCCGGTACCGCATCTATGCAGCCATTTCCAACAAAGCCGCTGCATTTTCAGCAAATACCGCCGGAAACGACAGAATCTGCCTCCTTAGCGAGGGGACAGAGTTCTCCGTACAATCGCAAACGCAGAGCTCCCCCAGTGGCCAAGATACACTGGTACGGAGATAAGAGTTGGCAATTTCCCACACCAAACATCGACAGCCGGATAAAGGAGAGGTTCAGAGCCGGGGACAATTCCGTAGCCCTTAGGAAATCGGTAGCAGAGTTGACCGGATTGTATCCAAACTACATGCATCGTTACACGGACGGGTCAAGATCGAGAGCTGGATTCGGAATGGGAATCGCTGGTGACATTTCCTCAACGAGTAGAAGTCTGCCAAAACAATGTTCGGTGTTCTTGGCAAAAGCAGCGGCTATTCTTCATGCCGTCACGGTTCCTGCGGATCGCCCAATCCTGATCCTGTCGGACTCCCACAGTATTATTTAAGTCCTTTCGTCGGAGGTCCCGGTCCACCCCTGACCTACCCGGGTCAGGCCCATCTGGTCCTCGGTACTAGCACAAGGTACCGATGCTGGACGTGAAGAGATGGGTCACTTGCACAGCGCAGACAGTGTGGGCAACGGAATGGTCCAGTGCCAGACTTCCGTTTATTAGAAAAATTAAATTAAATAAAAAATAAATAAATAAAACAACAGATTGAATCCAACAAGTGTTCAATTTTGACGTTCTGTTTCTATGAGATTTTAGGTATTCCAAGTATAAATATTCAAATCGACGTATCTGATTTTACAAACAGTCACTTCGGTTTCAATCAGCGATGACGTGTATCTTGATTTTTGTACATTATAAAATTTCAGATGGTTTTAAGGCTGTAAATCTGTAGTTTTCATGCAAATAAGCTAGACTAGATCATTTCCAAGTATCAAAAATTAATTATGAGGGCTAGTTTGATGCATTTTTCAGAAGTATAACGAGAAGATGAATTGAATTAATAACTAAAGAGCCTGAATTTATAAAGAGGCGACATCTTATCCATTTGACAGGTCTTCTGCTCGATTGGAATGCCTTTTCCTATGACTTTGACAGAAAATCGATTGATCCAATTTTGACATGTCGTCTCTTTATAAATTCAGCCTCTTTATAAATAACCACTACAAGTTATGAACAATCTCAATTGAACCTTTGAAAATCATGAATTTTGTGATAGCGCACATATTATTAAATCATTTAATAAAAACTCATTGTCCTCCTTTAATGTTAAGAAAAGGAATAATTGTCCTCCTTAATCTCCAAACCTCAAGTGAAATGTTCTCCTTTTCAAGTTTTTGATATGGTAACCCTAAGCCGAGCTGCTCGTTTTCAACCTCTTGCAGACACACTATATCGAGGTTTTGGCTACTGATGAAGGTTCGGAGCGCATTTAGTTTTGTAGGGTTCGTGATGGTGCCGATGTTGATGGAAGCAACGTTGTAGGATGTGAGAGCCATTTATGGGAGCTTCTCTCCACCCCGCTCTTCGTCCTCGCTGGTCCGGCGCGGTTTCTTTGCTCGGCGGTCGGCCCTGTCCCGCCTGCTACTCGTGGATGTCGAAGATTCGTCGGTTTCGTTGCCATTCCCGCTCTTGCTCTGCGATCGCAGCGCGTGTGGGGGCTTCTTGAACAGGTCAACCGTAGCCGTGCTGGTGTTGACTGGTTGGGCAGTTACCGATGGCACTCGTTGCGACGACGACATTTGCGCTAGTAGTGGTTGCGGACACAGGGACGCTACAGCTGTTGCGGCCTGGCTACTACTCTGCGCATTCGTGTCCGTCTGCTTCGGCAATTCGGAAAATGCACCCAATGTTGCCGTTGGTGGTGCGGTAGGTTTCGGCTTGACTGGTTTCGGACCAGCTGGTTTTGGTTGCGGTCGTGGACCCGTTTGCTTCGTAACGTTAGCGTAGCTCTTCTGGACCAGAAGCTTTTTGTTCTGGACACATGATATGCCAGTTTGGGCTTGCTCGTGACAGTGGCGACAGGATTGAAGCTGTCCCTTGTAAACGATAAGCGCTCGTTCGCCGTCGATGGTGACCCACGAGTCAATATTTTTCTTCACGAGCATTCGAGCAGACCATATGCCGTGCGAAATACCACCGAAATCGTAGCCTTCACCCCAAATTAGCTCGCGAATCGATAACACCTCACCGAACGCGCTACCACTTTCTCTTCGGACACGTCTTCGGGCAGGTCATGCACCTTCACTTCCACACTACCATCTTCCATGGTAATACGAAGCTTGTGCTTCTTTCCGTCCAGTTCAACTTCGTGCTTCTCGTCATGATTGTCAACGATTTTTTGTGCTAACGCCAGGTCATTGACCACCGCGGTGGCACTGTAGTCTCTGCACGTCTTCTTTCTTCAGGCCGAGCACTGAACGGCAGAAGCCGTGCACTTTCTCGAACGACGGTTTCACGGGGAAACTCGAATAGTCAATCTTGAAAGTGTTTTCACGCCTCATCGCGGACAGTGCACACGCGACGCGGCACGATACGGATAGCAAAGCGAAAAAATATCTTCAACGGCTTGACTTTTGAAATAGCGCTAAAACGACAAGAAAAATACGTCCGCGCGTCTCAGAAGCTGAGCGATAACTAAGATTAGACTCATGATGTTCTGCTCAGTAAGCAAAAACGGTTGCTCTAAGGCCACCGAGCCCCTCATATCACATAATACCGGTGCTCAAATTTTTGTATCCATTCAAACCCGGAACCAACGACAACAACGAGTTTCGCAAAATACACGATACACAAGCGATTTTACCATAAATTTTTTTGATATGTAAGGACCTGGGATCGCGTTTTTCTGCTCAGTAAGCAGGCCACTGTAACGGACGATCTTTCAAATCCGAAAACTAAAAACTACGAAAAAGTACTTAGGCCTTCATTAAGTTCCACTTTCACGCGACGTTCAAATGTTTCAATTTGATCTTTACGTATTGTTCAGGCTATAAATAGGCCCTTTTCAAAAGAGACGCGAGAAATACGCACAATCGTCACCTACCTCGCAAAACTGGTTCCAAACGACAACAAAGGCATAAGCAACGATGGATTGTTGAACTTTGCTGGCTGGTGTAGTGCACAGAAAAAAAAATGTAATATCGATCAACGTAATTCAAGCTGATGTATGAAATAATGATGTAATTGTAATTTTTGTAATTTATCAGCACACACCCTGGCCGACCGCTGTAAACCAATCTGCCGTTAAGCGAGTGTGTACCTACTGAAACCTGGTCGTAGGCCTATGCTAGACCGTATAGCATAACGACCTTCTTCCACTAGCAGGCCTGTTTCTGTTTGCACAGACAGTCCCACTAGTTTCCGATACATTTATAGGGGATAGTAGAAGATTAAAAGAATGGAGAAAAGTTATAGAGGCTTTTTTGTTGTTGTTTTGCTGAAAAGAGAGAAACAGAACTATACGAAATTACACCTGCTGAAAAAAGATAAGTCTATTATTTTGGTTAGTGATCGTTTGGATTTGGGTCACCCCACGTTGTTTTTAAGGGTGATACGGTCAAAATTTGGTCAAGGGAAAACGCGTGTAAATCGGTGAAATCGTTTATTTAAAAAATCAAATTAAATTTCTTTTTCAATAGTTGAAGATGCTAATTTCAAATAACAGACTGTAGTGGTAATTTTTATACGATAGATGGAGTAGATGAAAGCATAGAGTTGATAGTTCCGTTAGAGTACGGCAGTGTGAAGATTGTATATAGATATTAGACAAGCGAGCTAGGACAACTTTTAAGGAAGGCACAAATCGGTTTTTTCATCTCTCTTTACCAAACTCCCCCTTTGGAGAGGGATGGTGAGGGGTGTCCCCCCCCCCCGCCACCAAGTTCAATTAGTATAAAATTCAGGAAAAATATTCAGTTAGGCTTCCGCTTTCCCAAATCCGAATTGCCGGGCCTTACGCTTGACCCCTGCCATCAGATTTTGTACAGCCACCTTGTCCACCTTCTTCGCCGCAGAAAGCCAGTTTGCCTTGAACTGCTGCTCGCCCTTAGCAGTTTTTTTGGTCTTCTTTAGGTTCCGCTTGACAATAGCTCATTGTTAATCATTGTGTGCATTTGTGCATTTTTACTGAACATTTCAGCTGATTTCATGGTACTTATTAACTTTTCTACAGCAGCTTTTTCGATGATATATGGTAAAATAACACTTCAAAATGGTGCAAAGCGGTGCATACTAAGGAGCATTTTCAAATGTTTAATGTACAGTTTTCTCAATTTTAGGGAGCGTACTTTAAATATTTACTGAGCATTTTAAGATTTTTAACGTATTTTGATCAATCATTTAAGAAGCAACCCGATCTATTTTAAGGAGATTTTTTTTACTTATTAAGGAACATCGTCATTGTTTAATGATTCATTTACCTTTTTACCATTACCTGACCGTAGAAATTGTGTTGCTGTATCTCACGTTGGTTTGGTAATGCCAGGAACCAAGATTGGAATGTTGTCAGGACAATTTAGGTTATTTGCAGGAACGCACGATGTTGCATCTCTCTGGAACGAGGCTGGCAGATGATATTGTGTTGCTGCATCTTTCCGCAATTGATCAATTGCAGGTAACAATGAAGATATGTTGTCTGCAACATGTGAAATATTTGAGGGCGGGGCAATATCCGAGCTAGCTTCGGTAGGACATATAGCTTGAGTTATGTTACCTGCACAAATGTTGTTTGTAGCAGTATCCGAAGCATTCCCAGGCTGATTAGAGGAGACTAAGCGGTCCGGCATGCTGGATGTGGCAACAGTAGATGGTGGAGATATAAAACAGCAGCACCAGTCGTTGTAGAATTAATGCAAACATCAGCGGTAGTGGCAACTGTTTTGTCTTGTCTAACGTTGAACGACGCTAGCACTGAAGAAGGGCTGCTATAACGATCATGATTGTTCCCAGAGTTTTGATCGGCAACGTCAGCAAGAGCATTGAACTCGTTTGTAAAATCAAACTGCAGTTTGTCCAATTCATTCACGAAGTTACGACTGTGATCCTTGCTGTGATCATCATGTACGTCTTGGGAGTACGGTTGAAACGATGAATTATTCGGACGAATAGGATCTTGTCCAAATGCACGGCAAAGTAACTGTGTGACTTCGATCTGGCGTCCAACCAGGCGTATTACGGACAAAATTCGCTCCACGATAAGGCTGAACGAAAAATTGGCTGCAGATTGATCGGGATCGGTAGTATTACGGAAAATAAGGCACATCCAAACAGGACAATAACGAACGAATTTGAACTGGTTGGTGGTCAATCCAGCGCATTTTAGATGGAATGATTTCTGGCATCTCGCACAATTCAAGCAAGGTGATGCGCAACAATTTTTAGTCTGCACCATTGTTGACAAATGCGACGCAGTTCAACGTTAAATTAGGTGGAGAATGAAATGCGTCAAAATGTAGGCAGCGTTCAGATCGAAAGCTTCATTTAATCATTTTGTCAAGCTTCTGCATTCATGTTCCATCAGATGTCACTGCTGTTGTTTGCGGTGACATCTTTCGGAAACTACACACAATCTGTTTTCCTATAATTGTTCACAGAGGACACTGCAGTGCAAAACATGTCTGGTACCTCTATATATGCATTTAGATTAATATCCGAAGTCCCTCCTTTTTTACACATTCTGCACACAAAAAAGCTCACCCATCACAGAATTTCCCGCCGATTTTAATGTATGGGGTGGGGCATAAAGTATCTTTTGCGCAGAATATTTAAAAAGGAGGGAATTAAAATGTTAAAGTAAATGCATATATAGAGGTTCCAGACATGTTTTGTAGTGTCAGGTACTCTATTTTGTAATCTGTGAAAGGGAAATCACAAATCGAGCGTCAACAAAAAACCTGCCTTGTTGAGAGATTGAGGTCGTGAGAGCAAATTTTCTCTCTCAAATTTGATTTTTTTGGCTCTCTGGGAACTGGTAGTAAAGCAGGTAAAACTGTATGGAGAAAAATCCTTTTTATTTAATTATAGCTTATTTAACAATAATTTCCGGGAAAAAACTGAACGACAAAGTCCCTGACTTATTTCTTTAGATTGTCGTTCACTTTTTTTGACCTGAATATGCACCAAAAGCGAACTATTTCCACTTTTCTCAATTTCCATATGGGGATTTTTATCACTTCCTACCAGCGGAACAGCGCCATCTCTGTGGAAAATGGTCGAACAAAATGATTAATTAACGAACAAGCTTCTGAAGTTTGCTGGAAGATGGCGTAGAAATGAGAAGAAAAGCGCGCGTATTGGTGTATTATAACAGCATGAATGCAATTGGAGCACTTTACACAATTTCGCAATTGTTTTAATATGCACGAAAATAACTTAACGCGACACACTAACAAGCATTAAAATTTATATTTAAGCCGACACTTTCCACTACAAAAAACGATAATAAGTCGCGGTATATATAAACTAGAGTCGGTGTATAATGAGCCACGCCAAGAGAAAAACAGTTGAACTCGCATCACGGTTTTCGAAGATTCCCTTTCTTTTAACTTGGCAACAGAGGACTTCTGCATCAACTTCAAATGACTTTTAGCGAGGAAAAAAATTAACGGCTGTAAAAAATCATTATATCAGTGATTTTGTCGAACTATCTTAAATAAAAATAGTAGAAATTGTCATTACTGATCGTTACAAAACGTATCGCATGACAAATGTAATGCTCACTGCGTGTATATGACCATTTCTTCGATTATATTTTATATTGATTTGCAATACCTTTCGTGGACCTTTCATAGCAACGTAATGCTTGTTTACTTTGCACGATAGGTAGCCGGTTTGACAGCTCAATAGGTAGACTTGGCTTCACTCTTGGCGTGACTCATTATACACCGACTCTAATATAAAAAAACAAAATGCACACATAGCAGTGTTGCCTATCTGTCAAATCATGTCATAATCAGCAAAGGCGTTAAGGTATCGTTGAAGTTTGTTCGTTATTTCGCGAGGCATCCTTCCTTTGACGGCTATTGCGGTATCATCTGCGAACAGGAAAAACACGCATCCTTCTCCGAGGGAAGGAATGTCGGAAGTGTAGATTCTGTAAAGCAACGGGCCCCACAGACTGCCTTGCGGGACTCCTGCTGGGATGGAAAACGTGTCTGAAAGACAACCATTCAACTATACCTTAAACGACCTTTGCTGTAATGGGAAGTTTAAGATACAATGATTGTACACAAGTCCGTCAAGCCAAACATTGTCAAACGCCTTTTCGACTTCTAGCAAGGCCATGGCTGTGGACTTGGATACAGCTATGTTACTTCGGATATTATTCATCACCCGTACTAGCTGGTGATTGGTGGAGTGCCCCTTTCTGAATCCAAACTGTTCCGGTAGGAGAATATTGTTTTCCTCGATAAACTTGAGCAAACGATTGACCATGAGTTTCTCGAACAATTTGCTCAGCACTGAAAAGGGGCTGATTGGTCTGTAGCTTGAAGGCAAAGTTGGATCCTTACCGGGTTTGCGGATTGGTATGATTTTTGCTACTTCAAATGCTTGGAAAGTATTGCAGTTCCAAGCATACCCAGGAGCCTTCATGTTCTTGGTAAATTTCAGCGCTGATTTAATTGGTTGTACTGTAATCTTTTTCACCGGAGGCACGACACAAGGGAGAAGGGGACATCTAGGTTTTGAACGCATTGCGTCACCTGATCATCGAGCGGACTTTGGATAGTCGAGCCAGGCAAATGGGATGAAGCAATAGGTAGTCTTCACCTTGAATTACTACAGAGTTGCTAGAGCTTCATTGCAGTTCCCATATTTTGTGCATGGAAATTTTCAGGAAGGTTCAGCGACCTTCTAGGAAATTCTGCGAACTATAGGGAGCTGTAGTGCATTTTAGGAAAGTATTGCAAACTTTAAGTAATCTCCTCCAATAAAGCAGAGAAATTCAACAACTTTCAGATAAGTTCATTGAACTTCAGGGAAATTCTACAAACTTCAGGATAATTATTAAAACTTTAAAGATGTGCTTCGATCTTGAGAGAAGCTTTATAAACTTCAGGAAAATTCTGCCGACTTCAGGGACGTTTTGTGAGCTTCTGGGGAGTTAAATGTCGTTCTGGTAAGTTCTACGAACTTCAAGAGAGTTTTGTGAACTATAGCAACATTATATGAATTTCAATTATACTCTGCAAAAAGTTCTTTAAACGTGAAGAAATTTTGGCAAATTTTAGGATGGACTGTGAACCACAGGGAAAATTTAATAACGTTAGGAAAGTACTGTAAATTTTAAGAATTATCTGAGAATTTCAGAAAAAAAGGCAAAATCAGAGACGGTCAAAGAACATCAAGAAAGTTCCAGGAAATCAAGGAAAAACAGGGCTTTGAATTTGAATGTAACTTCTATAAGCTGTTTCATCGTTGGGTGAACAACTCCCACTCTATGTCTTAGAAAACAGGTATAGCAGAAATAATTTCTTGTGATATCTCTTTCTCTTTTACGCTTCCCTTATGAAATGTGATCGAGAGCATGAGCAGGGTAAAAATGAAAGTTCGCCACCTAAAAAATGTCGTGAATACGACTCACGCATGTTACATTGCCGTTGACCGGTATAAAAATGGGTGCAGTTTATGAAAATTGAGGTTTACAAATATCCAGAAGAAAGTTGTTAACAAGAAGTTCAAACCAAACTCGACAGTCAAAGATGTGCGGGTTTGTAGATATTTGTTAGAAAAAAGGATCGCAGAAAAAAAGCAGCTTTCTCCTAGGAAACGTCATGCATGTAGTGAAAACCACTTTGTCGCCAAAAGCAGGCAACAAACTGGCCGAGATTATTTTTGTAAACGTCGCAGGAAGACCAATGGACTTAAATTTGAAACAGTCGGGAAAAAAATTCTAAGATTTCTCACGAAGATTTACTCAGCTTTAAGAAAGATCTTAATCTGAGTGCTAATAGGTTTAGTGTGTAGCAGTTATCTTTATAACTTTATATTTGACTAAACTTGTCATATTACAGACGCTAAAAAATGGCTAAACTTATGAGATATACCGGCTATCAAACAGCCTTGCCTCAAATCAGCTATGAGGAAAGACAACGCAGTTGGGTGGCTGCCGACTCGGCATACGCAATTTGGATTCGCTGGTCGCCATTGTAGGTGCTTGATAAATGCCATTGCCTGATAAACGTGCAGTTTTTCAAGGATGAAATTTTGATCATCAGCTAACGAAAAACAACACATCGCTGATTTTTTATATGTTGTGTAAAAAGCCTAATATTTTAAGGAAAAATATAAATACATATTGCAACCTCTATCTACAAACCATGAAAACTATAATAAACGAATATAATCAATGTTTTCAATATAAAATCCCAGTTTTACACGAATTTTTAATTACCTTTCATTTAATATTTTGATCTTTGAAATTAGCCCAGTTATGAAATTAGGCAGTTATAAATTAAAAAAAGAGGCATTTAAAAAATAAAATAAAAAATAAACGATTTTTTGGACTACTCTAACGTTGAAATGATCGTTGGTTGATGACACAAAATAAAATAAAAATATTTTGCGATAAGGAATAAAATTACAATGACTGAATAATGGTAAATTTAGAGAATACGCAATTGTATAATTATTTTATTAATTTAAACATTATGATATCATGACAAAGATACGATATCTAACGGTACCGAAAAGAAAATCTTACTTTACCAGTATTTTGGCAACTTTAGTCCCATTTTGAATAATTTTCAGCTGAATTTGTTTCGATCCGTAACAGTTTTGTATCATCAATAGTTCGTATACGCCTTTGCAAACGACTAAGTATACTTAAAATCACTTTTTCTCTAAAAACCCAAGATGGAATATTTTAAAACCATCCCAGATTTGATTGTTAGGAGCAATGCTAACATCTTGTGAAGAAAAATATGAGGTACATCAATGTTGCAAAAAAAGTGCCTTCAGACATAGCGTGCACCGGTTGGTGGTCGGAGCTGAGATCGTTGTGCGCCTCCGGCTTGGATAGTCCGATGTTTGACAGGAATAAGTCCAGGTTGGAGGGAGTGTATAGTCCATATTGTGCGTGGTCGAACAATAGACATCCGTTCCGATTCCGCTGGTAGTTGCACCAAGCTTCAAGGCGGGCATGCAGGTCACCCCCAACGATGAATCGGGAGCTAGTACGAGTGATGGCGGTCAGGTCTTGAATTGGATTCCTAGTCCGTTGCTTGCGGTACACTGACGTGGGCAGTAAAAACAGCAATAAACCAGACGTTGCCAGTTGGTAATTCCACCTCCACACTAACAGCCTCGATGATAGAAGTGCCGATGTGTGGCAGAGTGCAGAACCTGATTCCCTTTCTGACGATGACCGTCGATGCTATGCTTGCGGAGGAAGTCGGCTCTTACAGATTAAGAATTCCAGGTAGCGATGGTTAGTGGCTTAGACACCATACTGGATGATGAACTTACCGAGCATGGATGTGGTCGGGCTTGTAGAATACCGGTCATGTTGACGAAAATTTCCATCAGTTCATCCGCTGAAAACGGATCGGGGTTGTTGTTTTGCATTGTTGGTTGCAGTGTTCGGAAAATCATTCTCAAATCTCATTCATTGAGTCTCCCTGCAAGAATAAACTCGCGTGCGAATGTGGCAATGCATATTCATGCACTCACAACGCCGAAAAATCATTCCAGCTTTAAACTCATAAAAACCACTCAAACGTCAATTGATAGCATGCTCATGCATGTTGTATTAGTTTTCCAACCTCTGCTGCACAAACAAGAGTGATAACAATTAATAGCGCCGACATATAAAGAAATGGATTTTTGAACATGAAAACTCAGCGGTGATTTTGGCGACGTTGAGTTTTGGCAGGCAAAACTCATAGGCGCATAAACTCATGCATGAGATTTGAGATTTTGAGTTTTTTAGAACACTGGTTGGTTGTCTCCCGAATCCAGTGATGGATTTTTTTTCCCTTGATTTGTTTTCCGTCGATCTTGTTTTCCGTGCTGATCACCAATGCTACCGACGCCACACCTTGACCCTACCTATTGACCCATCAACTCATGAACCGGGGATCAACGGCTTTACTTCCCTTGCGAAGGCAGGCGTGATCTGAGATGTTATGCTTCAGAACATCCCGGATTGAACCGAGGCCTGTTGGGGTGAAAGGCCATCACACTTACCACTACACCACCGGTGCCACTTAATCCAGGGGGATGGAGAGCTTTGTCCAGCAGAAGATTCAGACATTTCTTGAGGGGAGCAGATCGCACCCGCGAATTCACTTGTCTGTGAAGAGGCGGAAAGTCCTCCGCCCTGAAAACTGGAGCCTTATCCTTCCTTCGTCCTGGTTGATTGTTGGTGGATGCCTGTTTTCAGATGCGCTTGAAATCCTCGCGTTTAGGGCACTGCTTGTTGGATCCTTAGTGAGCACCATCACATTTGGACGCCCCAGCTTCATCCGCAGCACATTCGTAGGTCACGTGGTTTTGAGCGCAATTGCCACAGCGTGGCTTAATTTTGCAGTTTCGGGTGCCATGTCCAAAGTTCAGACACCGTTGGCACTGAGTCACAAAGCGATGGCCGCCACGATATGGCTCCCAGCGGACGATGATGGAATTGACTGAGCGGATGGCTTTCAGCGCGTTGAGTGTCACCGTTCCCTTTTGGAAGGGTACCAGGAAAAGGCAATCCGGATACGCCCTCACATTTTCGTCCTTCCATGTCATCCGATAAACGGCACTTGGTGCCAGCTTGTACCGGTCCCTGATTTCATGTTCGATAAACTTCGGATTGAAGTTTGGTAGGCCCCTGATGACGACCTTGAACGGATCAAATCTCCCAAATTTAAAAAAAAAAATACGGTATTAACACTCCGAATACGATGCCTCCGAAAAACGTGTAACGGCAAGTTTGCAATGGCACAACTTAGCCATTTCTTAATGAATTTCAAAAATTATGGTACCTTTAGAATTCCTAGGGTTTCTAGATGACTTTGATTGCAAAAAACTTGAAAATAGAGTCGTCTACTTTTTTAAAAAGCGAAAAGAGTTGTTACACGTTTTTTTGAAAGGTGTGTTTGTAGGGTTTTACAAGTGGTGCAAGATCTGTAATTTAGATTAATGGGCACAAATGTTCACAATTAGCCAGAATACAGTCATGGTTCCTATATATGGATCCTGGAGACAACGGAACGGTCCTCGAAAAATCCGGAACATCCGTAAAAATGGTCAATCCATGATCCTGATCCTAGAGCTCTGCGGTTTTTTTGAAAACATTAGGAACTGTGATATAAACAAATATTTGGGGTCGTGACATAAACATGTACCTGGATGTCCATAGGACCGTCCTCCGGAAGATCCGGAACATCCGTAAAAATGATCAACCCATGAAACTGATCCTAGAGCTACGCGTTTTTTTTAACATTAGGATCTGTGATATAAGAATGAATTTGGGTCATGGACCAAGATGGCCATCGGACCACCAGCGGAAGATCCGGAACATCCGTAAAAGTAGTAAATCCACGATCCTGATCCTAGAGCTCCGCGTTTTTTTTTGTAAACATTAGGAACTGTAATGATAGAAAGAATTTGGGCTTGTGACATAAACATGAACCTGGATGTCCATGGGACCGTCCTCCGAAAGATCCGGAACATTCGTGAAAGTGGAAAATTAACGAAACTGATCTTAGAGCTCCGTTGTTTTCTTGAAAACGTTAGGAACTGTGATATTAGAATGATTTTGGGATCGTGACATAAACATGGACCCAGATGGCCATCGGAACGTCCTCCGCAAGATCCGAAAAATCCGTAAAAGTGGTCAATGTATGGAACTGATCCTACAGCTCCACGGTTTTTTTTTTTCGAAAACACTTGGAACTGTCATATATAAATTAATTTGCAGTCGTGACATAAACATGTACCCAGAAGGCCATGGGACCGTCCTCCGCAAGATCTAGAACATCTTTAAAAATGGGCAACCCTTGAAACTGATCCTTGAGTTCTACGGTTTTTTTCGAAAGCATGTGGAACTGCGATATAAGAAATATTTTGGAGTCATGACATAAGCATGGACCCAAATGGCCATGGGGCCATCCTCTGGTAAGTCCAGAACATCCGTAAAAGAGGTTAATCAATGAAACTGATTCTAAACATTAGGAACTGTGATATACACACTTAGAAAAAATCATGTAAATTTAGGTGCTCTGAGACTGACATATACGAGCGTCAATTTTGACATAAAATTGAGCCATAACAGACGCGCAATTCAACTCAATCAAACGTACTTTTCGTCGAGTAACGAACTTTTCAGTTTCGGAGCACTTAATTTTACATGACATGTTTGTTTACGTCTCATCTTTTATGTCAAATATGGATTCCGTCACGTGTAAAATTAGTTATTTCTAAGAGTGTAAGAATGAATTTGTGATCGTGACTTAAACATGTACCCAGATAGCCATGGGACCGTCGTCCGGAAGATCAACAACATCCGTAAAATGGTTACTCCGTAAAATTGAGAGGTGGAAGCATTACTATGGCGAGCACCTCAATGGTGATGCAGCAGAAAACGAAGGTGGCACGACAACAGACCTTGGAGCACGTGCAGGAGACGACAGGCTACTGGCCCCTGATCTTCAAGAAGTTGAGGAGGAGATCGGTCGACTGAAGAACAACAAAGCAACTGGTGTAGATCAACAACCAAGTGAGCTATTAAAATACGGTGGTGAAGCACTGGCTAGAGCGCTGCACTGGGTAATTGCCAAGATTTGGGAGGAGGGGATATTACCGGAGGAGTGAAGCAAGGTGTTGTATGTCCAATCTACAAAAAAAGCGAGTTGGATTGCTGCAACTACCGCGCGATCACACTGCTGAGCGCCGCTTACAAGGTACTCTCCCAAATTATACGCCGCCTGTCACCATTTGCAAGAGATTTCTTGGGCAATACCAGCAGGAATTCATGGGTTCATATTCGCGATTTGGCAGGTTCTGCAGAAATGCCACAAATACAACTTGCTTACACATCATTTGTTCATCGATTTCAAATCCGCATACGGCACAATCGATCGTGATCAGCTATGGCAGATTATGCCCGAGTACGGATTTCCAGATAAACTGACGCGATTGGTCAAGGCAACGATGGATCGAGTGATGTGCGTTGTTCGAGTATCGGGGACACTCTCGAGTCCCTTTGAATCTCGAAGGGGGTTACGGCAAGGTGATGGACTTTCGTGTCTGCTATTCAACATCGCGTTAGAAGGTGTGATCAGAAGAGTTGGAATAGACACGAGTATCAAGACAGCTTCTTGGCTTCACCGATGACATCGACATCATGGCACCGAACTTTGAGACGAAGGCGGAAACGTACATCAGACTGAAGGCTGAAGCTAGGTGGATTGGACTTGCCATCAACACGTTAAACACAAAATACATGAAACGAAGAGGTTCTAGGGAAGACAATGTTAGCCTCCCACCCCGAGTTCAGATTGACGGTGACGAAATCGAGGTGGTCGATGAGTTCGTGTATTTGGGCTCACTGGTGACCGTCGAAAATGATACCAGCAGATAATTTCAAAGACGCATTATGGCAGGGAATCGTGCCTACTTTGGACTCCGGAGGACGCTCCGGTCGAATAAAATTCGCCACAAAGTTGACTATCTAAAAGACGCTGATTAGACCGGTGGCCGTCTACTGCCACGAGACCGTGACTATACTCGTGGAGGACAAACGCGCCCTTGGATGACGGAACGTGGAGGAAGCGAATGAACCAAGAATTGCACCAGCTGTTGGGAGAACCATCCATCGTTCACATTGCAAAAATTGGGCGACTACGGTAGGCTGGGCATGTGGTAAGAATGTCGCACGACGACGCAGTGAAAATGGTTTTCGAAAGCGCCCCAACAGGAACAAGAAGAAGAGGCGCGCAGCGCGCAAGGTTGATCGACCAAGTAGAAGGTGATCTGCGGACCCTTCGCAGACTACGAGGCTGGCAAAGTCTGGCCATGGATCGAGTAGAGTGGAAACGACTTCTTCGGACAGCAGAAGACAACAAGGCCTTAGCTCGATTGCAAGCCATAAAATTGATCCAAGAACGAAAAACCGTGGAACTGTGATATTAGAATGAATTTGGAGTCTGAACATAAACATGGAACCGAATGACCATGGGACAGTCCTTGGGAAGATCCGTAAAAATGAACCTGGATGGCCATTGGAACGTCCTCCAGAAGATCCTGATCATCCGTAAAAGTGGATCATCGATAAGACTGTGAAAAAACCGTGGTTTTTTTTCGAAAACTCTTGGAACTGCGATTTAAGATAGAATTTAGGGTCGTGACATAAACATGGATCTGGATGGCCATGAGACTGTCCTCCAAAAGATCGGGAACATCCGTAAATTTATCATACTGAGAAAATGATCCTAGAGCTCTGCAGTTCTTTTTTAAATACTGTGATATAAGAAACCTCTGGATCACTTTTACGGATGTTCCGTATCTTCTGGAGGACGGTCCTATGGCCATCCAGGTCCGTGTTTTTTTAATCTTTATTAAGGAGACTTTCAGCCCTTGGCTGGTTCGTCTCCGGTACGTGTTTATGTCATGACCCCGAATTCTTTCTTATAACACATGCTTTCGAAAAAATGTAGAACTCTAGGATCAGTTTCAAAGGTTGACCATTTTTAAAGATGTTCTAGATCTTGCGGAGGACGGTCCCATGGCCTTCTAGGTACATGTTTATGTCACGACCGCAAATTAATTTATATATGAAAGTTCCAAGTGATTTCGAAAAAACCTTGGAGCTCTAGGGTCAGTTTCATACAATGACCACTTTTACGGAATTTTCGGATCTTGCGGAGGACGGTCCGATGGCCATCTGGGTACATGTTTATGTCACGATCCCAAATTCATTCTAATATCGCAGTTCCTAACGTTTTCAAGAAAACCACGGAGCTCTCGGATCAGTTTCGTGAATTTTCCACTTTCACGGGTGTTCCGGATCTTTTGGAGGACGGTCCCATGCCCATCAAGGTCCATGTTTGTGTCACGACCCCAAACTCATTCTATCATCTCAGGTCTTTGTGTTTTTTTTTCAAAAACTGCGGAGCTCTAGGATCATTTTCATTGTTTGACCACTTTCACGGATGTTCCGGATCTTCCGGAGGATGGTACTATGGACATCCAGATTCATGTTTATGTCACAAGCCCAAATTCTTTCTATCATCACAGTTCCTAATGTATTCAAGAAAACCACGGAGCTCTAAGATCAGGATCGTGGATTTACTACTTTTACGGATTGGAGGCGAACCAGCCTAAGGCTGAAAGCCTCCTAAATAAAGCTAAATAATAATAGTAATACTTTTACGGATGTTCCGGATCTTCCACTGGCGGTCCGATGGCCATCTTGGTCCATGATCCAAATTCATTCTTATATCACAGATCCTAATGTTAAAAAATACGCGTAGCTCTAGGATCAGTTTCATGGGTTGATCACTTTTACGGATGTTCCGGATCTTCCGGAGGACGGTCCCATGGCCATCCAGGTACATGTTTATGTCACGACCCCAAATATTTGTTTATATCACAGTTCCTAATGTTTTCAAAAAAACCGCAGAGCTCTAGGATCAGGATCATGGATTGACCATTTTTACGGATGTTCCGGATTTTTCGAGGACCGTTCCGTTGTCTCCAGGATCCATATATAGGAACCATGACTGTATTCTGGCTAATTGTGAACATTTGTGCCCATTAATCTAAATTACAGATCTTGCACCACTTGTAAAACCCTACAAACACACCTTTCAAAAAAACGTGTAACAACTCTTTTCGCTTTTTATAAAAGTAGACGACTCTATTTTCAAGTTTTTTGCAATCAAAGTCATCTAGAAACCCTAGGAATTCTAAAGGTACCACAATTTTTAAATTCATTAAGAAATGGCTAAGTCGTGCCATTGCAAACTTGCCGTTACACGTTTTTCGGAGGCTTCGTAGTCGGCGTAAAGTTTTTTACCCACCGTATTCGGAGTGTTAAATGAATATTTATTTAAAAAAAATGCGTGACTTAATAAGGCAGAATTATGGAAATCATGTATCTCAAATAGTGTACTCAAAACTTGGGGGTTAAAGTGTACCCACCCTGAGTCCTCAACTTTAAATCAAAGCAAACTTAAAATAAAAAGGAACAACAGCATTTCAATACTTATAATTGATTTTGCATGTTTGCATTTATAAGCTGTGAAAGTTTCATTCACTTTGGTTGAAAACAAAAAAAAGTCATAATGTTCTTTATGCTGGCTAAAAAAATCTCCATGTTTAAAAAAAGCAATGAAAATGCATAAACTGATATCAAACAAATATGCGTTCTACAATCTGACAATAATTTCAGCATAACATTACCTTTCGTCTAGACTAAACTTTGTGGAAACTTACCTGAAAAAAGTCTGCTCAGGATTTCGAGAAATCAAGGAGGGATCAAGTCTCCCCACGGAAAAAAGTCTACCCAGTCTTCCCGAAGCATTAAAAAATAGGTTGACCCTACTTTTCACCACCCTACTTCTGCTTCTAAGTATCATAGTGTCATCGCCTTTTGTCTTACTGTTTCAAGGATATAACAAAAAATTAAATGTATTATTCAGGCTAAACATTTTGGTATCAGGATCTGAATAAGGTATTGATGATTCATTTCTTCCTGCTTGGGTAGTGTCATCAAAGTATGAATTAAAATAAAAATAAGGACCATAGCATAACAAAACCAATCATTCCAATTTCAGGATGCAATCTAAACGTCATCAAAATAAAAACAAATTCATTTAAAGTACCTTGTGCCCCCCATTTGTTTAATTGACATTAAAAACAGCAGTTCCAATTTTATAAAACACAACAAACGCTTTTCAGTTGCATTAGTATCACCAAAGTTAAAGAAAAATATAAAATTCAATATGCGCCCCCATGTTGCATCAAAGAATTTCACCTGGACCATACCTATCGATCCATCAACTCATGGACCGGGGACCAACGGCTTTACTTCCCTAAGCCGTAATCAGAGATGTTATACCTCAGAACATCCCGGCGGTGCCGACTGGGAGGGTCGACTTGATGCAGACATTAATCGGTATAGATGGATTCTGCGATCATACCAAGAATCATACACTGATTCAAATAATCAGTGCAATTGTCAGGACTCTACATCCTTCTATACATATAAAAAAGTAAGTTAAAGAATCAATCCAGTTAATCTCATCAAACTATTATCAGAAATAAAAAAAAAATGTTAGCGAGATCACTTCTAGTATCGAGAAGGCAGCTTCTTATCCCTCAAGGGGCGTTTTACTGTTGGTACTTCATCATCTGCAGCATTCTCTCCTTCGATTTTCCGCTTCCTTTCTGCTTTATTCGGTTGTGCATCTGGAACTGATATTTGAGGTTCTTTAGGTTGTTGAAAGTCAGTAATTTTGGTATCCATAACCCGATGATTCTACTACTTCCGCAAATGTAGTCTGAACTTTGGCTCAAGCTTACCCGTCTCGTAGTTCCGTAGCATGACCATATCACCCTCCTTGATTTCAGAAGTTTTTGCTTGGCTGCGGTCGTCTGCATAAAGTTTTCCTTGCATCTTTCCCATCGCATCCTTTTCACGTACGTCCACATCTCGACGCCAGTGAGGATCAGTTCGCAGGGATGGTAATAGATCTTTTACTGGACGACCGGTTAACAGTTTCATTGGCGCTTTTTCAGTAACCGAATGCGGTTTACACATGTAAATGTAATCTTGCACCGCTTTCATCCAATCAGTGTTGGTTACCTATACCTTAGCGATACGCAATGCACGGAGTATTCCTTGATTTTGCCGCTCGCCAAGACCAGTAAGGAATAGTGCGTACCAACCTAATATTCTTACTTTCACAGTAGCTGGAAAACTCCTCACTAGCAAATGGTGGGCCGTTGTCACTTCGAATAGTTTCTGGGTAGGTTTGTTCACAAAGTACTCCTTCTAATGCTTCAATTGTCTTGGCAGCGTTCGTTCCTTTCAATTTCGATCACCTTTAAAAATCGATGATCAAGGAATATGCTCAATCTCGAAGGTATACGGTTGCAATCGCATTTCCCATCCCTCAGCTCTTTAACACACGCGTCTACCATTCTGATGTTTCCTTCCATATATGTATATTCCAAAGATAGATGGTCTGTGAAGATAGCGAATTGAAGACCGGAAAGGTGCAGATAGTATTTTTCGACCGCCCATGCAACCGCTAATGCTTCCCGTTGCGCCAGTACGAGATTGTGGATTTGCTATGTTTTATTATCGTTATCGGAATTCGACGCTGTGGAGCAGATAAGTTCATCACAATCGGTGAAGCTAAGTTAGTCCATATCTAAAGTGCTCGGCGGTAAGGTGAAGAACTCAGTGCCTTTTCGTAGTATTTTTATGGTGCTTAATTCAGTGAAAAAAATTGTGTTCAGAAGAATCCAAATTAGTGAAACTAACGAAGCTTAAATTGGGTCGCAACTAAGTGTGAGTATCATAATATGAATAGTCGTTTAAAGCTGACTGACAGCCATATAACAGCACGATCAAATGATTCATATGACGGGAGAGGAAAAGCCGTGCAACCTAACTTACGTAGTGCATATAATAAAAATTGCTTTTGGATTTGGATGAGTGATTTTTTTCATGAACGTGTCAATTGTCTATATTTTTTATTTTTTAGAATCAGTGTGACGAATAAATTAGAACATTTAACCTAAATCGTGTTTTGAAAAACCGTTTGTGAACCATGGTTTTCGTGAACCAGTGCAGTTAACCCCGATTTTTTAGGCATGTTAGTTCAAGAACAGTTAACATTCGAATTGACGAATAGAATTTTATTTTCAGTGAACCGTAATGAACTTTGACGCGCGCAGTCCTCGGTTCACTACCCAAGCCTGCAATTAAATAAAACCTTATTAACTACTATTACTAGGTCTTCAATCGAAAGCATTTTGTTTCTTCCAACCATCAGACACCTACCGGGCTATTAAGGATTTCCGTCAACCTGGACGATATATCTTGACCTCGTTTCGGATGAATCAATATGAAGATATGTTTTATACCTGAGCAAGAACGTAGAAATTTTTCAATGTGCAATTTGTAGCATTTAAATAAATAACACATTTTTTGGAAAAGTTTTATTATTTACTTTATTGATAGAAATATTGCTTTAATTTGGTTATGGACAAGTTAATAGAATCGCAATAGCAAATAATTGTCGATGTCGTAAATGACGTGATGGTATATAAAACATTAATTTTGATAAGAGTTCCACTCACTTGCTATAAAAAAAAAGTTTTTTCGGAATTATGAAATCATGAAATAGACTAATGATAAGTGCTTGTAAGTTACAAGAAGAGGTCATGAAGTATATGCTTGACAAATAAAATCTGTTAATATTGCTTTCAGTGCGTCACAATCAGCGATTTTACGACTCGTGAGCGCTCACTCTGAGTGAACACTCACGAATCATAAGATTGCTGATTGTGACGCTCTGAAAGCGGAATTGACAGGTTTTATCAGTCAAACACATACTTTACACCCTCTTCTTGTTACTTACCAGTACAACATATCATTGTAACATCTAATGATTGCATAATTCCGAAAAATATTTTTTATAGCAAGTGAGTGGAAGCAACCCTGCAATCTTGTGCGAGACGATATCACGACGCTATTTTAATGTTTGAATATTGATGAGCATGCATCGAGCTTTTTAAGGCGGTGGCTAACTGGCGGAGTGCATATAGTAAAAATTGCTTTTGTACTAACTCTATTCTCTTTTCATGTGTAGTTGAAAAAGTAGACACATCAATATTCTAGTATTTGTGAAAATCCACCGATATTAATTATGGGCAAATCACCCACGACGCAGCTTATCAATGTCCAACTTACCCGTGCAGTAACTTGAATCCAAATGACCTTTCACCAACTGTCAGGAAATGTGTATGAAAGGTCATGACCTATCTAGTTATATCCATCTCATATCTTTCCTCTCCTTCGATATAAAAGTTTTAAATGTTTTGACGTAGAACTACGTCTTTTTCGACTATACTGGGGTGCATCAAAAAATAGGTATGGTAAAAAAGTGTTAGGTTTTGAACGATTATAACTTTGTCGTTTATAGATGCATTTAAAATCCAAATACGCCAATCGATAGGATATTACTTTACGGATCTGCTGAAATAAATAGTTTAAAAATTTCCATAAAAAAAAACTTTTGAAAAATGTGCAAATGATAATTTGCTCAATGTTTTCTGAAACAAACGTTTTCCCTAAACCCAGCCATCATAATCGAGTATCATTTGGATGCACATCGTTCTGTTTGAACTTAAAAATATATAAAGCTGCGCTGCTGTCGTGCCTCTGCTCATTACCGCTTCGGATGGCGTGGCATTGGGTCCTGCAAGCAGGAGCTAGTTAGCGGTCAATGTGGTGTTTGCATCTATGCGGATTTGCTAGCGCTAGTGTAAGCACTGTGTAAAAAGTAGGCAGCTTAATGTAAGCAGGGCATCAGAGTCTACCAGCATGTTAGCACACTAGGGCTCGCAAATAAGCACAGATGTAAACACCCCTAGAGGTGGATCACGGCATGATCACCTTGACAACCCACCATGGGGTCCAAGGAGACTGGCTTCAACTAGATCGAAAATCGGAAATAATTTAAACAAAATCCCCCCCCCCCCCCCCTTCCACCCATCCAAACACTAACAACCTGAAAGTGAACCAATTACAATTAAGTTAAATTAATTCCATTAATGTTTTACCCGCTTCTGCCCAGAGAGCCAAAACATTCAAATTGAGAAAAAAAAAATCGCTCACGATGATGATTGTGATTTATCAACAACTGACTGTAGAAAGTTTTTTTTTTTTTACATTTAATTTATTTTTATTCAGTTGGTTTGTTTAACCATAGTTTTACAATGTAATTGGTATTTATTATGTTACAGTGTGAACATTTGTTCTATTTTAAATTTTTAAATTTTAAATTTCCAATCTTACTACATTAAATCCTAACTAAACCAACTATTTACAAAATTATGGGTAAAGATTTCTAATTTTTTCGTACTCTGAGTTTAGAGTCCTAGTTTGGTGCCTACTGGCGAGCGCAGTCATTCTCTGGTCGATTTGATCGAGATTTGCCAGCCGATGAACGACGGCTCTCCGTGTGCGCGGAGGCAGATTCAGAATCATCTTCAGGAACTTGTTCTGCAGGACTTGGAGCTTCTTCCGATGTGTTTTAGCACAACCCTTCCATACCGGAGACCCATACTCCAGCATAGGCGCAACAATCTGCCTGTAGACAGCCAGCTTGTTGACGGTGGATGCTTTCGAGCGACGGTTGATGATCGGATACAGACGTTTCAGCATGATGGTGCCTTTTTTGACTCGGTCTTCCACGAGCGACCGGAAGAGGAGCTTACTGTCGAGAATCAGGCCAAGATAGCGTACCTCAGGTGACCACTCAGTTTCAGCGTTCAGAACCTTTATCTTTGATGACGGTTTGAGCCGGTCGGTGTTGCTATGCGGAAACACAATGGTTTGCGTTTTGGCCGCGTTCACACATATCTTCTAGTCGGTGAAATATATGGTGTAGGCATCCAATCCGTTTTGGAGCTTCGATACGAGAGTGCGCATTACTCGTTCCTTGTAGCTGATTGCCGAATCGTCAGCAAAAAGCGACAGTGTTCCACCTTGCGGCAGTGTAGGTATGTCCGATGTGTACAGATTGTACAATATGGGTCCCAGGATGCTTCCTTGAGGGACACCAGCGGGTACATCATACGGTTCCGAGAGAGCACTGCCTACGCATACTTGAGACGTCATACCGTCGAGGTAGTCTGAGATGATCTTCACCAGGTAGCTGGGGAAACGAAATTGCAGAAGCTTGTGCACCAAGCCATCGTGCCACACGTTATCGAATGTCTTTTCGATGTCCAGTATCGCCATGACCGTTGTCCACCGTCGAGTGACCTCGTCGGAATCCAAATTGCTCGTCCAGTAGGATGTCGTTCGCCTCGGTGTGCTCGAGGAGTCTGGCGTAAATGAGTTTTTCGAACAACTTGCTAAGCGAGGAAAGCAAACTGATCGGACGGTAGCTTGACGGGTTGGTAGGATCCTTTCCCGGCTTCGGTATCGGTACCACCTTGGACCGTTTCCAGGTAGCTGGGAAGTGTTCAAGCTCCAGACAGCGATTGAAGACGTTCACCAGAAGAGTATGCGCTTTCGGTCCCAAATTCTTCAGGTCAATGTTGAAGAGTCCGTCGAAACCCGGTGCCTTCATGTTCTTCGTCGACTTGATGGTGTTCACCAGCTCATCAAGTGTGATTTTCCGGTCCGCCGGAAGCTCGCTAGGCTCAGTAGCTAGCTGGTAGACGCTCACAAGCACCTTCAAGGACCCTCCGGATCATATCTCGACCCAGATTATGCGAAGCCTTAAAATGCTGAGAAATGGAGTTCGCCTTTTCGACGCCCGTTATGTGAACCTCATTATCAACTCTACAGTCAGTTGATCTTGAAGAGACTCAGCATGAAAGTGCAGTCTCTTCTAACCGCTATCTTCAACAGATGTTTGCAACTGCACTACTTTCCAAGCATCTGGAAAGTAGCAAAAATCATACCAATCCAAAAACCCGGTAAGGATTCAAAATTGTCTTCAAGCTACAGACCAATCAGCCTCCTTTCAGCGCTGAGCAAATATTTCGAGAAACTCATTCTCAATCGTTTGCTCAAGTTTGTCGAGGAAAATAACATTCTCCTTCCGGAACAGTTTGGATTCAGAAAGGGGCACTCCACCAATCACCAGCTAGTACGGATGATGAATAACATCCGAAGTAACAAAGCTGTATCCAAGTCCACAGTCATGGCCTTGTTAGACGTTGAGAAGGCGTTTGACAATGTTTGGCATGACGGACTTGTGTACAATCATTGTATCTTCAACTTCCCATTACATCTGGTTAAAATCACCCGTAACTACCTTCAGCAAAGCTCGTCTAAGGTATCGTTGAATGGTTGTCTTTCCGACACGTTTTCCATCCCAGCAGGAGACCCGCAAGGCAGTCTGCTGGGCCCCTTGCTTTATAGCATTTACACTTCCGACAATCCTCCCCTCAGTGACGGTTGCGTGTTGTTCCTGTTCGCAGTTGATACCGCTATAGCCGTCAAAGGAAGGATGCCTCGCGAAATAACGAACAAACTTCAACGCCTTTACTGATTATGCCACCACGTGGAAAATCAAAATCAATGCCTCCAAAACACAAGCGATCATATTCCTCCATCGGCAATCGCCCAAACTGAAACCGGCTCCCTCTTGTACTGTAATCATGAATGGCACAAGGGTTGAGTGGTCTGCCGAAGTAACCTTTTTTTTAACTCTTTATTTGTTCCAAATTCAAAATAAATTACATTTCATTTTAACCTAGGTGCTCCAGTTACTACAGTAACTTACCAGCCTTAATTGTTATGATATATATCTAAGTATTTTTACGTTGTTCCTGTCTTGGCAATTCAGTATTTTAAACAGGTTTTTTAACAATTGATATCTTAAAACTAAAAACTAAAACTATATATTATCTAAGTATTAAAAAAGAATTAATCGTTGCAATTGAGGATTGCAACGATTTTTGCCTGAAATTATTAATTATTTTGTTGGAAATTTGTAGTGAACCCCCGACGTCCAATTTGTAGTGAAAACTTAACTTTCACGAAATTCAAAAGTTCCATGCGAAGAGCATGGAAATCGGAAGTGGTTATCACAATAGGGGGAATCTTTTCCTTCTTGGCATTAAACCGGGAAAGTTTAGTAGAATTTTTCTTGGATGATTGATAATTCTCATCATCCGTGAGCAAATCAAATTGATTACTCAAATTAATTTCATCAGAAGGGGGGGTCAAAGGTTTGCCCCTTTCTTTTGCGCTTAGGCGCCATGGCGGAAGTAAATTTTTATCCAAATCGACTTCCAAGCAGATTACTATAAGAATCTGAAGGATCGAAGAGGAATTTTCCAAAACGATATCCAAGAAGGATTAGCTCGGGTAGGGTCCAAACAAGGATCGAAGAGGAATAAGATTTGAACGAGGTAGAAATTTTTTACGGGTTGAGTACTGAAAAGCGCTGTTTAAATTTGTTGTAGATTTAGGTAGTAGTAACACTTCCTTAAGCAAATAGCAAATAGATTCGCACGGCAAGAGAGCACGATGCGGACTGGATGGCTTCAAACATTGATTTCCGGTCCCTAAACGTCACTCCGATTTAAAAAATACCCATATTGTGGGGTATTTGGCAGAATTTCAAAGGTTTAATGTGACCGGAAGTCGCCATCTTGGATTTCAAAATGTCGTCAGACATTGATTTCCGGTCGAGGTAAAGAGTGGCTGCAAACAGCGCCTAAACATCCTGAGGACACTAGCAGGCCGACATCCTAACGCCAACCGTACCTCACGCTTCAATGTTGCGAAGGCTATAGTAAACTCGCGGCTGACCTATGGCATCGAGGCTACCTTGCCAAACCGCGCCTGGTGGAAAGGCTTACACCAGTCTACCAGCAAGCACTTCGGATTTCATCCAAACCCGCCCCGGGATCGCCGCCTGCATTGAGGGAGGAGTACTCCCCTTCGACCGCCTGATTACCGGAACTATATGCAAACGCGCCATCGGGCTGAATGAGATAACGTCAGGTACAGACAAGGAAGGTTCCCTCCTAAAGGAGGCCAACAAGTTCCTCAGGGAAATCTCCAACCGAGCTCTCCCCCCAGTGTGCAAGACACATTGGGTTGGAGTCAGAGGCTGGAACAAACCGTCAATCAAGACCGACCACACCATCAAACGACACACTTCAAGGCTGGTTCCAATCCCTCTGCGGTAAATCAGGCGGTATTGGATTTGCAGAGAAGGAAGGACGCTGGATACGCCATTCGTTACTCGGACGGTTCCGTAGCCCAGAAAAGGGTGGGCATCGGCATCTCCGGTGACCACCTAAAGGAGTGTCACAGGCTCACGGATGAGTGCCCTATTTTTTCCGCCGGGGCAGCCGCAGCTTTTATCGCAGTTACTACCCCGGATACACGGCCAATCGCACTTTTCACAGACTCTGCTAGTGTAGTCACTTCACTTGAATCCGCAACCAGCAGGCACCCCTGGATACAGGCCATCCAAGAGTACGCACCACCTAACACGGTATTCATTTGGTTGCCTGGACATTGCAGTGTAAAAGGGAATAAGGAAGCTGATCATCTTGCCGGATCAGGCCGTCGTATGACCAAATATACCCGGAAGGTCCCCGGGCAGGATTTGAAGAACTGGGTCACCAAGACCGTAGACCAATCCTGGAGCCGGGACTGGCTCGCCGGAAGTATACTGTTTATACGAAAGATAAAATAGGACACCAGCAGATGGAAGGATCCACCCCTCCACCGTGAGCAGGTCGTTTTATCGCGACTCCGGTCCGGCCACACAAACGTCTCCCACAACTATAAGGGGGACGGACCCTTGCGGAGGATATGCGACCACTGCCACATCCCACAGACCGTCGAGCACTTTATCTGCATATGCCCGAAATACGATGGAACCAGGAGAAGCTACGACGTTTCCGGCAGCATCCGGGATGTCCTCTCCGATGATCCTGTTCGGACTGCTACGCTGTTCATCTTCCTGAAGGAAACCGGACTCTTCAATATGATTTAAATTACTCAATGACTAGCTCCAACTACCGGCATACACCACGATACGTTTCAACCCTGAACCCTGATGACAACTTACCGCAATCCAATTGGAAATCCAACTGAATTAACGCAGATATACCACGCCAGTTCTTATTTTAATATGTCCTTTATGTTTATACTGATTTGTGTTTTATGTTAATGGAGTTAATGGTTATACAAACACTGTAGCAGCTCTTGCAAACCTTTTGGAATTCCCTTCTGGAGTTCCATAGGCGAACCAGCCAATGGCTGAAAACCTTGTACATAAAGGGAAAAAAAATGTCCAACTTACCCGTGCAGCAACTTGAATCCAAATGACCTTTCACCAACTGTCAGGAAATGTGTATGAAAGGTCATGAACTACCTAGTTATTATCCATCGCATAGTATTGACCTGACATAAGCGATGTTCAATGTTTTTTTTTTTTTTATCGTATACGGGTCATGAAAGTTGTAACAGAATCGTTTTATAAAGCCAATCATATTGTTGGCTCTGCTTAAAATTGTGTTATAATGATCAATGAATGTAAGTTTAGAGTCTAAGATAATACCTAAGTCCCTAACTCTATCACACTTTCGAACATTTTAGTTTAATAATTGTTATATTAGTTATGTATCGTTTTCTGCTAAAGCCGGCATTCCATGATGCAACGTTTCTTCAATTCAACATTTTGGTTACAAGAAGTTTCGGCTACAAATATTACTTTTGAGGAGGAGCTTGGAGTTAGTTAGACTATTGACTGCGAGCCAATCAGTGTAGATGCATTATATATTCATCGATTGGTGATGGCTTAGTGTATTGTGTTTGTGGAAGTGGATAATCGTTTGGGCACTTGTATCTTGGGAACGATGCGCTGCAGCGTAAGTAAGGAGATTGAACTACGCCTAATCGATTGTCTGGCAACAAATATTTGGGCTTGGCTTTAGGTGTCGATGACGTGGGTCACCACCTCTGTTCCAATGTGGCAAGGATGACATAAAATAATTTGAAGTGGTTGGCATGTTCATGTTTGTTGCTGTGGTAATTCACTGGAACTTCCATTTACGAACCAAATCGGGGGTTCGTAAATCGAATTAGAGCGTAAAACAAACTCGTTATTTGGGATTTACTTCGTACAAAGAGGTTTTTGAAAATATTGTCAAATATATACCCCACAATATTGGTATTTTTGGAATCTGGGTGACGTGTAGGAAAAGGAAATCTATGTCTGACGCCATTTTAAAATCCAAGATTCCAAAAATACTCATATTGTGGGGTATTGATAGTATTTTTCAGTTCTTCATGAACCGGATGCCGCCATCTTTGATTTCAAAATGGTGTCAGACATGGATTTCCGGTTCCCACATGTGGCTCCGATTCCAAAGATACCCATAACTGTGAAATATTATTCCTAGATTCCCAAAATCGCAAAAAAAAAACTCGTTGTTTAGAATTTACTCCGTAAAAGGAGGGACGTAAATTGAATACTGCGTAAAAAAGACCTCGTAAACGGAGGTTTCAGTGTGATTCAATTTATGTGACGCAAGGTTTTTTGACTGTGGGAAAGTTACAGGGTTTGAATGTGGGAAAATGTCCAATGTTTTTTGTTTCTAACGCTATAAACTTTGATGACTGAACTTAAGATTAATGAGAGATGGATTTGACTTTTGCGTTTATCTGGTATGCTTCATATAATGTTGAATATCTGGTATGCTACAAGGCTTTTGTTGTACCAAGTGTGAAACATCTGTATTTCATTTTTGAATGTGTTGATGTCTTCAGCATTTTTAATTTCTAGAAAAAGCGTAAATTAAAACTGAGTTTTTTTTTAAGAATGAAGGATTTGTTGTTTACAAATAAAATAAATAGAAGGGGCCCTAAATGAGAACCTTGTGGGAACCCTGATGTGGCATGAATAGTGGTTGTTTTTTGTTTTTCCTTTGAATCTTACTTTTTGATCGCGGTTGGTTAGATATGACTCAAGCCATTTAAGGAGTTTTGGCTGCATTCCCATCTTTTGAAGTTTAAAAAGAAGCATGGGTCAAATGCTTTGCTGAAGTCTGTGAACAAAACTTCAACATGATTTCCGTTATCCAATGCTCCTAGAGAATAATTAATGAATTCGAGTAAATTAGAGGTTGCCGAACGACCTTTAACAAAGCCGTGCTGCATAGTAAAAATTCTATTTTTGATTTGGGTAAACATTTTTTCATTTATAATAGATTTAAGAGATAATGGCTATGCTCGTCATGAGACCTGGTGGAACTAGCAGCAGAACCAGAACGGTCGTCTGCTGTTCGACCACTCACAGCATGGGCTGTACTCCGTTTGGTTCTCGGACAAGCCAACATTCATCTCACCGGCGGACAACCCATCGACTTGCTTTCCTGCTTTGTTGCAAGATACACGGATGAGGACATAGCTTGATCTGAATCGAGAAAAGACATAACAAAAAAATTTCCCATCTTCAGTTTAACTTCGTGAAGCACCTTGCCAACCATTTGCTCATTTCCTTCTACCACCCCGAGTGAGCTGTGCCGCACGGGCTGCTTGTCATGACAAAATAGGAAGAATATTATATCATTATTGCTTTCCACTTCTGACATAGAGTTATTATTCGGTTCGGTGATCGTTTGTCATTTTGTCATTTGGAGATATTTTTGATTCCTTGGATACATCCGATTGAAAACGCATCGATTTAAAATTGGCAGGGCTTTATCAGAGCGATTAGCAGTGACGGAAATCACATGTTGTTTATGCGCAAACGGATCAACTACAAAACGAATTGATAACAAAAGTCCGATAGCGAAAACCTAAAATCCAGTGTTGAAAGATAAAAAAAGCACAGTCATACTTCGATATAATGTAGCCGTGAAGTTGCGTAACTTTTGAAAAGTCTGATATCTATACTTGCTTGGAAACTGGTTCTTTGAAATGTTATGAGACTGTGTTTAATTTTTTGTCATTATTTTAGCTGAAATGAGTCTTTGCAACCTTGCATTGTACATTGCTTATGTAAGGACGATATTAGAATATTGCAGCATAGTTTGGTCTCCTTCTTCAATCACACACGAAGAAGGAATAGAGTCCGTTCAAAAGCAGTTTCTATTGTATGCACTCCGCAAGTTATTTTGGACTGTATTTCCTTTGCCATCTTACACAGCTCGGTGTATGCTCATAAATATCCAAACATTAAAAGAGCGTCGTGAATTTGCTATTATTTTTTTTGTTAACGATATCGTATCACATCGCATTGATTCAATAGAACTATTGTCATCCTTAAATTAATATACACCATCTAGGCATTAACGAAATAGAAATATACATGCTACAAATCGTCATCGTACGAATTATGCCAATTTTGGACCCTTGAACCAATCAAACCTAATCCATTGTCTGGCAACGAACATTTGGGCTTGGCTCTCGGGTAAATTACCTCTGTTCCAATGTGGCAAGGATGACATAAAATTATTTGAAGTGGTTTACATGTTCATATTTTTTGCTATGGTAATAATTTAATTAATGTGACGCAAGGTTTTTTGACTGTGGGAAATTTACAAGGTTTGAATGTGGGAAAATGTCCAATTTCTTCAGTTTCTAACGCTATAAACTTTGATGACTGAACTTGAGAATCATTCGTATTGAAATTAATGAGAGATGGATTTGAATATTGCGTTTATCTGGTATGCTTCATCTAATGTTGAATATCTGGTATGCTACAAGGCTTTTGTTGCACCAAGTGTGAACCAACTGTATTTAATTTTTGAATGTGTTGATGTCTTCAGCATTTTTAATTTCTAGAAAAAGCGTAAATTAAAACTGAGTTTTTGACGTAGGACTACGTCTGTGATTTCCATATGGGGAACACTTTGTGAAAACCGAAAATAGAACATGTAACAAAATTATGAAAGATTTTGAACGTTAATAACTTAGCTGCCCCTGGACCAATTTCAATAATTTTATCACCAATCGATCAGAAATATTTCTACGCATCAAAATTTATTTCATTTTCAAAATTTCCCCATTTAAAATTGAACGAATATGCAATTGTTGCTATGATAATTAAAATTATCACGGATTGCCCCAACACATATTTCAAAGTTGAAGTCCATCCGGTCTCACCAAAAGGTGTTTATTTAATCACCGCGTGGTGGTGTTCTTCAGTGCACAACGAAAGGCTGCCTGAAAGCAGCGAGCTGCAGCCTACATGAGCATCCATGAAAGGAGGAAGAAACCGCACCGCTATTGATCGGAATCAGTAGCTCATCGTGAGTCGCTGCGAGCCATCTATGTGAAGTGCGTCATACTAAAGAGTATAAAAATAGAGAACCCCGCTCAAATTCCTAAACCTACAAAAAACACAAGCGGCTGCTGCAGTTAACAAATAATATTTATTATATAAGATCACGTAGTCCTACGTCAACATTGCGTACAACCCCATTGGGCTGTCCTTTGTAGATTTTTTTAAGAATGAAGGATTTGTTGTTTACAAATAGAATAAATAGAAGGGGCCCTAAATGAGAACCTTGTGGGAACCCTGATGTGGCATGAATAGTGGTTGTTTTTTGTTTTTCCTTTGAATCTTACTTTTTGATCGCGGTTGGTTAGATATGACTCAAGCCATTTAAGGAGTTTTGGCTGCATTCCCATCTTTTGAAGTTTAAAAAGAAGCATGGGTCAAATGTTTTGCTGAAGTCTGTGAACAAAACTTCAACATGATTTCCGTCATCCAATGCTCCTAGAGAATAATTAATGAATTCGAGTAAATTAGAGGTTGCCGAACGACCTTTAAAAAAGCCGTGCTGCATAGTAAAAATTCTATTTTTGATTTGGGTAAACATTTTTTCATTTATAATAGATTTAAGAGATAATGGCTATGCTCGTCATGAGACCTGGTGGAACTAGCAGCAGAACCAGAACGGGCATGGGCTGTACTCCGTTTGGTTCTCGGACAAGCCAACATTCATCTCACCGGCGGGTAACCCATCGACACTAGACATGTTCCTGACAAATGCCGGTAGCCTTGAACAAACTCAGCTCCGACCATGATTCTTAGATATATGCGATTGAAAACGTACCGATTTTAAATTGGCAGGGCTTTATCAGAGCGATTAGCAGTGACGGAAATCACATGTTGCTTACGTGCAAACGGATCAACCACAAAACGAATTGATAACGAAAGTTCGATAACGAAAACCTAAAAGACAGTGTTGAAAGATAAAAAAGTACAGTCATACTTCGATATAATGTAGCCGCGAAGTTGCGTAACTTTTGAAAAGTCTGATATCTATACTTGCTTGGAAACTGGTTCTTTGAAATGTTATGAGACTGTGTTTAATTTTTTGTCTTGCTATTATTATTTTTTCATATTTTTTCTATGTAACGTGGCGAAATGGAAAATAAAGCTCCATTATATCGAGCTACTACTTACTGTATTAATTTTGCCGTGATCTTCTTCACCCGTTCAAAGCAGCAAAATGACAGTCAGTCTTTAAATCGCTCTCTTGTAAAGTGAATAATTCCATGAAAAACAATATGTTGAAGCGTGGATTTAACAAAAGCATCGTTAGGTGGATTAATGAGATGCCTACTTTTGGTAGGGCCTGAAAAAAAATATCCAGAATATCCTACGCATCATTGATTTGGTGGCCGAAAACTACTTGCTACTCTCTCAATAACTGGTGCAATGAACAGCACACCGAGTATGTCACTAGATGCTCTACTTTATCTGCTTCCGTTGCATCAATTTATCCAATTAGAAGCTGAATTTTGGCTCTTCCGCCCCTTTCAAATGTTAGTCTAGAGTTCATCACAAACCATTTATAAGAGCGATGTGACGGTGAAATCAAGTTAGTCGATATCTAAAGTGCTCAGCTGTAAGGTGAAGAAATCAGTGCCTTGAGATATTTTTGTGGTGCTTAACTCGGCGAACAAAATTGTACTCAGAAGAATTCAAATTAGTGAAACTAACGGAGCGTTAATTGGGTCGCAACTAAGTGTGAGTATCATAATCCGAATAGTCGTTTAAAGCTGACTCACAGCCATATAACAGCACGATCAAATTATCATGACAAAAGATTTTAATTCGATTTGCTCATGCATTGTAACGGCGAGATAAAATATTGAAGATGTATTACCTTAAACAAATGGTGAAACCTCCGTTTACGAAGTATTTTTTACGCAGTATTCAAATTACGTCCCTCTTTTTACGAAGTAAATTCCAAATGACGAGTTTTTTTTTGTGATTTTGGGAAACTGGGATATACTGTGAAATAACCCACAATATGGGTATTGTTGAAATCGGAGTGACGTTTAGGGACCGGAAATCAATGTCTGAAGCCATCCAGTCCGCATCGTGCTCTCTTGCCGTGCGGATCTATTTGCTTTTTGCTTAAGGAAGTGTTACTACTACCTAAATCTACAACAAATTTAAACAGCGGATTTCTAATGATTTTTATTTAGTTCACTTCAAGTCTAGTGAACTAAACAACCTTAAGGCCTTAGAAAAAGCTAGCCTTATGTTCCATGTCCGAGTAAAGTGGGAACACTTCAGGAAGACTGGAGGAAATTTCCAAAACCTCACTCAGTGCCGTAAGTGCCAGGGATGGGGTCACGGAACTAAAAATTGCTACATGCCAGCTAAATGCATGAATTGTGGTGATTCCTCTCACGCAAAGGACGACTGTACTGTGAAGGAAGTCCTAAGAAATTTAAATGTTCAAATTGTGGTGAAAACCACAAATCCAATTTTTGGGAATGTAAGACTCGCAAAGCGATCCTACAATCTCGTTCTAACCGACAGGTAGGAAACGTCCACGTTTTCGACCAGGTACAAATTCCTCTGCTGTTAACAACGGTCAGCGAGGAACAAATTCTATATTCGTACCCGTAAGTACAAATATCACCCCTGCTTCAAATTCTTCATCTATACCTACTCCCCTCACTGTGACCAATGTTCAGCGAGTAAGCGGAGCTACCTATGCTGCTATTGCAGTGCACAGTGGGGCAGCGAAGCCATTCGTGTGGCCAAAACCTCTAGCGCCGTTGGTTTGCTTTCTACAATGATACAATGTTCTACAAAGTTGCTCAATACTAAAAGCGCCATGTTTTGAAAGTTTCATATTAGTTCATTTTTACGCCACATAGGTGGCGCTCGAGTCTATCTTTTGAACGGAGCATCCTAGCCGAATGTTTTTTAGGGCAAAGTTGTGTAGTTTGAATTGTTGAGAAATTTTGTCCTAAACGTTAAAACTCTATGACTCATATTAAGCGAGATATCAGGCAATTAGGAAAACTAACCTCTAAAATTGCATTTTTCCTTTTTTTTTCCCTCTATACGTCAAATGTATATGTTTTATACTCTGATAATTATCAAAATGGTTTGACTCATCCAATAAATACCCATTACTTTATATATCATGCTTAATCATAAAGTTATTAACATAAATGTCTCAAAAAAGTGATGTATAACAATGTCAATGACTCAAAATATAGCAAAAAGTAGCAGCCATTTTTTTTACAGTGATTAGTGTAGACCTTGCTGGGTAAAATAGCTGCCTATTTGCCATTCCAATGCGTAGGCCAGCAAATGAATTTTCTCAAGGGTGACCTTCAGAAACTTACCCGTCATAGGTCTAAATTCTTTATTATTGGTGATTTTAATGCAAAACACCGCTCATGGAATAAGGCTCAAAGCAATTCCAATGGTAATATTCTGTTTGATGATTGTTCTGCAGGCTGTTACACTATTCAATATCCAAACAGTCCAACATGCTTTTCTTCTGCAAGAAATCCCTCCACCATTGATTTGGTCTTAACTGATTCATGTCAACTTTGTAGCCAGGTTACCCATGCTGACTTCGGTTCTGATCACCTTCCAGTAACTTTTGAAATATCCCAAGAAATAATTTGTTATCCCAACAGCTCTATTTTCAATTACCATAGAGCTGATTGGAAGCAATATCGAACATTTATGGAATATAACTTCGATCCAAACATTCCTTTGCAAACCAAAGATGAAATTAATTATGCTCTTGAATCTCTGACTACTTCTATAGTTGAAGCAAGAGCTGCCTCAGTACCAAAATGCGAGGTTAACCCGAGCAAAGTCGGTTAACAAAATGAAAGCAAATCGATATTAAAGTTTGCAGTTCCTATCATAATGAAAACTAATTTTGATTTCAATTTCCGTGACAGAAGTGTGATATCATATTGTGCTTTCATTATACAGTCAATACATTTTAAATAAAAACAACTTAACTTGAAGTTCTGCTGTAACGTCTTCTTTAAAATTTAATTTAAGTTCATCTGTTGTTGAACTAACGATTATGGTTTATTTGTTTTTTATAACACATTTTAGGTCGTTAGTATTTTGCCCGGGATGAGATTCAGGGCCCGGGAAGTCTTTCAGCGTGAGAAGCATGGATACTAACCATTTACACCAGGCCCGTATTCAGTTAAACAACATGAATGCAAAATCAGTAATTAAATTGATTTCATTGATAGCAGGATTAATTTTCCGTTTCTTTCAACAGTGTAACATTGTGCTCTCATTTTTGCTGTGTTAACCGTTAAGTTAACCAAAATGAGATCAACTGGAGTATTCAAAATAAGTTACATCATAGCAGCAAATTTTGATTACAATTTGATCTTCAGCTTTGCTCGGGAAATTAGATTCAATTATAATAGACGATGATCTTCAGCTCTTGATCCGTCTTAAAAATGTCCGTAGGAGGCAATGTCTAAGAACACGCGATCCTGCCATGAAAGTTATCTGGCGGGATTTGCAAAAACAAATTAAAAACGATTCTCTGTCCTGAGGAACAAAACTTTTGAAAATAATGTCCCTAAATTAGACCCGAGTTCCAAACCCTTTTGGAAACTCACAAAATTTTTGAAAAAACCTCAAAAGCCTATTCCAGCGCTTAAAGAAGGTGGTAAAATTTTGATCACAAATTTGGAAAAAAGCTCAGAAACTTGCTAAGCAATTCGAGAGTTCCCATAATTTCAGTTTGGGTCTTACTAGTCCTATTGAGAATCAGGTTGCTCGGGATTATCTGAATATTTTCTCTCGGGAAAATATTTTTGATGATCCCTGATTTGGACGAAGTAAGGTCTATAACTAAAAAGTTTAAAAATATGAAAGCCCCAAGTGATGATGGAATTTTCTATATCCTCATCAAAAAACTCCCAGAGAGTACCTTGTCTTTCTTGGTAAAATTATTTAACAGATGTTTCCATTTGGCATACTTTCCTGATAAATGGAAAAATGCAAAAGTTGTTCCAATTTTGAAGCCGGATAAAAATCCAGCTGAAGCTTCTAGCTACCGTCCAATAAGTTTGCTTTTTTCAATATGTAAACTTTTTGAAAAGATAATTTTAAATAGAATGATGCTTCACATCAATACGAACTCAATTTTTGCAGATGAGCAATTTGGATTTCGCAATGTGCAAGCAACTAGGCTCATCAACTCTTAAGAGTTACCCATTTAATTCGTTCAAATAAATCTGAAAACTACTCAACTAGAGTTGCTCATCTAGACATAGAAAAAGCATTCGACAGTGTTTGGCATGAAGGTTTGTTTGCTAAATTGAAAAAGCTTAATTTTCCACTCTATATTATGAAATTAGTTCAAAATTCGAGTAGTCGAGTATTAGTACACTAAAGAAGTCTGCACATTGTAGACGAAATACGCGTATCTGTCAAGGAAAAGCAAATAAGGTAGTGGAATTAAGGTGATACTCTAAGGAAGCCTTAACGTGAAACTTCAAAGGCACAAATGTCAGCTTCCACAAAACATACAAATTTGAAATTGCTACTCTCTGTTCGTAGTAGCACAGCAGGAAATTACTAATCTTTCTCTCTCTCTCTCTTTCTCTCTTTATACAGGTATTCCACTAAGACGCCCACATTCATCAGGAGTTCAACATTATTGAACTGACAGAACTCTGCAGGTAAATTATCAAAATTCCAAATCTGAACGACTATCTGTTAGAGCAGGAGTTCCTCAGGGTAGCATTCTTGGGCCTATATTGTATAACATTTTCACTGCGTACCTCCCTGATTTGCCTCAGGGTTGCCGCAAATCTTTGTTCGCTGAAGACACAGGCATTTCCGCTAAAGGAAGAAGTCTTCGTGTTATTTGCAGCAGAAAGCAGAAAAGTTTAGATATTTTCTCTTCTTATTTATAAAGTGCAAACTCAACTTATAATATTTCCACATAAGCCTAGAGCTTCGTTTTTGAAACCTTATAGTTGTCACATAGTCACTATGAATGGAGTTCCAATTTCCTGGTCAAACCAAGTTAAATATCTTGGATTAGTACTTGCCCAAAAAAATAACTTTTAAAGATCACTTTGAGGGCATTCAATGCAAATGTTACAAATGTATAAAATCTTTATATCCTCTTATAACAGGAAATCCAAGCTTTGCCTGACGAATAAACTTCTAATATATAAACAAGTTTTTAGACCGGCCATGCTTTACGCTGTGCCAATATGGTCTAGTTGTTGCACTACCAAGAAAAAAAGCACTTCAAAGGATTCAGAACAAAGTTCTGAAGATGGTTTTGAAGCTGCCTCCCTGGTACAGTACTATCGAGGTAATTCCGTCGAACCCCTTCTCGAAGTTCTAAGCTGATTAATTTCAAAGTGGAATACAGACTACGCACTGACATTTACGTATTTCCTAAAAGGTTAGTACTTAAGTGCACAGAAAACGTACGTGGGTATAGATTAGATTAAATACTCTGTAATCGAAAATTCGATTCCAATTCCAAATTCAGTCAAAAATTCGATTCCAATTTCAAATTCACTCGCTGCTTTCGAGGTGCATGAGAGTCATTGAACCAATGACGTATTAATGGTGGGCTGAAACCAGGACCCCCAATCATATCCTCTCAATAAGGCCGGAACAAATCACAAGTTTTTCTATTGTCACTCGATGCTCGCACCAGTCTAAGGGGGGGGGGATAAAATAAATAAAAAAAAAATTGAACATTTAAAATTCGTTTTACATTACATATATAAACCGTATATTTCAAACGGTAACATTTTTTCTTAGCCTTCGCTTTAGCCTTATATTTCTTTGAAGCCGTGATTTTTGACACTAATGCCACAAATGTTGACTTTATTATGTGTAACACTCGAGTTATCAACAAGACATTTCCGCATAAGTTTTTGTATCCTTTCAAAGAAGAACATTGGTAATAATGTAGATGAATAGGATCAAAGCAATTGATTTTTGGGTATTGATAAATTCCGGATAAGCCATCAAGCGGAATACCACAAACGTAACAGTTCTTATGAAAAAAAAAAACGTTCTGTTTTCGATACTTCCTCCCTATCCAAATATAACTCAGTTTTCTTAACAATTGTTCGTGTTTCAAAAAATCTAACTAGACGTATGGGTTCAGGAAGGTCTATTCAACAAAATTCAAGCGTAATATTTAAAGAAAGTAGCCAAAATCCATTTTGGCTGAACATAAAGTTAAAGTAGTTTTATCAATTTAAACCTGGCTTAAAAAAATAATCATCACATATGAATTCAGCAAGGTCAATTCTAAAAACCCGAATTTATCCACCTATGGTGTGATCAGACCCTTCTTACTTATTCAAGTTTATTTATTTTATTGTCATTATCAGTGACCAAGCCCCCCACCCCCGTGTCATACAGTGACGCTACGCCACTGCCTGGGGGTACCCGGAATATATCCGGGTGTAGTCTATTTGGTGAGGCTACCAATCACATTATCATCGTATTTTAATGTGATTTAATGGGTTTTAATTCAATTCATATTCAAGCAACTTCCCCGGGGTACCCGGAACATGTCCAAGTGTGTCCAATGTGGTCTGGAACACTTAACACGACTTGCATTGATCTTTTTTTTGAATTCTGTAGTAATTTTATGTGTCGCATGATGGTTTTGATACGTTTTCCGTTAAATCCAGCGTGAAGGCCCATATTCACCGGATCTTATTCCGGCCATATCTCCGGAGCTGGTTCACCGATTCCAAAACCGTTCAATGGGACCTCAAGACCTATCATTTGGCGCCGAGTTTGTCCAAATCGGTTGAGCGGTTGCTGAGAAACGTGAGCGCATTCATTTCGTTACATACACACACACATACACACATACACACATACACACACACACACAGACATTTTCCGATCTCGTCGAGCTGAGTCGCCTCGGATCGATAGTCGGTTTTTCAAGTGATATCTATACCCTTCTTTGTAAGAAGGGTAAACATCTAAGCATAACTTTCAAAGGACAGTATCAAAATCCAACTTAGCAGAAAAGGAAAACCAAAAAAAAAACCTTTTCGAAATAAAACCCGGGTCAACCTTCACGTATGGATTCAGCAAGGTCCATTCTAAAAAAATACAAGCCTATTTTTTAAAGATATGAGCCAAAATGCAATTTGGCAGAACCGAAAAACCAAATTTCTATGAAAATACGGATGGATTCAGCAATTCGGTAAAATCCACTCCTATTTTCCAAAGGAACGAGCCGAAATTCAACTTGGCTGAACAAGAAACCCAAATTTCTATAAAAATACGTACTTTTGAGAATTTAAACCCAGTTTTCTAAAAAAAATTACCATCAGGTATGAAATCAGCAAAGTCCATTCTATAAAATTCAAGTCTATTTTCAAAGATCGGAGCCTAAATTCAACTTGGCAGAACAGAAAATCAAAGTTTTTATGAAAATACGTACTTTTGTGAATTTAAACTCGGTATTTTCAAAAATTGAAGAAATTGAACCCTCACGTATGGATTCATTAACTTCAATTAAAATACAAGCCTATTTTTCAAAGATAGAAGCCAAAATTCAGTTCGGAAAAACAGAAAAAATTATTTTCCATGAAAATACCTTCTTTTGTGAATATTAACCAGGTTCTTCCTTCCAGTATTCAGCAAGTTCCATTCTATAAAATCCAAGCACAAATTTCAAAAGATTGAACCGAAATCCAACCTGGCTCCATAACATCCAAGCCTGTTTTTCAAAGGACGAAGCCAAAATCCAACTTGGCTGATCAAGAAACCCAAATTTCTAAAAAAAATACGTACTTTTGTGGATGTAAAGCCAGATTTCTCAACAATTGTGCTTGCTTTAAAAAAAAATCTACCATCAGGTATGAACACACGAAGGTCCATTCTTTAAAATCTCATTCTAATTTTCAAACTATGTGAATCTCACAAGAACAAGGAAGGGATCTAAGGGAGCGGAATCTACGTTAAAAGATAGATAAATCACTTCAGGAAAGCTCAGACTAACATTAAATATAATTCAATCACTCAACAGAAAGTTTGGACTCCCTAAGGAAGGTTTTGAACCACTTCAGAAAAGGTTGGACACCAGTTGGAAAATTTAAGCTCAAAAAATTGTCGGTTCACTTCGGAAAACTTTCTACACTTTCACTAAGCAAGATTGTGTCCTTGCCAAATGCCAAAGCAGTTAACAAAAATCTGGAGCTCACTTAGGAAAATATCAAACCCGTTCTGACTAGTTTGGTGTGAGTTCGGAAAAACTTGAATCAATGCAGGAAACCTTGAATTCATTTAGGAAAAGGATTAATCAGCTAATGTTGTCTCACTTCAGAAAATGCAAAACCAATTATTTAAAGATTGGATTTGGAATATGTTGAATCACGTCAGGAAAGTTTTGACAACTTTAAAAAGGATTGAATAACATAACAGAAAAGTTTAGACTCAGTTAGAAACATATTGATGACTTATTCGAAAGTTTGAACTCACTTCAAAAAAGTTCAGACTCAGTTTTGAATCTGCTTTGAAAAGTGCCACCTCAGTTAGGAATTTCCTGAATCGTTTCTGATGTGGTCTAACTTCTAAAAAATTTAAACCAATTTTGAAAAGGTTGGATGTAGCTCGGAAATTGTTGAATCACTGTAGAAAAGAAGTATCATTGCAGAAGGTTTGTAAGTTAAGAAATGTAGATCTAATGCAAAAATTTGGCGACTACGGTGGGCTGGGCACATTGTAATAATGTCGGATAACGACCCACTGAAAATGGTTGCGCAACGAACAAGAAGGATCGATCAGATTGAAGGTGGCAGCCAGAAGAAATGAAATTCTTAAATTGTTTATAAAATACATCAACTATATTAATGCAAATATTAATAACAGAATAGATGTAGGTGAACTAGAATTCCTTCTGAATTTAGAAGAGTAATATTTGTTACAAATTGAATGTGATATCTATTAGCTAAAAATAAACAAACTATATTTTACAAAAAAAAAAAAAAAAAAAAAAAAAAAAAAAAAAAAAAAAAAAACAACTGAAACCGGCTGATCCGATTTCAAGGACCTGTCATGCCGTACTGGTCAAGTACCAATTTATGTGAAAATTCTTTAAAAGAACAACAACAACAACAACATAATAAAATCTAACCAAGCAAGTTTCCATACCCAAATGAATTTGCGAAAAATAAATATACACTGAAAGCTTTATCTTATTTCCCCCTTGGTGATATTCCACAATATTGAAGGGAGGGGTGACAAAAGAAAAACTTGATATTTGTTCCGGCCTCAGTGTTCACTCGGCTGTCGACAAAAGCAGGCCACTCTCGATGTGTGCTACGCGATCGTCTGTTTTCTCGGCAGCAACCATTGTGTGGTCCTCCTCATTGTTCTTCATCAGCAGTTCTTTCGGTCGATGCGTCGTCGACTTTGGAAAGCAACCGTTTCGTGATGAGTGTGTGAGTGCTGACCACGTTTTGCGTCCATTGCTGCAATGGACGCGCTCTGACCCTCGTTGGCGTACAACAATTTGCCATACAATGAAACTACTGGAAGCGGCTCCAGTTCTGATGGAGGAGGCTTTTTGGATAGCGGAAGATAAAATGTTTATTGTGTTGTACCTTTTGATTATAGTTTTAAGATGTATTGTATAGTGACCACGAATCCTCGGCTCTGTAAAGTTAATTCGGTTGAGCCTTATCAAATAAATTAATAAACAAATTTGTTCCGGCCTAATATGTTTCAAGAAATTAATCGTTGGGTAGTTTTGAATCAATAAATCACCAAATTTGATATCATGAAGAAAAAAAAAAGATTACAGAAAAACATTAGGGAAGTTCGCAAAGCACCATATTTTTAAGGTTTCTGTTTAATTCTGGTTCCAAGAACCTAGAGTGAACTTAAATTTGGCTTCTTTGGTAAAGTTGTGCATTTTATAATGTTGAGGTATGCTGCCCAAGACCAATGAGTTACAAAAAGCAGGCCCACATAAAAGAATTTAGCGCATTAGAGACATTTTCAGTCTAGGATTGCGATACTTAGGGGATGGGATAAGATGGAGCACCAGGTGGAAGGAAATCTATGGAGAATTTCGCTATAATGTGTGAAGTGGGGTTTCGAAGTTGAAAATAATTCACGTCCAATTCACACTCACTCAACCACTGCAACCATTTTCGAGTTGGAAAATACTTCCCCGTTTATTAATAAATCAATTTCTTTGATAGTATCCTAAACCTATTTACTACGTACACAAATCTTTGAGCATTCTTACTCTTACTCTTACTACTCTTATTCTCTTCGCTCCCTAGCTGCGCGCGTCGCGTACATATTATCGGCCCATACCACTGCCGTATTTGGGTATATTAATTTTCTGCTATGTTAGTAAGTCGAATGTGTTTTGAATTCCCTCTCGCGGGATGTCGGCCCTCGTGGCTCTGCAATAATATATTGGTAATCCGTTTCTCGCAGTTGGTGAAGATTGTGATCTACATTGAACTGTTTTCTGAAATGTTTACGTTCGGTAAATGTTTGAACTAAGTGTGTGTTTTTCCAATACACTAGGACTAGAAAGTAATCTCGTTCTTTTAGTAAGCCTAAAGAGGAAACCAGAAGAAGACGAGTTGTACAAACGAATCATTGACATATGGACTGATCCCAAGTAGTATTACCAGTTTTATCAAGGTTTTAAAGCATGCTATTAGTCCAAATCATAGTCAGCAAGGCTGTGATAGAACCAAAATTTCTATTGGGGAAATTGGTTTTCCGAAATGTGGAAATAATCCTAAGGGTATTGATTTCAATAATGACCACCAACGTCTCAAGATAGGTTGAAATGAGTGAAAAATAAATTGAGGGATGCTATAAGCCAGACTCAGAAAATATAAACTTTAACATTCACAGTCATTTTGTGTAAAGAGTAAAATGACGCAATCTTTTCACAATCTTTAATAATGCGTCGAAGCAAATTGTTTTTCTTTTTAAATTTTCGAAAATACCTCAAAGTGAATTGAACCTTAAGTCGTGACTGATCAGGAATAGTGAGTACAAAAAAATGTTAGAAATTCATATCAACAACACTTCTATTAACTAGTTTGTAAGTATGAGGAGTCGTAATCAGATTTAGTTTATTCAGTTAAAATAAGGCTTGCTTCCACTCACTTTCTATAAAAAAAAAATGATTTTTGTAATTTTGGAATCATTCGATGTTATAATGATATTTTGTACTTGTTAGATGCAAGAAGAGATTGAAATGCAAGTGTTTGACACATAAAACCTGTCATATTCACTTTCAGATAGTCACAATCAGCGATTTCACGGCTCGCGAGCGCTTACTCTGAGTGAACGCTCACGAGTCCTAAAATCGTTGATTGTGACACTCTGAAAGCAAAATTGACAGGTTTCATGTGTCAAACACACACTTTGTAACATCTACTTTTAACTTACAAGTGCACAATATTATAATAACATCTAACGATTTTATAATTCTGAGAAACATTTTTTTTTATAGAAATCTATACTATGTTTTCAGAAAAGGACCGTGACCGTGAATATTTTGAATCTTATCCAGAATTTTCAAGTGATATCAGCGTAAGTCAAATCAAAGTTCATGATATCTTGAAGGGTTTAAACAATTTAAATGCGTCTAAAGGTCCTGGCCCTGACGGTGTTCCGCCAGTTTTTTTGAAAACTTTAGCAACTGAACTTACTGCTCTATTATTTTGAAATTTCAATATGTCATTGGAATCCGGAAACTTCCCTAAAATATGGAAAAACTCGTTACGAGATAGGCACTAAATCTTTAAATCGGGTAAAAAATCCGACATACGTAATTATTGTGGTATAGCTATTATCTCTTGCATTCCGAAACTTTTCGAGGCGATTGTGAATGAAAAACTCTTTCTTCAAATTAAAAACAGAATAACTACTATGCAACATGGCTTCTTTAAAGGCCGTTCAACAACTACGAACTTGCTCAAATTAATTAATTATTCCTTGAATGCAATGGATAACGAAAACCTTGTAGAAGTGTTTGATCGAATTGACATACCCATGCTTCTTTTTAAACTTCAAAAAATGGGAATTCATTACGCACTCCTCAAGTGGCTTGAATCATATTTAACCATCAAATATTAAAATACAAAGGAAAGACATCAAATCTCGTTCATGTCACTTCTGGAGTTCCTCAAGGCTCCCATTTAGGACCACTTTTATTTATTCTCTTCGTCAATGACATATCTTTCATTATTAAGAAATTGATAGTTTTAATCTATGCTGACGACATTAAACTTTTTTTGAAAATAAAAAATGCCAAAGACATCATCACATTCAAAGAGGAAATACATACTTGGTGTCAAAAAAGCCTGCTACAATTAAATATATAAAAAATGTAACTCAATTACCATTAGTAGAAAACGAATCCTACCCGATATAACAATCACTTTAGGAAACCAGATCATAGAAGTGTGATAGAGTTAGGGATCTAGGTGTTATTTTGGATTCATGCAGAGCTAACAACATGCTTGGTTTCATAAAACGTTTCTGCTACAACTTTCACGATTCGTATACGATAAAAACATTGTACATTGCTTATGTAAGGACGATATTAGAATATTGCAGCATAGTTTGGTCTCCTTCTTCAATCACACACGAAGAAAGAATAGAGTCCGTTCAAAAGCAGTTTCTATTGTATGCTCTCCGCAAGTTAGGTTGGACTGTATTTCCTTTGCCATCTTACACAGCTCGATGTATGCTCATAAATATCCAAACATTAAAAGAGCGTCGTGAATTTGCTACTAATTTTTTCGTAAACGATATCGTATCACATCGCATTGATTCAATAGAACTATTGTCATCCTTAAATTAATATACACCATCTAGGCATTTACGAAATAGAAATATACATGCTACAAATCGTCATCGTACGAATTATGCCAATTTTGGACCCTTGAACCAATCAAACCTAATCCATTGTCTGGCAACGAACATTTGGGCGTGGCTCTCGGGTAAATCACCTCTGTTCCAATGTGGCAAGGATGACATAAAATTATTTGAAGTGGTTGACATGTTCATATTTTTTGCTATGGTAATAATTTAATTAATGTGACGCAAGGTTTTTTGACTGTGGGAAAGTTACAAGGTTTGAATGTGGGAAAATGTCCAATTTCTTCAGTTTCTAACGCTATAAACTTTGATGACTGAACTTGAGATTCATTCGTATTGAAATTAATGAGCGATGGATTTGACTATTGCGCTCATATGGTATGCTTCATCTAATGTTGAATATCTGGTATGCTTCAAGGCTTTTGTTGCACCAAGTGTGAACCAACTGTATTTAATTTTTGAATGTGTTGATGTCTTCAGCATTTTTAATTTCTAGAAAAAGCGTAAATTAAAACTGAGTTTTTGACGTAGGACTACGTCTGTGATTTCCATATGGGGAACACTTTGTGAAAACCGAAAATAGAACATGTAACAAAATTATGAAAGATTTTGAACGTTAATAACTTAGCTGCCCCTGGACCAATTTCAATAATTTTATCACCAATCGATCAGAAATATTTCTACGCATCAAAATTTATTTCATTTTCAAAATTTCCCCATTTAAAATTGAACGAATATGCAATTGTTGCTATGATAGTTAAAATTATCACGGATTGCCCCAACACATATTTCAAAGTTGAAGTCCATCCGGTCTCACCAAAAGGTGTTTATTTAATGGTGTTCTTCAGTGCACAACGAAAGGCTGCCTGAAAGCAGCGAGCTGCAGCCTACATGAGCATCCATGAAAGGAGGAAGAAACCGCACCGCTATTGATCGGAATCAGTAGCTCATCGTGAGTCTCTGCGAGCCATCTATGTGAAGTGCGTCATACTAAAGAGTATAAAAATAGAGAAACCCGCTCAAATTCCTAAACCTACAAAAAACACAAGCGGCTGCTGCAGTTAACAAATAATATTTATTATATAAGATCACGTAGTCCTACGTCAACATTGCGTACAACCCCATTGGGCTGTCCTTTGTAGATTTTTTTAAGAATGAAGGATTTGTTGTTTACAAATAGAATAAATAGAAGGGGCCCTAAATGAGAACCTTGTGGGAACCCTGATGTGGCATGAATAGTGATTATTTTGTTTTTCCTTTGAATCTTACTTTTTGATCGCGGTTGGTTAGATATGACTCAAGCCATTTAAGGAGTTTTGGCTGCATTCCCATCTTTTGAAGTTTAAAAAGAAGCATGGGTCAAATGCTTTGCTGAAGTCTGTGAACAAAACTTCAACATGATTTCCGTCATCCAATGCTCCTAGAGAATAATTAATGAATTCGAGTAAATTAGAGGTGTAAAAATTCTATTTTTGATTTGGGTAAACATTTTTTTCATTTATAATAGATTTAAGAGATAATGGCTATGCTCGTCATGAGACCTGGTGGAACTACCAGCAGAACCAGAACGGGCATGGTCTGTACTCCGTTTGCTTCTCGGACGAGCCAACATTCATCTCACCGGCGAGTAACCCATCGACACTAGACATGTTCCTGACAAATGCCGGTAGCCTTGAACAAACTCAGCTCCGACCATGATTCTTAGATATATGCGATTGAAAACGTACCGATTTTAAATTGGCAGGGCTTTATCAGAGCGATTAGCAGTGACGGAAATCACATGTTGCTTACGTGCAAACGGATCAACCACAAAACGAATTGATAACGAAAGTTCGATAACGAAAACCTAAAAGACAGTGTTGAAACATAAAAAAGTACAGTCATACTTCGATATAATGTAGCCGCGAAGTTGCGTATCTTTTGAAAAGTCTGATATCTATACTTGCTTGGAAACTGGTTCTTTGAAATGTTATGAGACTGTGTTTAATTTTTTGTCTTGCTATTATTATTTTTCATATTTTTTCTATGTAACGTGGCGAAATGGAAAATAAAACTCCATTATATCGAGCTACTACTTACTGTATTAATTTTGCCGTGATCTTCTTCACCCGTTCAAAGCAGCAAAATGACAGTCAGTCTTTAAATCGCTCTCTTGTAAGGTGAATAATTCCATGAAAAACAATATGTTGAAGCGTGGATTTAACAAAAGCATCGTTAGGTGGATTAATGAGATGCCTACTTTTGGTAGGGCCTGAAAAAAAATATCCAGAATATCCTACGCATCATTGGTTTGGTGGCCGAAAACTACTTGCTACTCTCTCAATAACTGGTGCAATGAACAGCACACCGAGTATGTCACTAGATGCTCTACTTTATCTGCTTCCGTTGCATCAATTTATCCAATTAGAAGCTGGAAGGAGCGCTTTAAGGGTTCAAAGATCAAAGTACTTCCTTGAAGGTGATCTTACAGGACACCTTAGTTGTTTAAAAATGTTTGTTATTGATTCTCTTGTATTTGAAAATGAAGACTGAATGGAGAAAAAAAAAATAATTTCGATCGTTTATACAATGCAGCAGAATTTGATAATAATGTTTGGGAAAGTGGAGGACCAAACATCAGTCCAGGTTCAACTGTTTTATTTTTATCCAGACGGGCCAAGATTGGAAAATTGTGTGGCAGCAGGGGTAACTGGTCCAGAGATAGATATCTCAATATTTATGGGTAACTGGCCATCCGTGTTCCGTGTTCCAAGTAGTAGCCTTGAATGAACTCAGCTCCGACCATGATTCTTAGATACATCGGATTGAAAACGTACCGATTTAAAATTGGCAGGGCTTTATCAGAGCGATTAGCAGTGACGGAAATCACATGTTGCTTATGTGCAAACGGATCAACCACAAAACGAATTGATAACAAATGTCCGATAACGAAAACCTATAATGCAGTGTTGAAAGATAAAAAAGTAAGAGGTTGTTTCCAAGACTCGACCGTAGATTTGACGTAGGATTACGTGGTCGGTATAAATATTTGAGACTATGTTAGGGAAACCAATTTTTGCAGGCAATCGGTGATAGTTTTGATAACCATTTCAACAGTTGGACATTTGTGTAATTTTCAATAGTGACCTATTGAAAATTGATAAAGTATTCAATTTAGCAGCTTTGAAAAAAAAATTAAAAATCCATCCGTTATTGACAGAGTTATAAGCCGATCGAGCCTGGACGAAGAGGTGTGCGTGATATACGTGTATTCCATCTCACGCGGTTGGAGCTGCTGCCATACGTCATGCAGATGAAGTTGCTGAACGGTGGCTTGGAGAGCGGGACTCGTGTTATATCCTTGTGTACACGCAACGCAAGCAGTTTTCCATCCAGGCTCTTCTCTACATGCGAGAATTTGATGTGCTCTTTAATCATTGTTGCATATCTTCATCGGAGACGACGTGTTCGTGTTCGGTGGTGGTGATGGCTTCTCCAGAGAGTCGCATTTTTTGCCGGGTAGTTGTCTACGTGAACGTCGGCTGCCGTTCGAAGTTTGCGAGCTGTCCGTTTCGTTGCCATCGGTCCTGCGTTGAGAAACAAAGGTGCCGATTGGGACTGACACCGGCGTGAGCTGGATGACGGCTTGTGTTGCGGTTGGTTTTTTTTTTTTGTATAGTAGCATGTGCAGCGGGGGTGGCATCGTGCTTTTGTGTTGTGCTGTTGTTACTCGCGTCTCACTTGCTCCAAAGAGATTTGGAGCCATTCCCGAAGTGCCTGGCTGTTCGATTACAAGCGGACCTTTTCTAGCCGGTTTGCGTTGCTCCGCTATGTACGGTGGAGGTTTGCTTGGTAGAGGTTTGTTCGGTTTACCTTTTGTAACGTTAGCGTACGATTGATCTGCTGCAAGCTTCTGTACCAGAAGTTTTTTGCTTTGCACACATGGGATGCCAATGTGTGCAAATTCATGGCAGTGCAAACAGGTTTGCCTCTGCCCCTTGTAAGCCACTGCAGTTTTTTCGCCCTGAATCGTAACGAGAGAATGAATGTTCTTCGTTACCACTACACGCGCGACACGAACACCGGTTTTAGCACCACCAAAGTCATTGTAACGGGTATCCCATAGTAGGTCACGAACGTAGATGACATCACCGTATTCGGCGAGAAAAACTACGATTTGTTCGTTGGAGACGCCTTCGGGTAGATCGAAAAATTTCCCTCCATCATAATTCGTAGCTATCCAATCACTATTCGTTAAACGCTCACTTGTTTCGTGTTGGGCTGGGAGCAGTGCTGCAACATCTCGACAGTACACGGTGATATTGACAATTCTGCTTTGGTCACTCATTTGAGCTAACAGTCATAGTCAAGGCAAACCATGTCAATTGTCAATGACAATGGTGTCAGTGACGAACATGTGGAGATTTGTTTATTAGCTAAATGTGTAACGAAATTAAATGACTTGAGCAAAACAATTACATGGATCCATTTTAGTGAATAAGTATCTACGTCCTGAGCTACTTTGATAACAATAATGTGACACAGAATGTACTAAATTACACTTTTTGTTACCAGGTGAATCTTTGTCATTGACGAAAAAATGAATGAGATTTTGACGAAGATTTTTTTGAGGGTCAGTGACTATGTGACGAACAATTTTGTCAATATCGCGCGAAAGTCTGTCAATGACAATGACAAATCTCAGCACTGGCTGGGAGACAGCAATCTCTGTGAATGTGGACAAGGTTACCAAGACGCCGATCACATCCTTTGGTCTTGTGCTGAGCATCGTGGAGTCAGATCTGAGCTGTGCGATTCCCTTCGGGCTCGAGGTAAACAACCTAATGTTCCAGTTCGGGATATTTTGGCTAGACGTGATCTGGAGTTTATGAAACTCATATATGTTTACTTTAAGAATACTAACCTTAGATTGTAAGTTTGATTAACCTTGTGTTTAGTTTGTGTATTGTGCGTGTAGTTTTTTTTTATGTTTGTTTTCAAGATGAATAGAAATAAGTTCATGTTTTAGGATTAATTAAATATTTATATAATAAATCATATTTCAAACCTCCTTCTCCCTTTCCCCATCCAAAAAATTGTAAATCTCCACTAACCTCGAGACGACCGCGAGTAATCGGTTCAATTCCTTTAACTCTAGATTTAAGACATTATTCATGTATAATGCAAATGATAACTCGGCTCTGTAAAGTTTATTCGATTGAGCCTGTACAAATAAATTAATAAAAAAAAAAAAAAAATAATTCGTAGCTTGTACGACTTTCTGTCAAACACGAACTCGTGTTTACCATCGTGTTGCTCCACGATCGTCTCGGCAAGATCGAGGTTGTTAACTTTCACGAAAGTACATCCCAGCCGTCTGCTTGGCTGGAGTTGTAGCACATTTTCACGCGAAAGACCAAGTTCTTTCGCGATGAACTTGTGTATTTCGTCATGGGAAAGGTGCTTCGGAAACTGCGAATAGTCGACGCGAAACGGATTTTCGCGGCGTGGCATCGCGAAATATGACGTCGCGACGGAGGCGAACGCGGTACTTGGTGCAACGGTAGAAAAAATCGACAAAGAACGTACAAAGTAGCCTGTAAACGACTTCCGATATCTGCTCGTCCGAAAACATCGACTTATCGGCTCGGAAGTTGAGCGCTAACAGTCAGGTTCGCAAATCGATCCTGACCGATCATTTCCAATTACGCTGAAACTTTGCACAGTTGTTCCTTTTTAGTAAAGGCGCCATTTTGTGCTCTCAGTGTTTCATATTGAATCACGACTACTTTTTGAAAAGGGCCTGTGTAAAAATAGTACTAATGAGTCTAAAAATATATATTGCCGAAACTCTTTGTTCGATTGATTTGGTGTCTTCAGCAAAGTTGTAGATATTATTTTGGCAATTGTGTTAAACATATACACTGTAAAAAAAAAATTGATTGTATCAATGAAAAAAATTATATTTATTATTAAAAAATATAATTTCTCAAAAAGTGCATTTTTGAAAGTTTTTATTTTAAGCCTCATTGAAGCTCATAATGTTTGCTACTAACTGGCAAAGTGTGGTGATGGTAAACTCAAAAAGTTGAAGTTTTTTGAAAATTTCACGATCTTTACATTTTCATTAAAAACACATGTTTTTTAACCGTGTGTATTTTTTCAAGAATCGCATTTCAATTTTGCACAACTTTCCCGAAGACAACATAGCAATCAAGCAAGCCGTTTTTGCAATGTATTAAAATGTTTATTTTATAAGCACTTTTCTACACAGGCCCTATTGGAAAAGTATTCGGGGTTCGCTATAACAATTTGTTAAAGCGAATCCCGACTACTTCCTTATTTTCAAATTTCAACTTAAATCCACAAAATACATTTTTCTGCTCTTTTTCACTTTTTTTATCCGGAAACCTTATGGACAGATGATACATAATTTATTTTCTTTTTTTTTTTAATTAATTTATTCGTACAGGCTCAATCGAATAAACTTTACAGAGCCGAGTTATCATTTTCGTTACACATTATTGATGTCTTTTATTTAAAGTTAAAGGAGCTGGACCGGATACTCGCGGTTGTCTAGAGGTTTGTGGAGATTTACAATTTTTTTGGATGGGAAAAGGGAGAGGGAGGTTTGAAATGTGGTTTACGATACAAATATTTAATTAATTCTAAAACATGAACTAATTTCTATTCATCTTGAAAACAAACATAAAAAAGAACCCACACGTACAAAATACAAACCAAACACAAGGTTAATCAAACTTACAATCTAATGTTAATATTCTTAAAGTAAACATATATGAGTTTCATAAACTCCAGATCGCGTCTAGCCAAAATATCCCGAACTGGAACATTAGGTTGTCTACCTCGAGCCCGAAGGGAATCGTACAACTCGGATCTGACTCCACGGTGCTCAGCACATGACCAAATAATGTGATCTGCATCCTGGTAACCTTGTCCACATTCACAGAGATTGCTGTCTCCCAACCCCACACGGAACAAGTGAGCGTTTAACGAATAGTGATTGGACATGAACGAGACATCATACGAATGAAGTCTCGACCCACATCCAACCCCTTGAACCAAGGACTCTTCGACACCTTAGGGATGATCGAATATAGCCATCGTCCCAAACTCCCTTCACTCCACTTATTCTGCCAGCTGACGAGTGACTGTTGACGATAAATGTTATGCAGTGTTATGTACACGTAGTACAATGACATAAAACGAGTTTGAGGGTTCAGCTCAAGAAGCTTTTCAAAGTTTTCGATTACCAGTGGGTTCATAACTTCGCAACGGGTGATGAGCCTGAGGGACAATTACGAAAACCGATCCGAGAGTGGCAACATGCCCGCCAACACTTCGAGACTCATCGTATGAGTCGAGTGCATGCATCCTAACGCGATACGAAGACAACGATACTGTTCCAGTTTGATGATGTGAGTTTTAGCCGCCGACTGGAAACAAAAACTACCGTATTCTAAAACCGATAAAATCGTTGTCCGGTACAACGTTAGAAGATCTTGCGGATGGGCTCCCCACCACGTTCCGGTAATTGTTCGAGGAAAATTGATCCTTTGCTGGCATTTTCGTCTCAGATACTCAATGTGGGATTTCCAGGTGCATTTGGAATCGAACCAGATCCCAAGATATTTTTTTTTTTTTTTTTTTTGTTTATTAATTTATTTGGTAAGGCTCAACCGAATTAACTTTACAGAGCCGAGGATTCTTGGTCACTATACAATACATCTTAAAAATATAGTCAAAAGGTACAATACAATAAACACTTTATCTTCCGCTATCCAAAAAGCCTCCTCCATCAGAATTGGAGCCGCTTCCAGTAGTTTCATTGTATGACAAATTGTTGTACGCCAACGAGGGTCAGAGCGCGTCCATTGCAGCAATGAACGCAAAACGTGGTCAGCACTCACACACTCATCACGAAACGGTTGCTTTCCAAAGTCGACGACGCATCGACCGAAAGAACTGCTGATGAAGAACAATGAGGAGGACCACACAATGGTTGCTGCCGAGAAAACAGACGATCGCGTAGCACACATCGAGAGTGGTCTGCTTTTGTCGACAGCCGAGTGAACACTGCCCCCCCCCCCCCAAGATATTTGAAAGACATGGAATGAGTGATCGGTCTACCCAAAAGTTGAAGCTTCGGTTGTGCTGGGCTATGCTTCCTAGAAAAAACGACCAACTCAGTTTTCTCCGTGGAGAATTCGATACCTAGCTCAATAGCCCAAGTAGACAAATTGTCTAAGGTATCCTGTAAGGGTCCTTGCAGGTCAACCCCTTTGGGCCCTGTCATAGACACTACGCCGTCATCTGCAAGTTGTCTCAACGTGCAGTTGTCACTTAGACAATTGTCAATTTCTCTGACGTAGAAATTATAAAAAAGGGGGCTTAAACATGAGCCCTGGGGGAGACCCATGTAACTAAATCGAGAAGCTGTAGAGTTTCCATGAGAAAGCTCATATGTTTCTCTGACAGCAAATTGTACAAAAAGTTATTTATTAATGGAGAAAGGCCACAAGAGTGGATTTTGTCTGAAAGGACTTCAACCGATACTGAATCAAAAGCACCCTTGATATCCAAGAATACAGAAGCCATTTGCTCTTTTTTAGCAAAAGCCAACTGAATTTCTGTGGAAAGCAACGTGAAACAGTCGTTCGTTCCCTTGCCCCTACGGAAACCAAATTGAGTATCTGAGAGTAGGTTGTTCGTCTCAACCCATTTGTTCAAGCGAAAAAGGATCATTTTCTCCAACAATTTTCGAATGCACGATAACATCGCGATGGGACGATACGAGTTATGATCTGAAGCGGGTTTTCCAGGCTTTTTAATGGCTATAACTCTCACTTGCCTCCAATCATCCGGAACAATATTAAGCTCCAGGAACTGACCAAACAAGTTCAACATGCGCCTCTTAGCGACGTCTGGGAGGTTCTTCAACAAGTTGAACTTGATTCTATCAGCCCCCGGAGCCGAATTGCCACACGAAAGGAGCGCGAGTGAGAGTTCCAGCATTGAAAAAGGCTGGCTGATCCCGTCTACCGAATTCGTCGTTTCGCGAGGAATCATCTGTGCTGGCACGGAATCAGGACATACTTTTCGCACGAACTTGAGAATCCAACTGTCGGAGTACTCCTCGCTCTCGTTGTTTGAAGACCTATTACGCATCCTTCGCGCCGCATTCCAAAGCGTATTCATCGACGTTTCGCGCGATAATCCGTCCACGAATTGCCGCCAGTATCCGCGTTTCTTGGCTTTGATGAGGCTCTTTAGTTTGCGTTTAAGAGAAGAGTACGCTTCGAAATTCACGGGTGTTCCACGTTTCCGGAAAAGCTTAAACGCGTCGGACTTTTTACGATAAACCTCAGCGCATTGCTGGTCCCACCAAGGGGAAGGAGGTTTCCTACGGAAAGACGTTCCTGGAACCGGCCGAGTTTAAGCTCGAAGCGCGCTGTCCAAGATCAGATTGGAGAGGAAGTTATATTCCTCCAATGGTGGAAGCCCTTCTACCGACGACACGGCTTCCTCTATCGCGGGCTTGAACGTTGTCCAGTCGATATTACGGGTGAGGTCGTACGCGACGTTAACGGATTCCGACGGATTGAACCCACTGGCAATCGAAATTTTGATCGGCAAGTGATCACTACCGTGGGGATCCTGGATCACATTCCACGTGCAATCCAACGATAATGAGTGAGAGCAAAGTGTGAGGTCTAATCTACTTCCATTCGAGGATGGGCCAGCCAAACGTGTTACTTCTCCATTGTTAAGAATTTTCATATTGAAGTTGTCACAGAGGTCATATATAAAAGTAGAACGGTTGTCATCATACAGTTCCCCCCAGCCTGTACCGTGGGAATTAAAATCTCCCATAATCAACCGTGGAGCAGGAAGTACTGAACATATATCTGAAAGTTGTTTTCGACTAACAACGGCTCTAGGAGGATTATACACTGAAGTCTTTTTTTACACGGTTTTTTTTACACGGTTTTTTTTACACGGTTTTTTTTACGACGATTTTTTAAATAACGCGGTTTTTTTACACGGTTTTTTGAAATAACGCGTTTTTTTTTACACGGTTTTTTTAAATAACGCGGTTAAAGAGCCAAAACATTCTAAGTGTTTTCTGAGGAATGGACTAGCCAAAAAAACAAACTTGAAGTGTACTTCGAGTGGATTCACCGGACAACATGGGTACATACATATTTTTGGAACGGGAACGACGCGTAGAGGCCGGAAATCGATGATTTATGCCATTTTGGAATCCAAGATGCGGCTTCCGGTATTGTGAAAAACTGTCAAATAGCTAACGATATGGATATTTTCGGAACGGGAACGACGTGTAGAGGCCAGAAATCGATGATTCACGCAATTTTGGAATCCAAAATGGTGGCTTCCGGTTTGTGAATGTTTCAAAAAAATGTTATACAACAAATTTTAATTAACTTTTTTTTTCGATAATCTGTAATTAATCTTTTTACATTTACAAGAACTTCATAAACTCAATGTTGAACAACATTTGATACCAGTGACTTGGTTGTGGAATGCATGTAGCACTAGAGGTTATACAGGTACAAGTGGTAATGGCCTGCCGAGATTTGCTCAGCCGAGCTCGGTAGAAAAAAAAAAAAACTAAGTGTGTGGATAGTACTTAACATAACAGGAACCGGGGTTGAAGTTGTCGCTGACCGAATAGTCAAAGTCATGAAACACAGTGAACGAAGAATTCTTGTCACTGAAATCGATATTTAGCCAATAAGACATCTTAGTTTTTTCTACCGAGCTCGGCTGAGCAAATCTCGGCAGGCCATTACCACTTGTACCTGTATAACCTCTAGTGCTACATGCATTCCAACACAAACCTGGTTCATTGTCTCTACCGAACAATTACAATTGTGGGAGTTAGAAGGAAAGGGGTGTAAGTGACTTTGACCGATTCTCTTCATCTCTTTCGTTAATAATTCAGCTGCAAACACATTCCTTGATGCGTGTGCCATTCTGGATGCTAGATTAGAAGCTTCTTTATCAAACTATGTGGCAGAAATAGCGCGAAATCTGTTTATAAAGCTGCTATCAAAAGAGAAAGTCGATGAAGAGAATCGATCAAAGTCGCTTACACCCTTTCCTTAATGTAATACTGATAGGTAAAATCTGAAAATCGTTTAATTTTTCGCTATTTGGCGAAATTTTGAGGATCACCATAATCAGCAAGTTTATGTGTACCGTAATGTACCCTATTTCAAGAGCAAACTTCCATTACAAAGCAATTAGTTTTTATATTTTATAGTATGTTTGCCCTCGTCGTTTTGCTTTCTCATTATTAAAGTGAATAAATGGAACTGTTTGTTGCTAAGATGATTTCGGTGGTCCTAAAATGATGATTGGGCTGCACGTAAGGAGAGGTGATTGATAATTCTCCCGAATATCCTGGTAAAAAAAAAACTTTGACTTAAGTAACCTTAGGGGGTCACCAAACGACGTATAATAACTTTTTACTCGAAAACCAGTACTTTTTAGCATGAAAGCTAGTGATCTGCTTTGTATGACTAAAACCCTGCTTAATATGTTAAACATTGCTATCACTATGAATTGAAATTAGGATGCACCACGGTATGCACATTTGCACCACGTAGATATTTAATTCATACACATATGTATGTACCTACAACGTTTTACTGGTCATTACTCAGCTACGGGAGCAGCTTTGTTGAAGCCAGCTGCTTTCAAGATGGTTAGGATTTACAAATGAGAGAAAATTCCGAAATGGTGTGATCAAAGCATACGGCAGGTCTTTACCTCCAGAAGAACTTTATCATGAACGAATATGTTCAAGGTGATCATGACTTACAAGCACCGAATAAAATTCCATGCACACTGCTCAGTTTTTTGTTTTGATGAATTTTGAAATAACACGGGTTTATCACACGGTTTTGTGAAACACATGGTTTTTTTAAACGGTTTTTTTTTAAATATCGCGGTTTTTTTTAACACGGTTTTTTTACGCGGTAGACTTGCGACATGCGACAACTTCAATACCTGTAAATTGTGGAAGATTCACTCTATAGAAGGAATGGCACTTTTTGATCCCCAAAAGTACCCCTCCTCCACGCGAATCCTCACGATCCAGTCGAATAATGTTAAAATCATAAAAAGGATGATCAATATCTGAAGAGAGCCAAGTTTCACAAAGAGCAAATGCATCACAATCATTATTGTGAACTAAAAACTTAAAAGAGTCTAATTAAGGAATAAGACTTCGGCAATTCCACTGTAGAATAGTGATCAAATCCCCGACCCCGTTTGGAAAATTATCCATCGAAGGAAATGATTGCTGCAATGAGGGGCCACTTCAATGTCAATTGCTTCAAGAGGGTCTTCACAGTAGGAAGCATTGCCAGATCAATGCTTTTGAGAGGATCAGAAATATTCAGGCACTTGAGAATATCGTCCACAATTTTATCAAATGAGAACAACCAAGATGAAGAAGGGGCTTCTGTTCCTAAAAATGGGACATCAGAGGTTTTGGATGTCCCCGGGAGAGGTGGAAAATCCTGGGTATAGTCAGTTCTTCTGAATCCAGGAGGAGTAGAAGTCTCTTTTTTTCCACCACTCCTTGATTTGGGCAAGCTGATTTGGGGTTCTTCATTCTCAACTTTCCGCGAACGGATGCGTTTTCGTTTCGGTGCTGAAAAACGGAAAGAAGTTCCCCCCTCAGCCAAGTCAGAGTCAGTCTCGTCATCTGACAAAAGAGAGAATGGATTTTTGTCGTTGGTAGATGGCGTGGCCGTCTTAAGCATTTCCGCAAAAGACTGCCGGGAATGTTCCTTGAGTGAGCGTTGTAATTTCTCCCCGCGTTGTTTGTACACCGGGCATGACGAGAGACCATGAGGAGTTCCCTTACAGTACACGCATTTTGGTGCAGTGACTGTGCAGGCGCCATCCATTGGAACAGCGTGCCTTGCTGCCACAGTGGGAGGCCGTATGTCCCAACTGCTTACAGTTTTGGCAGTTCGTGACCCGGGGAACGAACAAGCGCACAGGTAGTCGAAGTTTTCTCAGCTCGATGTAGTGGGGAAGGGCTGAACCAGAAAAGGTCACACGGAACGAGTCTGTGGGGGTAAAACTCTTTTTACCCTTGCTGACAGATACTGAGCCCAGTTTTTGGACATCCAGTATCTTCACCGGGGGAAGCAAACGGTTCTTGAAACGGCCAACCGCCTGCTTCTCCAAGATCTCAGGGGTCAGAATCGCTTCGGTTACCACACCTTCGATCTCCACATCACGAGCTGGGATGTAAACTCTATACTCGAGCGTGAAGAGCTGGGAGGCAGCAATCTCGTTAGCGTGCTTCAGGTTAGAGACGGACACACGAAGTTTATTGTGCCTAACCTTCGTGATTTCGGTCACGACCGAGAATCGCTTCGTCAGATCATTAGTAATTTGCATTACATTCAAAGTTTTGTTTCTGGGCTTAAAGTAGACAACCCATGGGCCAGTCGAGTCATCAGGATAGGCTCGCGATCGGGGGTTATTCTGAGCCTGACCTTTGCCAGACTGAGACGACGAACCAGGGAAGGCATCATCTGTCTTCTGAGAAGACGTACGTTTTCGACCCTTCTTGCCATCGCGTGGCAAAGAAGTGTCATCTTCCGACAAAACGTCAATTTCGTCTTCCGACAAAATGTCCATTTTGCCGTACTAGTGGGAGCAAAAAACGCTCTACCACTGAAATGATAATCACTTGAACACAATACACGAAAAAAAAACTACAATTTAACTGATGGGCGAAAGAAAGAAACAAGAACAAAAACTTATCTGATAATCCGATACTACTACTACCGATCGTTTACACAGCAGCAGCTGAGCGACGCGCAGCGTGGATCGAGATGGGAAATGACAGGTGGACAGGAACTCACGGTCTCCCAGTGTTGGTGAGTTCTTTGCCGTTAATGTTCACGAAAAGTTCACTATTTTGCCATACAGAAATTCAAAACAAAAATTTTTATCTTCGGATTTGGACAGTTTTTGACCTGTTTCATACGACCGGAAGGTGTATGCTGGTCACAAATGCCGTGCCAAACTGATTTCCTACGCAATTAATCAATCTTTGATGTGAATTTCGCTAATAAACACGAGGAGCATTTCTTATAGCAAAACTTGCCATAACAAAATTGGCGGTTCATTTTAGTAAACAAACTAACACTTCTTCCGACTGTGTCACCTCTCTTACTCGCCTAGAGCGTGGATGATCTTCGATCCGCGTGTGCGGGCGGTCTTCATTGGTGTGTGCTTGTATGAGGGTCGGCACTCAGCTGAACACACGATGATAGATTAGCGGTGTAATGCGGAGGCAGATGCTGACACTCGATGACGATGATCCGTGTGCAGGTATGCGTTACCACGCACCGATGGTGCGCAAAATGGTTGGCGAATTGGCAATCGCAAAAACAATTTTCCTTCCGATGATGCCGAAAACACACTTTCTTCTCAGAAAAAAAAAACTCACTTTTAGTTAATTATTTAGCTGGGAACTCTAAGCGAGAAAAAACTGATAATTTAAATCAAGCGAATAGCGAGAAAACTTCCAAAATAGCGGACCTCGAACTAAGTCGACCGTACTTCTTGCTAGGACGCAGTGGAGTGACAATTCTACAATGTACATATACAATTAGTCACACGCGACGTGTACTGAAAACGATGTACTCGTACGGAAGGTTTCTTACGAACTAACTTATATGATCTATTCTGGATCTACACCACTGCGTGCGATGTTTTTTTCTTATCGGTTTGCTACCTACGTTCGGCCCTACTATTGATCGTGAAGCGATCGATAAGGTACGGGATGGAATGGGATTTGCAAAAACAAATTAAAAAGCGATTCTCTGCCCTGAGGAACAAAATTTTTGAAAGTAATGCTTCTCAATTAGACCCGAGTTCCAAACCCTTTTGGAAACTCACAAAAATTTTGAAAAAAGATACCTCAAAAGCCTATTTTAGCGCTTAAAGAAGGTGGCAAAATTTTGATCACGAGAGTTCCCATAATTTCAGTTTGGGTCTTACTAGTCCTATTGAGAATCAGGTTGCTCGGGATTATCTGAATATTTTCTCTTGAGAACTAAAAAGTATCATAATATGAAAGCTCCAGGTGATGCGGAAATTTTCTATATCCTCATCATCATCATCATCATCATCATCAAAAAAACTCCCAGAGAGTACCTTGTCTATCTTGGTGAAAAAATCCAGCGGATAAAAATCCAGCTGAAGCCTCTAGCTACCGTCCAATAAGTTTGCTTTCTTCAATAAGTAAACTTTTTGAATAGATAATTTGGAATGGAATGATGTTTCACATCAAAACGAACTCAATGTTTGCAGATGGGCAATTTGGATTTCACCATGGGCATTCAACTACTCAACTATTAAGAGTTTCCAATTTAATTCGTTCAAACAAATCTGAAGGCTGCTCAACTAGAGTTGCTCTTTTAGACATAGAAAAAGCATTCGACAGTGTTTGGCATGAAGGTTTGATTGCTAAATTGAAACGTTTAATTTCCACTCTATATTATGAAATTAGTTCAAAATTCGAGTAGTCGAGTATTAGTAGAAGTAGTAGAAGAAGTCTGATCATTGTAGACGAAATACGCGTATCTGTCAAGGATAAGCAAATAAGGTAGTGGAACTAAACGGAAATTACTAATCCTTCTCTCTTTCTCTCTATCTCTCTCTGTATACAGGTATTCCACTAAGACGCCCACATTCATCAGGAGTTCAACATTATTTAACTGACATAACTCTGCAGGTAAATTATCAAAATTCCAAATCTTAACGACTACCTGTTAGAGCAGGAGTTCCTGAGGGGAGCATTCTTGGCCTATATTGTATAACATTTTCACTTCGGACCTCCCTGTTTTGCCACAGGGTCGCCGCAAATCTTTGTTCGCTGATGACACAGGCATTTCTGCTAAAGGAAGAAATCTTCGTATTATTTGCAGCAGACTGCAGAAAAGTTTAGATAGTTGCTCTTCTTATTTACAAAGATGGAAGATTTCTCCCAACGCTTCCAAAACTCAACTTATAATACATCCAAATAAGCCTAGAGCTTCCTTTTTGAAACCTAGTAGTAGTCACATAGTCACTATGAACGGATTACAATTGGAAGGCAGCCCAGTCTTTATACCCAGAAGATCCCTGCCGAGGACCTTTTTCCTTTATTTAACCGTCGGTCTCTGTTCTGCAATCTAGTGTCAATCACCGACGGACATCGATTGCCATCCATTGACGGCAACCGAATTTGTATGAAGGCAGCTTCCACACCTACGTAGGATATCGCACCCATTCAAACACACATCCCAAGTAGCATTTCTTGTTTTATTGCACTCTATTAGTGGTTATTGAGATCAATTTTATAAAACCGTCAATAAAATTAATAGCTCCAGCACAACCTCTTGATAACCGCTATAAGGTCGTCTTCCAGCTTAGTGAACCACTCTTGATAAGGTGTATAAAGCATGTTCGAGAATCACAATAAAGCTGTCTTGAAACCTTTTGTCAGGAAGCCTCATACTCTACAAAAGGTTCTTATAGCCTCTATAAGAGTAATATTGTATCCAAGCAGTTTTATTACGCTTTGGTGAAAATCAGTTATAAAGCCAATTTAATTTTTATTGGCTTCAAAGCAACCGCCATAAATTAGCTTGTTGTTGTTCTGTTCTGCTGAAACTTTTTTTTTTCCATATGGAAATCTTTATCGGTAAAAATAGGTTTGAGTGTTGGTGTCAAGATCATCATGCAATCAATTTTGTTTCATGGCGACATTAGTGAAAATCTTAGAGAAAATGTACGACTTTTTTTAAGTTCCAAAACATATGCGCTATAAAAATTTTATCGTGTATATTGGGATAATATGAGCGTTAAATAAATGCGCCTCCAAAATAATTCAAGTTAACAAAAAAGATGGTTTCAGAAATCAAATGAATTTGATGGAATCACCTTAATTTTACATAAAATAGATCTCAATACATAAATTCATACCAATGCACACTGGAAATCATTTCGGATCTCTTATTTAGCCATTATTTTATAGAAATTTCTTGGATTTTATTCCAAGGCTAATGGCATTTTCATAATGGCAATATGGCGACAGAGGACAGCAGGCAAGAAAAACACCAAGCGCAATTTCTTAAAATGTCTAATGCTTACATTGCACACTGGGTAACGAATCCAACCTAGCGGAGCAAAATTAATAACTCCGAAACGAAACATTTCCGTGACTTGGTGTCATGGGCAAAATTTCTCATCATAATAAGGACCATCTATTGACATAAACAAATAGTTCAAAACTCTTCCGCAAATATGGTGCCACAATCTAACTTTTTTCTCTGACGTTTTGGAGAATTGATGTCTTGGGCAAAAATGTTTATCTTGACAAAATGAACAGCTCTTTCAAAGACGTTAAATTTCCACAGTCTACTGGTTCCAAGTTATATGGAGTTAAAGAAAAAAATGTCGAAAATATGGTTTTTTCTTTCTGTTTCGGTTTTTTTGCTTACAACCATATAATGTTATATTTTTCTCTTATGCAAATACATTAAATAAATAGCTTTTTTGACGAAACATACTGTCCGATTTAAGTCTTTACATGACCGTGGGGATGCAAAGAGAAAGTCGACGAAGAGAATCTGTCAATGTTACTTAGGACCTAATGCAGGTTGTTCAGGTTCAGGTTGAATTCATTTTTTTATTTGAAGGCAAATGTATATTCCTATTCTACGGGTGCAACCGATGAATTTTACAAACATTTGGAAAAGTTTTGAATGGTACATTAACCTTTATGAAAAGTTATGCGTGATTTCAACCTTTTGTCCTAGGACTGTCACCATTCCATGTATTTCGACCAAGATTCGACAGTGTCACATCATGTATATGCGAGCGAGAACGGAAGAATTATAGAGACTGCTGACATTTTTCTTACGCACACTACGTCGCGTATACGTATACACGAAATGTTTTCATGATCATGCTAACAATTTTGTTGATATTCTTTGCGCTCCGCTTGGAAGTACCGGAAAGTTTTGATTCTTTTCTATGTTGTAAAAATAAACCGCCTATTTACATTTCTGACAAGTTGCAACTGAATGCTTATAATTGTTTTAAAATAACCATTTCATAGCAAACTAGTTTTATTGCGCTTACTCATAAAGCAACAAAAGGATTTATTTTTGGGTTTTATAAGGGCAATTCATATTACTTTATTTTATACTTCAAAGCAATCATAAAACCTTTCATAAGTGAAAATAGCATAAGCATCAGTTGGTTTTTTAATTAGCTTTATATGGGTTTTGTAGCTAGCTATAAGAATGTTTCATGACTTGCATTGTATATGACCGTCATAAAGCTGTAGGTAATGGTTGCAGCTGCAATAAAACCTTTATTAATTTTGAATATAGCCAAGCAGCTCTAGAATTGTTACTTGGGATGGGCCGGGACCAACGGCTTTACTTCCCTTTCGAAAGAAGACGTGACCTGAGATTTTTTATGTCTCAGGAAAATACCACCGACCTCGGCTGGGATTGAACCCAGACCCATGGGGGTGAGAAAACAGTCACGCTTACTACTATACCACCGGCTTCGGCAAAATTAATTTGTTTTTTTTTTTTTTTTTTTTTTTGGGATTTTAACCGTAGAGGCGGTCATTCATCCCTTAAATTAATTTGTTGTTTTTATCGATAATCGCACTTCGCATCCAGGGGATTATCCACTCAGCATCCACTCGTGGAGATCAAATTCGGATGCCGGAGGTATTACCCGCTATATCTGATAGCAGCACACCAAACCACGGGAAAAAGTAATTCACCCTTGTAGCACACTTCACTGGTATCGCAATGCTCTTTCTTGTGACAGTTTCTTCGTCACGAATCACCCACTGTGAATATCACGGTTTCAATCAATCCCGTGGTCCATTTATTGTCATCTTTGGCTAACACCGAGATAAGGTTCGAACTTCGAAAGAACACTCGAATTTACTGCACTGATGGGGTTTGCTTTATTTGCCCGGAATAAAGGGAACGACTTGGGTTTGTTACCAGTTGCTTTATTTTTTGTACTGATGGGATTGTACATATAACTTACTTAACATTGAATGGGGCTTGTGCGTACTATAGTTTGTGGGTCGATCGTAAATTTGCAGAAACGTTCCTTATGACCGACAATGCCATTTTGAATCCAACCTTATTTTTGAAAAGGGCATATAGAAAAAAAAACAAGCTTATCTTAAGAAAATTTTTACTCGAAAACTGTTTCCCGATCGGTTTGGTGTCTTCGGCAATATTTCAGATAATCATAACTTGGATCATAACTTGAAAACATCACTTTCAATCGAAATAACGTTAGGGACCAGATATTTACAGATTTTAGGAGTCATAGAATTTGTCGCACTTAAGCTAACATTTATAATTATGGATAGTTTACAGAAAGATAGAGAGAAGGATTAGTAATTTCCATTGCATTCCACTACCTTATTTGCTTATAATTGACAGATACGCGTATTTCGTTTACAATGTACAGACTTCTTCAGTGTCTTCTACTTATACTGTACTAAGGACGTGTATAAGAAGAAGACACGGAAGAAGTCTGCACATTGTAAACGAACACGCGTATCTGTCAAGGGTAAGCAAATAAGGTAGGGGAATTAAATGCAAATTACTAATTCATCCCTCTCTCTTCAAACAGGTATTCCACTAAGACGCCCACATTCATAAGGAATTCAAATATCTCATTGATTTCACTTCTAATTAGTTTTATGTAAGCTAGACATTTGACACACCTATTGACAATGGCTGGTGAAAAAAAGAGTTTACTGTTGGCTGTCCCTGGCCGCACACCCACCTCATACTAATTTTTACTAATTGACGGTCTTCGAAAAATTCGTCTCTTCTAGCAAATATTGACTGTTTATTATGGAAATTTTTGGTTGAGTGAAAGGATAGTCCAAAGTATGCTATATTTCACGCACAGACTGACGTTTGCTAGAGGAAAGAATTACAGAGTCGACATCAACGCCAATTACAGCCAATATTTAGTAATGATTATGTTGATAGATGATCGACATCGCAGATATTTCAAACCTTTGCCAAGTTTCCAAAGCGGAAGTTGTTTCACAATTTAAAAAGGTTTAAACCCTCATCGCTCGTTCTAAAAGCGCTTACGGACCCCACTCCGATGCCCTGTTAGTCTTGAAACCCGAAAGCGGTAGTTATCGAACGTGTTAAGATTTTGATATCAAGATTTATTTGGATCTACCAGTTTTGCTTAAGCTCACTCACTTGCTTCAGCTTCTTTTGACAGCAGCCGTTTCTTCCATTGAAACGAAAATTAAAATTAAATTGCTGCTATATTTATTTATATTGGTAAGGTAAGCAATCAGGCTAAGGCCTATTTCTCCTCTGCTGTCCGAAGAAGTCGTCTCCACTCTCTGCTCGATCCATGGCCACACTTCGCCAGCCTCGTAGTCTGCGAAGGGTCCGCAGGTCACCTTCTACTTGCCCGCTGCGAGTCTCTTCTTCTTGTTCCTGTTGGGTCGCCTTCGAGAACCATTTTTCCTGGGTTGTAGTGCGGCATTCATGAAACGACTTTATTCGCTTTTAAATAAAGAAGACGACCCTATATTCAATCTTTTTACAATCAAAATAATCTACAGACCCTACATGATAAGGAAAAAAATACTCAAAATTAAATTTATAGAAACTCAACGTTGGGTTCTATCATTTGAGATCCACCGTTGAGTGAATTAGCAAAGTTACGTTGGTTTAAATTTACTCATCTATTGAGTTAAAATGTTTTTTTCCCTTTATTTGTTTTCCGTTCATTTTTGACGCCACAGAAGCAGCTCCCACACCTGGACCCTACCCCTATCGACCCATCAACTCATGAGCCGGGAACCAACTGCTTTTCTTCCCTGCGTGATCAGAGATGTTATGCCTCAGAAAATCCCGGCGGCGCTGACTGGGATTGAACCCAGGCCTGCTGGGGTGAGGGGTAATCACGCTCAACACTACTCCATTGGTGCTCCAACTTAATCATTGTTAAGCTCAAAACGTAATATTTTTCACTATTGATTGATATAACACTTTCCGTATTTGTTTAAAAGTTACATGTTTGCGAATTTTGTTGCATAAAGTTATTATGAATTAAACAAAACACGCTGTGACTCATAGTAAAAAAGAACTAAATTTTCAGTTAAAAGTACTCATCCGTTTAACTTATTTTTCGATGAAAATCATAGCAACCTGCGCTGTGTCGATGCTGTCATATTTTCGTGCTCCATTGCCTCCGTTCGTGCTCCATCGGTCATCGTATTAGTCTTCGTTAGTGCGTGGCACGAAGCGACAAAAAAAAATTGGATGCTGGTAGGTTGTGAGTGTTTTTAGTTCCATTGTAGCATGATGATGATGATGATAGCATGATAGTGGCTTACACATTGTAGCACGTAAACTTAGTCCGATAGCAGTGGACTCTCTTCTCTGTTTGCTTAATAACTTCTGATTGTCCTCAACATGTCGCTGTATGAAGGGCCAAAAACGGATTGGGTGGATCGATAGACAAAATCGCCTATAAGCATCTACGGGACAATAAAGAATCTCCTTCCAGCAACATGATCAGCCAATTGGTCAACAATACGAGTTCCCAAACAGGAAGATGCCCCAATGAGTGGGGAGAAGAGCTCGCCCTTTATCCGCGAAATGTTATCAACAGGGAGTTGACATTCCCACTCTCCCCGTCCAAATCGCTTCAATCGGGTGCCCCTTTTTTGTATGTATTTAAATGTTAATGTTATGTAAATGTTATATATAATGAATCATCACTTATGCGAGTCGATTGTTATGAATATTGTCAATAATACTTACATATAGATGAAGATGATGCCACCAATCCAACTTTGAATCGTTCGGAGAAGGGGCTCATGGTTCCACTCATCCTGTATAGTCTTCTTTTTCTTCTTCCGGTTCGCTCACCACCCGAAATGAACGCTCGGTGCATCATAGATTTGATATGGTTAGTAATATCAAATAGTGTTACATGCAACAGAAAATGATGAGTTTTTTAAAGTAACAGTTTCATCTGAATTCCTAACTAACCACATCGTATCTCAGTGACATTGTCTCAATCTGAACCTACATTTAAAGTTATGTCTTGATTATATGGTTACTGTGCAAGTACCACAAGTTCAACAACGCCCAACTATGGACAGTTCAATGCTATGGACACCAAAGAATATATAGAGATAAAGCTCAAAAATACAGTTTTAACTGATAGTGACTCTTCAAGCTGTTCCATATTGGACCCTGCCAACCCACGGAACCTGTAATGTGGGCCATCAGAATGGTTCATCGGTTGCTAAGTCAAGTACTGCTCAAACTGAAGCGATACATTTCTCAATGTTTCAACTTTATTCTAATGTAAACTTAATATCGTCTCACCCATATGCCCATACACACCCAAAACCCATCCCCACACAAAATCAAATAAAAAGGTATATGTATGGTAAACACGTCCGGACATTAACAGGGAAAATGGGTTTACATCTTCACTATCGCAACTACGGGTATTCATCGAAAGTATTTGCATTTTACTCAGGCACTTTTGAGGGAACTTCTTGACTCTAATACCTGAAATGTGCCACGACCAACCTTGCACAACGATGCCGTTACGCTCTCTGATCAAAGCGCAGGGAGTGTTTTAGTTCCGTTGTTTACAAAAATCTTAATTTGTATCTAATGTAGATTTGCATGGACCATGAGCTTCCAAAGAAGTCGAACTTGGTATAAGGACGATGAGGATTTATTCTGCTGCAAACGAGTGGTGGCGCGTAGACGAGTGTTTGCGGAAGTGCTTATTAATTGTTGTGTAATAATTTCAATGGCTGCAAATAAATGCAATTTCTTGGCTCTCTTCAGATATAGATCTTCCTTTTTATGATTTTAACATTATTCGACTGGATCGTGAGGATTCGCGTGGAGGAGGGGTACTTATGGGGATCAAAAAGTGCCATTCTTTCTATAGAGTGAATCTTCCACAATTTACAGGTATTGAAGTTGTCGCATGTCAGGCTATTATTAAAGGTAAGAGCCTTTGTATTGCTTCTGTTTATATTCCTCCTAGAGCCGTTGTTAATCGAAAACAACTTTCAGATATATGTTCAGTACTTCCTGCTCCACGGTTGATTATGGGAGATTTTAATTCCCACGGTACAGGCTGGGGGGAACTGTATGATGACAACCGTTCTACTTTTATATATGACCTCTGTGACAACTTCAATATGAAAATTCTTAACAATGGAGAAGTAACACGTTTGGCTGGCCCATCCTCGAATGGAAGTAGATTAGACCTCACACTTTGCTCTCACTCATTATCGTTGGATTGCACGTGGAATGTGATCCAGGATCCCAACGGTAGTGATCACTTGCCGATCAAAATTTCGATTGCCAGTGGGTTCAATCCGTCGGAATCCGTTAACGTCGCGTACGATCTTACATGTAATATCGATTGGACAAGTTCAAGAATGTGATAGAAGATGCCCTTACGTCGGTAGAAGGGCTTCCACCGTTGGAGGAATATAACTTCCTCTCCAATCTGATCTTGGACAGCGCGCTGCGAGCTCAAACTCGGCCGGTTCCAGGAACGTCTTTGCGTAGGAAACCTCCTTCCCCTTGGTGGGACCACCAATGCACTGAGGTTTATCGTAAAAAGTCCGACGCGTTTAAGCTTTTCCGGAAACGTGGAACATCCGTGTATTTCGAAGCGTACTCGGCTCTTGAACGCGAACTCAAGAGCCTCATCAAAGCCAAGAAACGCGGATACTGGCGGCAATTCGTGGACGGATTATCGCGCGAAACGTCGATGAATACGCTTTGGAATGCGGCGCGAAGGATGCGTAACCGGTCTTCGAACAACGAGAGCGAGGAGTACTCAGATCGTTGGATTCTCAAGTTCGCGCGAAAAGTATGTCCTGATTCCGTGCCGGCACAGATGATTCCTCGCGAAACGACGAATTCTGTAGACGAGATCAGCCAGCCTTTTTCAATGCTGGAACTCTCACTCGCGCTCCTTTCGTGTGGCAATTCGGCTCCGGGGGCTGATAGAATCAAGTTCAACTTGTTGAAGAACCTCCCAGACGTCGCTAAGAGGCGCATGTTGAACTTGTTTTGTCAGTTCCTGGAGCTCAATATTGTTCCGAATGATTGGAGGCAAGTGAGAGTTATAGCCATTAAAAAGCCTGGAAAACCCGCTTCAGATCATAACTCGTATCGTCCCATCGCAATGTTATCGTGCATTCGAAAATTGTTGGAGAAAATGATCCTTTTTCGCTTGGACAAATGGGTTGAGACGAACCACCTACTCTCAGATACTCAATTTGGATTCCGTAGGGGCAAGGGAACGAACGACTGTCTCGCGTTGCTTTCCACAGAAATTCAGTTGGCTTTTGCTAAAAAAGAGCAAATGGCTTCTGTATTCTTGGATATCAGGGGGGCTTTTGATTCAGTATCCGTTGAAGTCCTTTCAGACAAACTCCACGCTTGTGGCCTTTCTCCATTAATAAATAACTTTTTGTACAATTTGCTGTCAGAGAAACATATGAGCTTTTCTCATGGAAACTCTACAGCTTCTCGATTTAGTTACATGGGTCTCCCCCAGGGCTCATGTTTAAGCCCCCTTTTGTATAATTTCTACGTCAGAGAAATTGACAATTGTCTAAGTGACAATTGCACGTTGAGACAACTTGCAGATGACGGCGTAGTGTCTATGACAGGGCCCAAAGGGGTCGACCTGCAAGGACCCTTACAGGATACCTTGGACAATTTGTCTACTTGGGCTATTCAGCTAGGTATCGAATTCTCCACGGAGAAAACTGAGTTGGTCGTTTTTTCTAGGAAGCATAGCCCAGCACAACCAAAGCTTCAACTTTTGGGTAAACCGATCACTCATTCTATGTCCTTCAAATATCTTGGGGTCTGGTTCGATTCAAAATGCACCTGGAGATCCCACATTGAGTATCTGAGACGAAAATGCCAACAAAGGATCAATTTTCTCCGAACAATTACCGGAACGTGGTGGGGATCTCATCCGCAAGATCTTCTAACGTTGTACCGGACAACGATTTTATCGGTTTTAGAATACGGTAGTTTTTGTTTCCAGTCGGCGGCTAAAACTCACATCATCAAACTGGAACGTATCCAGTATCGTTGTCTTCGTATCGCGTTAGGATGCATGCACTCGACTCATACGATGAGTCTCGAAGTGTTGGCGGGCATGTTGCCACTATCGGATCGGTTCTCGGAATTGTCCCTCAGGCTCCTCACCCGTTGCGAAGTTATGAACCCACTGGTAATCGAAAACTTTGAAAAGCTTCTTGAGCTGAACCCTCAAACTCGTTTTATGTCATTGTACTACGTGTACATAACACAGGATGTCAGCCCTTCGCAGCATAATCCCTATCGTGTAGTCTTCTCCGACTTCGGCAATTCAGTTAGTTTTGATTTATCTATGACGCGGGAGATTCGTGGGATACCAGAACATCATCGTTCCATGATTTTTCCGTCAATTTACGCTGCAAAGTTTGGCCAAGTTGATTCCGCAAGATCGTTCTTCACAGATGGATCACTAATAGAGTCGTCCGCTGGTTTTGGTATTTTTAACGAATTTCATAGCGCCTCTCGAATGCTTCAAGCTCCTTGTTCCGTATATGTTGCTGAGCTGGCGGCAATACATTATACGCTAGAAACGATCGCCTCACTTGCACCAGATCATTGTTTTATTTTTACGGATAGTCTCAGTTCTGTCGAGGCTATTCGATCCATGAGGCCGGTAAAGCACTCCTCGTATTTTCTCATGAAAATACGAGAGCTTTTAAGTGCTTTATCTTTAAGATCTTTTGTCATCACCTTTGCATGGGTCCCATCTCATTGCTCGATTCCGGGCAATGAGATGGCTGACTCACTTGCTCAGGTGGGCGCTATGGAAGGCGATATTTACGATCGATAAATCGCCTACGATGAATTTTTCTTCATTTATCGTCAACAGTCACTCGTCAGCTGGCAGAATAAGTGGAGTGAAGGAAGTTTGGGACGATGGCTATTCTCGATCATCCCTAAGGTGTCGAAGAGTTCTTGGTTCAAGGGGTTGGATGTGGGTCGAGACTTCATTCGTATGATGTCTCGCCTCATGTCCAATCACTATTCGTTAAACGCTCACTTGTTCCGTGTTGGGCTGAAGGACAGCAGTCTCTGTGAATGTGGACAAGGTTACCAGGACGCAGATCACATTATTTGGTCTTGTGCTGAGCATCGCGGAGTCAGATCTAAACTGTACGATTCCCTTCGGGCTCGAGGTAGACAACCTAATGTTCCAGTTCGGGATATTTTGGCTAGACGCGATCTGGAGTTTATGAAACTCATATATGTTTACTTTAAGAATATTAACCATAGATTGTAAGTTTTATTAACCTTGTGTTTAGTTTGTATTTTGTACGTGTGGGTTTTTTTTTATGTTTGTTTTCAAGATGAATAGAAATTAGTTCATGTTTTAGGATTAATTAAATATTTGTATCGTAAACCACATTTCAAACCTCCCTCTCCCTTTTCCCATCCAAAAAAAATTGTGAATCCCCCCCACTAACCTCGAGACAACCGCGAGTATCCGGTCCAGCTCCTTTAACTTTAAATATAAGAAATCAATAATGTATAACAAAAATGATAACTCGGCTCTGTAAAGTTTATTCGATTGAGCCTGTACAAATAAAGTAATTAATAAAAAAAAAAAAAAAAAAAGCAATTTAACTTTGGTTGTCATATATTCGTTGTCATATAAAGAATGGAAAATTATTAAATTATGAATTATTCCAACGTTGGGTAAAGTTTACCTATTTATTAACCTAATTTTGCCTAGCCCCACTGAAGCCGGCCGTTGAGTGAAAGAAACTCAATTTTGGTACTTTTTTCTTACCGTGTAGAAAATCTTGTGGTACCACTATTTTTGAAATTTGTCAAGAAATTCAAACAAAGTCATTGGAAACTTTCCGTAACACGTTTTCCGGAGGCTTCGTAGTCAGCGTAAAGTTTTTTACCCACCCTGTTCGAAGCGTTAATTTAAATTCTGTTACTATATCTAATATTGTTCTTACAAGATAATTTTGTTACGGGTGACCTTCATAGCTTATTGATGAAATATTTATCCTGTTTTTTTCAGGTGGTTCAAAATGGATCAACAATCGTATGAAAGTGAAATTAAGTCGGGTGGCCACGGAGAAAAATTCCAAACAGACGTTGCCCTCGTACTGTTGCTGCGTACGCGGGAATTAAGTTCCACTACAAGGATGGCGTATGAAATGAAGATGGCCGACAAGTTTGACGATGTTGTGTTGATTGACGATACAAACAAGGTGATCCACTTAATTCAAGCAAAACACGCCGATACCAAGGATGAAAAGGTTAAAAATATCGATCTGGATGCCCTGTTTCCAACTGGAAATAGTGCCAAACACTCCGGGGACTTTGATTTGTGCAAGTATGCCAAATCCTACATGACTGTGACTGGAAGATTGGAACTAACGGCGTTCAAGAAGATGTTTTACATCTTCACCAATAAGGATCTGAAACAGACCGATAACGAGTGGGTGAAGATCGAAGAACGAGAAGTAAATGAAATCTTACGTTTTTCTGGATCAAGTGCCAAAAACCTGGAACTTGTTCCATACGAGAAGGCTATCAAAGAGGTGCTCAATTACATCAACAAAGATATCATTGCGATTAAAGATGCGATCAAAGAGTTCTTCCACAGCGGAACGGATAGCCCAATTTTAACTCACTATTGCACTCCATTGAAAGACGTTATGATCATAGACCGGAAAAAGTGTCGCTTTGCAAGCAACTTCAATGCTGAACATACAAATCCCAATGTTGCCAAGCTATACACCATGTTGCAAAGCGATCAGGTTGATATGAAGAAAGAAGTAACCGTCAACAATAATTTCATGGCGAAAGACTCAAGGAACAAACTTTTGCCACCATTCGTTGGTGAGGATGACATTCGTGGCTTCTTTCGCGATTTGACTCTATCGGTGGGTCAACCGAACGATTTGCAACCTATCATCGTTGGTGAACTACTGGCTTGGATGAAGACGTGGATTCAACCGGACATTCTCGGTAAGCTGGGGGAAAAGGACTTCGAGCAGGTGTATATCGACCTGAAAGATTATTTTGTAAAATGCAACGAACCTGATAACAAAACTAGGAAGCGTTTTTTGGCCAAACAAGGTATCGAACAATGCTTTGGACAATTAAAGCGTGGAATGGAGACGGGTGTCATAAAGCGCGTAATGGCAGAGGTGGAAGAATGGCAATTTACGTATATTAACCGCCATATCAAGTACGAAGAGACGGCATTAGAACCAACCGGTAAATTATTAACCAAGGCAACAGATAAGGATAGGACTAGCACAATAGTTCGAAAGATAAGTGATACTATATTAGTTGAAGAGCTTCGAGGAGAATTCAAATACCAGCAACACATTTTACTTGTAGCAGACCCCGGTATGGGAAAAACCATTTTACTGCAGTTTTTGGCATTTCAGGTTCAAAAACAAAGCCACTCTGCAGTATTCTTGGTGTATTTAAGCACGCTTTGTAATGCACTAAACAAAATTGAAAAAGTATCAAACTTAGACGATGTCCGGGGAATTCTCAGCGCTGCTCTTTCAGAGAATAACTGTAATCTCATCCTTAATGCCCCGGAAAGGCGAAATGACGAAGGATATTCCATTATTTTAGCATTGGATGCATTTGACGAAATACATTCCAAATACACCGAGAAAGTAATTAGTATACTTGAACTGCTCAGCTCTAGAAAGAGTATTCAGTTCATAATCAGCTCGAGACTCCACGTGCAGGAATTATTGCAAAGGAAGTTCGATGTGAAGCTAATATCCCTAGTCCCTTTTCGGCATGAGGATCAGATCCAGTACTTGAAGAAAATATGGATGAAGGACAGTGTTGATGAGAAAGATGTTGAAAACTTTTCGGAACTTCTTTTAAAAAAATATCATTCCAGCATTTTATCCAACTTGAGTGAAATTTCCGGTTTGCCTCTGATGATGCGAATGCTCGCTGAAATTTACTCTGACAAATTCGAACAATTTATTTCAGCAGCAAATTCCGACAATATGAAACCGTTTGATTGGTCAGAAGACACATTGAATATTGTGCAACTGTTAGAGCAGTTTGCCAAGAAATGTTTTCACAAGAAATTTGTAGAAAAATTTAAGTTCACGGTTGATATCAACGATGCTGAATTTAATTCAATAATTGACACGTACATTTTGGAACATCAACTGCTAGCGATAAAGCTGCTAGACATTGAAATGCTCATGGATTTATTCACGGTGCCGTATTTTAAGAAAAAATATGACTCATTCAAAAGCCGTTGTGAGCAGGATGCAGAAAAATCTATTTTGGTGAAAGTAGTCAACAATAATGTTCAGTTCTGCCATTTATCATTTGGTGAATACTTCGTAGCAACATATTTAAGTGATAACATTTCCAAGTTGGAACCAAACTTATTGATCAACGTTCTATCTCAACACGATGTTATTAGGAAACTGACACTGATCAAGCTTGGAGAAAATGAAAACTGCTCCGAAACTTTAAACCATTTGAACAGACTAAACAAGAACGTACCTTTGTGGGTATGCGAGAGTGGTTGTCTGAAATTGGTTTCATCCCTAAAAATTAAAGAGTTCTCCACTAATTTACTAAACGATATGTTAAAAGTATCTGCGAAATGCGGATATTTAGAAATATGTAATTTTCTAATTGATTACAATGCAAATCTCGATAAAAGCACTGCGCTGCATTCTGCCGTTGAGAATGGCCATCTGAGCGTTGTGAAACTATTGATAGAGAAAAATGCGGACCCAAATGAGATGGACGAATACAAATGGACTGCACTTCATTATGCATGCCAAAACGGAAATGTAGAACTAGTTCAATTCTTTCTTGATCGCGGTATGAACACTTCCTCTCGGTCAATCAACGGTGCAACTCCACTTCACATTGCTGCGATGAACGGCCATCTGAATATTATTAAACTATTGATAGCGAATAATGTGGACCCAAATGAGATGGACGATTATAAATGGACTGCACTTCGTTATGCATGCAGAAACGGAAATGTAGAACTAGTTCAATTCTTTATTGATCGCGGTTTGAACACTTCCTCGCGGTCAATCAAAGGTGAAACTCCACTTCACATTGCTACGATGAACGGCCATCTGAATATTGTTAATCTGTTGATAGCAAATAATGCGGACCCAAATGAGATGGACGATAATAAATGGACTGCACTTCATTATGCATGCAAAAACGGAAATGTAGAAATAGTTCAATTCTTTATTGATCGCGGTTTGAACACTTCCTCGCGGTCAATCAAAGGTGCAACTCCACTTCACATTGCTGCGATGAACGGCCATCTGAATATTGTTAATCTGTTGATAGCAAATAATGCGGACCCAAATGAGATGGACGATTATAAATGGACTGCACTTCATTATGCATGCAAAAACGGAAATGCAGAAATAGTTCAATTCTTTATTGATCGCCGTATGAACACTTCCTCTCGGACAATCGACGGTGCAACTCCACTTCACATTGCTGCGAAGAACGGCCATCTGAATATTATTAAACTATTGATAGCGAATAATGTGGACCCAAATGAGATGGACGATTATAAATGGACTGCACTTCATTATGCATGCAGAAACGGAAATGTAGAACTAGTTCAATTCTTGATTGATCGCGGTATGAACACTTTCTCTCGGTCAATCGAAGGTGCAACTCCACTTCACATTGCTGCAGGTTACGGCCATCTGAATATTGTTAAACTATTGATAGCGAATAATGTGGACCCAAATGAGATGGACGATTATAAATGGACTGCACTTCATTATGCATGCAGAAACGGAAATGTAGAACTAGTTCAATTCTTGATTGATCGCGGTATGAACACTTTCTCTCGGTCAATCGAAGGTGCAACTCCACTTCACATTGCTGCGTGGAACGGCCATCTGAGCGTTGTGAAACTATTGATAGCGAAAAATGCGGACCCAAATGAGATGAACGATAATAAATTAAATGCACTTCATTATGCATGCAAAAACGGAAATGTAGAACTAGTTCAATTATTTATTGATCGCGGTATGAACATTTCCTCTCGGTCAATCAAAGGTGAAACTCCACTTCACATTGCTAAGAAAAACGGCCATCAAAGTATTGTTGAACTGTTGAAAGAGAAGTTGACGATGCTAGATAGACTGTCCTCCATCATGCATACCATAACGAAAATATGGAAATAGTTCAATTCTTGATTCATCGCGGTATGAACACTTCCTCTCGGTCAATCAAAGGTGAAACTCCACTTCAAATTGCTAAGAAAAACGGCCATCAAAGTGTTGTTGAACTGATTATTGAGAAAACTTACCGTCCACATTTTAGCTGGATGATTAAAAAATAAACTGCTCTCCATCATGCATACTGAAACGAAAATCAAGAGCCACATGTGAAAAGGGCATACAAGCTTTTTGTAAACAAACCTTTGTAGGCCCTTCTCTCGACAACCGAGGGTCGTCCACGCAAACCAACAACATCGTCGGGAAGGGTAAAGATTCCCCTATCCGATGATGATGATGGTTTGCGTTGGTGTCATATGAGTGGCGAAAAAATGGCATAAGATGGTTTGTTTACAAAAAGCTTGTATGCCCTTTTCACATGTTGTTCTTGAAATGTGGAAATAGTTCAATTCTTGATTCTCGCTCTCGGAAAATCCATGATGTAACTCTACTTCACATTGCTGCAGGGAATGGCCATGCGAACGAGTGCTGTGAAACTCTTGATAAAGGGGTTTCATATGTTTTAATTCAACCAAAAAATCGACACGTGTTAGTATCAGTATTAGTTAACACGAATTCGTAACTGATGTTCGTTGACTGAATTTTGTGCCGTAAAAATATTTTTATCTTTTTTGGTACCTAATTCCACTGAAATAATTTTGGTATCGATGACAGATACGATTATTAGCGATTTGAATAGATTTTTCTCCTTTACTTTACTAAAACCTTTGGTTATTATTAGTTAGGTAGGTTCTAAACATTTTAGTTTCATTTCTTTACCTGTGATCTTGACAATTTCACCTACGGGATGAGTACTTAAGGGGGATAGGTTTTTGATAAGTTTTTAGTGGGAATGACACTTATGAAGACTGTACATTGTTGTCAAAATACGTATCTGTCATGGATACTTCGTAGATTGGATACTAGCGACACTCACGACTCTTTTGAAACTCTCAGTCAGACTACTTTCAGGAATAATGCTGGGGAGTAAACATTGATTCCAATCTTAATGAGAATACCAGAATCATGAATTTCGCTATTCCCGGCCACGCCCATCTTTTCCATAGCTAAGGAGATGTTCTTGTAGTACTTATTTAACGAGGGGCCACCGACTTAGCGACACCCTCATAAGTGCTACGGAGTTGGAGGTTCGGGTAGGGTCTTCGGTAACGATTCACCTCTCAAGTTGGCGATGCAACCAAAGTTTATTTTGTTTAAGCTCTCGATAGCCGATTATCGAAAGAAAATATTAATTTTGCTTAGTGATTTTGTATTTTAAGGGTCATGACGGAGAGCTTGGGATTACATCCAAGGTGTTCTGTTCAGTAAGCAAAAACAATGGACTACAAAATATGACTACGTTTTCGCTTGGTATGTAACGAACGACTGAAATAAGCGATAGTAAAAGTTTTCGAGTTTGATGGATAATCTCCATTATTGGATATACAGTCTACACGTCTGTCCTAAAACTCAAATATTACTTCTTCATGTACTTCAACCCCTTCTTTTTTTTTTAATGCGTTTATTTTTCCAGGCTCATTTGCCGTAGCTTTGCGGAGCCGATATTCATTGTTTAGGTTACAAAATTTCTTAAAACTAACGTTAGTAAAGCGGGGGCCGATTACTCGCGGCTATCTCGAGGTTAGGGGTAACAAATGGTAACAAATGGATGGCAGGGTAGGGATTGCGAACACAAGGTTTGGAGAGCAATGTGCTCTTGATCTCGAACTAAGCGACCAACTGATGAAAAAGACAAACATGGGGGTACACCGATGGGCAGCTAACAACTTGGGGGAACACAAGATGACACTAACTACTAAATCCTCAGATCTATCCGTTTTAAAAACACATAAATTAAATTGCAATAGTCGAGATCTCGGCTCGCCAAGATGTCTCTAACGGGCCGCATGGGTTGTTTTCCTCGGGCCCTGAGGGATGCGGATAACTCAGATCTAGCAACACAATGGACGGTGCATGACCAAAGCACGTGGTCGATATCGTGATAGCCACTACCACAAGCGCACAAATTGCTGCCTGCGAGCCCGATTCGGAAGAAATGCGAGTCGAACGAGTAGTGATTGGACATGAGCCTTGATATGACACGCATAAAGTCACGGCTCATGTCCAATCCTTTGGACCATGGCTTGTTCGACACCTGTGAGAGAATAGAATCTCACCATCTTCCTAGATCACTCTCATTCCATTTTTGTTGCCATTTGGTGAGGACGTGCTGACGGGTAATTGAGAAATATGGCTGCTAGTTCCGCAACGTATACGGAACAGGGTTTTTGCAGTTGATATGAGGCGCTATGAAATTCGTTGAATACTCCAAATCCAGTGGAAGCGTTTATGGTTGACCCATCTGTGAAAAAACTCTTATTGTTAAAAACATGTTGGTACTTGTTTGCAAAAATTAAGGGAACAACCATCGACCGATGGTGATCTGGTATTCCACGGATTTCTTGCAACATGGTCAGATCAAAATTTACAGAGGAACTATAAAAGTCTTGGAGGCAAACACGAGAGGAATTGAATGAAGAAGGGCCAATCTCCAGCGTCATGTACTCGTAATAGAGACTCATTAATCTTGTTTGAGGATTTCTGTCGAGCAGCTTCTCAAAGTTTTCTATTACCAATGGGTTCATGACTTCACAACGGATAAGAAACCGGAAGGACAGTTCCGCGAAACGATCTGTCAGTGAAAGAACACCCGCGAGTACTGTTCAGTAAGAAAAAAAAATCCATCTAAATGGACTACAAAATATGACTACGTTTTCGCTTGGTATGTAACGAACGACTGAAATACGCGATAGTAAAAGTTTTCGAGGTTGATGGATAATCTCCATTATTGGATATACAGTCTACACGTCTGTCCTTAAACTCAAATATTACTTCTTCACGTACCCGACCCTTGAACCGAATTTCTTTACATTTTACATCATATTATGAAAGTAAACCGATTTAAACAATAACTCTTTAATGGAAGGAGCTTGGGATTGAACCCATGATTTTCTACTCATTGAGCAAAATCGGTCGCCATAAGACCACCGAGCTGCTCCTTATACAAAACAATTACGAGCAATTTCCCGTTCAACTTGCTATCACTACAATAACAGATACTCTTGAGAAGGATTTGTTATAGATTTCCAATCAACGCATCTTTCCCAAAAACTCAAATATTACGATTGTTTTTCCGTACTCGTTCCTCCAACCAAATTTCAATACGCTTTATCTCATATCAAGAATAAATGCGATTCACACTAAGGCTCCATTATGTGAAGGAGTTTGAGATTGAACCCACCGAGCTCTTTATATCAGCGACGACAAGGCCAATCACAAATTCTCACAAAATCAAAATATCAAGAACATTGATAATAAATACATAAAGGACGTTTTTCAACTAGAACAAATGCACCAAATCCAACGATGATCGTTTTCCAATGCTGCGGATTCATACATTATTAATTCAAATTGCACTTGATTCAAAAATGGCACAAAACGACCCGGAACTCGTCCAACATAAACAAAATGTATACATTCTGCACATGGCAAACAGGCCCGAATCAATCTTCATGATATTCACCGAGAAACCGACAAGCATGACCCTCGTCCCGCCCACATCCTCCACCAGCGATTCCAACCACTAATAACTAGATATGATTTACACGGCATGATCGAATGTGTCTTTTATGAACCAATTTTCTGTCAAACGCGAACCAGCTCCTGATTGGTCGGGTGAAAGTATAGAAACGCAAGAATTTCTACAACAGGGAATTTGTTTTCTGGTATTTTGACATTCAACTGCGTCGCCCAAAATGAAATAGTTTTTGCACGGTCGCGAGAGAGGAAGAACACGTCGTTCAGGAACAGAAAAACAGATCAGCACGGTAGAGGTTATAGCGGGCAACAAAGAAAAACGCAACAGCACACTTATGGGGTGTTTACACTTATGCTAGTTCACTAGCGCTAATGAGTTCGCTGCTAGCAAAAACGCCCACCATCATGATAAAAAGTGATGACATTATGCTAATACGCTGGTGAGCGGGTGCTGATAATGTTCATTATGCAAACGAAGTCAAAAGAGGATTTTCTGTTGATCAGTTCGTCTCGTGACCGGTTAATTGCCTAATTTTAAAAGAAATTGCTGAAATACTATATGATTGTGCGTACGATGTTGTGTGCTGCTTGTTAGATGAAGAAATTTGCAATTCTACGAATACACAATCCAGAAAACGAAAGCAAACTGTTCGGTCAGTGTGGGTTCTGATAGACCTTGGATGTTTTATTTTGTAGTCGGGATTGGAAAAGCCCCACAAACATGGATGTTGCTCATAAACTCGGATCAGGTAGGTCTTACTCTTCTGACATTTTGTTCACTACTGTCGGGTACCAGCTTCTCATCACCAGCATGCAATTTCAGAAGCGCCTGCAATTGATGCGCGAGTGGAAATCAACTGCTAGAAACTGTTTATATCATGCTGGTGCCTCTCATGCTCATTAGCGCTAGTGAACTAGCCTAAGTGTAAGCACCCCATTAGCACCAGTGTCTGTTTTTTTTATCGTTTACCATCACACGCAAGCAGTAGCGCTTCAACCCAGTGTGGATGAATTGCGTTCGTTTTGAATATCTTCGCTGTCACGTACGAGCAAAATGAACAAATGAGTTCATTATACATCAACGAATACGCTTTGATGATATTCACCACTTCTTGATTATATAACCCAAAATTTCAATATCAGAAGCAATCGTTAAAAGCAAAATAATCAAAATCATTTTGGGCAAAATATTTATTTTGAGTATTGCCGACTCCAGATCCTAAAACCTCGATATAATCAATAATTCAGCATGATGCAATAATTTTCCATTAATCTGTGTATAAATACCAATACAACACGTTCTACAGCTCTATATGTGTGCAATATGAAAATAATCCTTTCTGAATTTGATCCTCAAAATCATTCTCATCAAGATGAAGACGAATATTGATATTGACAACAACACAGGCGAATTAAATATCCAGCCACGAATGAACAAAACAAATCAAGATCAACCATTGAAAAGGCCTTAACTCCATTTTGTAAACAAACCTTGTAAGGCCATTTTCTCGCGAACCAAAACCTTCATTCGCAAACCTAAACCACAATCGGGTAGAGAAGAATTTCCCCTACCTGTTCATTATGTTGGTTTGCCTTTGCGGACTTCGGTACGCGAGAAAATGACCTTACAAGGTTTGTTTACAAAATGGAGTTAAGGCCATTTCAATTGTTGGTCTTGAAATGTTGACTTCGATACGCAGAGGTTGCCTTGATCAAAAGAATGTGTTCAAATTCATGCAGATAGTTGGTCTATCTGTTAAGGTTGTCTTCATTTCTAGCTAAGTTGAGTGTTTAGTCAGCGCAGTGCACAATTGTATCAGCAAATCGATAAAGTATCACTTGCAAAAACATATTCAATCAGATCAAACTATACCACACGGGACCTACAGCTAATAAAATGCGATCACCAGTCCATAACAAATCCAGTTTTTCAGCAGCAAAAAAAAACACAGGAGAAGAATCAAAACACATCCGCTTCGCTCGCTGGTTCAATCAGAACTCTTTAACCAACTTACTTATATGCATCCCCTTAAGCACACTTCGGACCCATATGAGGTGGACGATAAGAAATGGACTGCCCTCCATCATGCAAGCCATAACGGAAATGTGGATACGGTGAAATTCTTGACTGCACAGTTAGAAATACATAATCTTACACGTGACGGAATCCATCTTTGACATAAAGGATGAGACGTACACAAACATGTCATGTTCGAAATTACGTTTCAATGAGCTGAATTTCACGTCTATTATGACTTATGTAACTTTATATCAAAATTGACGCTCGTATATGTCAGTCTCAGAGCACCTAAATCTACATTAATATTTCTAAGTGTGTGATCAAGATGTGAATCACATAAATAATGGTTTAAGTTGACTTTTCCTCACTTCCCCCTAAATTTTTTCAACTGCTTTCATGTTGTTAATACTGTTATGCCTATCCGAGCATTGAATTTCTCCATTAGAAATAAACTGTAGAACTAGGAATAAACTGTACCCATGAACATCAATGGCAAGACTGGATTTCTTACATCCTCTGCATGTTTTCTTACAACAACTGTAATTGCGGTTCTTGCTATGGACTGTAGCGTACAAACAAGTTTTTATAGAATAAATATTTTCGTACACAACCTTTGCTGGTTGATTTTATAGCAGCAGTGCATTTGAAGAAATAAACATTGTCGAAAAATAAGCTAAGCTAAATAAAAATAAAAGTATTTAAAAATAAAAAATCTGATTAATTCTTTTACCGCTGACAAGTGCCTTTCTCATTTCATTTCATCTTCATTTTGTAGTATAGAAGGGGGTCAAGGGCCAGGTCTCTGGTGTGCTTAGGCACCATCCACGCTATACCAGTAGACGGGGGTTGGCATCACAGCATCTTTACCAGCCGGTTAAATAAGTTCTGTGTGTAGTAGGCAAAGATGATTGAGGACGTGCTTAGTGAAGACGATTGGAAAATGCTGAAACGGGTTGGTTTCACCGCGTCTGATGTGGATCGAAAAAGCCTCTGACGGTACTAGGTGAAGTGGACGCAGAAATCGAAATCGGCGATGCCAACGGCCATACAACCTTCTTCGTGATTCAAGATGGAAAATGCTCGCTGCTGTGTGGAAATTCTGCAGAAAAACTTGAGGTAGTAAAGTTTCTGCATGCGTTGTCTACTGAGGAGTTGCCTCACGTCAAAGGTAAGAAGTCTACAATTTAATAATTAGTTACGGTAAATGCTTCATTTCAAGTGCACTAAATATATTATCTTAAACATTTAGATATGATGTGCATCTATAAAAATAGACAAGTCTGTCCCTCCAGTAAGACAAGCTTATCGACGTATTCCCATACCGCTTGAAGAGATTACACTTCTCAAATTAAAAGAGTTGTAAAGAGTCAACCAAGCATCAGAATGGGTGTCTCCCATGCTTGTGAAGTTCAGATGAAGTCAGAATAATCATAGATTTACGAGAAGCGAACAAGGCAATCGTTAGGGAGGTTCACCCACTACCCACAATGGAGCAAATGATTTGTAAACTGAAGGGAAGTATGGTCTTCACTAAACTGGATGTAAAACAAGCATTTCACCAGTTACTACCAGTCGAGAAGAATGCAGATATATCACGACATTCATCTCACCCCTTGGATTGATGCGATATAAGCGACTAGTATTCGGTTTATCAGCAGCTCCGGAGTTGTTTCAGAAATGCATGGAAACAATTCATGGTGATTTTCCTTGGCTTACTGTTTTAATTCATGATATTTTAATTTTCTACTCTAAAGGTATATTTATATAATGCAATTTTTTTTTAAATTGATATTTAAACCCAAAATTATACCTACGAACAGAGCAGACGCCTTAAGGAGAAAAGTGTCCTTCTGAATGATGCTAAGACTATAGAAAATGCAAACCAGATAGATTTTCTTGGTTATCATTTATCTTCTGAAGGGGTAAAGGCATCGAATGAAAAGCTACAAGCTATCACCAAATTCCGTCAACCAAAATCAACAGAGGAACTCAGAAGCTTTTTGGGGCTAGTTACATTTGTAAATCGTTATTTAACCGGATTTATCAACTATCTCGCATTTCTGTGGAATAATGAGCATCAACAAGTATTAGACTTGTTGAAATCGAGTTTGGCTCAGAATAAAACTTTGGCGTTATTTGACCCAGGATTAGAAACATTTTTAGTTGCTGATGCTAGCCCGGTAGGACTAGGAGCCGTACTTTTAAAAAAAATCCCACGAAGAGGTGTTCAAAGTAGACAGCGGTCTGATGTTGAAAGACGTTACGCGCAAATCGAACGTGAAGCCTTAGCTTTAGTTTGGGCACCAGAGAGGTTTCATTATTACCTGTATGGAAAATTCTTCTGGTTGATCACGGATCATAAACCGTTGGTCTCTATTTTTGGAGATAAAGCTAAACCATGCGCTTAGAATCGAAAGGTGGAAACTTCGATTCGAAGAAATCAAACATTGCTGATCCTTTCTCAAGGCTTTACGTCGACAGCACATCTGCTGTGCAGAGTTTTGATGAAGAAAGTGAGAGGATTATTCAACTAAGCTTCAACCGATTCCTGTCCGATTGCTGTTCCACTATCTGAAATAATAGAGGCAACCAAAAATGATACTGAAATTAGTGAATTGATGAAATACCCTGTAAAACGGTGGCCAAAAACATTAAATCAGTACAAGTTGAATGATCTTTCAACAGATGGGAAAATCTTGTTAAAGGGAAACATGAAGAAACGACTCAGAGGAAAAGTTTGGTGGATCCGCATTGATGCTATGGTAAAAGATTATGCTAATTCTTGCGATGGTTGTCTACTAGTTTCGGAACCAGACATCGAACCTATTTATAGGACACCCATTCCTGATGGACCGTGGCGTAAATTAGCACTGGATTTTACTGAAGTTTCCAACGGAATTCATCTACTGGTTCTCGTAGATTACTACTCAAGATACCGTGCTTGGATGGCTAAACCTATTGGGAATGGCTTCCAAGCAAACCAATCGATGTGGCAGAATGCTTTCATCGAAGATCTTTTTGTTTATGAAGTTCGAAGGACCACCATGGTGAGCTCGGTCGTCGCATTCCGGAGTATTTGGCAGTGTTAGGGTTTAGATGTAGTATATATGTAGAAAAATAATCAGGTAGATTGATAGGAGCTAGGATAGGAGGTGTCGCTTAATTTTGTTGAATCAAGTGTTTAAGGCTTCAAAAGATCCTGTTGACCAATGATTACTTCAAATAGTATTGCCAAACTAAAGCTAACCAAGACACCATTATGGAATGCTCTTCGGCAGGGGAACTATGCCATTAGCGCGAAGCATTTTTAAACCACTGATGCTGGCGCCAACTAGTATTGTGTTTACTATTTGTTCATCACTTGTTTCAATAGGATCAGATCCGCCGTTAGCACAAGATGGGTAAGTGTGTCAGTTTTTTTGATCTTAGTGTTCCTCTAATTGACCCTGTCGTGTTGAAGAGATAGGTTTGGTTCATTGTTTGATCTCATGCTTGCTGGATAAAATTATCAACATGGTTTGCCGCTATATCTAGTTCAGGTCGCTTTACATCAGTTTTAGACAATCCAAGATATTTGAATGTTCATTTCTAGTTACAAAAATAAATTTCAGAAAGGTCCTTTTTCGTTTGCGTTTATTGTCAAAACCGTCAACCCAATTACGCAAGGTCAACGGTAAACCTGGTGCGCAAAGGCAATGAATTAATCTACGAATAAATAACTTAGCTCTTGCGCAAATAAACAGAAGGATAAAGGTCTACGGCCATACCATAGAAACAAATAACTAAACCTAGATTAGAGCTTTTCGTAGAGAGGATCTAGGATAAGAGATGAGCCTGGTTGATTTTAAGCCAACCGAACTGTCAAAACCAGAGCTAATCGAGCAACGCAGCAAGTCGTTTGTTTTGAATACGCTTCTCTCTTATCCTAAAAACTCTCTCTACGTAACACCTTTGGCTGTTGCGCTATAATCTCGGCTATCCTAGCAAAGAAAGTCGTTCCTTCGTTAGTCACGATAATGTTTAAACGAGTGGTGCTCTGGTGTTGTTCTGATGACTTGAGTTCTGGATCAGCTTCAACGAACTTTGCAATAACTTGTGTCGCGATATTCGAAGTGAATCGAATGGTTATCATTGGAGCCAAGCCAAATTCATGAAGCACAAATTAAATATGCACAACAACATTGGGGTGAAATTCATCGCTTGTTAGAGATAAACTATAACCTGCCAGTACAGAATACAAAGGCATGAGGTATTTCAAATGATTGTTACTTTACATCAGAAAAATGGTCTCAATAGAGTGTTAAAGTGTTATTGTGTAATGTAATTAGTTGGTTCCGGACCCTGGTGCAATTTTATTTGTAATGCAATGGGAAGAGCGTTTGAGAGTGCATCGTCAAAATCATAAAAAGAAAGCCCTATATCATTATGTTTTCATTAGACTACATTTAACCAGCGTCATACTGTGCTTCTTTTATTTCTCATTCAAAATAACTGGAATTCCACATTTAACATGATATATTTCATTGATAAATTACTATAAAGGATTATTTTGTTTAAGAAGTATACCGGCCCAGCATTTCAAGACGTCCTGCTTGCGGCAAGGAATCGAACGACTGTTCTCCCTGGAAATCACAGATACATCAGGCAACAACTGACCATCATCAAGTCTGATTGAATACTCGCCACAGTGAGTGGGTTGGCCTCGTAGTCTTACGTCAATAATGCGTTCGTGATTCGGACATAGCCCTTAACTTTTTTGAATCAAAATGCATCCCTCTGATGTAAGCTCCCTGAACTATTAACAGTCATAATGCCGAACACAGCAATTGTATGTTCTCTATTTGTGCACGAATACCAAATACCCAACGACTGGGAATACGAGGAAATTTTTGAATACAAATTAGCAGACTACGAAAAAATCAAACATAAATTAAACGACGTCAATTGTCAAATAATTCTAAGAAATGATGGAAACGTCGAAACTGTAATATCGAAGAAATACCTTTGAAGAAAAAAAAGACGCTTCAAAAGCACTAAAAAACCAGTCTGGTATAACAGACAAATAAAAAACTTGAAAAATCGAAAACAGAAAGCACATAAACATTACAAAAAACACAATAATAGTGAAAATTTGGCAATCTATTTGGATATATGCGATCAACTGGATTTATCCACCAGTAATGCATTTGAAGAATTTAATTCAGAAACTGAACTTGCAATAAGGTCCTGTCCTGTCTATTACGTAGAAAACCAAATTAAAATCTGACAATTTTCCATCAATAATACATCTTGACGAACGTGTCGGGGATAGCTCGGAAAAATTGTAATCTTCTTGCATTTTTTTTTCAAAAACTACGACATTTTCCGAAGAAGATCGCGATTATTTTGCATTTTATCCAGAATTTTCAAGGGACATTGGTGTCAATCAACTTCAAATGCAGGATATTTTGCAGGCTTTGATGAGCCTCAAAAGTTTTTTTTTTAAAGTCTAGCAATGAAACTGACTGGTCCATTGTCTTGGCTTTTTAATACGTCACTTGAATGTGGAACCTTCCCAAAAATATGGAAAAGCTCATTTTGAGTACCTATTTTTAAATCTGGCCGGAAAGCTGACGCACATAATTATCGTGGAATAGCCATTATCTCTGTTTTTTTAACTAGTTCGTTTCTTCACTAGGCTCAGCCGCGCGTGACACTTTGCGGAGCCAAAATCAGTCATGTTTGAATTTACATTTTAAATAGCAGTAGTTCTAGGTTAGTATTGGGTACCAATTACTCGTGGCGGATTCGAGGTTAATGGGTAATAATTTCTATTGGAAGGAGCTAGGTAGGAAACTGCTTTCTGAAGCCTCCTTCAGATACTACTCTCGGACGGTTGACCAAATCCTGGCTGGGCAGGGGCAAGTAGCACAGGAACAGGAGGATAATAAGACTGACTGACTAACAAACAAAGGAATTCGTAGATGGCTTGCATGTAGGGAAGATCACGTGTTCCCAATACATCTCTTACTTCACGGAAGGGTTGTCCAATAGTCGTGCTCTGGAGGCGTCATTACCCGGGCAATACCAAACTGCGTGATCGATGTCATCATAACCGGTTCTGCACCTACATATATTGCTGTCAACGAGGTTTATTCTATAGAGCTGTGCGTCTAGCGAGTAGTGGTTGGACATAAGTCTTGACATCACTCGAATGAATCCCCGACTTACATCCAGACCTTTGAACCACGCTCTCGAAGAAACATTTGGAATAATGGAATGTAACCACCGCCCAAGAGAATTAATTGTCCAATCGTTTTGCCAACTTAAAAGAGAACTCTGACGAACTAATGGGAAAAATTCATCATGTAAAAATATTTTATCATACATCACGCCTTGTTGTGCGCCCACCTTTGCGAGAGAGTCTTCCAGGTAACAATTTGATGCTTAACAAGTGTTGTTTAATCGATTTTAATTCAGCCTTAGATTGAATAATTGCTGTACATAGACCACGTTACCCTTTGTTCAGCTTTTAAACATCTAAATCTGGTGATTTTAATCAGCCAAAAGCTGAACAGTTATTTACATTATAAGCTTTTTAAAGCAATACATAACAGTCTTTTCCAACCCTTGTTCAGCCTTCTAGTTTTATTTCAAAAATAATAATGGAAGACCGCTTCATATCTTATGCATTTATATGGAACTGCTTTAAATTGTTGCTGACTAATTTAATTTACATATTTATGTTGTTAATATAAGTTTAAAAATTACCTTTGGATTTTGGGATTCGAACCGGCAGTCGCTGAATCACAGGCGTCAACCATACCTACTGGACCATTTAAGCATATGTGTGGCAAAAGTTATGACCATTAACTTGCAGCATGTCAAATTTAAGTTGAATTACAGCAACCGGAAGAGTATTATACAGCAATGCAGAATTGTAAACAACAACTAATATTTTTGAAATGCGGTCTGAAACTTCAGTGCAATATAACAGACAAAACACAGGAATACAAATGTATACTTGTCGCAGCCCACATCTACCAGCTATTCCTAAAAATCTCCTTTTCCTTGTCTCTACTGCTGCCACTGCATGTAATTAGAAAGGTAGGCAGTGAATTTAGAAGAACTAAAATATCGGACATGCAACGAGGGACACAGACACTGACGACATTTAACAAATCAAGCTATCAAAATATGTGTAACGCATTGCTGATTTGTGGAGAATTGTGTTAAGCTTAAATAAGGCTTGTTCAATCTTTAGATCAGCTAACTTATTGAGGTTGGATTATGGGGGTACAATTCGCTTCATGCACTACTAATCAACTATATATTCAGCCTGATGTTAATCAGCTTTGTACACATTAAATCAACCAATAATCAGCTTCTGTTCTCAATGTTCAGCTTGAATTGTTACTTGGGCTGCCTTCTCATTGCCTGGGATTGAGCAATGTGAGGGAAACGAATAGCCTCAATCGAACTGAGACTATCCGAGAAGATGAAGTAATGGTCTATGGGCATATCGGAAATCATCCCCAATGCGGAGTTGATTGCTGCTAGCTCAGCAACATAAACGGAACAAGGTTCCTGAAGTTTCCGAAAGGCGGTTGAGTATTCATTGCAGACGCCGAAGCCAGTGGATCCATCAAAGCGTGATCCATCAGTGAAAAATCTTCTATTGCAATTGACTTGTTGGTACTTTTCAGAAAAAATGCGGGGAATTGAGATAGGTCGAAGTTGATCTGGAACTCATTGAATAGCCTGTTTCATGAAGAGATCATAGTCAATGGGAGAGCTGTAGTTAGTAAAGCATACACGAGAGGGGTTATAGCAAGGAAGGCTAATATCCGATGACATATAATTAAGATAGATTCGCACGAATCTAGACTGGATGCTCAATTCGAGCATTTCTTCGAAGTTTTCAATCACAAGGTTGTTACTGACACTACATTTAATCAATATGCTTAATGAGAGCTCCCAGAAACGATTCTGCAGGGGTTTTACGCCCGCTAGGACCTCTAGGCTCATATTGTGTGTTGAATGCATACAGCCAAGGGCAATACGTAAACAACGATATTGAATACGTTCCAGTTTAGTTAGGTGGCTTTTTATATAGTTTAATGAGGTCTTCCGGGTGAGCCCCCTACCATGTCCCGGAAATTGATCGTAGAAAGTTGATCCTTTGATGACACTTTTGTTTCAAATACGTAATGTGGGTACCCCAAGTGCATTTTTAATCAAACCAGACTCCAAGGTATTTGAAGGTTAAAGATTGCGTAATGTCTCTGCCCAAAAGATTTAGACGCAGTTGGGCTGGAAACCGCTTCCTTGTAAACGCTACCAATTCAGTTTTTTGCGGTGAAAACTCGATCCCTAAATTTCTTGCCCAGAGAGACAGATTATTTAGGGAATTTCGCAATGGTCTTTGCAAGATTTCTGCACGTGGACCTCTCGTGGAAACCACGGCATCGTCTGCAAGCTGTCTAAGCGTGCATAGATTATCTAAGGAGTTATCAATATCTTTGACATAGAAATTATAAAGTAAGGGACTTTTTTTTTCCATTGGTTTGTTTTTTTCCGTCGATCTTGTTTTCCGTGCTGAGCACCAATGCTACCGACGTGCCAGGAAGGCAGCTCCCACACCTGGACCCTACCTATCGACCCATCAACTCATGAACCGGGGACCAACGGCTTTACTTCCCTTCCGAAGGAAGACGTGATCAGAGATGTTATGCCTCAGAACATCCCGGTGACGCCGACTGGGATTGAACCCAGACCTGCTGGGGTGAGAGGTAATCACGCTTACCACTACACCACCAGCGCCGTTAAAGTAAGGGACTTAAACATGAACCTTGGGGTAAGCCCATGTAGCTAATTCTAGAAGTTGTCAGCTGACCTAGATTGAAGGTCATTTGTTTTTGTGACAGCAAATTATACAAGAAATTATTCAAAATAGCGGGCAAATTGCCAGTTGAATATCAGATGAAAGCATTGCTAGACAATCGTTTGTTCCTTTACTCTTCCGGAAACCAAATTGCGTATTTGAAAGTAGATTGTTTGATTCAAACCAATGGTCAAGTCTTAATAGGTTCATTTTTTCTAATAATTTCCTCAGGCATGATAACTTAGAGATCGGACGGTAAGAATTGTGATCAGACGCTGGTTTCCCAGGCTTTTGAACAGCTATTACTTTAACCTGTATCCATGCTTGTGGGACTATATTGAATTCCATAAATGAATTATATAGGTTAAGTAATCGTCTTTTAGCGATATCGGGGAGGTTTTTTAGAAGGTCGAATTTGATCATGTCGCTTCCCGGAGCAGAGTTATTCGATGAAAGAAGTGCCATTGAAAATTCCAGTATTGTGAATGGTTCGTCCAGAGAACCGTTACTTCGGGCTGTATCCCGTAAAGTTGGTTGTGCTGGAACAGAAACTGGACAAACCTTTTTAGCGAAGTCGAATATCCATTGGGAGGAGTATTCTTCACTCTCATTGGAAGATGAGCGGTTTCGCATATAGCGACCCTTTTTCGAAAGCGTTGTCATCGAGGTTTCTCTAGAAAATCCCTCGATAAAAGTACGCCAGTAATTTCGTTTCTTTGCTTTTAGTAAGTTTTTGAGTTTTTTTTTTTCAAGCTGTAGATACTTTTCAAAAAGCTCAGATCTTTCATGTCTACGATAATCTTTAAAGGCATCGGATTTCTCAAGATACAACTTTGTGCATTCGTCATCTCATCCAGAGGTGACGGGTAGACTGCCAATGAATGTATGGGAAAATTTGACCATCAAATTTTGCTAACAAACCATATACTAAATGTTTATTGCCTCGAAAAATGACCCTATGCAAAATTTGAGCTTAACCGGACATGATTTAGGGGTGGCACAAACACGTCAAAGATTGACTTTTTTACTATCAAAAATCTCCCAATGAGGGGGGGGGGGGACAATAAAATTTCGGAAATCAAAAAAAAAATTGGATGCCAAATGTTTTAAAAATGCATGAAACGTCGAGATTTGGTGTTATCTCGAAATTTTTTTTTTTTTTTCAAAAATCGACTTTTTTCATGAGTTCTATATGGAATATAGAAGATTGATGAGTCGGCTTCTAAAACTGTTCACAATTGTCTCCAACCTGCTTATATATCGAATTAAACCACCATTTAGGATCTAATACGAAATAATTCACTAGGGTGGTCCAATTATTCTTCATTAGGGTGGTCCAAAAATCAAAATAGGTATGTAAAACCATAACTTTTACCAAACGCATGTATCTGAAAATATCATCATGTTGTGTTTTTGAATTTTTAAGAATTCAAACTTCAAAACATTTGATGATATTACTTTTTAGTATCTGAGACCACGTAAAATAGAAGCATAGACAGACATAAAGCGTAGAATAATTCCGAAAACTGTACAGGACAACCGTTAGTGCTGTTTAGTTTACAGTACAATCTGACGAAAGTACAATGACTTTTTAACATATCCACCTAATACGGGACAACCCTGTATATGTGTTTCTTTTAAATTCCTACCCTATAGAGGTGCCAAAAAAGTACCCGCATAAAGCATATTGTTTATCTGGCTTCCTTTTGGGTATTAATTAAAACACACACACTAACAGTGTTCTCCTACAGGCAAGTAACGGTCTCAAGTACTTATTTCTATGTAAACTTTTCTACCATGGCTTTTTCTACCTATGCTTTAGTATAAAAAAGGATGCGATCTGAGGATGTATGATCAATCAGTAGTGCGTTTAAAGAAGACAACAAGCAGAGAACTGATAGTGAATAGTACGACAGTTTGTTAAAAATGGTTGACATTTGGCTAGTTGGAGAATATCTGCCGTCGTTTGGCCATTCTGTTAACTTGCCGACGTATAGTGAAGTTTTTCGTAAATATATGTTTCATTTGCGTGCTGAAAAAAAAGTTGTAAGCTTAGTGCCTTCCCAACAATAAAGGAATTAAAGGATGCTTGGAAAAAAAAACTTAACACATTTGGTAAATGACATAAGCATAAAGAAAAAACTGTTACTATTTTTCAATACCTGGAAAGCCTTATTAGAATGCAAACTTAGAATGGTTAAGAAAGACGTCGAAAAAAGGAACACATTTCATGGATCATTGCGGAGTTTGTTTGATATCGGGAAGAATTTTAAGGCAAAAACCCGTGAAGAAAAGCAAGCGATGCAATATTTGCAAAAACAGCGGGAACAAGCTCATCTTGAAGAAGAAACTGAGGTTCTCCCAACCAATGAAACCATTTCGTGTAGCGATTTTGAGGAAGAAGGGTCAAGCCAAAGACCGGGTCAAATTTGTAGTGCAACCTCAATTGAAACATCATCACAAAACGACAGCCAGGCTGGGTCAGTGTACTCGCCTAGTACATCCGAAAGAGCTTCTCCAAAAACAGGTACGTTGTGATGTTTTACTAATGTTTTTTTTTTTTTCTTTTAGATTATACACCTATTACCATCCATATTAATATATTTTGAACGTTCTAGGTTCTCCAAAACCAGCTTTGACACGTAAATCGCAACTGATACGAGTTGTTACAGTTGAGGTAGCTGCTGCATTGGACCGCTGTAAAGTGAGTGATCGAAATGCTGTGTTTCTAATATCATCGATCGCTAAAGCTTTAGGGCACGATGTTTCATCATTATTGTTGAACAAGGAATCTGTCAGAATCGCCAGATCAGGAATTCGCTTACAAATGCAACATGATTTAAAAGCGTCGTTTAAGCCAGATATAAATTTAACAGTACATTGGGATTCCAAGCTGCTACCTAACATATTACTATCCAAAGCTCTACCAAAAACCGAGCGCTTGGCCATAGTTGTATCAGGCGAAGGCATTAGCAAATTATTGGCTGTTCCACCGATCGAAAACTCTACGGGGGCACAACAAGCAGAAGTGGTGTACAATGCAGTCGTCGAATGGAGGCTTGCGGACAGGTATGATCTTTAATCTTGTATGTTCACCTCAGAATCCTGACTATTTTATCGTTTGTTTTCAGAATTATGTTTACATCTTTTGATACTACTGCATCAAACACCGGTAGAAAAAAAAGGTGCGTGTCAGAACCTGGACAAATTGTTTAAGAGGCAGCTTATAGGCCTTATAGACCTCATACATGAACTGCTACTTGGCAAAGCTTTTAAAATTCTGAATTTTAAACCGTCAAAGTCTCCAAATGTTGAGATTTTTAAGGAATTCCAATCAAAATGGCACATTTTGGAAAAGACTTCATGATTTTTTTAAAATAGCTATTTTGGAAATAGAAAGATTGGCGTTATTGGAGTTTTATGAAAAACAAATTAGAGACCAACACCACTGTGGTGATAACCGAGAGGTTCTACAACTTGTCATTTTATATTTGGGTGGAAACATCGATGAAAAATTACAAATAAGAGCTCCTGGTGCGTTCCACAATGCAAGGTGGATGGCCAACATCATATATTCTTTGAAAATGGCACCCAACAACGATCTGAACCTGTTAAAAATATTGAAGGAATATGAAACTGTTGATGAAGACGTTGCGAAAGCAGTACATAAAGGAATTTTAACTCACTTGCAATATTTGGACAACAGCCTTATCGGACTTTGTCTGTTCGACGAAAATGTAGACCTCCCGGTTAAGAAAAAGGTCATCGAAGCCCTACTTCTATCAGGTAAATGCTTTAATTTATACATTTGCATTTAATTTTCTGATGATTTTTTTTTTACAGATACTCATAAAAACATTACAGCCAGATCCATTGTTGAATTCAACGATATTTCAACGATTGAACTACACTCGTTTGTACAAGACAGCAGTGGTATTGAAAACTTATTCAAAGCTGTCCAAATTCCGAAGTCGTTGCTGAATGTCGATATGGAGCAGTGGAGTAGTTCCATCGAGTTTAAAAATGCCAAAAGACGGGTTCAATGTTTGGAAGTAGTTAATGATAATGCAGAGCGTGGTATAGCATTGATTAAAACAAACAATTCAAAACTATCAACGGATGAAGATCAAAAGCAGTGCATTTTACAATTAGTTGCAGATCATCTAAAAAATTATAAGAGTAAAGGGTGATACGGTCAAAATTTGGTCAATATCAACTTGACGTATTTCTTTCAATTTTGCATTTAAAAAACCTGAACACCTCTCATTTTGAAGGTGTGTGTGTGTAGAATGTTGCTCCTATTTTGATTTTGGAATTCACTCTTCAGTTGTCAAAATGTCGTCCAAGCAAGAAGAGCAGCGTATCAAAATTTTGCTCGCGCATCGCGAAAATCCGAGCTACTCGCACGCAAAGTTGGCAAAATCGCTAAAAGTTGCCAAATCAACCGTTACAAATGTAATTAAAGTGTTTGGGGAACGTTTGTCGACAGCCAGGAAGTCTGGATCGGGGGGAAATCGAAAACCGGAAGCCGCTGAGACGACAAAGAGAGTTGCCGGTAGTTTCAAGCGAAACCCTAACCTCTCTCTCCGAGATGCCGCAAATAAGCTGGGTGTATCGTCTACAACCGTGCATCGAGCCAAAAAACGAGCCGGACTATCGACTTACAAGAAGGTAGTGACTCCAAATCGCGATGATAAACAAAATACGACGGCCAAAGCGCGATCCCGGAGGCTGTACACGACGATGCTGACGAAGTTTGACTGCGTGGTAATTGACGACGAAACCTACGTCAAAGCCGACTACAAGCAGCTTCCGGGACAGGAGTTTTATACGGCAAAAGGAAGGGGAAAGGTAGCAGATGTTTTCAAGCACATGAAACTGTCAAAGTTCGCAAAGAAATATCTGGTTTGGCAAGCCATCTGTACCTGTGGCTTGAAAAGCAGCATTTTCATAGCTTCCGGGACTGTCAACCAAGAAATTTACGTGAAAGAGTGTTTGAATAAACGTCTGCTGCCTTTCCTGAAGAAACACGGTTGTTCCGTACTGTTTTGGCCGGATTTGGCATCTTGCCATTACGGTAAAAAGGCCATGGAGTGGTACGCCGCCAACAACGTGCAGGTGGTTCCCAAGGACAAGAACCCTCCCAACACGCCAGAGCTCCGCCCAATTGAGAAATACTGGGCTATTGTCAAGCGGAACCTAAAGAAGACCAAAAAAACTGCTAAGGGCGAGCAGCAGTTCAAGGCAAACTGGCTTTCTGTGGCGAAGAAGGTGGACAAGGTGGCTGTACAAAATCTGATGGCAGGGGTCAAGCGTAAGGCCCGGCAATTCGGATTTGGAAAAGCGGAAGCCTAACTGAATATTTTTCCTGAATTTTATACTAATTGAACTTGAAAAAGAAATTTAATTTGATTTTTTAAATAAACGATTTCACCGATTTACACGCGTTTTCCCTTGACCAAATTTTGACCGTATCACCCTTTACCAGGAAATCTGATTTGGTGTAGCTAATGAGGAAATATATGACAAGGCATAAAATAAGTATTTTTTCATCTTTTCAGGCAAATGTTCCTCTTGTGTAAACTCATGATTCCCAAAAAAAAAAACAGATTAACGAAATTAAATTGATTTTAGGAATTTCTGATGAAAAGTTGTGTTTGTTTGTTTGTTTGTTTATTAAGAACATTTTACATCTCCGCGATGCATTCATGTCCATTCGATTTGATGTTTGGTGTATTGTGTATGGTGTGCAAGTGTTTTTGTTAGTGTAAGTGCTACAATTCAGTTGCTTCTCTCTTCTTTTCTTCTTTGCTTCCAAACAATTACTTTTCTCCTTCGCTTCACTTCATACTACTCTCCTACTTCGCTTTTCTTCACGAATTTCTTCATCTTTCTACCATCTTTACCTGTGTAATTTGTTATTCTACAGTTCTTTTAATTTGTTATTCTAGTCTTCTACTTCGTGTTGCTTAATATTTCTTTCACCTGTGCAATTTGTTATTCTAAAGTTCTTGTAATTTGTTATTCTAGAGTTTTTTTGTACAAATCCGTTTCCTGTAGGAAATTAAGCATTCGTGTTGTTCTTTCTTCCGTATTGTCCAGAGCTTCACGTAGACTGGTGCTGATGTCATTTTTCCTTCTCTCTTCGTCGTATTTCCTGCACTCAAGAATGATGTGCTTTACATCCAACACCGTGCCACAACATTCACACACCGGTGGGGCTTCCTTCTTCAGAAGAAACGTGTGGGTTAGTCGCGTATGGCCGATTCTCAGACGTGTAAGCATACGCTGGTCGGCTGAACTTCCTCGTTCTGTCCATCTGTGCGTTTCGAATTTCACCTCCCTCAGCTTCGATTCTGTTGTGCTAAACCACTGCCTATTCCACTGACCACGTATCGCATGTTTCACCGCTTTTATCGCATCCTCGCTTGGAATCGGTACGTCGATGGCTGGTTGTCTTCTAGCCTCATTGGCTAGTCGGTCAGCTTCAGAGTTTCCCCTGATGCCGGCGTGTCCAGGGATCCAGCAGAAACGGATGATTTTGCTTTGCACGATTCTCTCTACTTCCTGCACCCAAGGGTGCCGGGAAGTTCCACCCTCCAAAGCCAGTAGGAAGCTTGCGGAGTCCGTGAGAATAACCAACTCATTTTGAACATTAGGGATGGTGGCGGCCATTTTAATAGCGTAGGCCTCCGCAGAGAAAACACTACATTCGTTCGGAAGACTGTAGGTCCTAGATAGCCCTTCGTAGAAGAATGCAGCTCCTACCGTGTCTTCACACTTGGAGCCGTCCGTGTAGACGATGGTTGAACTATGGAAGCGGGTCTCCAGTAATTGTCGAACAACTGGACGAACTTTCTCCGGTGGGTCTCCAGCGCGTATGCTTCTTTTCACATCCCACACTATCGTCGGTTTTCGGGCGTGCCACAAGCGATTGCTCTGCCTCACGAGTGAACCGACAGCAGGAAGCGTTGAACCGGTTAATTCTTGGAGGCGATTTGAAGCGCGTGTAATCAGAGGTAGGGTGCTGCTGTTTGGATTCTTTGTGATCATTCGGATGGCAATGTGTACTGTGGTCTGTGCTGCTAGCAGTTCGAAGGGTAGAGTCCCAGCTTCGGCCATCACCGAGTTAATCGGGCTCGTCACGAATGCTCCGGAAGCGAAACGAACCATTTTGTTGTAGGCAGGAGCGAAAGTCTGCAAGGTTGCTGGCCCTCCTCGGCTAACAAGTCCAATCCCGTAGAGCAGCTTCGCAGTAACTATGGCTGACCCAACTTGCAGCAGAGAAGTCCGATTGCCACGTGGAAGTTTTGCACCGATCATCTGTAAAATCCGTAACCGAGATTCGCATGGTTTCTTAACCATATTGCAGTGAGGTTTGAAGGATAACGTTCGGTCCATGGTTACACCTAAAATCCTCAGCCGGTTGGTCTTTGGCACGGGAGTTCCCTCGATTGAGATATCTCGCAAGGGATCCCGTCGTGCGTTCGGACTGCAGTAGAAGACATGTGACTTTGTTGCCGCCACAGTGAAACCAACGCTTTTCGTCCATTTGTTGATGGCTTTGACGGCGGCCTGTAGTTTTCGGTGTAAGCCTTCAGTTTTAGCACCTCGCACTGCTAAGAGGATATCGTCCGCGTACAAAAGAATGAAGACTCCGTTGGGCACTACTCGGAAGATGGGCTGCATCGCGATGAGGAACAGCGTCACTGACAGGACAGAGCCCTGCGGAACTCCGTATTCCAACGGATACTGGCGAGACATATGCCCCCCAACGGATACCTGGATCGTTCGCTCCGAGAGGAAACTTTTCATCATTTTCAGCATCCGACCACGTATTCTCCATGACCTCAGAGTGCGGATTATGCCGTGCCGCCAGGTGGTGTCGTAAGCCTTCGACAGGTCCAGGGATGCTATCAGACAGTGCTCGTTTGTTCTTGGAAGCGTTCTCTCGAGCTCGGAAAAGTACGTGTCGGTGCCTCGCCCGGCACGGAAAGCGTGCTGTCGTTTGTCGAGTCGCCCGCTCGACTTTAGCTCGGTGATCAGTCGTCGATTTATGATGCGTTCAAGCAGCTTCGCCATGCAGCTGGTGAGCGAGATTGGACGGAACGCAGCGGGTCCGGTATCGAGGCAGTTTGGCTTCGGAATGGGCACCACGATTGTATTTCGCCAGCTCGTGGGAAACTCTCCATTACGCCAGATCCGGTTGAGCAGCTCTAGCAGTGTCATCTTCACGGACAAAGGTAGACGTCGAAGCATTGGGTACCCTATCATGTCGGGTCCTGTCAAGGCAGCTCGCCCTTTCTCGAGAGCCCACAGAAGTTCGCTTAGGGTAATGTCGCTGTTGTACACGTCGTCCGTGTTTGGCGAAACATCTATGGACTCTCTTTCAGCTGCTGTCTTAGTCTTCTGAAAAGAAGTAGGGTAACTGGAGGTCGCAGATCTATCGCTGTAAAAACTGGCTAGCACTTCCGCAGTTTCTTCGGGGTCATCGGTGAAGCCATCCGATCGCTTGAGTGCGACGGTACGTTGTTGTCGGCTGCCACGTAGCGTGTTCACCGTTCGCCACAGTTCAGTTGTCGTGCTGCTTGGTGCAATTTTGGCCACGAAGTTCTCCCACGATCGTTCTTTTGCTTCCTTTATCGCCTTCCGTGCTACAGCTCTGGTTTCCTGAAACCTCGCCAATGCAGCGGGTTGATCAGGATCAGATGTCTGCAGCCACCGCAGATATTGAAGACACTTTCGTCGATGTCGAATCGCCGCCTTCGCTTCAGGGCACCACCATGGTACCGCTTTAGGCCCCATACGGCCGCTGGTTTGCGGTATGGCACGAGTTGATGCTGCAATTATCTTCTCTGTGAAGCTGTCTACGACCCATTCAACATCTGGCCGGATGGTTTCTGCGGTGAAACGTTCATATAACGACCAATCAGCGCGATCGTACAACCATTTCCGCCGCGTCGTTCGTGAGGATGACCACCCAGGAATAGAAACTGTTATCGGGAAATGGTCACTACTGTACGTGTCCGGTAGGGTTCGCCACGTGAATCTGCGAGCCACACTCTCGGAGCAGAAGGTCAAATCGATTGCAGAGGTGTTGCCTGTGGCCGGGTCGATGCGAGTGGGTGAGCCATTGTTCAGAATTACCAGCCGCTTGTCCAAAGTAGCTTCGGAGATGACACGGCCGAGCGCGTTCACTGTTTGTGATCCCCATGCTATATGATGAGCGTTGAAATCCCCCAGAAACATGATAGGACCTTCCAGTCGGTCGAGTAGATCACTCAACGCATCCTGACACTGTGTTGAGCTCGGCGGGACGTAGATAGAGACTACAGTTATCTGAATCGGTGTGTGGATGCGCACAGCGATGAGGTGTAAGGAGGTGTCTACTTGCAGTCGCTCGAAAGGTATGCCTTCTCGGACAGCAAGACCAACCCCGTGTTGCCAGTAGTGCGTGTTATTGGATTCCAACAGTAGCGTGTAGTTTTTGCCGATGTAGTCTGGTGGTGCGACAGTCTGATTCACCTTGGTCTCCTGGAGTGCGATGATGCAGGGTTCGAGCTCAGCTATGAGGAGTTTCAGTTCACTGATGTTGCCCCTGAGCCCACAAATATTCCACTGAAGTGCGAAGCAGCCACCGTGGTAACTGATACTAGCTGACCGTGTGATGGACGACGATGAGGATAGTGATGGTCTTCGTGTCGGTGGCGGGTCGCCTGTAAAAGTGCAAGGTGCCGCAGTAATCGGCGCTGGTAACTCTATCGATTCAGAACTTGCCTGTGGGACGCTTGGCCCCACAGTGCTGGCTGCCGTCGAAACCATTACACTAGTTTTTCCAATACCGACAACAGCCGGCACTGGGGAAGCACTTTGTGTAGTATTTGCTCGACGAGTACTTGAAGGACTTTCTCCGGGATATAGCTCTGGTGGGGATGTAACAAAATCTGTAAAGATATTGGGCACGGCTGTACCTTTTCGCGGTTGTATCGTGATGGGACTGACCTGTGGGACGTCTTGCCCCACAGTGTCAGCCGTTGCCGAAACTACTACACGATTTCTTCCCAAATTGCCGGCAACAGCCGACACTGGGGAAAGACTTTGTGTAGTATCGTTGCTTGCTATGGTGCTGTCAGGCGTTGAAATCCATGGAAGAGCTCGGAATGAAGAGAATGACGGGGTGCTGTTGATTTTGGTTGCTCGTGTAGGGCGGCGGCCAGGGCAAAGAAGGGATACACCTTCCCCCTGCCGTCTATCCCAAGTTTCCAGTGTCGTGGTTGTGTCGTAGTTTCCATCGGCTACAGCGGTGAATTCACCATCAACGGGGTGGAGAAAGACGTCCCGGATGGTTCCTTCGGCCTGCTGTACTTGCGTTGGAAGGGGTACTTCACTTTCCTCACTTCCAAACCGATTACCTTCGTTGTCATTATTCGTGCGTAGGTCATCATTGTAATCCAAACGTTGTTGTGAGACGGGGTTATCAAAAGCGCTTGTATTGGCTGGCGAATTTTCGATTGTTGTGGGTAAAAAACGAGGTGGTATTATGGTAGGGTAGGTGGTATATTGTTCTATCGCTTCATAATCGACCGCAGAGGGGGATTCTCCATCAACGGGTTGGGGTAAGACGTCCCGGACGGGTCCTCCGGCCTGCTGCGCTCTCTCCAGTGAGAGTGAAGGGGTACTACACTTTCCCTCCCTTCAAGTCGATCGTTGTTGCTGTCCGGTTCGCTTGTCAGGTATGAATTGCTGGTCGGTGTTAAACGTATCGAGGAGTCATCCTTATCGAAGATGCTGGTTAGGGGGCGTTTCTTCGATCTCAAACACCTCATCGATTTCTATGGAGTCCTGATCGGCTGTACCTTCTTCTTCTGCGGGTTTCTTCAACGGTGGGCTTTGACGTCCAGGCGAGCTGTTGTTACTTCTGTTGTGCCTTTTCTTCTTCTTGCTGTCACGGGGGTTCGTTGACGGTGGCGATTTGGTCCTGAGCTGCATTGATGTTCCGGCTACCTGGGACTCGGCAGGCTTTCTTCCGGCGGATTGGCTTCGTTGAATCGGGGCAGGCGGTGGCGGCATTGATGTGTTCTGCTGCGATTGCGACTGTTGAGTTTGACGTGTGGTCATCATCCTGATGTGGGCCAACAGCTTATCGATCTTCTCGTCCTTTTTCTTCATCGCGTCAAGCAGCTGCGTTATTTGGTTATCCTTCTCCTGCATTTTCTTTTCGAGTTCCTCCAGCTTCTTGCGGTCAGCAGTCTTCTGGGCGGCAGCTGCGGCGTAATTCTCTAACCCTGATTCAATTCGCTTGCGGGCTTCGGGGTACGTCAGGTTCTTATCCACCTTCATCCGGATAACATCCACCTCCTTCTTGTAGACCGGACATTGTCGATTATTCGGACGATGGGGTCCACCGCAGTTGATGCAGTGAGCAGCAGCTTCACATTCTACACCCTCCGACAGCTCATGCTCGGCAGAGCAATTCAGGCATCGTTTCGGGCCAGGACAACGTGCACGAGGATGACCATAGCGAACGCAACCGTAACAAAGAAGAGGATTTGGATAATATGGATGGGTAGGGACTCGAAGTACACCAATTTTGACTTGCGACGGGTAGTTGCACCTGTTGAATGTTAGGATCAAGGCGGACGTATTCACCGGCTTACCGGTCTCCCTTCGAGTAATCCGTTGGACTTGGATGACCCCTTGGCTGATGAGACCACGCAGGACATCCTTCTCCTCCATACGGATCGCCTCGAAACAGGATACGACACAACGGCTCACGTTCAGATTCGGATGCAACTGAACAACCACCTCCGTTTCATCCATTAGGGTAGTCAACTTCAGCAATTTGTCAACTTGGGCCGGGTTTCTGACCTTAAGCGTGTACCGGGTTCCTTGCGCTTCAGTCGAAGCTCCTTCAATAGGTCCATTAGCAGCACTCTCAACCGACTTCCCCACAATGAAGGGATCTGGCAGAGGGGTATTCTCGTCCTTACTTGTCAACTGCAGGTACGTCAACGCTCCAAATTCACTCAACGATATGGCTCCTAAACCTGGCCATTGGTGTCTTGACCCTTCCGGGTCGCCGCTACTAGCGGCCGTCATAGTCACTCTACCCTACCCTACCACTTTCTCGCTAGTTAGGCACCGCAAACGTTGGAAATGTTCGAAAAAGTAACAACGGTCACCCGTTGTTTACCCCAGAGACGGTAAAATAGAAAAAGAAAACAAAGAACTTTCCTACCTTACGCTCCTTCAACGTGCATCAACAACCTCACTTCACCCTTCGACAAAAAACTTTTCACCGAAAACTGAAGAAAACAATCAGTTTGTTCGGTCTTTCACACCTCTTGCTACTCGGGTCACCACACTACTATCTTCGACCGGCCAGCAGAAAGTGCTTCAATGGGCCCACCACACAGCAGCCAGTAGGTAAGTAAAATACACCGATAGCACTGCAAGAACGCGGCCGTTGGTAGCACAACACAGTAAAGGCGACCGGCACGGCAAGAATCTTTTCACTGACCACTGTACACAGCAGCAGTACAATAGCACCGGTACACTATAGGGCCGCCACGCGGTATAACACCGTATGATGGCAGGCTGTTCTTTGCCGTTGCCACGGAGTAGAGACACTTTATTCGCACTTTATTCCCGCTATTTTCCACCGATCAAGGTCGGGTTTTCACGTAGATTATAAGTTTTCACTAGCCACAAAGCGACGGATGGCTTTTGGGAGAGAAAACACCGCGAAAAACCACCAAATAACGTCAATATCCCGAGCGCGTAAACTATTGCTACTGCAGGCAAGTTGTGGTTTTTCATATATTTTTGAATTTTTGGACCACCCTAATGAAGAATAATTCGACCACCCTAGTGAATTATTTCGCATTTGATCCTAAATGGTGGTTTAATTCGATATATAAGCAGGTTGGAGACAATTATGAACAGTTTTAGAAGCCGACTCATCAATCTTCTATATTCCATATAGAACTCATGAAAAAATTCTAAATCCCAGAAAGTCGATTTAAAAAAAAAAAATTTTCGAGATAACACTAAATTTTGACGTTTCATGCATTTTTAAGACATTTGGCATCTAAAAAAAATTTTTGATTTCCAAAATTTCATGTACCCCCCCCCCCCCCCCCCCCCCCTTGGGAGATTTTCGAGAGTGAAAAAAGTCAAACTTTGCCGCGTTTGCGCCACCCCTAAAGGCCCACCCACATTAGATCCGTTTGCGTTGCGTTGAAGTAAATTTAATTTGACAGTTAGACAATAGATTTAGCTGTCACTTTGCCGCAACGCGTCCGATCCGGATCTAATGTGCGTGGGCCTTAAATCATGTCCGATTGAGCTCAAATTTTGCATAGGGTCATTTTTTGAGGCAATAAACATTTTGTATATGGTTTGTTAGCGAAATTAAAAATTACCACTTTCGCTGGCAGTCTAGTGACGGGTCTTCTTTTGAGGGATGCACTTGGAACACGTCATTTCTGAGCTTCTAATTCGCTTTTGTAGATTACTTCGGTAAAGAAACGATACTCTTCCAGTGGTGGTAGAGGATCGGTAGAATCAATACCAAGAATTACAGCCGATACAAATTTTTGCCAATCAAGGTTCCTAGTGAGGTCAAAAGGAACTTGAATTTACTGATCTGTTTTTAGACGACCACTTTTGGTTGAAATAATAATTGGTAAGTGATCACTACCATGGCGATCATAGACAGACAATCTAATGATAGTGAGTTAGAGCACAAAGATATGTCAAGACGGCTCTCTCGAGCAGGAGGGTTTGCTATACGTGTTGCTTCACCAGTGTTCAAGATAGTCAAGTTGAAATCGTCACACAAATCATAGGAAATACCCGCTATATTGCAATCGTCTGTTTCGCCCCAACCAGTACCGTGTGAGTTCATATCGCCCAGTATTAGAACTGGAGATGGAAAGATATTAACTGAACTCCAAAGATGACGGCGGTTTATGGAAGTCCTTGGAGGGACATACAGAAGCTATGCAAAGATCTTTGTTCTTCACATTTATTTGGCAAGCGACAATTTCAATGCCTGAAATTATTGGGATTTAGATTTTATAGAAGGAGTAGCATTTTTTGATCCCCATCCATTATCTCTTGCATTCCAAAGCTTTTCGAGGCAATTACTAACCAAAAATAGAATTACTGACATGTGTCAAGACCCTACAAACAAGGTTTGATCATTTCTTTACGCTGCCGCTGGCTTGGCACGAGCATGCAAGCAGCAGGACCGACCGAGCGACGACCGACCGACTGCAAACCAACGAGCGCGCAGCGAGCGCTGATTGGTTTGTGAATGAAAGGGGAAAGGTAGGGAAAATGGAAACACCCAAACATATTTAAGGCAACGTATTTAGCGCGTCGCGATGATTGATCGCACCTGCTCTGGAGGTGGAGGAGTAGTCATCGCTGCCCATCGCGGATGTCCCAAGCGAGTGGAGTTCATCAAAATCCGTCGGAAGGCTACGATCAATAATCAGCCCGGTCGCCTCCGTAATCATCGTTCGCCTCCTGCACGCACGGAAGTCCAGTACCCAGCTCTCCAGCCGCGTCGACATGTTCCGAACTTAGTCCCACTTCCGCTCAACAACCAACAAGTCAAGCATGTGAGTATTCCTAACAATCGAACAGTCCAGCATCGTCTCGCTGCTGCTGCTGCCCAGCCAATGCCAGGTCCCTCCACCGCCCCTGGTTTATCATACGTTGGTGCTGTCTCAGGCGAGCCTGTCGACGATTCTCCGTTCACCTCGGAGGAACTTGTGACGCTCGTGGTCGAGGTCATCATCATCTTGCGCACCTGCAAGACTCGATCTGAACAGCTACATGCTGCCTTGTCCCTTGTCACTAAGTATGGACCGTGAAGCCATCAAGATCGTAAATTGGAACGCTTGCTCCTTGAAGAGCAAAAACATCGAGTTTGTTGAGTTTCTCAATGAACGAAACATCGACATTGCCATCATAACTGAAACCCACCTGAAGCCTGAAACAATGTCTGGCATGATGGCCTGGTGTTCAAATTGCAGCAGTACGGTCTTCCAATCTTCCTAGTGAAGATCATAAACAACTATCTATCAGACAGGACGTTCCGAGTCTCTCTGAATGGCATCTCATCGGATGCTTTCAACATCGGTGCCGGGGTTCCACAAGGAAGCATTCTTGGCCCCATCCTATTCAACCTGTTCACCTCCGATATGCCGGCTCTCCCTGATGGTGGATCGTTGTCTCTGTTCGCAGATGACACATCCATCGTCTACAAGGGTAGGGTCATCGGAGCTCTGACTGCCAAACTTCAGAGATGCCTGGACGTTCTGTCTGAATATTTCAACAGCTGGAAGATCCGTATCAACGCAGCAAAGATCCAGGTCATTATCTTTCCACACTCTAAATCTCCAAGACTTGTTCCGTCGGAGAATAACAAGATCTGCCTGAACGGCACAGTGGTGGAATGGTCCAAAGAGGTCGTGTACCTCGGGCTAACACTAGACAGCAAGCTTCTTTTCAGGGAGCACGTTGACAAAACAAAAACCAAGTGCAACATCTTGATAAGATCGTTGTATCCACTTATCAACAGGAAGTCAACCCTGTCCCTGAAAAATAAGCTTGTTGTCTACAAACAAATCATCCTTCCTGTAATCGAGTACGGTATGCCAATCTGGGAGAGTTGCGCAAAATACCATCACCTTAAACTCCAAAGGATCCAGAACAAGATCCTTAGGATGGTCCTAAACAGTCCCCCGCGGACTAGAAATTCTGAGATCCACCTCCTGGCTGGAATTCATACATTAGAAGAACGGAGAGTATTCATCCTGGAAAGGTTCAGAGACACCTGTCTGAGATCAAAGCATCAGATCATACGTGATCTAGCACGTTAGGTTAAGTTATACTCGTAGTTAGGTAGGTTATCACTTTTTTCAATTCAAATAAAACACATCCCCAAAGGGATATTCTGTAAACTAGTTGAAAAACGCAAATATTAAATTAGAATATCAAATTAAACAAAGATGAAGAGCCAAGTAGGCTAATCAATTAAAATGATAAATCAAAGTACTACCATAATCAACAGAAATAAACATAATTTTACTACTTTTAAGGGTCGCATACAGTCCACAAACTTTGTAAAAAGAACACCGAATTATAGCGCCGTTGAAAATATAAATTGTCGTTTTTCCTCCTTTGACAAGCCGAAGCCAAAACAGTCTTTTTCAGGGCTATGAGCTAGGTGGAATTTTCAGTCGAGCTTTTCTGTGTGTTCCTTTTGGCATTCCCACAGGGCGAATTAGCCAAATCCGCTGGAATCCTCCGAGCCGAGGATTGCCACACCATCTCCAGTGTCCGTGATCGGACATTTTTGGTCCTGCCGAACCGGATCCGTGTGATCCCATCCGTTTCTGTTGCAACCGCAACAGCGCGCGTGTCGACAATCTAACAAAACGTACGTGAGCGTCTTACGTCGTGCGCAAGTGGTGGAACGTGTTCGTTCCTGCCTACCGTTGTGCATGTGTTCGCTGTGCTTGATGCCAATTCAACACACACATGTGAAGAACGAAAAGGAGAAGATGGCTGAAGTGAAGATTGCTGTTCACCTGCGTGGGCAAGCAAAGGCCAAAGTGACGAGGATCCCGAAGGCCGTCGAAGAAGCGTCTGGAGCTGGAGCAAGACAATTAAGTTTGGTACAGCTCAAAGTCTTCCCACGCAATTTGGAAACGCATTACCAGCGGTATTGTGATTACCATTGGCAAATCGTAGCTTTGACTCCCACTTAACCTAACGAGTTCCTGAAGAAGCGCTGGTCAATCCTGAAGCGGTGCGAGGATGCGATCGTGCAGCCGCCTGTTATGAAGCCAGTGAAGACCATCTATACCAAAGCTTTTGCTGTCACCGGAAAGGAGTCCTGTGACATGTGCGAAACCGGACCCCACCCGAACTTCAAATGCGAGATCTTCCGAGCGATGACCTTCGTGCAACGTCAAGCCAAGGTAAGAGAGATCAAAGCTTGTTTTAATTGTTTGAAAGTGGGTCATTTAAGTAGTTCGTGTACATCGTCATATACGTGTTCTAAATGCAAGGGTAGACACCATACCCTTTTGCAAAGTGATAAACCAGTTTTCCAGTCTACCTCGAAATCCCATGCCTTGAACGCTGAATCCCATTCTGTTTCTGAGGTTTTACAGTCAACTTCGACTCGAATCGGCAGGAGCTCTTGCATGAACTAGTAAGTATTCCAGTGCAGTATCGCTGTACGTGAAAATATTAGCCGAATTTCCAATCACACGACTAGCTCTAAGCATATAATCAAACATGTCTATGCTAGGCCGAGGCGTCTTCCACCGGACAAGCTCGAAGCAGCCCGTACCGAGTTCGAACGCTTGATGAAGCTTGGAATCTGCAGGTCGTCCAGCAGTACCTAGGCCAGCTCGCTGCATATGGTGAAGAAAGCTGATGGATCTTGGCACTCGTGTGGAGATTATCGTGCCCTGAACGCCCAGACTGTTCCCGATAGATACCCGCTTCCATACCTACGGGAATTTACGATCATTTTGCAAGACAACACTTTTTTTTTCTAAATTTGACTTTCAGAAGGCGTCCCACCAAGTACCGATCCATCCCGAGGACATCCCCAAGACAGCCAATACGACACCGTTTGGACTATTTGGAGTTTTAGTACATGAAGTTCGGATCACGAAATGCGGCCAAGACATTATAATGGCTAATTCACTTGGTCGTTCGGGCATTGTTCTTCATCTTTCCGTACATTGACGACTTGTTCATCACCTCGTTGTCGCCTGAAGAACATTGTGATCGTGCGGAAAAAGTCTTTCTGGGACATTATGTATCCGCCGAAGGAATTTGTCCTTTGCCAGAACGCGTGGAAGCAGTCCAAAACTTCAATAAACCATCGACGGTGAAGGAGTTGAAAAGTTTGCTGGCCCTGAACTTCTATCGGCGGTTCGTCCCAAACGCGATCGAAGCACAAATACCATTGCTGTCGATGACCCTCGGCAATAAACGCTACGATTGATCACCGTTGGTCTTTACCAACGAAACCTCTGCAGCGTTTGATGGGTGCAAACAGCATTTCTCCCAGGCAGACTTACTAGTACATCCTTTCAAATCGGCCGAGCTATCTCTCTGGGTTGACGCATCCGACATAGACAGCCACTGGGATTCTTCTCCAAACAAAAATTCGACAAGACACACCTCCGGTACAGCACATACGATCGCAAACTAATCGCGATTTACCTCGCAATTCGGCAATTCAAGTTCATGCTAGAAGGACGAAGCTGCCACATATACACCGACCACAAGCCGATTATCTTTGCCTTCCGTCAAAAGCTCGACAAATCAACCAATCGCCAAGCTCGCCAGTTGGACAACATCGGGCAAATGACAACGGACAACGAGAAGCTCCAGCATATTGGTAAATTGGCAAGGTAAATTGAACACATTGTTAAAGCTAACACTTTTTACCATTCCAGGCAACTCAAAACACATCGTCATCTGTTTACTCGATATTCGATGCCAGACATTTTTGGTCCTTTTTTCTCCGAGCAATGGTCATCGTTACTGCCTATTCATGACATGACTGCACCGACGCACAATGGCGCCAAGCTGGACATTGATCAAAAATTTTTTTTTTTGTTTTCAATGTTTTGTTTTTTTTTTATTTCTACACACATATTGAATAAAGTTTTCCCACAATATCACAACATTATAAAGAAAATTATTAATTTTTTTAGCAGCTATTCAAAGGTGAGATTTTGCTTAAAAAAACAACAGTAAACCTCTGCCATTGATATAAATATATCTTTTCAATTATATTTTCGATTTCGGTCAAAATTGTTTTAATTTGATGGGTATCCATCCAGCTTATGTTTGCCATTCGATTTATTCAATACAAGGCTTCCTCTCTCTCCTACATTCGACTATAAATGATAAGGCATGCAGAAAATTGCAAATCTCAATGTTTAAAAAGCTTGTACATTTTTTTGAAACAGTTCGAAGAGATCGCTTGTAGTGCACAATGATGGAAAATTATTTTACTTTTTGGAAATGTACATCTTGTCTTTCCCCTTTTTGCCGCAAGGTATGATTTAAAAAAAAAAATAAAAAAAAATAAGACTTTGCATACGATTTTACAAGAAAAAACAGTGGAGACCAGGGTTCCAACTTCTCACTCATTCTCGTGAGCATTAAATCCTCACTCATCATATTTTTCTCTGAAAATAGTTTTTCAACTTTTCTCTCACTAAATTCTCATTGAAAAAAAATATTTTCTCTCACTCTTGTATACTGAGAAAATCGTAAACATTGAAAATCGATGACGTTTATTTCTCACTCATAGCATCGATTCTCACCACGCTAAAAGCTTCATTCTCTTTCTCACTGAAGGCATACGCACATTAGATCCGGATCGGACGCGTTGCGGCAAAGTGACAGCTAAATCTATTGTCAAATTTACGTCAACGCAACGCAAACGGATCTAATGTGCGTAGCCCTTGACTGAGCGGAAGGTTCTATCATAAATTCCTTCCTGTTGAAAGTTCATGGTGCTTTTTCATCGTTTGACATTTTTGTGCATTTGTGGTTTCTACTGATGGAAATGGATGAAAAAAAAATAAAAGAAAACGTCGGAGCGTTCAGGAGGTTGTCGATACCGTAACTAAAAAATTAGCTTGCGGTGGATACCGTTGTACAGTTGTTGATGGTTGTTGTTACACACAGACAACGTACAATGTTGGAAACTTTAAACGCCATATTCAAGAACTCCACCCGAGAGAATTTCAGATATTGGAACTCGGAACCGGCCAAGCTAATCCTCACCCGGAACGTCATCCTGTGCGAATGACCAAGCAACGCTTATTTGGTGGTGTAATGAAGTGTGTTTCTGTACATGGGCTCCCATTTTCGTTTATTCATCTCGAAGGAATAAGAGATCTTATTCAACCCTACTGTGATGCCTTGAACGTGTCCTTTAACGATAAAAATCTCATTGAGTATTTACAAAAAGTCGTCGCTGCGGTTGATATGCTAATCATGAGCAATGTCAGTGGAAAAATGCTATCACTAAAAATTGATGCTGCTTCAAAAATGTACCGCAGTGTCTTGGGAATTAATGCTCAACTGATAACGAAAGAAGGAGAATACAAAAAGTTGACACTTGGTAAGTTATAAAAACATTTTACATACTTTTTTGTAAATAAAAAAATATTATTAGGTATGGTGGAGTTGCACGAACGTCACACAGCTGTAAATTTGAAAGAGGAACTCTATCAGATATTGGCCCATTTCGATGTTGATATTGCTCAAATATATAGTGTAACTGTTGACAATGGCCGCAATATGGTGAAATGGTGCACTTAATGGAGAAAGATACTCTGGAAGATATCGATCATTTGCCTGATAACAGCGTCGACGACGATACCCAAAAGGTATCCCACGAAAAACTATGTGACAATGAAGGTGAACTTTTGGAGGACTACGATGATAAATTGGAAAGTATTCTGAGTGACCTTCATGGCATAATACATGGACACCAAGTCGTATCCACTCCATTGTGGAGCGCATACCACACAACTAGTTGTCTCAGATGTGTGCAAGGATAGGGGTCATCAAGTTAAAATCAAATCTCTTACAAAGCTGGTCACGTCTTTTCGTAATGCCAAGTACAAGAACTTTTTCGAGGTTTCTGGTGGAAAGTTCCAACAAGATGGAATTCGAATTTTATGATGAAACGAAGTGTGCTTAACAATAAAGATTTTTTCGATAAACTTGGCCAGGAGTACAACGAACTGGGTGAGTACATAAATTATCGTTGAGTAAAGTAAATATTTTACAAACTTTTTCAGTCGTTGATAAATTTCATCTCATTTTTATAGATCTCACCTCTTATTGGGATTTCATTGAGGCGTTTGTGGAAGCATTCGCACCATTATATGAGTGCACGGTTGCGATACAGAAAGAAAGGTGTACACTCAGTGATTTTTTTGGCCTCTGGATGACCGCATTTGGCAGAGTATCTGCGTTAGAATCGAACATGTTCCGAACTGCGATCCTGGAATCCATGCAACATCGCGAAAAAGCCCTGTTCGGTAATTACGCTTTTCAGACAGCGGTGTAGATGGATCCCGGGTTTTCATGTCATGGTTCGAATTTATTCTCATCGTCACATAAAGAAAGCATAGTAGTATGTGTGAATATTCAGCATTTGTCGATAGCACAAAGACGAGCACCAGGTGATGCAGCAGTTCACGGGTGCAGGTAAGTCGGGTTTACCTTGGTTTTCTTTTCAGGTGCCGGTTCCAGATGCAGGTCAGTGCAATAAGCATTCACTAACACTTCTTCTTCTTCTCAAATTACTAACTACTTTATTTAATTGTATTTAATTCACCATAAATTCATTTATTCTTTATGTAATACAATTTTTACTCTAGTTTCACTATCAATAGAACTTCACTGTTTACATTTTGTATCGTTGACGTCCAGGAACCAAGAGAGCACACTCACGACGGCTCGAGTTTTTATAGCACATACTTATGCCAGGCTGCGAGGCTCTAATTTGCAAACGCAGCATAAGCTGTATATGAACTTTCCTTGTCTTTATATAACATTCACTCATTCACACTAGCGGACTCCAAACCTAAAACCTAATAATAAACACTCTGAGTTGAATCGTCAAAGCGTTCGGTAGTTTTATCCGAAAGTCCGAACGTATCATGGTCCTCAGGTCCAAACGTATCAAGGGTATTTGATAATGTTTTCCAGATTTTAGGATAACCAGAAGCCGCCATCTTGGATTTCAAAATGGCGTCGGACATCGATTTCCGTTCTCTATACGTCAACATGATTCCAAAAATATCCATATTGAAGGGTATTTGATTCAACAATATTTCACAATTATAATGTAACCTGTTTGGGCAACGCGCCACTTTCCTATTCGTACTATTGTTAACATTGTAATGCCTGCTATACCGTATTGTGTTTGTACGTTTATTGTATCGTGTGTGAAATATATTCAATCGTCTCAAAACCACCACCGCTGCTGGTCGGTAGAATATTCGGTCGTCTTTAAATTTAATCTTATACTGATCACAACGCAGTAGGGTCCTATCGTGCGCGATCATAACCGGAAGTCACTATCTTGGATTTAAAAATGATGGCGAACATTGATTTCCGGTATTTAGACGTCATCCTCGTTCTTAATATACCGATACTGTAAGGACAGAAATCAGTTTCCGGCATCTACACTTCGTCCCCGGTCCGAAATATAAATATTGATTCGGATTGGAATGTATTTTATTTTGACCATTTGGGAGGTGAATTGTCCGTTGTCCATTATAAAATATATTATTTCGAACTATCATTGATACAGAAAGAATTCCTATCTCTATCATGTGATAGTTCAACTATCAGATGGACCATATATCATGAAAGCTAAAGGAAATGATATTGTTTCTATCTGTCCTATCCCATCATTGAGTCTATCTATCATGTTTTCTATCATGATAGTATCAAAGATGGGATAGGGGTTCTATCATGATAGACTGAGAGAGAATCTATCAGATAGAAACCTATCACTGTGATAGGCCTCTATCTGATAGATGATATTATCACCATTTATCAGATAATTTTGATGCCTGCGCAGCATCCTAAAATCACTACAATATGAAATGTCCATCAAATTCAGACAACTTTTGGATTTTTGTCCGAAATTTGTATGGACGGTCTACACTGTGCGACGATCACTCAAGCACTTGTCACCGGGTGGATTTCTCGTTTTGGCGTACCGACGCCAGTTCGAATCGTCGCTGTATTCCGAGTTGGTTCACAGCCTTGGAATCAGCCATCTGCGAACAACGGCGTTCCATCCTCAATCGAATGGCATCATCGAACGGTAGCATAGAACGTTGAAAGCGTAAATTCTTTGCCACGACTCGGACCACTGGACCGAACACCTGCCAGTGATCCTGCTTGTTTGCGGACAACCTACAAAGAAGACATCCAAGCATCGTCAGCTGAGATGGTGTACGGAATGACTCTCCGCATACCGTCCAAGTTCGTCGTCGATAACACCACCAATCGCACCTGTTGCGGCTTCCAAACAATTACCTTTACTCAACTTTACTAAATCACTTACTTAATACACTGTCCTGTAATAATTGTACTTACCTTGGATATAACTTACTTTGAATTCACACCCTTGCATTGACAGCTAACATTGAAATGAAAAACACACATATACACACACACGACATGCAGTGTAGAAGACAGGAAACGAACAAGAATTAAAATTATGATCAGTTACCACCAAACCACCAGTGCGTATTGTCGAATTTATTCACTACCTCCGAAATTCACATTGTTCAGTTTTACCGCGTGTGCATCGGTCTCCCTCAGTCTGCTGGAACATTTTTCGCCCCGTTAATGGTTTTGCCGACGGATTCGGCAGTGGAAACAACATTTTGGTGCCGAAACCCGGGAACTTGTCCTGAGGAGTAAAGTTTGCCAGATTTAGTGATTTCGAAAAAACACGTGTTGCTATTTCGCACAGGCTCAGCCTTTTGTTCTTCCCCGCGGTGATTTAACCCGTTTCTAGAAAGCAAGTGTGAAAAAACTTCTATCGCCGCGAGTGACGAATCGTCGGCTGTAAGTGCCATCAAATAGTGGAAGACGGGTAAACATTTTCCGTCGCGATCGAACAAGTGCCGGGTGGAAAGGACAAGCGAAAATTTCCGCGTACGTTTCAGAAGGTCGCCATTGCGAAACCTTGTGGTGAATCTGCATTCATCAGTACATCTGCCATTGCCGAGGAAAACGAGAGGAACACGTCGATACGCTGCAGCTGGAATTCTTGCGCTTCAGCTGCTGTTGCACTCGAGGTCATCGAAGGATATTCGTCGTTGCCACTGCGGATAACGAAAGACAGTAGCTGTTCCTGCAGAACAGTTGGGTGTCTCAACTAGCTGGAGGCTAAGTACGCCGTGAGCAGGTGGGTGCACGTTTTTCTTTTGTTATTAGTGCTGAGTAAAATGGCTTCCGCGACTCGGAACAAAAAAGCCAAGCAGATTAAACAACTGCACGCCAAGCGTGCCTATATTTTAGGATCACTCGATTTGATCCGCGATTTCGACGACAATCATGACGAAACGAAATCGCTCGAAATTCCCTTCCGTCTAGAGCGGCTGGACAAGCTAATGGAGGAGCTCGAAAGTGTGGAGACTGAGCTGGACACTTATCGTTCCGCCGATCCGGTCTTTTCAGAGACTCGTGCGGAATATCAGACGATGTATTTTCGGTTAAAGGGATCGCTGTCAAGCAAACGAACTACTCCTCCACCAGCTATTCCACCTGCTCCCGTACATGAAATTCCGGCAGTTTCTCCTGGTGTGCGTCTTCCGGAGTTGAGGCTTCCCGAGTTTGATGGGAGTCCGGAACATTGGTCAGGGTTTCACGATTTGTTTAAGACCATGATCAATGACAACGCATCACTCTCAAGCATCCAAAAATTGCATTATCTCCGTTCTTCTCTCAAAGGAGATGCAGCGCGCATTATTTGCTCTCTTCCAATGGCTGCGACCAGCTATGCCATCGCTTGGAAGATGGTATGTGACCGCTTCGAAGACAAAAATCTGCTCATCAAGCAGCATATTTCTGCCCTGTTCTCAATTACACCTTTACGGGAGGAGTCAGCAAATGACCTGCTAGATCTTGCTGATGAATTTGAGAAGCATGTGCGAATTTTGGATTCCTTGGAGACGAAGGCGCAACATTGGGATTCTGTGTTGGTGGAGCTCCTGTTTAGCCGGATGGACACCGACACACAGAAACTGTGGGAAAACCAGCGGGATAAAACGATTCGCCCTTCGTACGAAGAACTATTGCATTTTGCACACGAGCATTCTCGTACCCTGCAATCACTTAAGCTCTCCCAAAACGCTATTTCCCTCGTGGAGGTCAAGCCTTCAAAACCTCGCTCGGTAACCAGCCACTCAGCATCTGAGCAGGTGTCGAGATGCGTAGCTTGTAAACAATCACACTTTTATTCCAGTGTGAGTTGTTCCGGGCCCAGACTGTCCAGCAACGCTTCGATCTGGTGAAACGGAGCAATCTTTGTATCAATTGCTTGAAGGCCACGCATCAAGCGAAGAATTGCAGTAGTGGAGCCTGCAAATATTGTCAGAGGAAGCACCACACACTACTTCACCTCTCGCCTACTCCCACATTATTTGCAACAGAAGCTCCACCACACACCCAACCGACCAACACCCAAATGCTCCAGCAGCAAATGCACTCTGTCAACACTGAACATTTGTCGCATTCTCCTATCGCGCCGGTATTTTGTGACACCGCAGTCACTTCGGTCGATCGTTCGGTCTCGTTGTTGTCGCCGCCGGTTTCCGCGCCCTTTCTCGCACCGCCCGGTGTAGTCTCGCCTCCTTCCAATGCCTGTTCAACAACCTCATCTACTGCTGTGAGGGATTCTACGGTGATGTTGTTCACAGCACTTGTCAAGATCCGGGACAATCGTGGACAATACCAATTCGCTCGTGCACTCTTGGACAGCGGGTCGCAATCAAATTTCATGTCCGAAGCATTATGCCAACGCCTTGCGTTAAATCGCAGAAAAGTGAACGTGCCGGTGAGTGGCATCGGGCAAGCCCTGGTGAATGTTCGCTATACAGTGACAGTGCAATTCTCTTCTCGTTTCGGATCACAGGATCATAGCTTGGAATGCTTGGTGCTACCCAAGTTGACCGGTAGTCTACCAACAAGGACAGTAGACATTAGCACCTGGAAGATCCCCAAGCATCTACCGTTGGCGGATCCTCAATTCAACGTGAGTCACGGCATTGACCTCATCGTTGGCGCTGAGCTGTTCTCGATCCTGCTTCAAGCGGAGCAAATCTCGTTCAGTGACCACCTTCCGGTTCTGCAGAAGACCAGCCTTGGATACATCCTGTCCGGCAAAGTTCCCACTAGCACACCCGCACCAGTAACGTGTCTGGTGTCTACCCTTGATAGCCTAGACGCTCAAGTGAGGAGATTCTGGGAAGTTGAAGACTTCGACCACGGCAAGACGTTCACGGCCGAAGAACAACGATGTGAAGCTCACTTTGTCAAAACCCACACCCGCAACGCTGAGGGACGCTATTTGGTCCGTCTACCAGTTCGTCAAGAGATGTTACCTCTTATTGGGGAGACATGGCCAATGGTCGCTCGACGGTTCATCGCTGTGGAGAAACGCTTTCGGACTGATGATGCCCTTCGTACAAGCTACGTAGAGTTCATGGACGAGTACCAACAGCTCGGTCATATGGAGGAGGTGAAGACGCGCGTCGCGTTGCCCCAGTTCTTCTTGCCCCACCACGCAATTCATCGTCCCGATTCTTCTACTACCAAGATAAGAGTCGTGTTCGACGGCTCGGCCAAAAGCAGCAACCAGCTCTCCTTGAATGACCTTCTGTTAACAGGACCAACAATTCAGCCTTCAATGTTATGCATTGTCATCAACTCTCGTTTTCACCGATTTGTTATGAAAGCAGACGTAGAAAAAATGTATCGTCAGGCTTTGGTTCATCCGGACGATCGACCACTACAGCAAGTTGCTTGGCGCAGAAAGGAGTCAGAGCCACTGAAAACCTACTGTTTGAACACCGTCACCTACGGCACATCTTGTGCTCCATATCTGGCAACTAGGGTCCTAAATCAGCTAGCTGACGATGAAGGGTATGACTTTCCACTTGCCGCCCCCATTGTCAAGAAGGACTTTTATGTTGACGATGTCTTAACTGGAGCCGACAGCATCGAAAAACTAGTCGACACAAGCACCCAACTGGACGACCTACTCAAGAGAGGTGGTTTCAATCTACGCAAGTGGAGCGCGAATCATCCTAGTATCCTGGAACACTTTCCAGATGAACTCAAGGAGGATCAGTCGTCACTAGAACTTGATCGCTCCTCATCCATCAAAACACTTGGTCTTTTATGGTCCCCGAAAAACGACGATTTTGCGTTCAAAGTTCCTGATCTTCCACAACTACAACGAGTTACCAAGCGCATTGTCCTGTCGGAGATGTCGCAGCTTTTCGACCCTTTGGGTCTTATCGGTCCAGTAGTCGCCAGCGCGAAGATGTTCGTTCAGCGGCTATGGCAGGAGCAACTGAATTGGGACGATGGACTTCCAGAGACTCTTCAATCTTGGTGGCTGTCCTTTCGAGAATCGGTTTGTGTCATCCGAGATCTTCGTATACCACGATGGGTATTCAGAGATGATGCAGTAAGGTATGACCTGCACTGCTTTGTCGACGCTTCTTCGAAAGGATACGGAGCATGCATCTACGTAGTATCCCAAGGGCTAACCGCCACGCAAACAAGCAATCTTCTCATAGCGAAATCTCGAGTCGCTCCAATCAGCGGCTATTCAACGCCACGTTTGGAACTCTGTGCAGCTGTACTGGGAAGTCAGTTGGCAGACAGCATCCTTAAAACCACGAAATTTAACGCCAAAATCACCTTCTGGTCAGACTCGACGATTGTCTTGCACTGGATCAACTCCCCGCCTTCATCGTGGAAAATATTCGTATCCAATCGAATAGCAGAGGTCCTCAAAACCACAGAAGGCTCCCAATGGCGTCACGTCCCAACGCTGCAAAACCCTTCCGATCGAATTTCGCGCGGAGTGCAACCCGAGGACATCAGCGATGACGCACTTTGGTGGCATGGGCCACCATATCTACTATCAGGACCAGAATCCTGGCCAGATCCAATAATACCATTAACCTCGATCGATATCCAACAACAAACTCTCGAGCAGCGGCCGACGGTCGCACTCGTTTGTGTAACGTTCGACGATTCGCTCATCCAGGACTTTTCGCAACTGTCTCATCTTCTCAAGGTTGCTTCGTACTGCCTTCGTTTTGCGAAGAACTGCCAATTGCCGAGCCATGCTCGAACCTTCGGGCGGATCACACCGATGGAGTACAACAATGCCCTCAAAGCTCTCATTCGAGTTGCACAAGGAACAACTTTCCATCAGGAACTACAATATTTGCAGAACCACGACCAAAAGTCTTTGGCTCTGCAAAAAGCAGGCTTCAAGTCTCCGCTTAAAGACATTGACGTGTTGATCGACGACGCAGGGCTTCTCCGTTTGAACGGTCGCCTAGCTCAGTCACCTGGCACCTTCGACAATCGCTTTCCGATCCTGTTACCTGCCGATCATCATCTCTCACGGTTAATTGCCAGATCAATTCATCATCAAACTCTGCACGCCGGACCAACACAACTGCTCGCAACGATCAAGCAGTGTTTCTGGCCGATCCGTGGTAGAGACCTCGCTCGAAGGACAGTGCATCGTTGTGTGACGTGTTTCCGTTGTCGTCCGAACGCAAGCAATCAATATATGGCGCCATTGCCTGCGGCGCGCATTACACCATCTAAAGTTTTCGAACACACGGGGCTGGATTACTGCGGGCCGTTTCTTGTTCGTCAATTCGCGGGAAGGGGCGCTTCGGTAAAAGTCTGGGTCGCAGTGTACGTGTGCTTCGCCGTAAAGGCCGTTGTGCTGGACATCGTCGCCGGGATGCCAGCTGCTGCGTGCGTCAATTCGTTGAGGCGCTTTGTGAGTCGCGTCGGTCGCGTTCGCGTTATACACTGCGACAACAGCACCTCGTTCGTCGGCGCGTTTCGCGAAATAAAGGAGATGCGACAACAACTCGTCCAGCAGCTGAAGTCCAACGAATGGGCTACCGAATGCCTGGAAAGAGGCATCGAGTTCCAGTTCATCCCTCCGAGAGCACCACATTGTGGTGGGCTTTGGGAAGCTGCGGTGAAGAGCTTCAAGCACCATCTCGTCAGGATCATTGGCTCATCACCTTACCACTTTGACGATCTTCGCACGGCCGTTGCTCAGGCGGAAAGCATCATGAATTCACGACCCTTAACTCCACTTTCCAATCATCCTGAAGACCTCTCTGTACTCACTCCTGCACATTTCCTGCTGGGTGAACCAGCCTTCTGGCTTCCGGAGCCAGACTACTCAAGCATTCCCATTAATCGCCTATCCCACTTCCAGGCGACACAGCGAGCCATGAACGACTTGTGGAAGCGCTGGTCCAAAGAATACATCGGTTTGCTGCATCAGCGTCCAACTAAGTGGAGGAAAATCCCTACCAACTTCACGGTCGGTGCAATGGTTTTGTTGAAGACCGACAACGTTCCACCCAAACAATGGCCTCTCGGGCGTGTTGTTGTGGTCTACCCGAACAAGGATAACATCGTACGGGTCGTGGACGTCCGCACTCAATCCGGAATACGTCGTCGTGCAACAACGGAGCTGTGTCTGCTACCAGTTAATGACATCCCAAGTGAAACAGTAGCGGGATCAATCATGCCAACTCAGCTGACCGATGTACCTACCTCTTCTTCTGTTGGTTGAATGCTGCGCTTCAACAGGGGCCGTGATGTTGCGGCTTCCAAACAATTACCTTTACTCAACTTTACTAAATCACTTACTTAATACACTGTCCTGTAATAATTGTACTTACCTTGGATATAACTTACTTTGAATTCACACCCTTGCATTGACAGCTAACATTGAAATGAAAAACACACATATACACACACACGACATGCAGTGTAGAAGACAGGAAACGAACAAGAATTAAAATTATGATCAGTTACCACCAAACCACCAGTGCGTATTGTCGAATTTATTCACTACCTCCGAAATTCACATTGTTCAGTTTTACCGCGTGTGCATCGGTCTCCCTCAGTCTGCTGGAACATTTTTCGCCCCGTTAATGGTTTTGCCGACGGATTCGGCAGTGGAAACAACAGCACCAATGCAGATTTTTTTCGTTAAGCTGCGAAAAGCTATGCGTGATCTACGACCCAAGGACACGGCATGGCCTGGAAATCGAACCGTTTTCATGCAAGCACGTTTTCACTCGCAACGATTCCGTTCGACCGTCGTCATCGTCCCCGTACGATGGTGCATTTGAAGTGGTGAGTCGAACCAGCAAACACTTCAGGATCGACGTCAAACGGCGGTTGAAATCGGCTTACACAACTGAGGAGCAACAGCCGCCACACAGTAGCTCTAGTCCCGCAGCTACAACTCCACCGACTAGGCTCACTCGTTCTGGTCGACGAGTCGTCATTCCACTTCGCTATCGCTAGATGGATGTTTAGTCTAGCAGGGGAGTACTGTAGCATCATCAACGTCGCATCATCGAGGCAACATCATTAATCGACGGTGCAACATCTCGAACCCGATCGGTCCGCAATAAATTTAAACAATAGCCCTTTATTTTGCCTTCTGCACCAGTTTTCAGTAAATACTTTCATTATTACGATCAGCCAAAAGGCATTGGCCGCCTCTATATATAAACCCTGTAGATATATTTTGATAATATTATTTTGTATCCACTAGAGAAGGTGAAAGTGAAGTCTTTTTCTAGCCCGTGTGCCAAAGATAGCACACAATACCTATTGGGAAAATGTTCTTGTGCAAAAAAGTAAGAGGTTGTATCCAAGATACGACCGTAGATTTGACGTATGATTACGAAAGGTAGTTTTGATGTCACAGCAAAAGTAGATTATATTTTAAATTGATTTCATAACTCGTTATCAGTGATAAAGTTCGATAGGTTGAAATTCAGAAGCAATTTGAGAGTTCTGTTTGTGAGGTGCTCTGTCGATGTCCATGTAGAACAAGCCAATCCTGGGCGATATGTCTTGGATACAAGCTCTTACTCTTTAGTTTACACTTTTTTTCCAGTCATTTTTGGTCCTGAAAAGAACCGATGGGTTAGGAGATTGGAAATCAGTTTAGAACAATGCTGTGGAAATTGGTCCTCGATGTTTTTGGAGATGATAGCGGTGCGGAAATGAAATATGTATTAGGGAAAACACATCAATCACAGAATCTGAGCCTACCGGACGGTACCTACGTTTATGACTTTAATTTTAAATGATCTTTATTTCTTGTATTTGTAATTTATTTATTTATTTATAATTTATTTATTTGGAGGGAAAAGCCCACACTAGTGAGCACAAAACCTCATCATTTCAGTACCAACAGATAACATGGAATCCTACAGATACATTTGCTTGAACTAAGCACTGAAGCTTGAGCTTGAGCTTGATTGACCGCCCACGGTTGCTACTCTGTTATTGCCAGATCAGCTGTAATTACACAGAGAACCAATAGACGATGCTTGGGACTAGCAATCATCCTCAATGTGTAAAAACTGGTGATCTTAAATTAGGCAATACCAGCGCCGGCCGCACCCGAACACAGGTGAAGAAAGGAATGGGAAGGATTGTGTTGACATGACACTCGCTTTGATGGAAGCCGAGAACACCTCTGCACTTCCACGAGGAATCACTGGGATGTTGGATAAGAGGGTTGGGTTTGCAGCAGAGTTCGTTTTGGCCTAACGATCGTATAACGCGAAGGAGCTTGGGAATAAACCCACGGTCTTCTGCTCAGTAAGCAAAAACGTTTGCCACTAGGCAGACGAGCACCTTTTTAATCACCGAGTTGCTGTTATTACCATGTAGTCATATTAACAAATAAAACGATTGACGAATCTTGAATGTGGATGGGCCTGAGATATGTTTTTTTTTTTTATTTTATAAAAAGTTTAGTTTTATTGTCAGTGTTTTTACAATTAGTTTTCTATATCTAGATGAAAATTCAACTCAGCTACATCAATTCTACCGTTACTTCCATTAACAAAGCAGATGTTATTAATAAAAAGTTTAAGAATTTCCACACGTTTTGTATTTCCTATTCCTATTAAGGCAGGTCTCACCAGGTCTTCAAATGTGAGTCGTCTCCATCCATCCAAAATGCCTGTTATCCTCTGCTGCAGGACCGTCCAAGCCGGGCCAACACGAGTGCAGGTGCAGAATTTATGGAGGAGAGCCGTTTGATTGTCACAATGTGTGCAGTTCTCGTCCGCCACTCGCTGCATCACAAAAAATAGCTTGCGATGCTCGATCTTCTCATTGACCAGGAGGTACAGTCTCGTCCGCTGCGCTGAAGTGAGCTGCTTTGCCGCAATGTTGCGCCACGTGCGCGGCCTGTTGGTTGTCGGGCTATTACGTTCCACCCTATGCAGGTCGGTTTGGATAACGAAATGTCGGTGGATTTGATCGGCGGAGGGGTTTTGTTGGATTTAGTGAGGAAATTGGGGTAAACTAGATAGGATTATTTTGAGGTCAGGAAGATATATAGAGATTGCTGGGCGAGGATTTACGTGGAGCAGAAGGGATCTAAAATAAGGAAGGGAATCGATCTCATGATGGTGCCGGTTAATGGCCAACAACTTACATTTTAGTGCTGGTAGATGCAACTTCAGTCCTCCGTCTTCTCTGCTCCGTGCTAGCTGCATCATTGGGACGTGGGCCACCATTCCTCTCCACAGGAAGGTACCCATCGTTGATGTAATTTTCACCGTGTGCTTGGCAAGGGGCGGCAGTATCGACGACAGGTACCATATCCTGGAGGTGCCGACGTGTTCAGCATGATGACTCTTTGGTGCAACGTTAGTGTCCGTAGAGAGTGCAACCACATTTGCTGCGCGAACTTCCCTACCTGTGCATCCCAGTTCAACGTCGTCATCAGGCGGATTGAGTTTGCGAAGACAACACCCAGAATTTTGACTACATTCGCTGTTTGCAGCCACGGGGTGATGATCGCGTTGCCTTCGCAAAACCCAACGTCAATGGATATAGTCTTCCGCAAGTTCAATTTGGCACCGGCGGCTAGCTCGAAGCGAGTGAACAGACCATTCATCGCCTCGATTTGCCCGACCGATGTGACGATGACGCTGATATCATCCGCGTAGGCCACTAGCAAATCATTTCCGCATGCTTGCTCGAGTCTGACCACCAGTGGGTGGAGGTACAGCACGAAGAGGTGCATGGACAACGGGTCCCCTTGCCGTACCGTTGGATTTCGAAAGGGCGAGAGAGATGCCCATTGATGAGCAGCCGTGAGGTTGAGCGATTGGCAATCTGTGCCAGCAGAGCGATGAGATTCTCGTTGAATCCGAGCTTCCCGGCACGGCGATGGTGACGGAGACTGGCGATCCGATCTTTCAGAGCAAGGGTGACTTGGAAGATGTTTCGCTCGGAGTTAGAGCATTTCTGTCCATCGCTCAGCACGTGGTGGGCTCTCATCACCCGCTCTAGCCTGGTCTTGATAATGCGGGAAAACAGTTTGTAATCGCTGTTGAGCAGCGAGATCGGACGGTAGGATCGTGCCGTGTTGTCTCCTCCTCTCTTTTTAACCAGCACGATAATGCCTTCCACAAATGCGGCGGGAAGATTGCCGGTGAGCGCTTCGTTGAGCAGCAGGTTCAGCTCTCGGTGGATAACGTCGAGCATGCGGTAATAAAACTCTCGCGGAATGCCGTCGCAGCCGGGAGACTTTCTGGGAGCACTTGTTGTTATTGCCGACAGAATTTCTGCCGTGGTGATTTCGCTCGTGCAGGCTTCATTCAGTGGGTCGTTCGGCGGAACAGCTATGTCACAAACGAAGCTGTTGTCGTCTCCACCGTTTGCTTCTTCCGAGTAGAGCTCGGAGAAATAGCCCAGCAAGTGCGCCTCGATCGCTTGCGGTTCCTCGATGTTTGCATTTTGCTCCGTGGCCAGTTGTGTGATGACGGTTCTCTTTCTCCGCCTCTTCCCCAACTGGAATATCGACAGTGGTTCCCCCGCCACGTGCGTTTCGTTGATCCGCATGAACGTATGGGAGAAATTACGCTGCAGTGCCAACATTTCTCCTTTCAATCGATTGATCGCGGTTATCAGTTCTGGGTGCTGGTAATACCCGTCGTACGTTAACCGTAGCTCCGCATAGAGACGCTGGTGTGCGCTGTAGAATTCGTCGAAAACTTCTCGAGATTTCCACTTGAAGAACGATTTTATTTTAGGCTTAGCGTACGAGAGCCACCATTCCATCCATGACCCGTAGTTCCTGCGTTGGCGGGTCCAATATTGCCACTTATATTGGAACTCCCCAACGTTTTCGTCAGTTAGAAGGTGGGGCCGAAGTGACCAGAATCCACGGCCGTGTTCGTGTCCAAGTTGGGGGAGGCATATTCGGAGTGTCAGCGCTTTGTGGTCGGTGAACGAGCAGACATGCGTGTGTGCTGCTCGCAGGTTATCACAAAAAAGGCTGCTGACATAAATGCGGTCGAGGCTCGATTGAGCATTTCTGCTGACGTAGGTGAAGCCTGTATCGCGTGGACAAAGCTTTTCCCACACATCGTGCAGCTGGAGCTGCTGCACAGCTGTTTTGAGTGAAGGGCTTGTGTTGGGGCTACTTGAATCGCATGCTCGCAGCACACAATTAAAGTCACCAGCCAGAATCACATGCTGTGTCCGATGACGGAGGTAGTAGGTAAGCGTCCCATTAAAGAAATCCTCCCGAGCTGCGCGCTGCGAAGGGTCGGAGGAAGCGTAAACGTTGCAGATAGTTGTATCTTGCACTCTCAGCGCAAGCAGTCGGCCGTCCAGACTTCGTTCGACGTGAGTGGCATGGATGTGGTCCTTCAGAGCAATAGCTGTACCTCTTCTCATGTGGTCTACATTGGCGAAAACGACGAAGCCAGTCAAGGAGAGCTGCTCGTTTTCAACCTCTTGCAGACACACTATATCGAGGTTTTGGCTACTGATGAAGGTTCGGAGCGCATTTAGTTTTGTAGGGTTCGTGATGGTGCCGATGTTGATGGAAGCAACGTTGTAGGATGTGAGAGCCATTTATGGGAGCTTCTCTCCACCCCGCTCTTCGTCCTCGCTGGTCCGGCGCGGTTTCTTTGCTCGGCGGTCGGCCCTGTCCCGCCTGCTACTCGTGGATGTCAAAGATTCGTCGGTTTCGTTGCCATTCCCGCTCTTGCTCTGCGATCGCAGCGCGTGTGCGGGCTTCTTGAACAGGTCAACCGTAGCCGTGCTGGTGTTGGCTGGTTGGGCAGTTACCGATGGCACTCGTTGCGACGACGACATTTGCGCTAGTAGTGGTTGCGGACACAGGGACGTTACAGCTGTTGCGGCTTGGCTGCTACTCTGCGCATTCGTGTCCGTCTGCTTCGGCAATTCGGGAAATGCACCCAATGTTGCCGTTGGTGGTGCGGTAGGTTTCGGCTTGACTGGTTTCGGACCAGCTGGTTTTGGTTGCGGTCGTGGACCCGTTTGCTTCGTAACGTTAGCGTAGCTCTTCTGGACCAGAAGCTTTTTGTTCTGGACACATGATATGCCAGTTTGCGCTTGCTCGTGACAGTGGCGACAGGATTGAAGCTGTCCCTTGTAAACGATAAGCGCTCGTTCCCCGTCGATGGTGACCCACGAGTCAATATTTTTCTTCACGAGCATTCTAGCAGACCATATGCCGTGCGAAATACCACCGAAATCGTAGCCTTCACCCCACATTAGCTCGCGAATCGATAACACCTCACCGAACGCGCTACCACTTTCTCTTCGGACACGTCTTCGGGCAGGTCATGCACCTTCACTTCCACACTACCATCTTCCATGGTAATACGAAGCTTGTGCTTCTTTCCGTCCAGTTCAACTTCGTGCTTCTCGTCATGATTGTCAACGATTTTTTGTGCTAACGCCAGGTCATTGACCTTGACGAAAGCACATGCTCCACCGCGGTGGCACTGTAGTCTCTGCACGTCTTCTTTCTTCAGGCCGAGCACTGAACGGCAGAAGCCGTGCACTTTCTCGAACGACGGTTTCACGGGGAAACTCGAATAGTCAATCTTGAAAGTGTTTTCACGCCTCATCGCGGACAGTGCACACGCGACGCGGCACGATACGGATAGCAAAGCGAAAAAATATCTTCAACGGCTTGACTTTTGAAATAGCGCTAAAACGACAAGAAAAATACGTCCGCGCATCTCAGAAGCTGAGCGATAACTAAGATTAGACTCATGATGTTCTGCTCAGTAAGCAAAAACGGTTGCTCTAAGGCCACCGAGCCCCTCATATCACATAATACCGGTGCTCAAATTTTTGTATCCATTCAAACCCGGAACCAACGACAACAACGAGTTTCGCAAAATACACGATACACAAGCGATTTTACCATAAATTTTTTTGATATGTAAGGACCTGGGATCGCGTTTTTCTGCTCAGTAAGCAGGCCACTGTAACGGACGATCTTTCAAATCCGAAAACTAAAAACTACGAAAAAGTACTTAGGCCTTCATTAAGTTCCACTTTCACGCGACGTTCAAATGTTTCAATTTGATCTTTACGTATTGTTCAGGCTATAAATAGGCCCTTTTCAAAAGTGACGCGAGAAATACGCACAATCGTCACCTACCTCGCAAAACTGGTTCCAAACGACAACAAAGGCATAAGCAACGATGGATTGTTGAACTTCGCTGGCTGGTGTAGTGCACAGCAAAAAAAAATGTAATATCGATCAACGTAATTCAAGCTGATGTATGAAATAATGATGTAATTGTAATTTTTGTAATTTATCAGCACACACCCTGGCCGACCGCTGTAAACCAATCTGCCGTTAAGCGAATGTGTACCTACTGAAACCTGGTCGAAGGCCTATGCTAGACCGTATAGCATAACGACCTTCTTCCACTAGCAGGCCTGTTTCTGTTTGCACAGACAGTCCCACTAGTTTCCGATACATTTATAGGGGATAGTAGGAGATTAAAAGAATGGAGAAAAGTTATAGAGGCTTTTTTATTGTTGTTTTGCTGAAAAGAGAGAAACAGAACTATACGAAATTACACCTGCTGAAAAAAGATAAGTCTATTATTTTGGTTAGTGATCGTTTGGATTTGGGTCACCCCACGTTGTGTTTAGGTTAGCATAAATAAATAATACTATATAGTCATATAAATCACCACAGCGTGTACCATGTACGGTAGCTCATCTCTCATCGTGATGGTGGGACATAGTAGACAAATTAGAGAGAAAACAAGGAGGTATTAGTATTAGTTATATGTAAACAAACAAAACAAAAGAAGAGAAGAGGAAAGAAGAGCAGAAAAATAAAAAGAGGATAAAGTAGACAACAAAGAAAAGAAACGTAGGCAGATTATTAGAAAAGGCATTATCCGAGACTCAGCAATCAAATGTCACTCCCACCGAGATCTCAGCGAAACCCCCTCCCCGCCGAGACCCGCACAGCCGAGCTCGGTAGAAAAAAAAACTAAGTGTGTAGATAGATTAGTAGGAAAATTAATAAAACTACTTTATGACTCAAAGTGCAATGAATGAGCGATGAATCGGGAGCTAGTACGAGTGATGGCGGTCAGGTCTTGAATTGGATTCCTAGTCCGTTGCTTGCGGTACACTGGCGTGGGCAGCAAAAACAGCAATAAAGCGGACGTTTCCAGTTGGTGATTCCACCTCCACACTAACAGCCTCGATGATAGAAGTGCGGATGTGTGGCAGAGTGCAGAACTTAATTCCCTTTCTGACGATGACCGCTACATCACCCCTCAAAGTTGGTGTGATTTAGCCGGATAATGCTGTGCTCAGGCAACCAAAAGCTGTCACTGGACTTTAGATGGGTCTCGGTTAGAAGGCCCACGTCGATGCTATGCTTGCGGAGGTAGTCGGCTCTTACAGAGTAAGAGTTCCAGGTAGCGATGGTTAGTGGTTTAGACACCATACTGGATGATGAACTTACCGAGCATGGATCTATTCGGGCTTGTAGAATACCGGTCATGTTGACGAAAATTTCCATCAGTTCATCCGCTGAAAACGGATCGGGGTTGTTGTTTTGCATTGTTGGTTGCAGTGTTCGGAAAATCATTCTCAAATCTCATTCATTGAGTCTTCCTGCAAGAATAAACTCGCCGGCGAATGTGGCAATGCATATTCATGCACTCACAACGCCGAAAAATCATTCCAGCTTTAAACTCATAAAAACCACTCAAACGTCAATTGATAGCATGCTCATGCATGTTGTATTAGTTTTCCAACCTCTGCTGCACAAACAAGAGTGATAACAATTAATAGCGCCGACATATAAAGAAATGGATTTTTGAACATGAAAACTCAGCGGTGATTTTGGCGACGTTGAGTTTTGGCAGGCAAAACTCATAGGCGCATAAACTCATGCATGAGATTTGAGATTTTGAGTTTTTTAGAACACTGGTTGGTTGTCTCCCAAATCCAGTGATGGATTTTTTTCCCTTGATTTGTTTTCCGTCGATCTTGTTTTCCGTGCTGATCACCAATGCTACCGACGCCACACCTTGACCCTACCTATTGACCCATCAACTCATGAACCGGGGATCAACGGCTTTACTTCCCTTGCGAAGGCAGGCGTGATCTGAGATGTTATGCTTCAGAACATCCCGGATTGAACCGAGGCCTGTTGGGGTGAAAGGCAATCACACTTACCACTACACCACCGGTGCCACTTAATCCAGGGGGATGGAGAGCTTTGTCCAGCAGAAGATTCAGACGTTTCTTGAGGGGAGCAGATCGCACCCGCGAATTCACTTGTCTGTGAAGAGGCGGAAAGCCCTCCGCCCTGAAAACTGGAGCCTTATCCTTCCTTCGTCCTGGTTGATTGTTGGTGGATGCCTGTTTTCAGATGCGCTTGAAATCCTCGCGTTTAGGGCACTGCTTGTTGGATCTTTAGTGAGCACCATCACATTTGGACGCCCCAGCTTCATCCGCAGCACATTCGTAGGTCACGTGGTTTTGAGCGCAATTGCCACAGCGTGGCTTAATTTTGCAGTTTCGGGTGCCATGTCCAAAGTTCAGACACCGTTGGCACTGAGTCACATCGCGATGGCCGCCACGATATGGCTCCCAGCGGACGATGATGGAATTGACTGAGCGGATGGCTTTCAGCGCGTTGAGCGTCACCGTTCCCTTTTGGAAGTGTACCAGGAAAAGGCAATCCGGATACGCCCTCACATTTTCGTCCTTCCATGTCATCCGATAAACGGCACTTGGTGCCAGCTTGTACCGGTCCCCGATTTCATGTTCGATAAACTTCGGATTGAAGTTTGGTAGGCCCCTGATGACGACCTTAAACGGATCAAATCTCCCAAATTTTTAAAAAATACGGTATTAAATGAATATTTATTTTAAAAAATGCGTGACTTAATAAGGCAGAATTATGGAAATCATGTATCTCAAATAGTGTACTCAAAACTTGGGGGATAAAGTGTACCCACCCTGAGTCCTCAACTTTAAATCAAAGCAAACTTAAAATAAAAAGGAACAACAGCATTTCAATACTTATAATTGATTTTGCATGTTTGCATTTATAAGCTGTGAAAGTTTCATTCACTTTGGTTGAAAACAAAAAAAGTCATAATGTTCTTTATGCTGGCTAAAAAAAATCTCCATGTTTAAAAAAAGCAATGAAAATGCATAAACTGATATCAAACAAATATGCGTTCTACAATCTGACAATAATTTCAGCATAACATTATCTTTTGTCTAGACTAAACTTTGTGGAAACTTACCTGAAAAAAGTCTGTTCAGGATTTCGAGAAATCAAGGAGGGATCAAGTCTCCCCACGGAAAAAAGTCTACCCAGTCTTCCCGAAGCATTAAAAAATAGGTTGACCCTACTTTTCACCACCCTACTTCTGCTTCTAAGTATCATAGTGTCATCGCCTTTTGTCTTACTGCTTCAAGGATATAACAAAAAATTAAATGTATTATTCAGGCTAAACATTTTGGTATCAGGATCTGAATAAGGTATTGATGATTCATTTCTTCCTGCTTGGGTAGTGTCATCAAAGTATGAATAAAAATAAAAATAAGGACCATAGCATAACAAAACCAATCATTCCAATTTCAGGATGCAATCTAAACGTCATCAAAATAAAAACAAATTCATTTAAAGTACCTTGTGCCCCCCATTTGTTTAATTGACATTAAAAACAGCAGTTCCAATTTTATAAAACACAACAAACGCTTTTCAGTTGCATTAGTATCACCAAAGTTAAAGAAAAATATCAAATTCAATATGCGCCCCCATGTTGCATCAAAGAATTTCACCTGGACCATACCTATCGATCCATCAACTCATGGACCGGGGACCAACGGCTTTACTTCCCTAAGCCGTAATCAGAGATGTTATACCTCAGAACATCCCGGCGGTGCCGACTGGGAGGGTCGACTTGATGCAGACATTAATCGGTATAGATGGATTCTGCGATCATACCAAGAATCATACACTGATTCAAATAATCAGTGCACTTGTCAGGACTCTACATCCTTCTATACATATAAAAAAGTAAGTTAAAGAATCAATCCAGTAAATCTCATCAAACTATTATCAGAAATAAAAAAAATGTTAGCGAGATCACTTCTAGTATCGAGAAGGCAGCTTCTTATCCCTCAAGGGGCGTTTTACTGTTGGTACTGCATCATCTGCAGCATTCTCTCCTTCGATTTTCCGCTTCCTTTCTGCTTTATTCGGTTGTGCATCTGGAATTGATATTTGAGGTTCTTTAGGTTGTTGAAAGTCAGTAATTTTGGTATCCATAACCCGATGATTCTACTACTTCCGCAAATGTAGTCTGAACTTTGGCTCAAGCTTACCCGTCTCGTAGTTCCGTAGCATGACCATATCACCCGCCTTGATTTCAGAAGTTTTTGCTTGTCTGTGGTCGTCTGCATAAAGTTTTCCTTGCATCTTTCGCATCGCATCCTTTTCACGTACGTCCACATCTCGACGCCAGTGAGGATCAGTTCGCAGGGATGGTAAAAGATCTTTTACTGGACGACCGGTTAACAGTTTCATTGGCGCTTTTTCAGTAACCGAATGCGGTATAGTATTATACATGTAAATGTAATCTTGCACCGCTTTCCTCCAATCAGTGTTGGTTGTTACCTTAGCGATACGCAATGAACGGAGTATTCCTTGATTTTGCGCCTCGCCAAGACCAGTAAGGAATAGTGCGTACCAACCTAATATTCTTACTTTCACAGTAGCTGGAAAACTCCTCACTAGCAAATGGTGGGCCGTTGTCACTTCGAATAGTTTCTGGGTAGGTTTGTTCACAAAGTACTCCTTCTAATGCTTCAATTGTCTTGGCAGCGCTCGTCCCTTTCAATTCGATCGCCTTTAAGAATCGATGATCCAGGAATATGCTTAATCTCGAAGGTAAACGGTTGCAATCACATTTCCCATCCCTCAGCTCTTTAACACACGCGTCTACCATTCTGATGTTTCCTTCCATATATATATATTCCAAAGATAGATGGTCTGTGAAGATAGCGAATTGAAGACCGGAAAGGTGCAGATAGTATTTTTCGACCGCCCATGCAACCGCTAATGCTTCCCGTTGCGCCAGTACGAAATTGTGGATTTGCTACGTTTTATTATCGTTATCGGAATTCGACGCTGTGGAGCAGATAAGTTCATCAAGCTAAGTTAGTCCATATCTAAAGTGCTCGGCGGTAAGGTGAAGAACTCAGTGCCTTTTCGTAGTATTTTTATGGTGCTTAATTCAGTGAAAAAAATTGTGTTCAGAAGAATCCAAATTAGTGAAACTAACGAAGCTTAAATTGGGTCGCAACTAAGTGTGAGTATAATAATAAGAATAGTCGTTTAAAGCTGACTGACAGCCATATAACAGCACGATCAAATGATTCATATGACGGGAGAGGAAAAGCCGTGCAACCTAACTTACGTAGTGCATATAATAAAAATTGCTTTTGGATTTGGATGAGTGATTTTTTTCATGAACGTGTCAATTGTCTATATTTTTTATTTTTTAGAATCAGTGTGACGAATAAATTAGAACATTTAACCTAAATCGTGTTTTGAAAAACCGTTTGTGAACCATGGTTTTCGTGAACCAGTGCAGTTAACCCCGATTTTTTAGGCATGTTAGTTCAAGAACAGTTAACATTCGAATTGACGAATAGAATTTTATTTTCAGTGAACCGTAATGAACTTTGACGCGCGCAGTCCTCGGTTCACTACCCAAGCCTGCAATTAAATAAAACCTTATTAACTACTATTACTAGGTCTTCAATCGAAAGCATTTTGTTTCTTCCAACCATCAGACACCTACCGGGCTATTAAGGATTTCCGTCAACCTGGACGATATATCTTGACCTCGTTTCGGACGAATCAATATGAAGATATTTTTTATTCCTGGGCAAGAACGTAGCAATTTTTCAATGTGCAATTTGTAGCAGTTAAATAAATAACACATTTTTTGGAAAAGTTTTATATTTTACTTTATTGATAGAAATATTGCTTTAATTTGGTTATGGACAAGTTAATAGAATCGCAATAGCAAATAATTGTCGATGTCGTAAATGACGTGATGGTATATAAAACATTAATTTTGATAAGAGTTCCACTCACTTGCTATAAAAAAAAAGTTTTTTTCGGAATTATGAAATCATGAAATAGACTAATGCTAATTAGTGCTTGTAAGTTACAAGAAGAGGTCATGAAGTATATGTTTGACACATAAAATCTGTTAATATTGCTTTCAGTGCGTCACAATCAGCGATTTTACGACTCGTGAGCGCTCACTCTGAGTGAACACTCACGAATCATAAGATTGCTGATTGTGACGCTCTGAAAGCGGAATTGACAGGTTTTATCAGTCAAACACATACTTTACACCCTCTTCTTGTTACTTACCAGTACAACATATCATTGTAACATCTAATGATTGCATAATTCCGAAAAATATTTTTCATAGCAAGTGAGTGGAAGCAACCCTGCAATCTTGTGCGAGACGATATCACGACGCTATTTTAATGTTTGAATATTGATGAGCATTAGAGTGATGCAAAATTTGAAATTTTCGCTCCACAATACTTAAACGATTCCAAATAGGATCCTGACTTACCTCTCAAAATTTGAACCCATTTGGTGAGAAACTGAGATGGCACAAACCATTTGAAGTTTGTATGGGAATTACTATGGTAAAACCAAGATTTTTGTTCATATCTATCTTATAATTCACCATATCGGTCTGCTACAAAAACATTCACCTGTACTTGTAGGAAATTTTCCCACCTACAACTTTGCTCAAGACCACTTTTTGATTAAATGCAAGGATCGAAAGTTATCAATGGTTCAATGCACTGATGTCTTATGATCATGCTCAATCAACTGCTCAGCAGGCAACATTGGTGTTTCTAGGGCGTTGAATAGGCAACAAAAATCATGGCTACTATGTCACACTGCAAAATACAGTGTTGCCTACAGAGCAGCTGCTTGATCATGTCATAAGTTTACCAATCTCTTAAATAATTAATAACTTTTTCCTGTCTCGTTTTACATAGAAACGATCTTAAGCAAAATTGTAGTTGAGAAAATTTTCTATAAGAATAGTTATCGAACTGTTTTGCAGCTCAATATGGAAAAAGACTAGAAGGCAACGAACAAAAAGTTGAGATTTTCCATAGTAATTTACATGTAAACTTCAAATGGCTTGTGCGAAGTCTGTTTGTAACCAAATGAAATGAAACTTTGAGAGGCTAATCAGGACCCGATATGAAACCATTTAAGCACTGTGGAGCGAAAAAGTCAAATTTTGCATCAGTCTAATGAGCATGCATCGAGCTTTTTAAGGCGGTGGCTAACTGGCGGAGTGCATATAGTAAAAATTGCTTTTGTACTAACTCTATTCTCTTTTCATGTGTAGTTGAAAAAGTAGACACATCAATATTCTAGTATTTGTGAAAATCCGCCGATATTAATTATGGGCAAATCACCCACGACGCAGCTTATCAATGTCCAACTTACCCGTGCAGTAACTTGAATCCAAATGACCTTTCACCAACTGTCAGGAAATGACCTACCTAGTTATATCCATCTCATATCTTTCCTCTCCTTCGGTATACAAGTTTTAAATGTTTTGACGTAGAACTACGTCTTTTTCGACTATACTGGGGTGCAAATCAAAAAATATGTATGGTGAAATAGTGTTAGGTTTTGAACGATTATAACTTTGTCGTTTATAGATGCATTTAAAATCCAAATACGCCAATCGATAGGATATTACTTTACGGATCTGCTGAAATAAATAGTTTAAAAATTTCCATAAAAAAAACTTTTGAAAAATGTGCAAATGATAATTTGCTCAATGTTTTCTGAAATAAACGTTTTCCCTAAACCCAGCCATCATAATCGAGTATCATTTGGATGCACATCGTTCTGTTTAAACTTAAAAACATATAAAGCTGCGTGCCTCTGCTCATTACCGCTTCGGATGGCGTGGCATTGGGTCCTGCAAGCAGGAGCTAGTTAGCGGTTAATGTGGTGTTTACATCTATGCGGATTTGCTAGCGCTAGTGTAAGCACTGTGTAAAAAGTAGGCAGCTTAATGTAAGCAGGGCATCAGAGTCTACCAGCATGTTAGTACACTAGGGCTCGCAAATAAGCACAGATGTAAACACCCCTAGAGGTGGATCACGGCATGATCACCTTGACAACCCGCCATGGGGTCCAAGGGGCTTAACTAGATCGAAATCGGAAATAATTTAAACAAAATGACCCCCCTTCCACCCATCCAAACACTAACAACCTGAAAGTGAACCAATTACAATTAAGTAAAATTATTTCCATTAATGTTTTACCCGCTTCTGCCCAGAGAGCCAAAAAATTCAAATTGAGAAAAGATTCGCTCACGATGATGATTGCGATTTATCAACAACTGACTGTAGAACGTTTTTTTTTTTTACATTAAATTAATTTTTATTCAGTTGTTTTGTTTTACCAAAGTTTTACAATGTAAGTGATCAACATTTGTTATTCATTCTTTACTAAAATTACTAAAAGCCATTGGCTAATTTTTGCTAATTGGTATTTATTATTTTACAGTGTGAACAGTTGTTCTATTTTAAATTTTTAAATTTTAATTTTCTATCTAACTACATTAAATCCTAACTAAACCAACTATTTACAAAATTATGGGTAAAGATTTCTAATTTTTTCGTATTCTGAATTGAGAGTCCTAGTTTGGTGCCTACTGGCGAGCGCAGTCATTCTCTGGTCGATTTGATCGAGATTTGCCAGCCGATGAACGTCGGCTCTCCGTGTGCGCGGAGGCAGATTCAGAATCATCTTCAGGAACTTGTTCTGCAGGACTTGGAGCTTCTTCCGATGTGTTTTAGCACAATTCTTCCATACCAGAGACCCATACTCCAGCATAGGCGCAACAATCTGCCTGTAGACAGCCAGCTTGTTGACGGTGGATGCTTTCGAGCGACGGTTGATGATCGGATACAGACGTTTCAGCATGATGGTGCCTTTTTTGACTCGGTCTTCCACGAGCGACCGGAAGAGGAGCTTACTGTCGAGAATCAGGCCAAGATAGCGTACCTCAGGTGACCACTCAGTTTCAGCGTTCAGAACCTTTATCTTTGATGACGGTTTGAGCCGGTCGGTGTTGCTATGCGGAAACACAATGGTTTGCGTTTTGGCCGCGTTCACACATATCTCCTAGTCGGTGAGATATATGGTGTAGGCATCCAATCCGTTTTGGAGCTTCGATACGAGAGTGCGCATTACTCGTCCCTTGTAGCTGATTGCCGAATCGTCAGCAAAAAGCGACAGTGTTCCACCTTGCGGCAGTGTCGGTATGTCCGATGTGTACAGATTGTACAATATGGGTCCCAGGATGCTTCCTTGAGGGACACCAGCGGGTACATCATACGGTTTTAAGCCCCCCTTTTGTATAATTTCTACGTTAGAGAAATTGACAATTGTCTTAGTGACAATTGCACGTTGAGACAACTTGCAGATGATGGCGTAGTGTCTATCACAGGGCCATAAGAGGTTGACCTGCAAGGACCCTTACAGGATACCTTGGACAATTTGTCTACTTGGGCTATTCAGCTAGGTATCGAATTCTCCACGGAGAAAACTGAGTTGGTCGTTTTTTCTAGGAAGCATAGCCCAGCACAACCAAAGCTTCAACTTTTGGGTAAACCGATCACTCATTCCATGTCTTTTAAATATCTTGGGGTCTGGTTCGATTCCAAATGCACCTGGAGATCCCACATTGAGTATCTGAGACGAAAATGCCAACTAAGGATCAATTTCCTTCGATCAATTACCGGAACGTGGTGGGGAGCCCATCCACAAGATCTTCTGACGTTGTACCGGACAACGATTGTATCGGTTTTAGAGTACGGTAGTTTTTGCTTCCAGTCGGCAGCTAAAACGCACATCATCAAGCTGGAACGGATCCAGTATCGTTGTCTTCGTATCGCGTTAGGATGCATGCACTCGACTCATACTATGAGTCTCGAAGTGCTGGCGGGCATGTTGCCACTATCCGTCCGTTTTTCAGAGTTATCTCTGAGGCTCCTCACCCGTTGCGAAGTAATGAACCCACTGGTGATCGAAAACTTTGAGAAGCTTCTGGAGCTAAATCCTCAAACATGTTTTATGACTTTGTACTACCTTTATTTAACACAGGATGTCAGCCCTTCAAGAAATATTCCCAATCGTGTAGTCTTCTCCGATTTCGGCAATTCAGTGAATTTTGATTTATCTATGACGCAGGAAATCCGCGGAATTCCAGAGCATCATCGTCCTATGATTGCTCCGTCATTATACTCTGCAAAGTTTGGCCATGTTGATTCTGCAAGAACGTTTTTCACAGATGGATCTCTAATAGAGGAGTCCGCTGGTTTTGGTGTATTTAATGAATTTCATAGCGCCTCTCGAAAACTTGAAGCTCCTTGTTCTGTGTATGTGGCTGAACTGGCAGCAATTCACTACACTTTGGAAACTATTGCTTCACTTCTTCCAGACCACTACTTTATTTTTACGGATAGTCTCAGTTCTGTCGAGGCTATCCGTTCCATTAGGCCGGTAAAGCACTTCTCGTATTTTCTCTTGAAAATACGAGAACTGCTTAGTACTTTATCCGTGCGCTCTTTCATCATCACCTTCGCGTGGGTCCCTTCGCATTGCTCAATTTTGGGCAATGAGAAGGCGGATTCACTTGCGAAGGTGGGCGCTATGGAAGGCGACATTTATGATCGACAGATCGCCTATAGTGAATTTTTCTCTATTTATCGTCAGCAGTCGCTCGTTAGCTGGCAACATCAATGGAGTGAAGGGAGCTTGGGACGATGGCTACATTCAATTATCCCTAAGGTGTCGAAGTTTGCATGGTTCAAAGGGTTGGACTTGAGTCGAGACTTCATACGCGTGATGTCTCGTCTCATGTCCAATCACTATTGTCTAAACGCTCACTTGTTCCGTGTGGGGTTGGGAGACAGCAATCTCTGTGAATGTGGACAAGGTTACCAGGACGCTGATCACATCCTTTGGTCTTGTGCGGAGTATCGTGGAGTCAGATCACATTTTTATGATTCCCTTCGGGCTCGAGGTAGACAACCTAATGTTCCAGTTCGGGATATTTTGGCTAGATCATACGGTTCCGAGAGAGCACTGCCTACGCATACTTGAGACGTCCTACCGTCGAGGTAGTCTGAGATGATCTTCACCAGGTAGCTGGGGAAACGAATTTTTTTTTTTCCTTTGGTTTGTTTTTTCCGTCGATCTTGTTTTCCGTGCTGAGCACCAATGCTACCGACGTGCCAGGAAGGCAGCTCCTACACCTGGACCCTACCTATCGACCCATCAACTCATGAACCGGGGACCAACGGCTTTACTTCCCATCCGAAGGAAGGTGTGATCAGAGATGTTATGCCTCAGAACATCCCGGCGGCGCCGACTGGTATTGAACCCTGGCCTGCTGGGGTGAGAGGTAATCACGCTTACCACTACACCACCGGCGCCGTTGGGAAACGAAATTGCAGCAGCTTGTGCACCAAGCCATCGTGCCACACGTTATCGAATGCCTTTTCGATGTCCAGTATCGCCATGACCGTTGTCTTCAAGACCGACTTCGCCTGATTGATGAGGTTTGAGACCCGCTTGAGTTGGTCCACCGTCGAGTGACCTCGTCGGAATCCAAATTGCTCGTCCAGTAGGATGTCGTTCGCCTCGGTGTGCTCGAGGAGTCTGGCGTAAATGAGTTTTTCAAACAACTTGCTAAGCGAGGAAAGCAAACTGATCGGACGGTAGCTTGACGGGTTGGTAGGATCCTTTCCCGGCTTCGGTATCGGTACCACCTTGGACCGTTTTCAGGTACCTGGGAAGTGTTCAAGCTCCAGACAGCGATTGAAGACGTTCACCAGAAGAGTATGCGCTTTCGGTCCTAAATTCTTCAGGACAATGTTGAAGAGTCCGTCAAAACCCGGTGCCTTCATGTTCTTCGTCGACTTGATGGTGTTCACCAGCTCATCAAGTGTGATTTTCCGGTCCGCCGGAAGCTCGCTAGGCTCAGTAGCTAGCTGGTAGACGCTCTCAAGCACCTTCAAGGACCCTCCGAACCATATCTCGACCCAGATTATGCGAAGCCTTAAAATGCTGAGAAATGGAGTTCACCTTTTTGACGGCTGTTATGTGAACCTCATTATCAACTCTACAGTCAGTTGATCTTGAAGAGACTCAGCATGAAAGTGCAGTCTCTTCTAACCGCTATCTTCAACAGATGTTTGGAACTGCACTACTTTCCAAGCATCTGGAAAGTTGCAAAAATCATACCAATCCGCAAACCTGGTAAGGATCCAACGCTAGCTTCAAACTACAGACCAATCAGCCTCCTTTCAGCGCTGAGCAAATATTTTGAGAAACTCATTCTCAATCGTTTGCTCAAGTTTGTCGAGGAAAATAACATTCTCCTTCCGGAACAGTTTGGATTCAGAAAGGGGCACTCCACCAATCACCAGCTAGTACGGATGATGAATAACATCCGAAGTAACAAAGCTGTATCCAAGTCCACAGCCATGGCCTTGTTAGACGTTGAAAAGGCGTTTGACAATGTTTGGCATGACGGACTTGTGTACAAGCTTTGTAACTTCAACTTCCCATTACATCTGGTTAAAATAACCCGTAACTACCTCCAGCAAAGGTCGTTTAAGGTATCGTTGAATGGTTGTCTTTCCGACACGTTTTCCATCCCAGCAGGAGACCCGCAAGGCAGTCTGCTGGGCCCCTTGCTTTATAGCATTTACACTTCCGACAATCCTCCCCTCAGTGACGGTTGCGTGTTGTTCCTGTTCGCAGTTGATACCGCTATAGCCGTCAAAGGAAGGATGCCTCGCGAAATAACGAACAAACTTCAACGATGCCTTAACGCCTTTACTGATTATGCCACCACGTGGAAAATCAAAATCAATGCCTCCAAAACACAAGCGATCATATTCCTCCATCGGCAATCGCCCAAACTGAAACCGGCTCCCTCTTGTACTGTAATCATGAATGGCACAAGGGTTGAGTGGTCTGCCGAAGTAAACTTTTTTTTTAACTCTTTATTTGTTCCAAATTCAAAATAAATTACATTTCATTTTAACCTAGGTGCTCCAGTTACTACAGTAACTTACCAGCCTTAATTGTTATGATATATATCTAAGTATTTTTACGTTGTTCCTGTCTTGGCAATTCAGTATTTTAAACAGGTTTTTTAACAATTGATATCTTAAAACTAAAAACTAAAACTATATATTATCTAAGTATTAAAAAAGAATTAATCGTTGCAATTGAGGATTGCAACGATTTTTGCCTGAAATTATTAATTATTTTGTTGGAAATTTGTAGTGAACCCCCGACGTCCAATTTGTAGTGAAAACTTAACTTTCACGAAATTCAAAAGTTCCATGCGAAGAGCATGGAAATCGGAAGTGGTTATCACAATAGGGGGAATCTTTTCCTTCTTGGCATTAAACCGGGAAAGTTTAGTAGAATTTTTCTTGGATGATTGATAATTCTCATCATCCGTGAGCAAATCAAATTGATTACTCAAATTAATTTCATCAGAAGGGGGGGTCAAAGGTTTGCCCCTTTCTTTTGCGCTTAGGCGCCATGGCGGAAGTAAATTTTTATCCAAATCGACTTCCAAGCAGATTACTATAAGAATCTGAAAGATCGAAGAGGAATTTTCCAAAACGATATCCAAGAAGGATTACCTCGGGTGGGGTCCAAACAAGGATCGAAGAGGAATAAGAGTTGAACAAGGTAGAAAATTTTTACAGGTTGAGTACTGAAAAGTGCTGTTTAAATTTGTTGTAGCTTTAGGTAGTAGTAACACTTCCTTCAGCAAATAGCAAATAGATCCGCACGGCAAGAGAGCACGATGCGGACTGGATGGCTTCAAACATTGATTTCCGGTCCCTAAACGTCACTCCGATTTGAAAAATACCCATATTGTGGGGTATTTGGCAGAATTTCCAAGTTTTTATGTGACCGGAAGTCGCCATCTTGGATTTCAAAATGTCGTCAGACATTGATTTCCGGTCGAGGTAAAGAGTGGCTGCAAACAGCGCCTAAACATCCTGAGGACACTAGCAGGCCGACATCCTAACGCCAACCGGACCTCACTCTTCAATGTTGCGAAGGCTATAGTAAACTCGCGGCTGACCTATGGCATCGAGGCTACCTTGCCAAACCACGCCTGGTGGAAAGGCTTACACCAGTCTACCAGCAAGCACTTCGGATTTCATCCGAACCCCCCCGGGATCGCTGCCTGCATTGAGGAAGGAGTACTCCCCTTCGACCACCTGATTACCGGAACTATATGCAAACGCGCCATCGGGCTGAATGAGATAACGTCAGGTACAGACGAGGAAGGTTCCCTCCTAAAGGAGGCCAACAAGTTCCTCAGGGAAATCTCCAACCGAGCTCTCCCCCCAGTATGCAAGACACATTGGGTTGGAGTCAGAGGCTGGAACAAACCGTCAATCAAGACCGACCACACCATCAAACGACACACTTCAAGGCTGGTTCCAATCCCTCTGCGGTAAATCAGGCGGTATTGGATTTGCAGAGAAGGAAGGACGCTGGATACGCCATTCGTTACTCGGACGGTTCCGTAGCCCAGAAAAGGGTGGGCATCGGCATCTCCGGTGACCACTTAAAGGAGTGTCACAGGCTCCCGGATGAGTGCCCTATTTTTTTCTGCCGGGGCAGCCGCAGCTTTTATCGCAGTTACTACCCCGGATACACAGTCAATCGCACTTTTCACAGACTCTGCTAGTGTAGTCACTTCACTTGAATCCGCAACCAGCAGGCACCCCTGGATACAGGCCATCCAAAAGTACGCGCCACCCAACACAGTATTCATTTGGTTGCCTGGACATTGCAGTGTAAAAGGGAATGAGGAAGCTGATCATCTTGCCGGATCAGGCCGTCGTATGACCAAATATACCCGGAAGGTCCCCGGGCAGGATCTGAAGAAGTGGGTCACCAAGACCGTAGACCAATCCTGGAGCCGGGACTGGCTCGCTGGAAGTATACTGTTTATACGAAAGATAAAAAGGGACACCAGCAGATGGGAGGATCCACCCCTCCACCGTGAGCAGGTCGTTTTATCGCGACTCCGGTTCGGCCACACAAACGTCTCCCACAACTATAAGGGGGACGGACCCTTGCGGAGGATATGCGACCACTGCCACATCCCACAGACCGTCGAGCACTTTATCTGCATATGCCCGAAATACGATGGAACCAGGAGAAGCTACGACATTTCCGGCAGCATCCGGGATGTCCTCTCCGATGATCCTGTTCGGACTGCTACGCTGTTCATCTTCCTGAAGGAAACCGGACTCTTCAATATGATTTAAATTACTCAATGACTAGCTCCAACTACCGGCATACACCACGATACGTTTCAACCCTGAACCCTGATGACAACTTACCGCAATCCAATTGGAAATCCAACTGAATTAACGCAGATATACCACGCCAGTTCTTATTGTAATATGTCCTTTATGTTTATTCTGATTTGTGTTTTATGTTAATGGAGTTAATGGTTATACAAACACTGTAGCAGCTCTTGCAAACCTTTTGGAACTCTCTTCTGGAGTTCCCAAGGCGAACCAACCAATGGCTGAAAACCTTGTACATAAAGGAAAAAAAAAATGTCCAACTTACCCGTGCAGCAACTTGAATCCAAATGACCTTTCACCAACTGTCAGGAAATGTGTATGAAAGGTCATGAAATACCTAGTTATTATCCATCGCATAGTATTGACCTGACATAAGCGATGTTCAATGTTTTTTTTTTTTTATCGTATACGGGTCATGAAAGTTGTAACAGAATTGTTTTATAAAGCCAATCATATTGTTGGCTCTGCTTAAAATTGTGTTATAATGATCAATGAATATAAATTTAGAGTCTAAGATAATACCTAAGTCCCTAACTCTATCACACTTTCGAACATTTTAGTTTAATAATTGTTATAGTAGTTATGTATCGTTTTCTGCTAAAGCCGGCATTCCATGATGGAACGTTTCTTCAATTCAACAGTTTGGTTACAAGAAGTTTCGGCTACAAATATTACTTTTGGGGAGGAGCTTGGAGTTAGTTAGACTATTGACTGCGAGCCAATCAGTGTAGATGCATTATATATTCATCGATTGGTGATGGCTTAGTGTATTGTGTTTGTGGAAGTGGATAATCGTTTGGGCACTTGTATCTTGGGAACGATGCGCTGCAACGTAAGTAAGGAGATCGAACTACGCCTAATCGATTGTCTGGCAAAACATATTTGGGCTTGGCTTTAGGTGTCGATGACGTGGGTCATCACCTCTGTTCCAATGTGGCAAGGATGACATAAAATAATTTGAAGTGGTTGGCATGTTCATATTTGTTGCTGTGGTAATTCACTGGAACCTCCATTTACGAACCAAACCGGGGGTTCGTAAATCGAATTCGTGCGTAAAAAAACCACGTTATTTGGGATTTACTTCGTATAAAGAGGTTTTTGAAAATATTGTCAAATACATACCCCACAATATTGGTATTTTTGGAATTTGGGGACGATGTTTTACAACATTTTTAAATTCAAGATGGCGCCATCCGGTTCATTGGGGCCTCCCTTAGCTCAGTCGGTAAAGGCGCAGCTACAAAGCAAGACCATGCTGGAGGTGTCTGGGTTCGATTCCCGGTCCGGTCTAGAAATTTTTCGGGTTGGAAAATTTCTCGACTTCCCAAAAATGGTACAGCCATCGAAAGCTCTCAATTAATAACTGTGGAAGTGCATCTAGAACACTAAGTTGAGAGTACGCAATAAGCTAATATGCGATGTGCAATAAGCTTGAAATTCGAAGAATAAGAAGAAGAAGATGAAGAAGAAGAAGAAGAAGAAGAAGAAAAAGCATCCGGTTCATAAAAAAACTGGAAAATATTGTCTAATACCCCAAAATATAAGTATTTTTGGAATCTGGGTGACGTGTAGGAACTGGAAATCTATGTCTGACGCCATTTTAAAATCCAAGATTCCAAAAATACTCATATTGTGGGGTATTGATAGTATTTTTCAGTTCTTCATGAACCGGATGCCGCCATCTTTGATTTCAAAATGGTGTCAGACATGGATTTCCGGTTCCCACATGTGACTCCGATTCCAAAGATACCCATAACTGTGAAATATTATTCCTAGATTCCCAAAATCGCAAAAAAAAAAACTCGTTGTTTGGAATTTACTCCGTAAAAAGAGGGACGTAAATTGAATACTGCGTAAAAAAGACCTCGTAAACGGAGGTTTCAGTGTAATTCAATTTATGTGACGCAAGGTTTTTTGACTGTGGAAAGTTACAGGGTTTGAATGGGGGAAAATGTTCAATGTTTTCTGCTTCTAACGCTATAAACTTTGATGACTGAACATAAGATTAATGAGAGATGGATTTGACTATTTGGTTTATCTGGTATGTTTCATATAATGTTGAATATCTGGTATGCTACAAGGCTTTTGTTGTACCAAGTGTGAAACATCTGTATTTCATTTTTGAATGTGTTGATGTCTTCAGCATTTTTAATTTCTAGAAAAAGCGTAAATTAAAACTGAGTTTTTTTTTAAGAATGAAGGATTTGTTGTTTACAAATAAAATAAATCGAAGGGACCCTAAATGAGAACCTTGTGGGACTCCTGATATGGCATGCACAATGGTTACTTTTTTTCATTTGAATCTTATTATTTGATCGTGGTTGGTTAGCTATGATTCAAGCCATTTAAGGAGTTTAGGCTGCATTCCCATCTTTTGAAGTTTAAAAAGAAGCATGGATCAAATGATTAGCTGAAGTCCATGTACAAAACTTCAACATGATTTCCGTTATCCATTGCTTCCAGAGAATAATTAATGAATTCGAGTATATAAGTGGTTGCCGAACGACCTTTAAAAAAGCAGTGCTGCATAGTAGATATTCTATTTTTGATTTGGGCAAACAATTTTTCATCTATAATCGCCTCAAAAAGTTTCGGGGTGCAAGAGATAATGGCTATGGTCGTCATGAACTAGCAGCAGAACCAGAACGGTCGTCTGCTGTTCGACCACTCACAGCATGGGCTGTACTCCGTTTGGTTCTCGGACAAGCCAACATTCATCTCACCGGCGGACAACCCATCGACTTGCTTTCCTGCTTTGTTGCAAGATACACGGATGAGGACATAGCTTGATCTGAATCGAGAAAAGACATAACAAAAAAAATTCCATCTTCAGTTTTACTTCGTGAAGCACCTTGCCAACCATTTGATCATTTCCTTCTACCACCCCGAGTGAGCTGTGTCGCACGGGCTGCTTGTCATGACAAAATAGGAAGAATATTATATCATTATTGCTTTCCACTTCTGACATAGCGTTATTATTCGGTTCGTTGATCGTTTGTCATGTTGTCATTTGGAGATATTTTTGATTCCTTGGATACATCCGATTGAAAACGCATCGATTTAAAATTGGCAGGGCTTTATCTGAGCGATTAGCAGTGACGGAAATCACATGTTGTTTATGCGCAAACGGATCAACTACAAAACGAATTGATAACAAAAGTCCGATAGCGAAAACCTAAAATCCAGTGTTGAAAGATAAAAAAGCACAGTCATACTTCGATATAATGTAGCCGCGAAGTTGCGTAACTTTTGAAAAGTCTGATATCTATACTTGCTTGGAAACTGGTTCTTTGAAATTTTTGGAGACTGTGTTTAATTTTTTGTCTTGCTATAATTATTTTTTCATAATTTTTCGATGTAACGTATCGAAATAAAAAATAAAGGTTAATTATATCGAGCTACTACTTACTGTATTAATTTTCCCGTGATCTTCTTCACCCGTTCAAAGCAGCAAAATGACAGTCAGACTTTAAATCGCTCTCTTGTAAGGTGAATAATTCCATGAAAAACAATATGTTGAAGCGTGGATTCAACAAAAGCATCGTTAGGTGGATTAATGAGATGCCTACTTTTGGTAGGGCCTGAAAAAAAAATATCCAGAATATCCTACGCATCATTGATTTGGTGGCCGAAAACTACTTGCTACTCTCTCAATAACTGGTGCAATGAACAGCACACCGAGTATGTCACTAGATGCCCTACTTTATCTGCTTCCGTTGCATCAATTTATCCAATTAGAAGCTTAAAGGAGCGGTTTCTTCTACTTTTTCGTTTTTATCGAGTAGTTTTTAGAAGAATTTTGGCTCTTCCGCCCCTTTGTAACTAGCTGTTTGTCAGGGGCCAGAAGGGCCCCTGGGAGGAAAAGCCCCCGATTGCTGGTCTAGCCACGGCAACCGACTGGGGTGTGCACGACAAAGGCCTCTTTTGCAGCTAGTTGCCCTGGCTATCAGGGTCTTATGGTGGTCCACCGGAGAATTTCTTTAGGGGTTCCTTTCTTCCCTATTTTCACTTGGTCACTGGGCGAAGTTCAACACAATTAATAATTCAATGGAACAATGAAGGACAAAAGACTTCTTTAACAATAATGAACACAACTTAGATTTTAACTTTTGACCTTACATTTTATATTTTTTTTTATCAATTTTTGGGGTTAGTATTAACTTGCGGTACCGCTGCGGCCGTTTTGGTTCACCGGATCCGTGATTTGCAGCTGGGTTGGCTTCGATGAGGCTGGCGGGCGGCTGGGAGCTCCGATGGTAACTGTTCGGACGGTCGGTTGACCCCAATCCGATCGATTCAAACGTTGGGCGGCCAATGGCCGCCGAGACCAAACAAAATGGCAACTCGGCCGTGGTAGTGGATGGCCTGCGTTCACAGGACCGGTTCAGAGGAGGCACTCACTGCTACTAAGGGCTACAGCCGGGAATTTGTACGTTGCAGTGCTTCCGGCTGACCCTACACGATCGATCGTTCACTTTTGTCGCGAGCTTGAAAAATATTCACTTTTTGAACGCTTGGTCGCTCTTGGACTTGCGACGACGCTGCCTACGCGCACTCCTACCGACACCGATCACTGTTTTCTTGATAATCCTCTTCCAATGTCTGCCCCCAGCCTTATATGTGCTCCCAACCGCCATAGTTTCGAATTTCCCGCGCATGTATGCAATAGACATACTAATACGGACGAACAGCAAGGAAGACAGGAACAGACAGCATTTTATAACAAATATATATATACAGGTTGGTGTCTTGGATAAACAAATTCACATATGGTACTACAAAATTTATACTGGATTTAAATTTATTTAATGACATAGACAAAATGAAAGAAAAACTACTTGACACCAACCGACGGCTATTAAACATGAAATAACGAGTCTCTCAAACGTACACCAACGGAAAATTGACACATTATTTCACATTTAGACATTTACTGACAATATTTACATTTTATTTACAATATTTACAGTGAAATCAAGCTGGCCCATTGACCAAGTGGTAATGTAACCAAATCCGTTGGTTACACCTTTCAAATGTTAGTCTAGAGTTTATCACAAACCATTCATAAGAGCGATGTGACGGTGAAATCAAGTTAGTCGATATCTTAAGTGCTCAGGTGTAAGGTGAAGAAATCAGTGCCTTGTGATATTTTTGTAGTGCTTAATTCGGCGAACAAATTTGTACTCAGAAGAATTCAAATTAGTGAAACTAACGGAGCGTTAATTGGGTCGCAACTAAGTGTGAGTATCATAATCCGAATAGTCGTTTAAAGCTGACTCACAGCCATATAACAGCACGATCAAATTATCATGACAAAAGATTTTAATTCGATTTGCTCAAGCATTGTAACGGCGAGATAAAATATTGAAGACAAATGGTGCAATGGTGATACACTGAAACCTCCGTTTACGAAGTCTTTTTTTACGCAGTATTCAAATTACGTCCTTCTTTTTACGAAGTAAATCCCAAATAACGAGTTTTTTTTTACGAAGTAAATTCCAAATAACGAGTTTTTTTTTGTGATTTTGGGAAACTGGGATGTACTGTGAAATACCCCACAATATGGGTATTGTTGGAATTGGAGTGACGTGTAGGGACCGGACTTTAAAGCATTAAATATTTTAAATTGGAATGCTCGATCTCTTAAAGATAATGAAGACGAGCTATTTAACTTTTTGAGAGTTCATAACGTTCATATTGCCTTTATTCCTGAAACGTTCCTTAAACCTGACCATAAGGTTAAGAAGGACGCAACTTAATTCATTTATATAAATGATCGTCTTGATGGACCCTGTGGTGGCGTTGCCATCATTATTCATAGACGAATCAAACATAAAATTCTTTCTTCATTTGAAACCAAAGTTTTTGAAACTTTGGGAGTTTTGTTGAAACAAAATTTGAACAGCTTACGTTTATAGCTGCCTATTTGCCATTCCAATGCGTAGGCCAGCAAAAGAATTTTTCTTAAGGGTGACCTTCAGAAACTTACCCGTCATAGGTCTAAATTCTTCATTATTGGTGATTTTAATGCAAAACACCGCTCATGGAACAATGCTCAAAGCAATTCCAATGGTAATATTCTGTTTGATGATTGTTCTGCAGGTTATTACACTATTCTATATCCAAACAGCCCAACATGCTTTTCTTCTGCAAGAAATCCCTCCACTATTGATTTGGTCTTAACTGATTCATGTCAACTTTGTAGCCAATTGGTTACCCATGCTGTCTTCGGTTCTGATCACCTTCCAGTAACTTTTGAAATATCCCAAGAAATAATTTGTAATCCCAACAGCTCTATTTTCAATTACCATAGAGCTGATTGGTAGCAATATCGAACATTTATGGAATATAACTTCGATCCAAACATTCCTTTGCAAACCAAAGATGAAATTAATTATGCTCTTGAATCTCTGACTACTTCTATAGTTGAAGCTCTCTGACTACTTCTGCCTCAGTACCAAAATGCGAGGTTAAATTCGATTCAATTATAATAGACGATGATCTTCAGCTCTTGATCCGTCTTAAAAATGTCCGTAGGAGGCAATGTCTAAGAACACGCGATCCTGCCATGAAAGTTATCTGGCGGGATTTACAAAAACAAATTAAAACGCGATTCTCTGTCCTGAGGAACAAAACGTTTGAACATAATGCTTCTCAATTAGACCCGAGTTCCAAACCCTTTTGGAAATCCACAAAAATTTTGAAAAAACCTCAAAAGCCTATTCCAGCGCTTAAAGAAGGTGGTAAAATTTTGATCACAAATTTGGAAAAAAGCTCAGAAACTTGCTAAGCAATTCGAGAGTTCCCATAATTTCAGTTTGGGTCTTACTAGTCCTATTGAGAATCAGGTTGCTCGGGATTTTCTGAATATTTTGCTCTCGGGAAAATATTTTTGATGATTTCTGGGGGACTGATTTGGACGAAGTAAGGTCTATAACTAAAAAGTTTCAAAATATGAAAGCTCCAGGTTATGATGGAATTTTCTATATCCTCATCAAAAAACTCCCAGAGAGTACCTTGTCTTTCTTGGTAAAATTATTTAACAGATGTTTCCATTTGGCATACTTTCCTGATAAATGGAAAAATGCAAAAGTTGTTCCAATTTTGAAGCCGGATAAAAATCCTGCTGAAGCTTCTGGCAAAGTAAATTTTTTGAAAAGATGATTTTAAAAAGAATGATGCTTCACATCAATAAGAACTCAATTTTTGCAGATGAGCAATTTGGATTTCGCTATGTGCAAGCAACTACTCATCAACTCTTAAGAGTTACCCATTTAATTCGTTCAAACAAATCTGATAGCTGCTCAACTAGAGTTGCTCTTCTAGACATAGAAAAAGCATTCGACAGTGTTTGGCATGAAGGTTTGTTTGCTAAATTGAAAAAGCTTAATTTTCCACTCTATATTATGAAATTAGTTCAAAATTCGAGTAGTCGAGTATTAGTACACTAAAGAAGTCTGCACATTGTAGACGAAATACGCGTATCTGTCAAGGAAAAGCAAATAAGGTAGTGGAATTAAGGTGATACTCTAAGGAAGCCATAACGTGAAACTTCAATGGCAGCTTCCACAAAACATACAAATTTGAAATTGCTACTCTCTGTTCGTAGTAGCAAAGCAGGAAATTACTAATCTTTCCTTCTCTCTCTTTCTCTCTTTATGCAGATATTCCACTTAGACGCCCACATACACCAGGAGTTCAACATTATTTAACTGACAGAACTCTGCAGGTAAATTATCAAAATTCCAAATCTGAACGACTATCTGTTAGAGCAGGAGTTCCTCAGGGTAGCATTCTTGGGCCTATATTGTATAACATTTTCACTGCGTACCTCCCTGATTTGCCTCAGGGTTGCCACGAATCTTTGTTCGCTGATGTCACAGGCATTTCCGCTAAAAGGAAGAAGTCTTCGTGTTATTTGCAGCATATTTCTTATTTACAAAAATGGAAGATTTCTCCCAACGCTTCCAAAACTCAACTTAGAATACATCCAAATAAGCCTAGAGCTTCGTTTTTGAAACCTTATAGTAGTCACATAGTCACTATGAACGGAGTTCCAATTTCCTGGTCAAACCAAGTGAAATATCTTGGATTAATACTTAACCAAAAATTAACATCACATTGAGGGCATTCAAGCCAAATGTAACAAATATATAAAATGTTTGTATCCTCTTATGAACAGGAAATCTAAACTTTGCCTGACGAATAAACTTCTAATATTTAAACAAGTTTTTAGACCGGCCATGCTTTACGCTGTTCCAATATGGTCTAGTTGTTGTACTACCAGGAAAAAAATTACTTCAAAGGATTCAGAATAAAGTCCTGAAGATGATTTTGAAGTTGCCTCCCTGGTACAGCACTACCGAAGTACATAGAATTTCGAATGTTGAGACTTTAGAACAAATGTCCAACAAAATAATTAATAATTTCCGGCAAAAAATCGTTGCAATCCTCAATTGCAACGATTAATTCCCTTTATACTTAGATAAGATTTAGTTTTAGTTTTAAGTTTTAAGATATCAATTGTTATACTGACATGCAGGTTTAAAAAACCTGTTTAAAATACTGAATTGCCAAGACAGGAACAATGTAAAAATACTTAGATATATATCATAACAATTAAGGCTGGTAAGTTACTGTAGTAACTGGAGCACCTAGGTTAAAATGAAATGTAATTTATTTTGAATTTAAACCAAATAAAGGATTAAAAAAAAATAAAAAAATAAATAAAAAAAAAATGTTTGAAGCCATTTTGAAATCCAAGATGGCGACTTCCGGTCACTTAAAAACTTGGAAATTCTGCCAAATACCCCACAATATGGGTATTTTTGGAATTGGACTCGGTTACTTAAATGTCCTCAATACGGTAAATAATGCCTTCTAGGTTCTTGACGATAAATTTCTGTGTCGGATGGATCAGAAAAGATCTCTCTGTGGTGTGGATTTGTTGTTGGTCGTAGAATGTTGGGAAAACATAGATTCTACGAAAAATTCTAGGGTCTAACTTCGGCATCTTGATGAATAATCCCTTGCAGTTGGTGGCGATTGCTGTCTTGGCATAGGTTACGACTGCGGAATTTGAGTGAACTGTAATATTTTCTCTCTCTAAATCTCTCCTAAACATTTCAATTTCCTTTTTTGATAGATTTTTTTCATTTAATAATCCTACTTTTGCTAAGGCTATAGCATTAATAATGTTGTTTATTTTATCATTTAATTCCTTAAGGTTGAAAAGAATATTTATGAAATATAGTTCCGAAGTTTTTGAATTGAACAGTTGTATAGCATCTTTTGTTTTAAATACTGTCTCTTTTAACTGTAATGCAATTTCTCGGTTAATCTTTACCTGTATATTGTTATTTGCTACGAGATTGTTAATGGTTGATTTGATTAACTTTAAATCATCTGCGTCGGGGGATCCGGCCTTAAATCTCAAAACTTTACCTACTGCGTCCCAACGGTTTGTAAAATAGTTCCTAGTGAGAGGTTTATGTTTCTGCGTTATGACTGCGTTTTTCCTACTTTATCAAATGTATCTCTCCAATCGGTTACATGGTGGTTCAAGATTTCTATGTTAAAATGATGTAGATGAATGAATCTGAATTCTGCTAACACCTTGTCCGAAAACAAAAATTGGTTGATCTATCTTTTGTATTTGTAGCGTCCATGTTTGTCTCAATAGTATTGGAAGTCTGAAAGAAATGAAAGATTGGGTTTCGTCAGTCTAGTCGTCGTTTATATCTTCCTGATTTTTAAGTCACATATTTTGATTTTTTGTAGCGAGGGGTTGTCTTTACTCTCCGTCTAGTTTTTTCGTATGCGTTAATTCCTGTTTCAATGGCGGTATGTCTTGTCTTGCCATTGTGATATTTCAAGTCTTTAGTCTGAGTCTTTAGTAAATTTTTGTGTACCGTTTCAATTTTATTAGAACTCTGGGAACTTGGAATTACTACCTTGTATGGGGTGTACTTGGTAGAAGAGTGGATAGTATTGTTGTACTTAATTATAGAAATTTCCATTATCTGTTTCGGTTCCTTTCCGGGGTTTTCAGCTTTGGTGATGCGATAGATTTCTAATAAGGTCGGTTGAAATCGTTCTACAACGCCATTCATTTCGCTTCTACCTGTAGCCACAATGTAAGGCGTGATCTTATTAATGTTAAAGAAATTCACTAGCTCCTCGATCATAAATGACTTTTCTTGATCCATGACTAGCGTCTCAGGAAACTTGAATTTCGATAACACGTCTTTCACAGCCGGTCAATCAGACGAGCTTGAGCATATTTAGAGAATGTATCAACATATGTTAGATATTGTAAATTGTCTATAAAAAGTACATCAATATGGGCTATTTGGAAAGGGTTGTTTGGTACGGGAATTTTCTGAATAGAGAAACGTATAGATTTTCTGCCATATTTGTTTTCATAACAGATCTGACAGTCCTTTATAAAATCATGCAGTTTTTGAGAATGTTTTGGATAGTAAAACTTCCTCAAAATTTGCCTTTTATTTTCTTCTGCGCCGCGATGCGCACGATAGTGTTCTTTATATATAAGATCCCATTGTTCGTTCTCATCTTGGACGTCTTGTAATTGGCATTGAGTAAAACGGATTTTTAACAACCTTTTATTCCCAAAGTGAGCTTTATACACTTCTTGTATTTTCCCCATTATATCTTCGTTAAGAGTCCGTTTAACTTATTCATGTCAAAATTGTTCTTTAATCCCTGTAAAAGAGAACTATCATTAATTTCGCTAATAAATACATTTATTCGAGAAAATTTGTCAAAGGGGTGCTCCGTTTTGACTTTATCAGGTCCTTTCTTCAGGATGACCTGATGTCTGAACACATTTATCGGTGCCTCTGTAGATTTAATGTAAAAGTGGTCACTGTTATCTGCTGAGTGTTGCGTAGCTGTCATTGAGCACACTATACGGCTGAGAGCGTCTGCTAACACGTTGCTCTTGCCGGGCTTATACTCTATGGTATAGTCGTGTTGCTCTAGGTATGATTTCATTCGTTTTAATTTGAAATTGCAATTTTTCGTTGAAAGCGCATAGGTTAACGGCTGAATTTTGAAATGATTTTAGTGCCCAAAAGATTGCAAGCATCTCTTTCTCTGGCATATAATATTTCTCTTCCGATCTTGAAAGTGTCCTGGAGGCAAAATGGATGGGTTTGTCCTTTCCAACCTCGCCTTGAGATAACACTGCTCCGATAGCAAAATCTGAAGCATCGGTAGTTAAAAGGAATGGCCTGTTGTAATCCGGGTAAATGAGTATATCTGAGGAAGTTAGAATTTTTTTCATTTTTTCGAAGCATAGTTTTTGGTCGATTGTAAAAGAGATTTTCTTACTGGAGTGAATTCCTTCCCCTCTTAGAAGGTATTATAGTAGCCCATCATACCGAGGAATGATCGTACCTCCTTGATGGATTTTGGTTCAGGGAATGCCTTAATGGTTTCAATTTTCTTCTCATTGGACTTTACTCCATCTGAACTTATAATATATCCAAGGAATTCTACTTCTGTATGTAGAAATTCGGATTTATCCATTTGAATTTTTAATCCAGCTTTATTTAAAGCCTTTAATATGATTGAAAGATTTCTAAATGCTCTTCAAGGGTACGGCCAAAAACAATCACATCATCGATATACACATAGCAAATTTTTCCTATATGCTCTCAGAGGATGTCATCAATCGCACGTTGAAATGTCGCGGGCGCATTTTTTAACCCGAACGGCATTCTTGTAAATTCGTGCTCTCCATTATTAATATCGCCTTCCTTCATTCGGATTTGATGAAATCCGGAGGCTAAATCAGAGGTCGAAAAATATGTTTGCCCTTTGAGATGTCCGATAACGTATCCAATTTCAGGCATTGAATACCTATCAGATACAGTCTTTTCATTGATTTTCCTATAATCAATGACCATTTGAAATTTTCTTTTGCCTGGGGAGTCGGCCTTCTTCGGGACAATCCACACTGGGGATGTCCATGGGGACCTTGATGGTCTAATAGTACCATCTGCCAGTATTTTTTTTATTTGTTCATTTACCTCGTCAGCAAAAGCAGCTGGGTATGGGTAAACTCTTTGATGAATTGGCGTATCATCAATCGTGTTGATAGCACATTCAACAACAGTGCTACATGACAATTTTTCATCAGGCTTGTGGAATTAGGTTTGAAAAAATTCAAGTCAATTGCTGCTTTAGCATTGAACTTTCCATTTGCACTTCCTATACCATTTGCCGTAAAATAGTACGGTTTTGCTATAGAACAAGAGTTTGCCAGTAGTGGATGGATCAGGTTTATGTTGGCACCTGTGTCAATTAGTGGTGGGCAAAACGGTTCATTACAATGAGCGGCTCAGAACTATGTGTTCAATTTAATGAACCGGCTCATTTGAATGGCTCACCGGCTCTTTTAAAATAAATGGTAAATTCGCATCGATTTATAAAGGAACAGAAATGTAAAATGAAGTTTAAGTCAGTATTTAATGAAAAGAATAACACACATGTGTGTTTATTGATGTGATTTCTCTAATACATGTCTATAACATAGTATTTCAATGCAAGTTTTGATTTATGAACATAATTTTCTCCATGTTTCCCGATGTAAGTCTGCTGCGTCTATCACTGCAGATCTGTCCCGCTTTTGAAAAAATCCTTTCACAAGGAACCGAAGCGGCCAGAATGCACAGCCTTTTCAAAACCATTTGGTAGAGTCTAGGATAGATAGATTTCCCTTCTTCCCACCATAACAATGGGTCGCTCATCCTCAGCAAGTGTGGTTCGGCTAGGTACTTATCCACCTCGATTGCAGCTACTGATGGATCATGCGCGGCTTGTAGTTTCCCGACCAGCTCGCCAAACTCCTCCCATACACATGACTGGGTTTCATCACTAATGGTTTTATCTGGTTGTTCCAAAGACGTCGGTTTTACGTCTGTCATTCTCAACTTCTCTATCAACGACTGATATGCATAGTTGTATTTGCTGTCATCTCCGAACCCCTGCTTTTTGAAGCGAGGATCCAGTAGTATCGATTGCGCTACCAGCTCGTTTGACTCTAGACCGGAAAAACGCTTCTCCAGTCCCGCAGTCAGTTGATTACAGAGCTTTTCAATGATCTCCGGAATTCTTTTTTCCCGCTCCAGATACTGTCGAACATGTCGGGTCATTAATCGCGAAAGCACAGCAGTTTTAGACAACGATACAGTTTTCTCCCCGGATATTTCAACCGTTACATCGTAAAATACTTTGAGAATTTTAACTGAATGTTCGATCGCTATCCAATCGTCAGATTCCAAGGAAAATTTAGACTCCAAAAGTGCCAAAGCAGACACGACAGCCTCCCTATTTAGTAGGATTCGATCCAACATATCGTAAGTGGCATTCCAACGAGTTGGAACATCTTGTTTCAACTTTAATTGCGGCTTGTTTAGTTTCTGCTGCATTTCATGGAGCTTGCTAAGAGCATGGCTACTTTTTTTGAAGTACCGTTCCGATTCAAATTTCGGACGATTCAAATTTCGGACACTTTCATTTTTAATTAAATATTACATCCAGTTAGAAACAAAGTAATAATGTTAGATGATCGTGGAGGGCACTAGTCAAAAAAATTTAAAATTTACAAGACATGTGGATCATATTCGACCGAGATAATCAACTTTTAAAAGTGTCCGAAATTCGAGTTTAAGTGTCCGAAATTTGAATCGGCACGGTATTGCACGATTGCTTTGCTTTTATCAACAACAGCTTTCATAGATGTTGTAATAGCAGTTTGGACGACAAGGTTGTGCGAATGTGCAAAACACCCTAAATGAGGTACATCGAGAAGTGTGGCGGTTGATTTCATATTTGACGCATTATCAGTTACGAGAACTGCTACTTTGGAATTGATAGAAAACTTCGTCAAGACTGATGTGATCCATTCAGAAATATTTCTCGCCGTATGTCTGCCGGAAAATTCCGAGCATTCCAACAAAACAGATTTGAGCACCGTTTTAGAGTCAAAAAAAATGAGCAGTTTACGCGTAAAAGCTTGTGTTATTCATGCTGGTCCAACCATCACATGTAATACAAACTGCGGGAGCATCTTCGAGTAACTTTTGCACTGCGGATAGGAGATCGTTATAAACAATCGGTAACAGGCTATTTGTGAGTGTTTTTCTGCTGGGAAGTTTATAGGAAGGACATAACATTCCTACAAATTTTTTGAATTCTGTGTCTTCGACAAGTGAGAAGGGGTGAAATTCCTTGCAGATCATCTTGAGCAATTGAATGTCAAATGATCTGCTTTTTTGGACAGACATTGGTTTGGTAATCTCAACAAAATTCGTTATTAACGACTGAGGAACCGATTTTGGACGCACAATGGTACAGATGTTGGGCGATGGTACAGATGATGAAGCACTTACGGTAGCATCATTTTCATGAGTCTCTGTTGATTCCTGTGTTGCACTGGTTTCGAACCTTCCACCAGGAGCTGACTGTCCTCTGTCAATGGAAATTGTTGGATGAATCGTGGATAGATGCCGCCTCAGATTTCCCGTCGATCCTCCCGACAACGCCAGACTTTTTTTTTGCAGTAGCGGCATGTTCCTGTAAATTGCCTTTGTCTTTCCGAACAAAGTGATACCAAATCGCACTTGTACTCATTATTGACATGGCACTAAGGAAGAGGACAATGATTAAAATTGCAAATTAAATATTGTTGAAAAAAAAAAGATTCTTACACTTTCGATTGCTTAGAAATAGAGATTTGCTCTTACGTATCCCGAGTTGCGATTGACCTTTCTGACGTGTACAACACGCACACTTGCGTAATCCCATTTCAAGTGTGAACTTTGTGATCCTCACTTTCACTCCAGCCAAAAATGTTGGTTTGTTATTGTTATCCTCGCTTTCGGACCATCAATACTCGCGCACATAGAATGGACTATACTCGCACAAGCAAACCAAACAAACGAGATTTTAAACAGCAGCATTCATTCATCTACGTGTCGCTTTTTTTCGTCTAGCTCTTTTCTTCCCACGAGTGAAAACGAAAAGAGAAAAGAGAGACATAAACAGAAAACAGGTAGGGTAAACGCTCCTATAGTTGCGGTACGTTAGAAGCGTTAGGTTCCTATAGTTGTGTATGGAGACTCCATACACAACTATAGGAACCTAACGCTTCTAACGTACCGCAACTATAGGAGCGTTTCCCCTACCTGCAGAATGAGTGAATATTTTCTTCTGGGTGGCATAAGCGAGAGAGACGCTTGAAGAAAAGAGCGAACATCAGGAATGGGAAATCAGAATTTGACAGCAGCGGCTTAATTTGCTATAGCAGGGGCTCTTGAATCGTGGTTCGTGCGTCATTCTCATAGTGAGCAGCCGTTCAATTTTGAGCTGTGGTTCGTTTGAGAGCTGCGGTTCATTTGAGAGGAGCGGCTCAATTTTGAGCTGTGGTTCGTTTGAGAGCCGCGGTTCAATTTTGTAGAACCGTGGTTCGTTCGCTCTTTTTCTCGAACCAGATCAAATAAGCGGTTCGTGAGCGTTCGCCCAACTCTAGTGTCAATTAAAAAGGGAAATTCTCCTACGGATGTTTGGAGATTTATATATGACATCGTTGGTGTTACCAACGGGGATGCCATTCTAAAAAAATAGCCTCTTGCGATTCAGGGTTATTCTCTGGGGCATTTGGGTAACTATTTTCTCCTATTTCATATGAATTTTGAGCGGGTGAGTCGTATGCAGCATCATATTCCATATGATAATCCAAATACTGATCGTTGTGATATCCGTCGGGATAGTCATAACCGTAAGTGTGATCAGAGTATGCATTATCGCAACTGTAATCGGAGTATTCATGATCGTAAGCAGTTTCAAGTGGATGCGCTTGGCGTTTAAAATTTTGGTGTTGCTAAGACGGGGGGTGAGGACGTTTAAAATTCAGCTGAGGGCGATTTCCATAATTTACAACTCGTGAACATAAACTGGGATCAACTTCCATTGGCTCCACCTTTGAGGGCTGTTGTTGTGTTCTGAATGGATTTGGTTGGAATGCATTTTGGGAAGATGGGTTCGGTCTGAATGGATTAGTTGAAACCATTCTGGGTGATGGAAAATAATTTTGGGACTGATTCTTCTTGGGGGGAGAGGAGGAGGAGGTTAAAGCATCCTAGGTTGATTTTGCACTCTAGATGGATGCTGGGAGAGCTCGCGGTTTCCACTTCGGCAGGTCCCTAATCGGGCGCCAGTTAAAGTTTTGAACGTCGGAGGTTCTTTTTATTAAAGATCTACTCACTACTGCTGCTACCTAAAGACTACTTTATTCAATCAATAATTCCTACCGAAAACCTAGCACTCGCGAAAAGTATCCACTATGCAAGTCCGGAGTCCAATCGGTCGCCCGATTGCGGAATGCTGATGAAGCTCGGTGCTGTTGCCGTTCTGTGCATCCGTCCTAGATGCTGACGAAAGTACCCAGCAGACGGTCTTGGACGGACAAGTTTACCATTAATAGTAGCAGTAAAATTATGTTTATTTCTGTTGATTATGATAGTACATTGATTTAACATTTTAATTGATTAGCCTACCTGGCTCTTCAGCTAATTTAATATTTGCGTTTTCGACTAGTTTATAGAATAAAAATTTAAAAATTTGATAACCTACCTACTTAATCTAAAGCTTAACCTAACGTGCCAAATTCCTAATGATCAGCTGATCGGATTTCCTACAGTAATCTCTGAACCTTTGGATGGTAGCTGTTCTCCGTAGCTCCAGCGTCTGAAGACCAGCCAGACGATGGAACTCAGAGTTCCTCATTCGAGGAAGACTGTTGAGGATCATTCTTAAAAACTTGTTTTGGATCCTTTGTAATTTGAGGTGATGGGAATTTGCGCTACTCTCCCAGATTGGCACCCCCGTATTCTATTACAGGAAGGATGTTTTTGCTTATAGACAGCAAATTTGTTTTTCAGAGAGTGGATCGCCTGTTGATGAGTGGATAAAAGGATCTCATCAGGATGTTACATTTCGTTTTTGTTTTGTCAATGCTTGTCAAGCAGCTTGCTGTCGAGTGTAAGGCCGAGGTACACTACCTCTTTTGACCATTCCACCACTGTGCCGTTCAAGTTGACGTTTTTATTCTTAGACGGAACAAGTCTGTGTGATTTGGAATGAGAAAAGATGGTGACATGGGTCTTTGCCACGTTGATGCGGATTTTCCAGCTGTGGAAGTATTCTGACAGGACATTTAGACCTCCTTGAGGTTTGGTGGTCAGAGCTCCGATAACCCTACCCTTAAAGATGATGGTCTGCGAACAGAGACAGCGATCCACCTTCAAGGAGAGCCGGCATATAATAATAATAAGATGGGGCCAGGGATGCTTCCCTGTGGGCCACCCGCGACCAATGTGGAAAGTATCCGACGTGATGCCATTGAGAGAGACTCTGAATGTCCTGTCCGAAAGGTAATTTTTAATTATCTTCACTAGGCAGATTGGAAGAGCGTATCGCTGCAGTTTATAGACCAGACCATCATGACAAACATCGTCGAACGCTTTTTCAACGTACAAAAATGCCATGGCAGATGTTTTCGAAACATACTTGTTCCATCTGAGAATGTTTGTTACTCGAGTGAGCTGGTGAACAGTCTAGCGACCTTTACGGAAGCCAAACTGCTCCTCGAGCAATATGTTGTTTTCCTCGGCAAATGCCAGAAGTCGACGGTAGACTGCCCTTTCGAACAGCTTGGATAACCCTGAGAGAAGGCTGATGGGTCGGTAACTTAAAGGAGAGGATGGATCTTTCCCAGGTTTCCGGATGGGGATGACTTTAGCTTACTTATAGCACGAGGGGACGATGATCCGTGTGCAGGTATGCGTTACCACGAACCGATGGTGCGCAAAATGGTTGGCGAATTGGCAATTGCAAAAATAATTTTCCTTCCGATGATGCCGAAAACACACTTTCTTCTCAGAAAAAAAAAAAACTCACTTTTAGTTAATTATTTAGCTGGGAACTCTAAGCGAGAAAAAACTGATAATTTAAATCAAGCGAATAGCGAGAAAACTTCCAAAATAGCGGAGCGCGAACTAAGTCGACCGTACTTCTTGCTAGGACGCAGTGGATGGACAATTCTACAATGTACATGTACAATTAGTCACACGCGACGTGTACTGAAAACGATGTACTCGTACGGAAGGTTTCTTACGAACTAACTTATATGATCTATTCTGGACCTACACCACTGCGTGCGATGTTTTTTTCTTATCGGTTTGCTACCTACGTTCGGCCCTACTATTGATCGTGAAGCGTTCGATAAGGTATGGGATGGAATGGGATTTGCAAAAACAAATTAAAAAGCGATTCTCTGCCCTGAGGAACAAAATTTTTGAAAGTAATGCTTCTCAATTAGACCCGAGTTCCAAACCCTTTTGGAAACTCACAAAAATTTTGAAAAAAGATACCTCAAAAGCCTATTTTAGCGCTTAAAGAAGGTGGCAAAATTTTGATCACGAGAGTTCCCATAATTTCAGTTTGGGTCTTACTAGTCCTATTGAGAATCAGGTTGCTCGGGATTATCTGAATATTTTCTCTCGGGAACTAAAAAGTGGAATGATGTTTCACATCAACACGAACTCAATTTTTGCAGATGGGCAATTTGGATTTCGCCATGGGCATTCAACTACTCAACTCTTAAGAGTTTCCAATTTAATTCGTTCAAACAAATCTGAAGGCTGCTCAACTAGAGTTGCTTTTTTAGACATAGAAAAAGCATTCGACAGTGTTTGGCATGAAGGTTTGATTGCTTAATTGTAAAAGTTTAATTTTCCACTCTACATTATGAAATTAGTTCAAAATTCGAGTAGTCGAATATTAGTGCACTGAAGAAGGCACTGAAGAAGTCTGATCATTGTAGACGAAATACGCGTATCTGTCAAGAATAAGCAAATACGGTAGTGGAATTAAATGGAAATTACTAATCCTTCTCTCTTTCTCTCTATCTCTCTCTGTATACAGGTATTCCATTAAGACGGCCACATTCATCAGGAGTTCAACATTATTTAACTGACATAACTCTGCAGGTAAATTATCAAAATTCCAAATCTGAACGACTATCTGTTAGAGCAGGAGTTCCTGAGGGGAGCATTCTTGGCCTATATTGTATAACATATTCACTTCGGACCTCCCTGATTTGCCTCAGGGTTGCCGCAAATCTTTGTTCGCTGAAGACACAGGCATTTCCGCTAAAGGAAGAAGTCTTCGTGTTATTTGCAGCACACTGCAGAAAAGTTTAAATATTTTCTCTTCTTATTCACAAAGAAGGAAGATTTCTCCCAATGCTTCCAAAACTCAACTTAGAATACATCCAAATAAGCCTAGAGCTTCCTTTTTGAAACCTAGTAGTAGTCACATAGTCACTATGAACGGATTACAATTGGAAGGCAGCCCAGTCTTTACACCCAGAAGATCCCTGCCGAGGACCTTCTTCCTTCATTTAACCGTCGGTTTCTGTTCCGTAATCTAGTGTCAATCACCGACGGACATCGATTGCCATCCATTGACGGCAACCGAATTTGTATGAAGGCAGCTTCCACACCTGTGTAGGATATCGCACCCATTCAAACACACATGGGCCGGGACCAACGGCTTTACTTCCCTTTCGAAGGAAGACGTGACCTGTGATTTTTTATGCCTCAGAAAAATACCACCGACCTCGGCTGGGATTGAACCCAGACCCATGGGGGTGAGAAAACAGTCACGCTTACCACTACACCACCGGTGCCGGTAAAATTAATTTGTTGTTTTTATCGATAATTGCACTTCGCATCCAGGGAATTATCCACTCAGCAGTTTGTAATCCAAAGTGCAATAGGACTAGAAAGTAATCTCGCTTTTTTTAGTAAGCCTGAACAGGAAACCAGAAGAAGATGAGTTGTAGAAACGAATTATTGACAAATGGACTAATCTCAAGAAGTATTACCAGTGTTCGATCGTGGAGATCAAATTCGGATGCCGGAGGTATTACTACCCGCTATATCTGATAGCAGCACACCAAACCACGGGAAAAAGTAATTCACCACTGTAGCACACTTCACTGGTATCGCAATGCTCTTTCTTGTGACAGTTTCTTCGTCACGAATCACCCACTGTGAATATCACGGTTTCAATCAATCCCGTGGTCCATTTATTGTCATCTTTGGCTAACACCGAGATAAGGTTCGAACTTCGAAAGAACACTCGAATTTACTGCACTGATGGGGTTTGCTTTATTTGCCCGGAATAAAGGGAACGACTTGGGTTTGTTACCAGTTGCTTTATTTTTTGTACTGATGGGATTGTACATATAACTTACTTAACATTGAATGGGGCTTGTGCGTACTATAGTTTGTGGGTCGATCGTAAATTTGCAGAAACGTTCCTTATGACCGACAATGCCATTTTGAATCCAGCCTTATTTTTGAAAAGGGCATATAGAAAAAAAAACAAGCTTACCTTAAGAAAATTTTTACTCGAAAACTGTTTCCCGATCGGTTTGGTGTCTTCGGCAATATTTCAGATAATCATAACTTGGATCATAACTTGAAAACATCACTTTCAATCGAAATAACGTTAGGGACCAGATATTTACAGATTTTAGGAGTCATAGAATTTGTCGCACTTAAGCTTACATTCATAATTATGGATAGTTTACAGAAAGAGAGAAGGATTAGTAATTTCCATTTAATTCCACTACCTTATTTGCTTATAATTGACAGATACGCGTATTTCGTTTACAATGTGCAGACTTCTTCAGTGTCTTCTGCTTTATACTGTACTAAGGACGTGTATAAGAAGAAGACACTGAAGAAGTCTGCACATTGTAAACGAAAACGCGTATCTGTCAAGGGTAAGCAAATAAGGTAGGGGAATTAAATGCAAATTACTAATCCATCCCTCTCTCTTCAAACAGGAATTCCACTAAGACGCCCACATTCATAAGGAATTCAAATATCTCATTGATTTCACTTCAAATTAGTTTTATGTAAGCTATACATTTGACACATCTACTAACAAAGGCTGGTGAAAAAAGGATTTAAAAAAATACTTGTTGGCTGTCCCTAGCCGCACATCCACCTCATACTAATGTTTACTAATTGGCGTTCTTCGAAAAACTTGTCGCTTCTAGCAAATATTGACTGTTTATTTTGGAAATTTTCGGTTGAGTGAAAGGATAGTCCGAAGTCTGCTATATTTCACACACAGACTGACGTTTGCTAGAGTAAAGAATTACAGAGTCGACATCAACGCCAATTACAGCCAATATTTAGTAATGATTATGTTGATAGATGATCGACATCGCAGATATTTCAAACCTTTGCCAAGTTTCCAAAGCGGAAGTTGTTTCACAATTTAAAAAGGTTTAAACCCTCATCGCTCGTTCTAAAAGCGCTTACGGACCCCACTCCGATGCCCTGTTAGTCTTGAAACCCGAAAGCGGTAGTTATCGAACGTGTTAAGATTTTGATATCAAGATTTATTTGGATCTACCAGTTTTGCTTAAGCTCACTCACTTGCTTTAGCTTCTTTCGACAGTAGCCGTTTCTTCCATTGAAACGAAAATTAAAATTAAATTGCTGCTATATTTACCTTACCTTACCAATCAGGCTAAGGCCTTGTTCTCCTCTGCTGTCCGAAGAAGTCGTATCCACTCACTGCTCGAACCATGGCCACACTTCGGCTGCCTCGTAGTCTACGAAGGGTCCGCAGGTTGCCGTCTACTTGCCCGCTGCGCGTCTCTTCTTCTTGTTCCTGTTGGGTCGCCTTCGAGAACCATTTTCCCTGGGTTGTAGTGCGGCATTCATGAAACGACTTTATTCGCTTTTAAATAAAGTAGACGACCCTATTTTCAATCTTTTTACAATCAAAATAATCTACAGACCCTACACGATAAGAACAAAATACTCAAATTTAAATTTATAGGATCTCAACGTTGGGTTCTATCATTTGAGATCCACCGTTGAGTGAATCAGCAAAGTTACGTTGGTTCAAATTTATTCATCTATTGAGTTTAAAATGTTTTTTTTTTCCTTGATTTGTTTTTCGTCCATTTTTGACGCCAGAGAAGCAGCTCTCACACCTGGACCCTACCTATCGACCCATCAACTCATGAGCCGGGAACCAACTGCTTTTCTTCCCTGCGTGATCAGAGATGTTATGCCTCAGAAAATCCCGGCGGCGCTGACTGGGATTGAACCCAGGCCTGCTGGGGTGAGAGGTAATCACGCGCAACACTACTCCATTGGTGCTCCAACTTAATCATTGTTAAGCTCAAAACGTAATATTTTTCACTATTGATTGATATAACACTTTCCGTATTTGTTTAAAAGTTACATGTTTGCGAATTTTGTTGCATAAAGTTATTATGAATTAAACAAAACACGCTGTGACTCATAGTAAAAAAGTTAAAAGTACTCATCCGTTTAACTTATTTTTCGATGAAAATCATAGCAACCTACACTGTGTCAATGCTGTCATTTTTTCGTGCTCCATTGCCTCCGTTCGTGCTCCATCGGTCATCGTATTAGTCTTCGTTAGTGCGTGGCACGAAGCGACAAAAAAAAATTGGATGCTGGTAGGTTGTGAGTGTTTTTAGTTCCATTGTAGCATGGTGATGATGATAGCATGATAGTGGCTTACCACACATTGTAGCACGTAAACTAATTCCGATAGCAGTGGGCTCTCTTCTCTGTTTATCTTGATCAAGCTTAATAACTTCTGATTGTCCTCAACATGTCGCTGTATGAAGGGCCAAAAATGGATTAGGTGGATTGATAGGCAAAATCGCCTATACGCATCTACGGGACAACAAAGAATCTCCTTCCAGCAACATGATCAGCCAATTGGTCAACAATACGAGTTCCCAAACAGGAAGATGCCCCAATGAGTGGGGAGAAGAGCTCGCCCTTTATCCGCGAAATGTTATCAACAGGGAGTTGACATTCCCACTCTCCCCGTCCAAATCGCTTCAATCGGGTGCCCCTTTTTTGTATGTATTTAAATGTTAATGTTATGTAAATGTTATATATAATGAAACATCACTTATGCGAGTCGATTGTTATGAATATTGTCAATAATACTTACATATAGATGAAGATGATGCCACCAATCCAACATTGAATCGTTCGGAGAAGGGGCTCATGGTTCCACTCATCCTGTAGAGTGTTCTTCTTCTTCTTCCGGTTCGCTCACCACCCGAAATGAACGCTCGGTGCATCATAGATTTGATATGGTTATTAATATCAAATAGTGTTACATGCAACAGAAAATGATGAGTTTTTTAAAGTAATATTTTCATGTGAATTCCTAACTAACCACATCGTATCTCAGTGACAATGTCACACTCTGAACCTACATTTAAAGTTATGTCTTGATTATATGGTTACTGTGCAAGTACCACAAGTTCAACAACGCCCAACTTGGACAGTTCAATGCTATGGACACCAAAGAATATATAGAGATAAAGCTCAAAAATACAGTTTTAACTGATAGTGACTCTTCAAGCTGTTCCATATTGGACCCTGCCAACCCACGGAACCTGTAATGTGGGCCATCAGAATGGTTCATCGGTTGCTAAGTCAAGTACTGCTCAAACTGAAGCGATACATTTCTCAATGTTTCAACTTTATTCTAATGTAAACTTAATATCGTCTCACCCATATGCCCATACACACCCAAAACCCATCCCCACACAAAATCAAATAAAAAGGTATATGTATGGTAAACACGTCCGGACATTAACAGGGAAAATGGGTTTACATCTTCACTATCGCAACTACGGATAATCATCGAAAGTATTTGCATTTTACTTAGGCACTTTTGAGGGAACTTCTTGACTCTAATACCTGAAATGTGCCACGACCAACCTGGCACAACGATGCCCTTACGCTCTCTGATCAAAGCGCAGGGAGTGTTTTAGTTCCGTTGTTTACAAAAATCTTAATTTGTATCTACTGTAGATTTGCATGGACCATGAGCTTCCGAAGAAGTCGAACTTGGTATAAGGACGATGAGGATATATTCTGCTGTGAACGAGTGGTTTCGCGTTGACGAGTGGTTGCGGTGCTTATTAATTGTTGTGTAATAATGTCAATGGCTGCAAATAAATTCAATTTTACTTTGGTTGTCATATATTCGTTGATTTCCATTATAAAGAATGGAAAAATATTAAATTATTAATTATTCCAACGTTGGGTAAAGTTTACCTATTTATTAACCTTATTTTGCCTAGCCCCACTGAAGCCGGCCGTTGAGTGAAAGAAACTCAATTTTGGTACTTTTTTCTTACCGTGTAGGAATTCTAGTGGTACCACTATTTTTGAAATTTATCAAGAAATTCAAACAAAGTCATTGAAAACTTTCCGTAACACGTTTTCCGGAGACTTCGTAGTCAGCGTAAAGTTTTTTACCCACCCTGTTCGAAGCGTTAATTTAAATTCTGTTACTATATCTAATATTGTTCTTACAAGATAATTTTGTTACGGGTGACCTTCATAGCTTATTGATGAAATATTTATCCTGTTTTTTTTTTCAGGTGGTTCAAAATGGATCAACAATCGTATGAAAGTGAAATTAAGTCGGGTGGCCACGGCGAAAAATTCCAAACAGACGTTGCCCTCGTACTGTTGCTGCGTACGCGGGAATTAAGTTCCACTACAAGGATGGCGTATGAAATGAAGATGGCCGACAAGTTTGACGATGTTGTGTTGATTGACGATACAAACAAGGAGATCCACTTAATTCAAGCAAAACACGCCGATACCAAGGATGAAAAGGTTAAAAATATCGATCTGGATGCCCTGTTTCCAACTGGAAATAGTGCCAAACGCACCGGGGACTTTGATTTGTGCAAGTATGCCAAATCCTACATGATTGTGACTGGAAGTTTGGAACTAAAGGCGTTCAAGAAGATGTTTTACATCTTCACCAATAAGGATCTGAAACAGACCGATAACGAGTGGGTGAAGATCGAAGAACGGGAAGTAAATGAAATCCTACGTTTTTCTGGATCCAGTGCCAAAAACCTGGAACTTATTCCAAGCGAAAAGGCTATCAACGAGGTGCTCAATTACATCAACAAAGATATCATTGCGATTAAAGATGCGATCAAAGAGTTCTTTCACAGCGGAACGGTCAGCCAAATTTTACCTCTTTATTGCACTCCATTGAAAGACGTTATGATCATAGACCGGAAAAAGTGTCGCTTTGCAAGCAACTTCAATGCTGAAAATCCCAATGTTGCCAAGCTATACACCATGTTGCAAAGCGATCAGGTTGATATGGAGAAAGAAGTAACCGTCAACAATAATTTCCTGGCGAAAGACTCAAGGAACAAACTTTTGCCACCATTCGTTGGTGAGGATGACATTCGTGGCTTCTTTCGCGATTTGACTCTATCGGTGGGTCAACCGAACGATTTGCAACCCATCATCGTTGGTGAACTACTGGCTTGGATGAAGACGTGGATTCAACCGGACATTCTCGGTAAGCTGGGGGAAAAGGACTTGGATCAGGTGTATATCGACCTGAAAGATTATTTTGTCAAATGCAATGAACCTGATACCAAAAATAGGAAGCGTTTTTTGGCTAAACAAGGTATCGAACAATGCTTTGGACAATTAAAGCGTGGAATGGAGACGGGTGTCATAAAGCGCGTAATGGCAGAGGCAGAAGAATGGGAATTTACGTATATTAACCGCCATATCAAGTACGAAGAAACGGCATTAGAACCAACCGGTAAATTATTAACCAAGGCAACAGATAAGGATAGGACTAGCACAATAGTTCGAAAGATAAGTGATACTATATTAGTTGAAGAGCTTCGAGGAAGATTCAAATACCAGCAACACATTTTACTTGTAGCAGACCCCGGTATGGGAAAAACCATTTTACTGCAGTTTTTGGCATTTCAGGTTCAAAAACAAAGCCACTCTGCAGTATTCTTGGTGTATTTAAGCACGCTTTGTAATGCACTAAACAAAATTGAAAAAGTATCAAACTTAGACGATGTCCGGGGAATTCTCAGCGCTGTTCTTTCAGAGAATAACTGTAATCTCATCCTTAATGCCCCGGAAAGGCGAAATGACGAAGAATATTCCATTATTTTAGCATTGGATGCATTTGACGAAATACATTCCAAATACACCGAGAAAGTAATTAGTATACTTGAACTGCTCAGCTCTAGAAAGAGTATTCAGTTCATAATCAGCTCGAGACTCCACGTGCAGGAATTATTGCAAAGGAAGTTCGATGTGAAGCTAATATCCCTAGTCCCTTTTCGGCATGAGGATCAGATCCAGTACTTGAAGAAAATATGGATGAAGGACAGTGCTCATGAAAAAGTTGTTGAAAACTTTTCGGAACTTCTTTTAAAAAAATACCATTCCAGCATTTTATCCAACTTGAGTGAAATTTCCGGTTTGCCTCTGATGATGCGAATGCTCGCTGAAATTTACTCTGACAAATTCGAACAATTTATTTCAGCAGCGAATTCCGACAATATGAAACCGTTTGATTGGTCAGAAGACACATTGAATATTGTGCAACTGTTAGAGCAGTTTGCCAAGAAATGTATTCACAAGAAATTTGTAGAAAAATTTAAGTCCACGGTTGATATCAACGATGCTGAATTCAATTCACTGACTAACGTGTACATTTTGGAACATCAACTGCTAGCGATAAAGTTGCTAGACATTGACATGCTCATGGATTTATTCACGGTGCCGTATTTTAAGAAAACATATGACTCATTCAAAAGCCGTTGTGAGCAGGATGCAGAAAAATCTATTTTGGTGAAAGTAGTCAACAATAATGTTCAGTTCTGCCATTTATCATTTGCTGAATACTTCGTAGCAACATATTTAAGTGATAACATTTCCAAGTTGGAACCAAACTTATTGATCAACGTTCTATCTCAACACGATGTTATTAGGAAACTGACACTGATCAAGCTTGGAGAAAATGAAAACTGCTCCGAAACTTTAAACGATTTGTGCAGACTTGACTGGAACGTACCTTTGTGGGTATGCGAGAGTGGTTGTCTGAAATTGGTTTCATCCCTAAAAGTTGACGAGTTCTCCACTCTTACACTAAACAATATGTTAAAAGTATCTGCGATATGCGGATATTTAGAAATATGTAATTTTCTAATTGATTACAATGCAAATCTCGATAAATGCACTGCGCTCCATTCTGCCGTTGACAATGGCCATCTAAGAGTTGTGGAACTATTGATAGCGAATAATGCGGACCCAAATGAGATGGACGATAGGAAATGGACTACACTTCATTATGCATGCAGAAACGGAAATGTAGAACTAGTTCAATTCTTTATTGATCGCGGTATGAACACTTTCTCTCGGTCAATCGAAGGTGCAACTCCACTTCACATTGCTGCGGTGCACGGCCATCTGAATATTGTTAAACTATTGATAGCAAAAAATGCGGACCCAAATGAGATGAACAATAATAAATTAAATGCACTTCATTGTGCATGCGGCAACGGAAATGTAGAACTAGTTAAATTCTTTATTGATCGCGGTATGAACACTTCCTCTCGGTCAATCAAAGGTGAAACTCCACTTCACATTGGTGTGCAGTACGGCCATCTGAGTGTTGTTAAACTATTGGTAGCAAATAAAGCGGACCCAAATGAGATGGACGATAATAAAAGGACTGCACTTCATTTTGCATGCAGCAACGGAAATGTAGAACTAGTTCAATTCTTTATTGATCGCGGTATGAACATTTCCTCTCGGACAATCAAAGGAGAAACTCCACTTCACATTGCTGCGTGGAACGGCCATCTGAGTGTTATTAAGCTATTGATAGCGAATAATGCGGACCCAAATGAGATGGACGATGATAAATGGACTGCACTTCATTTTGCATGCATTAACGGAAATGTAGAACTAGTTAAATTCTTTATTGATCGCGGTATGAACACTTCCTCTCGGTCAATCAAAGGTGAAACTCCACTTCAAATTGCTGCGTGGAACGGCCATCTGAGTGTTATTAAGCTATTGATAGCGAATAATGCGGACCCAAATGAGATGGACGATAATAAATGGACTGCACTTCATTATGCATGCATCAACGGAAATGTAGAACTAGTTCAATTCTTTATTGATCGCGGTATGAACATTTCCTCTCGGTCAATCAAAGGTGCAACTCCACTTCACATTGCTGCAGGTGACGGCCATCTGAATATTGTTAAACTGTTGATAGCGAAAAATGCGGACCCAAATGAGATGGACGATGATAAATGGACTGCACTTCATTATGCATGCCAAAACGAAAATGTAGAACTAGTTCAATTCTTTATTGATCGCGGTATGAACATTTCCTCTCGGTCAATCAAAGGTGCAACTCCACTTCACATTGCTGCAGGTGACGGCCATCTGAATATTGTTAAACTGTTGATAGCGAATAATGCGGACCCAAATGAGATGGACGATATGAAATGGACTACACTTCATTATGCATGCAGAAACGGAAATGTAGAACTAGTTAAATTCTTTATTGATCGCGGTATGAACACTTCCTCTCGGTCAATCAAAGGTGAAACTCCACTTCACATTGCTGCAATGAACGGCCATCTGAATATTGTTAATCTGTTGATAGCAAATAAAGCGGACCCAAATGAGATGGACGATATGAAATGGACTACACTTCATTATGCACGCAGAAACGGAAATGTAGAACTAGTTAAATTCTTTATTGATCGCGGTATGAACACTTCCTCTCGGTCAATCAAAGGTGAAACTCCACTTCAAATTGCTGCGTGGAACGGCCATCTGAGTGATATTAAGCTATTGATAGCGAAAAATGCGGACCCAAATGAGATGGACGATAATGAATGGACTGCACTTCATCATGCATGCAAAAACGGAAATGTAGAATTAGTTCAATTCTTTATTGATCGCGGTATGAACACTTCCTCTCGGACAATCAAAGGTGAAACTCCACTTCACATTGCTGCGATGAACGGCCATCTGAATATTGTTAATCTGTTGATAGCAAATAATGCGGACCCAAATGAGGTGGACGATAGGAAATGGACTACACTTCATTATGCATGCAGAAACGGAAATGTAGAACTAGTTCAATTCTTTATTGATCGCGGTATGAACATTTCCTCTCGGACAATCAAATTAGAAAGTCCACTTCACATTGCTGCGGGGAACGGCTATCTGAATATTGTTAAACTGTTGATAGCGAATAATGCAGACCCAAATGAGATGGACGATGATAAATGGACTGCACTTCATTATGCATGCCAAAACGGAAATGTAGAACTGGTTCAATTCTTTATTGATCGCGGTATGAACACTTCCTCTCGGTCAATCGACGGTGAAACTCCATGTCACATTGCTGCGATGAACGGCCATCTGAATATTGTTAATCTGTTGATAGCAAATAATGTGGACCCAAATGAGATGGACGATGATAAATGGACTGCACTTCATTGTGCATGCCAAGACGAAAATGTAGAACTAGTTCAATTCTTTATTGATCGCGGTATGAACATTTCCTCTCGGTCAATCAAAGGTGAAACTCCACTTCACATTGCTGCGGGGAACGGCTATCTGAGTGTTATTAAGCTATTGATAGCGAAAAATGCGGACCCAAATGAGATGGACGATAATGAATGGACTGCACTTCATCATGCATGCAAAAACGGAAATGTAGAATTAGTTCAATTCTTTATTGATCGCGGTATGAACATTTCCTCTCGGACAATCAAAGGAGAAACTCCACTTCACATTGCTGCGTGGAACGGCCATCTGAGTGTTATTAAGCTATTGATAGCGAATAATGCGGACCCAAATGAGATGGACGATGATAAATGGACTGCACTTCATTATGCACGCAGAAACGGAAATGTAGAACTAGTTAAATTCTTTATTGATCGCGGTATGAACACTTCCTCTCGGTCAATCAAAGGTGAAACTCCACTTCAAATTGCTGCGTGGAACGGCTATCTGAGTGTTATTAAGCTATTGATAGCGAAAAATGCGGACCCAAATGAGATGGACGATAATAAATGGACTGCACTTCATTATGCATGCATCAACGGAAATGTAGAACTAGTTCAATTCTTTATTGATCGCGGTATGAACATTTCCTCTCGGACAATCAAAGGAGAAACTCCACTTCACATTGCTGCGGGGAACGGCTATCTGAATATTGTTAAACTGTTGATAGCAAATAATGCGGACCCAAATGAGATGGACGATGATAAATGGACTGCACTTCATTGTGCATGCCAAAACGAAAATGTAGAACTAGTTCAATTCTTTATTGATCGCGGTATGAACATTTCCTCTCGGTCAATCAAAGGTGAAACTCCACTTCACATTGCTGCGGGGAACGGCTATCTGAATATTGTTAAACTGTTGATAGCAAATAATGCGGACCCAAATGAGATGGACGATATGAAATGGACTACACTTCATTATGCATGCCAAAACGGAAATGTAGAACTAGTTCAATTCTTGATTGATCGCGGTATGAATACTTCCTCTCGGTCAATCGACGGTGAAACTCCACTTCAAATTGCTGCGTGGAACGGCCATCTGAGTGTTATTAAGCTATTGATAGCGAAAAATGCGGACCCAAATGAGATGGACGATATGAAATGGACTACACTTCATTATGCATGCAGAAACGGAAATGTAGAACTAGTTAAATTCTTTATTGATCGCGGTATGAACACTTCCTCTCGGTCAATCAAAGGTGAAACTCCACTTCAAATTGCTGCGTGGAACGGCCATCTGAGTGTTATTAAGCTATTGATAGCGAAAAATGCGGACCCAAATGAGATGGACGATAATGAATGGACTGCACTTCATCATGCATGCAAAAACGGAAATGTAGAATTAGTTCAATTCTTTATTGATCGCGGTATGAACATTTCCTCTCGGACAATCAAAGGAGAAACTCCACTTCACATTGCTGCGTGGAACGGCCATCTGAGTGTTATTAAGCTATTGATAGCGAATAATGCGGACCCAAATGAGATGGACGATGATAAATGGACTGCACTTCATTTTGCATGCATTAACGGAAATGTAGAACTAGTTCAATTCTTGATTGATCGCGGTATGAATACTTCCTCTCGGTCAATCGACGGTGAAACTCCACTTCAAATTGCTGCGTGGAACGGCCATCTGAGTGTTATTAAGCTATTGATAGCGAAAAATGCGGACCCAAATGAGATGGACGATAATGAATGGACTGCACTTCATCATGCATGCAAAAACGGAAATGTAGAATTAGTTCAATTCTTTATTGATCGCGGTATGAACACTTCCTCTCGGACAATCAAAGGTGAAACTCCACTTCACATTGCTGCGATGAACGGCCATCTGAATATTGTTAATCTGTTGATAGCAAATAATGCGGACCCAAATGAGATGGACGATAATAAATGGACTGCACTTCATTGTGCATGCCAAAACGGAAATGTAGAACTAGTTCAATTCTTTATTGATCGCGGTATGAACATTTCCTCTCGGTCAATCAAAGGTGAAACTCCACTTCACATTGCTGCGGGGAACGGCTATCTGAATATTGTTAAACTGTTGATAGCAAATAATGCGGACCCAAATGAGATGGACGATATGAAATGGACTACACTTCATTATGCATGCAGAAACGGAAATGTAGAACTAGTTAAATTCTTTATTGATCGCGGTATGAACACTTCCTCTCGGTCAATCAAAGGTGAAACTCCACTTCAAATTGCTGCGTGGAACGGCCATCTGAGTGTTATTAAGCTATTGATAGCGAAAAATGCGGACCCAAATGAGATGGACGATAATGAATGGACTGCACTTCATCATGCATGCAAAAACGGAAATGTAGAATTAGTTCAATTCTTTATTGATCGCGGTATGAACACTTCCTCTCGGACAATCAAAGGTGAAACTCCACTTCACATTGCTGCGATGAACGGCCATCTGAATATTGTTAATCTGTTGATAGCAAATAATGCGGACCCAAATGAGATGGACGATAATAAATGGACTGCACTTCATTGTGCATGCCAAAACGGAAATGTAGAACTAGTTCAATTCTTTATTGATCGCGGTATGAACATTTCCTCTCGGACAATCATAGGTGCAACTCCACTTCACATTGCTGCAGGTTACGGCCATCTGAATATTGTTAATCTGTTGATAGCAAATAATGCGGACCCAAATGAGATGGACGATAATAAATGGACTGCACTTCATTGTGCATGCCAAAACGGAAATGTAGAACTAGTTCAATTATTTATTGATCGCGGTATGAACATTTCCTCTCGGACAATCAAATTAGAAAGTCCACTTCACATTGCTGCGGGGAACGGCTATCTGAATATTGTTAAACTGTTGATAGCGAATAATGCAGACCCAAATGAGATGGACGATGATAAATGGACTGCACTTCATTATGCATGCCAAAACGGAAATGTAGAACTGGTTCAATTCTTTATTGATCGCGGTATGAACACTTCCTCTCGGTCAATCGACGGTGAAACTCCATTTCACATTGCTGCGATGAACGGCCATCTGAATATTGTTAATCTGTTGATAGCAAATAATGTGGACCCAAATGAGATGGACGATGATAAATGGACTGCACTTCATTATGCATGCCAAAACGGAAATGTAGAATTAGTTCAATTCTTTATTGATCGCGGTATGAACACTTCCTCTCGGTCAGTCAAAGGTGAAACTCCACTTCAAATTGCTGCGTGGAACGGCCATCTGAATATTGCTAAACTGTTGATAGCGAATAATGCGGACCCAAATGAGATGGACGATGATAAATGGACTGCACTTCATTATGCATGCCAAAACGGAAATGTAGAATTAGTTCAATTCTTTATTGATCGCGGTATGAACACTTCCTCTCGGTCAATCGACGGTGAAACTCCATTTCACATTGCTGCGATGAACGGCCATCTGAATATTGTTAATCTGTTGATAGCAAATAATGTGGACCCAAATGAGATGGACGATGATAAATGGACTGCACTTCATTATGCATGCAAAAACGGAATTGTAGAACTAGTTCAATTCTTTATTGATCGCGGTATGAACACTTCCTCTCGGTCAATCAAAGGTGCAACTCCACTTCACATTGCTGCGATGAACGGCCATCTGAATATTGTTAATCTGTTGATAGCAAATAATGCGGACCCAAATGAGATGGACGATGATAAATGGACTGCACTTCATTATGCATGCCAAAACGGAAATGTAGAATTAGTTCAATTCTTTATTGATCGCGGTATGAACACTTCCTCTCGGTCCATCAAAGGTGAAACTCCACTTCACATTGCTGCGATGAACGGCCATCTGAATATTGTTAATCTGTTGATAGCAAATAATGCGGACCCAAATGAGATGGACGATGATAAATAGACTGCACTTCATTATGCATGCAAAAACGGAAATGTAGAACTAGTTCAATTCTTTATTGATCGCGGTATGAACACTTCCTCTCGGTCAATCAAAGGTGAAACTCCACTTCACATTGCTGCGATGAACGGCCATCTGAATATTGTTAATCTGTTGATAGCAAATAATGCGGACCCAAATGAGATGGACGATGATAAATGGACTGCACTTCATTATGCATGCCAAAACGGAAATGTAGAATTAGTTCAATTCTTTATTGATCGCGGTATGAACACTTCCTCTCGGTCCATCAAAGGTGAAACTCCACTTCACATTGCTGCGATGAACGGCCATCTGAATATTGTTAATCTGTTGATAGCAAATAATGCGGACCCAAATGAGATGGACGATGATAAATGGACTGCACTTCATTATGCATGCCAAAACGGAAATGTAGAACTAGTTCAATTCTTTATTAATCGCGGTATGAACATTTCCTCTCGGTCCATCAAAGGTGAAACTCCACTTCACATTGCTGCGATGAACGGCCATCTGAATATTGTTAATCTGTTGATAGCAAATAATGCGGACCCAAATGAGATGGACGATGATAAATGGACTGCACTTCATTGTGCATGCCAAAACGGAAATGTAGAACTAGTTCAATTCTTTATTGATCGCGGTATGAACATTTCCTCTCGGACAATCATAGGTGCAACTCCACTTCACATTGCTGCAGGTTACGGCCATCTGAATATTGTTAATCTGTTGATAGCAAATAATGCGGACCCAAATGAGATGGACGATGATAAATGGACTGCACTTCATTATGCATGCCAAAACGGAAATGTAGAACTAGTTCAATTCTTTATTAATCGCGGTATGAACATTTCCTCTCGGACAATCAAAGGTGCAACTCCACTTCACATTGCTGCAGGTTACGGCCATCTGAATATTGTTAATCTGTTGATAGCGAAAAATGCGGACCCAAATGAGATGGACGATAATAAATGGACTGCACTTCATTGTGCATGCCAAAACGGAAATGTAGAACTAGTTCAATTCTTTATTGATCGCGGTATGAACATTTCCTCTCGGACAATCATAGGTGCAACTCCACTTCACATTGCTGCAGGTTACGGCCATCTGAATATTGTTAATCTGTTGATAGCAAATAATGCGGACCCAAATGAGATGGACGATGATAAATGGACTGCACTTCATTATGCATGCCAAAACGGAAATGTAGAATTAGTTCAATTCTTTATTGATCGCGGTATGAACACTTCCTCTCGGTCCATCAAAGGTGAAACTCCACTTCACATTGCTGCGATGAACGGCCATCTGAATATTGTTAATCTGTTGATAGCAAATAATGCGGACCCAAATGAGATGGACGATAATAAATGGACTGCACTTCATTGTGCATGCCAAAACGGAAATGTAGAACTAGTTCAATTCTTTATTGATCGCGGTATGAACATTTCCTCTCGGACAATCATAGGTGCAACTCCACTTCACATTGCTGCAGGTTACGGCCATCTGAATATTGTTAATCTGTTGATAGCAAATAATGCGGACCCAAATGAGATGGACGATGATAAATGGACTGCACTTCATTATGCATGCCAAAACGAAAATGTAGAACTAGTTCAATTCTTTATTGATCGCGGTATGAACATTTCCTCTCGGTCAATCAAAGGTGCAACTCCACTTCACATTGCTGCAGGTGACGGCCATCTGAATATTGTTAATCTGTTGATAGCGAAAAATGCGGACCCAAATGAGATGGACGATAATAAATGGACTGCACTTCATTATGCATGCAGCAACGGAAATGTAGAACTAGTTCAATTCTTTATTGATCGCGGTATGAACATTTCCTCTCGGACAATCATAGGTGCAACTCCACTTCACATTGCTGCAGGTTACGGCCATCTGAATATTGTTAATCTGTTGATAGCAAATAATGCGGACCCAAATGAGATGGACGATGATAAATGGACTGCACTTCATTATGCATGCCAAAACGGAAATGTAGAACTAGTTCAATTCTTTATTAATCGCGGTATGAACATTTCCTCTCGGACAATCAAAGGTGCAACTCCACTTCACATTGCTGCAGGTTACGGCCATCTGAATATTGTTAATCTGTTGATAGCGAAAAATGCGGACCCAAATGAGATGGACGATAATAAATGGACTGCACTTCATTGTGCATGCCAAAACGGAAATGTAGAACTAGTTCAATTCTTTATTGATCGCGGTATGAACATTTCCTCTCGGACAATCAAAGGTGCAACTCCACTTCACTTTGCTGCAGGTTACGGCCATCTTAATATTGTTAATCTGTTGATAGCGAAAAATGCGGACCCAAATGAGATGGACGATAATAAATGGAAGTCACTTCATTGTGCATGCCAAAACGGAAATGTAGAACTAGTTCAATTCTTTATTGATAAAGGTGGGAACAGCTGCTCTCAGACAATGTTTGGTAGTGCTCCACTTCAAATTGCTAAGAAATACGGCCATCAAAGTGTTGTTGAACTGATTACTGCGAACACTTAGAAAATTAGCTGGACGATTAGAAATGAACTTCCCTCCATCATGCATACCGAAACGAAAATGTGGAAATAGTTCAATTCTTGATTCTCGCTCTCGGTCAATCCATGGTGTAACTCCACTTCACATTGCTGCAGAGAATGGCCATGCGAACGAGTGCTGTGAAACTCTTGATTAAGGGGTTTGATATGTTTAAATCGACCAAAAATCGACACGTGTTAGTTATCAGTATTCGTAGCTGATGTTCATTGACCGAATTTTAATCAGTAAAAATATTTTTGCCTTTTTTGTTAAATCCACTTTTCAAAAATCAGCCTTGATCATGCACACGCGACCAGTTTAAGGAGTCTTCACCCCAAAAATGAACCGATTCGATCAAAGCAGTGATGAGATATCGCGGGACCCGTTCATCCAAACCACTTACTTAAATTAGAATATCTCAGCAATTTTGCTACCAAATGTCTTTAAATATTTATTTTGATGACAGTTGAAAATGTATATTTTGATGCCCGGAAAATACGTTAAAAAAATAAATTTGTTTGCCGACTAACCTATATGTAGCGCTGGCGTTAGCGTTGATATAATATACTTCGTAGATTGAATACTAGCGACACTCACGACTCTTTTGAAACTCTCAGTCAGACTACTTTTAGGAATAATGCTGGGGAGTAAACATTGATTCCAATCTTAATGAGAATACCAGAATCATGAATTTCGCTATTCCCGGCCACGCCCATCTTTTCCATAGCTAAGGAGATGTTCTTGTAGTACTTATTTAACTAGGGGCCACCGACTTAGCGACACCCTTATAAGTGCTACGGAGTTGGAGGTTCGGGTAGGATCTTCGGTAACGATTCACCTCTCAAGTGGGCGATGCAACCAAAGTTTATTTTGTTTAAGCTCTCGATAGCCGATTATCGAAAGAAAATATTAATTTTGCTTAGTGATTTTGTATTTTAAGGGTCATGACGGAGAGCTTGTGATTACATCCAAGGTGTTCTGTTCAGTAAGCAAAAACAATGGACTACAAAATATGACTACGTTTTCGCTTGGTATGTAACGAACGACTGAAATAAGCGATAGTAAAAGTTTTCGAGTTTGATGGATAATCTCCATTATTGGATATACAGTCTACACGTCTGTCCTAAAACTCAAATATTACTTCTTCATGTACTTCAACCCCTTCTTTTTTTTTTAATGCGTTTATTTTTCCAGGCTCATTTGCCGTAGCTTTGCGGAGCCGATATTCATTGTTTAGGTTACAAAATTTCTTAAAACTAACGTTAGTAAAGCGGGGGCCGATTACTCGCGGCTATCTCGAGGTTAGGGGTAACAAATGGTAACAAATGGATGGCAGGGTAGGGATTGCGAACACAAGGTTTGGAGAGCAATGTGCTCTTGATCTCGAACTAAAAGACCAACTGATGAAAAAGACAAACATGGGGGTACACCGATGGGCAGCTAACAACTTGGGGGAACACAAGATGACACTAACTACTAAATCCTCAGATCTATCCGTTTTAAAAACACATAAATTAAATTGCAATAGTCGAGATCTCGGCTCGCCAAGATGTCTCTAACGGGCCGCATGGGTTGTTTTCCTCGGGCCCTGAGGGATGCGGATAACTCAGATCTAGCAACACAATGGACGGTGCATGACCAAAGCACGTGGTCGATATCGTGATAGCCACTACCACAAGCGCACAAATTGCTGCCTGCGAGCCCGATTCGGAAGAAATGCGAGTCGAACGAGTAGTGATTGGACATGAGCCTTGATATGACACGCATAAAGTCACGGCTCATGTCCAATCCTTTGGACCATGGCTTGTTCGACACCTGTGAGAGAATAGAATCTCAACATCTTCCTAGATCACTCTCATTCCATTTTTGTTGCCATTTGGTGAGGACGTGCTGACGGGTAATTGAGAAATATGGCTGCTAGTTCCGCAACGTATACGGAACAGGGTTTTTGCAGTTGATATGAGGCGCTATGAAATTCGTTGAATACTCCAAATCCAGTGGAAGCGTTTATGGTTGACCCATCTGTGAAAAAACTCTTATTGTTAAAAACATGTTGGTACTTGTTTGCAAAAATTAAGGGAACAACCATCGACCGATGGTGATCTGGTATTCCACGGATTTCTTGCAACATGGTCAGATCAAAATTTACAGAGGAACTATAAAAGTCTTGGAGGCAAACACGAGAGGAATTGAATGAAGAAGGGCCAATCTCCAGCGTCATGTACTCGTAATAGAGACTCATGAATCTTGTTTGAGGATTTCGGTCGAGCAGCTTCTCAAAAATTTCTATTACCAATGGGTTCATGACTTCACAACGGATAAGAAACCGAAAGGACAGTTCCGCGAAACGATCTGTCAGTGGGAGAACACCCGCGAGTACTGTTCAGTAAGAAAAAAAAATCCATCTAAATGGACTACAAAATATGACTACGTTTTCGCTTGGTATGTAACGAACGAATGAAATACGCGATAGTAAAAGTTTTCGGAGCTGATGGATAATCTGCATTATTGGATATACACGTCTGTCCTAAAACTCAAATATTACTTCTTCACGTACCCGACCCTTCAACCGAATTTCTTTACGCTTTACTTCATATTATGAAATAAAGCCGATTTAAACTATAACTCTATAATGGAAGGAGCTTGGGATTGAACCCATGAATTTTCTACTCATTGAGCAAAATCGGTCGCCATAAGGCCACCGAGCTCCTCCTTATACAAAACAATTACGAGCAATTTCCCGTTCAACTTGCTATCACTACAATAACAGATACATCTATCCTAAAACTCAAATATTACGTTTGTTTTTCCGTACTCGTTCCTCCAACCGAATTTCAATACGCTTTATCTCATATCAAGAATAAATCCGATTCGCACTAAGGCTCCATAATGTGAAGGAGTTTGAGATTGAACCCACCGAGCTCTTTATATCAGCGACGACAAGGCCAATCACAAATTCTCACAAAATCAAAATATCAAGAACATTGATAATAAATACATAAAGGACGTTCTTCAACTAGAACAACCGCACCAAATCCAACGATGATCGTTTTCCAATGCTGCGGATTCATACATTATGAATTCAAATTGCACTTGATTAAAAAATGTCACAAAACGACCCGAAACTCGTCCAACAAATACAAAATGTATACATTCTGCACATGGCAAACAGGCCCGAATCAATCTCCATGATATTCACCGAGAAACCGACAAGCATGACCCTCGTCCCGCCCACATCCTCCACCAGCGATTCCAACCACTAATAACTAGATATGATTTACACGGCATGATCGAATGTGTCTTTTATGAACCAATTTTCTGTCAAACGCGAACCAGCACCTGATTGGTCGGGCGAACGTATAGAAACGCAAGAATTTCTACAACAGGGAATCTGTTTTCTGGTATTTTGACATTCAACTGCGTCGCCCAAAATGAAATAGTTTTTGCACGGTCGCGAGAGAGGAAGAACACGTCAGAGACTTCCTCTTAGGTTCCTGTTAGGCGCTGCTCATCACAGGAACAGAAAAACAGATCAGCACGGTAGAGGTTATAGCGGGCAACAAAGAAAAACGCAACAGCACACTTATGGGGTGTTTACACTTATGCTAGTTCACTAGCGCTAATGAGTTCGCTGCTAGCAAAAACGCCCACCATCATGATAAAAAGTGTTGACAATATGATAATACGCTGGTGAGTGGGTGCTGATAATGTTCATTATGCAAACGAAGTCAAAAGAGGCTTTTCTGTTGATCAGTTCGTCTCGTGACCGGTTAATTGCTTAATTAAAAAAAATGACCGAAATACTATATGATTGTGCGTACGAAGTTGTGTGCTGCTTGTTAAAGGGCGTCCACGATGAAATTGCCACACTATGAAATTGCTCTAACTTTTTAACCGTTGGGTAGAATTTAATGAAAATTTGGGTGGATTTAGTTCATAGTGCATTATTTACATCCTGCAAGTTTTAAAGTCCTGTGATCAAAACTCGCGGAAATGGAGTCGAAAGAACAGCTCGTGCGTGATAAAATCTTGCGCATTCATCACGAGAACAAGGATCTCTCGCATCGTTCCATCGCTAAAACGTTGGGAATCGCGAATTCCACGGTGTCGCGAGTGATTAAGCGGTTCGAGGAACGGTTGACCACCGATCGGAAGCCCAGAAGTGAAGGAAAAAGTATTCCGTACAACACCAAAAATCACAACCGCGTAGTTGGGGCCTTCAACCGAAATCCGAACGCCTCCGTTAGGGATGTGACTAAGAAGCTGCACCTAAGCCGAAGTTTTGTCCAGAAGGCCAAAACTAAGGCTGGGCTTCGAACGTTCAAGGTACAAAAGGCCCCTAATCGCGACGAGAAGCAGAACAAGTCCGCCAAAACCCGTGCCAGAAAGTTGTACCTCAACATGCTGACGAAAGTTGAATGCTGCATCATGGACGACGAAACATATGTGAAGGCCGGCAGATCCCCGGCAACCTGTTTTTCACGGCCAAGGATAAGTTCAGCGTTCCGGAGCATGTCCGCACTCAGAAGATGTCCAAATTTGCGAAGAAATTCCTGGTTTGGCAAGCCATCTGCACGTGCGGGAAGCGGAGTGCACCTTTCGTGACCCAGGACACGATGAACGGACAGGTGTACATAAAAGAGTGCCTCCAGAAGCGGCTGCTTCCTCTCCTTCAAAGGCCCACAACGTCCCAACAATCTTCTGGCCGGATTTGGCCTCATGCCACTACTCCAAGGACGTGCTGAAGTGGTATGCGGACAATAAGGTCAATTTCGTGCCGAAAATGTTCAACCCTCCCAACACTCCGGAGCTCCGCCCCATCGAGAAGTACTGGGCGATTATGATGCAGCACCTTCTTAAACGACCTAAGGTAGTGAAGACAGTCGAGGAACTGAAGAAAGTATGGGTTTACATGCAAAAAACGGTTGATTCACAGGTTGTGCAGAATCTCATGGCCGGGGTTAAAGCCAAAGTGCGGGCATTTGCGTATGGACTGTAAATAAAATACGAGTAAAATGGTAAAATGAAGTTTAATAGTTATTTCTCAATCCCTGAAAATTTGATGGCAATCGGATGAAAACTCGAATTTTGCGAATCAATTTTGTGTGTGGCAATTTCATCGTGGACACCCTTTAGATGAAGAAATTTGCAATTCTACGAATACACAATCCAGAAAACGAAAGCAAACTGTTCGGTTAGTGTGGGTTCTGATAGACCTTGGATGTTTTATTTTGTAGTTGGGATTGGAAAAGCCCCACAAACATGGATGTTGCTCATAAAATCGGATCAGGTATGTCTTGCTCTTCTGACATTTTGTTCACTACTGTCGGGTACCAGCTTCTCATCACCAGCATGCAATTTCAGAAGCGCCTGCAATTGATGCGCGAGTGGAAATCAGCTGCTAGAAACTGTTTACATCATGATGGTGCCTCTCATGCTCATTAGCACCAGTGTCTGTTTTTTTTAATCGTTTACCATCACACGCAAGCAGTAGCGCTTCAACCCAGTGTGGATGAATTGCGTTCGTTTTGAATATCTTCGCTGTCACGTACGAGCAAAATGAACAAATGAGTTCATTATACATCAACGAATACGCTTTGATGATATTCACCACTTCTTGATTATATAACCCAAAATTTCATTATCAGAAGCGATCCTTAAAAGCAAAAGAATCAAAATCATTTTGGGCAAAATATTTATTTTGAGTATTGCCGACTAGAGATCCCAAAACCTCGATATTATCAATAATTCAGCATGATGCAATAATGTTCCATCAATCTGTGTATAAATAACCAACACAACACTTTCTACAGATCTATATGTGTGCAATATGAAAATAATCCTTTCTGCATTTGATCCTCAAAATCATCCTCATCAAGATGAAGACGAATATTAATATTGACAACAACACAGGCGAATTAAACATCCAGCCACGAATGAACAAAACAAAACATTTAATGTTGACTTCGATACGCAGAGGTTGCCTTGATCAAAAGAATGTGTTCAAATTCATGCAGATAGTTGGTCTATCTGTTAAGGTTGTCTTCATTTCTAGCTAAGTTGAGTGTTTAGTCAGCGCAGTGCACAATTGTATCAGCAAATCGATAAAGTATCACTTGCAAAAACATATTCAATCAGATCAAACTATACCACACGGGACCTAAAGCTAATAAAATGCGATCACCAGTCCATAACAACTCCAGTTTTTCAGCAGCAAAAAAAAAACACAGGAGAAGAATCAAAACACATCCGGTTCGCTCGCTGGTTCAATCAGCACTCTTTAACCGACTTACTTATATGCATCCCCTTAAGCACACTTCGGACCCATATGAGGTGGACGATAAGAAATGGACTGCCCTCCATCATGCAAGCCATAACGGAAATGTGGATACGGTGAAATTCTTGACTGCACAGTTAGAAATACACAATCTTACACGTGACGGAATCCATCTTTGACATAAAGGATGAGACGTACACAAACATGTCATGTTCGAAATTACGTTTCAATGAGCTGAATTTCGCGTCTATTATGACTCAATTTTATGTCAAAATTGACGCTCGTATATGTCAGTCTCAGAGCACCTAAATCTACATTAATATTTCTAAGTGTGTGATCAAGATGTGAATCACATAAATAATGGTTTAAATTGACTTTTCCTCACTTCCCCTTTAATGTTTTCAACTGCTTTCATGTTGTTAATACTGTTTTACTTTGTACGTATTTTTTTTTTACCTATGCGAGCATTGAATTTCTCCATTAGAAATAAACTGTAGAAATAGGAATAAACTGTACCCATGAACATCAATGGCAAGACTGGATTTCTTACATCCTCTGCATGTTTTCTTACAACAACTGTAATGGCGGTTCTTGCTATGGACGTTTGTAGCGTACAAACAAGTTTTTATAGAATAAATATTTTCGTAGAAAACCTTTGTTGGTTGATTTTATAGCAGCAGTGCCTTTGAAGAAATAAACATTGTCGAAAAATAAGCTAAGCTAAATAAAAATAAAAGTATTTAAAAATAAAAAATCTGATTAATTCTTTTACCGCTGACAAGTGCCTTTCTCATTTCATTTCATCTTCATTTTGTAGTATAGAAGGGGGTCAAGGGCCAGGTCTCTGGTGTGTTTAGGCACCATCCACGCTATACCAGTAGACAGGGGGTTGGCATCACAGCATCTTTACCAGCAGGTTAAATAAGTTCTGTGTGTAGTAGGCAAAGATGATTGAGGACGTGCTTAGTGAAGACGATTGGAAAATGCTGAAACGGGTTGGTTTCACCGCGTATAATGTGAATCGAAAAAGCCTCTGACGGTACTCGGTGAAGTGGACGCAGAAATCGAAATCGGCTATGCCAACTGCCATACAACCTTCTTCGTGATTCAAGATGGAAAATGCTCGCTGCTGTGTGGAAATTCTGCAGAAAAACTTGAGGTAGTAAAGTTTCTGCATGCGTTGTCTACTGAGGAGTTGCCTCACATCAAAGGTAAGAAGTCTACAATTTAATAATTAGTTACGGTAAATGCTTCATTTCGCGTGCACTAAATATATTATCTTAAACATTTAGATATGTGTGCATCTATAAAAATATACAAGTCTGTCCCTCCAGTAAGACAAGCTTATCGACGTATTCCCATACCTCTTGAAGAGATTACACTTCTCAAATTAAAAGAGTTGTAAAGTCAGGGTATCGTAGAAAGAGTTAACCAAGCATCAAAATGGGTGTCTCCCATGCTTGTGAAGTTCAGATGAAGTCAGAATAATCATAGATTTACGAGAAGCAAAGAAGGCAATCGTTCGCTACCCACAATGGAGCAAATTATTTGTTAACTGAAGGGAAGTATGGTCTTCACTAAACTGGATGTAAAACAAGCATTTCACCAGTTACTACCAGTCGAGAAGAATGCAGATATATCACGACATTCATCTCACCCCTTGGATTGATGCGATATAAGCGACTAGCATTCGGTTTATCAGCAGCTCCGGAGTTGTTTCAGAAATGCATGGAAACAATTCATGGTGATTTTCCTTGGCTAACTGTTTTTATTGATGATATTTTAATTTGATAGGAGCTAGGATAGGAGGTGTCGCTTAGTTTTGTTGAATCAAGTGTTTAAGGCTTCAAAAGATCCTGTTGACCAATGATTACTTCAAATAGTATTGCCAAACTAAAGCTAACCAAGACACCATTATGGAATGCTCTTCGGCAGGGGAACTATGCCATTAGCGCGAAGCATTTTTAAACCACTGATGCTGGCGCCAACTAGTATTGTGTTTACTATTTGGTCATCACTTGTTTCAATAGGATCAGATCCGTCGTTAGCACAAGATGGGTAAGTGTGTCAGTTTTTTTGATCTTAGTGTTCCTCTAATTGACCCTGTCGTGTTGAAGAGATAGGTTTGGTTCATTGTTTGATCTCATGCTTGCTGGATAAAATTATCAACATGGTTTGCCGCTATATCTAGTTCAGGTCGCTTTACATCAGTTTTAGACAATCCAAGATATTTGAATGTTCATTTCTAGTTACAAAAATAAATTTCAGAAAGGTCCTTTTTCGTTTGCGTTTATTGTCAAAACCGTCAACCCAATTACGCAAGGTCAACGGTAAACCTGGTGCGCAAAGGCAATGAATTAATCTACGAATAAATAACTTAGCTCATGCGCAAATAAACAGAAGGATAAAGGTCTACGGCCACACCTTTGAAACAAATAACTAAACCTAGATTAGAGCTTTTTGTAGAGAGGATCTAGGATAAGAGATGAGCCTGGTTGATTTTAAGCCAACCGAACTGTCAAAACCAGAGCTAATCGAGCAACGCAGCAAGTCGTTTGTTTTGAATACGCTTCTCTCTTATCCTAAAAACTCTCTCTACGTAACACCTTTGGCTGTTGCGCTATAATCTCGGCTATCATAGTAAAGAAAGTCGTACCTTCGTTAGTCACGATAATGTTTAAACGAGTGGTGCTCTGGTGTTGTTCTGGTGACTTGAGTTCTGGATCAGCTTCAACGAACTTTGCAATAACTTGTGTCGCGATATTCGAAGTGAATCGAATGGTTATCATTGGAGCCAAGCCAAATTCATGAAGCACAAATGAAATATGCACAACAACATTGGGGTAAAATTCATCGCTTGTTAGAGATAAACCATAACCTGCCAGTACAGAATACAAAGGCATGAGGTATTTCAAATGATTGTTACTTTACATCAGAAAAATGGTCTCAATAGAGTGTTAAAGTGTTATTGTGTAATGTAATTAGTTGGTTCCGGACCCTGGTGCAATTTTATTTGTAATGCAATGGGAAGAGCGTTTGAGAGTGCATCGTCAAAATCATAAAAAGAAAGCCCTATATCATTATGTTTTCATTAAACTTCATTTAACCAGCGTCATACTGTGCTTCTGTGCCAAAATGAATACTAATTTTTATTTCTCATTCAAAATAACTGGAATTCCACATTTAACATGATATATTTCGTTGATAAATTACTATAAAGGATTATTTTGTTTTAGAAGTATACCGGCCCAGCATTTCACGACATCCTGCTTGCGGCAAGGAATCGAACGACTGTTCTCCCTGGAAATCACAGATACATCAGGCAACAACTGACCATCATCAAGCCTGATTGAATACTTGCCACAGTGAGTGGGTTGGCCTCGTAGTCTTACGTCAATAATGCGTTCGTGATTCGGACATAGCCCTTAACTTTTTTGAATCAAAATGCATCCCTCTGATGTAAGCTCCCTGAACTATTACCAGTCATAATGCCGAACACAGCAATTGTATGTTCTCTATTTGTGCACGAATACCAAATACCCAACAACTGGGAATACGAGGAAATTTTTGAATACAAATTAGCAGACTACGAAAAAATCAAACATAAATTAAACGACGTCAATTGTCAAATAATTCTAAGAAATGATGGAAACGTCGAAACTGTAATATCGAAGAAATACCTTTGAAGAAAAAAAAAAAGACGCGTCAAAAGCACTAAAAAACCAGTCTGGTATAACAGACAAATAAAAAACTTGAAAAATCGAAAACAGAAAGCACATAAACATTACAAAAAACACAATAATAGTGAAAATTTGGCAATCTATTTGGATATATGCGATCAACTGGATTTAGCCACCAGTAATGCATTTGAAGAATTTAAATCAGAAACTGAACTTGAAATAAGGTCCTGTCCAAAGAACTTCTTCTATTACGTAGAAAACCAAATTAAAATCTGACAATTTTCCATCAATAATGCATCTTGACGAACGTGTCAAGGATAGCTCAGGAAAAAATGTAATCATGTTGCATTTTTTTTTTCAAGAAATCTATACGACATTTTCCGAAGAAGATCGCGATCGCGATTATTTTGCATTTTATCCAGCATTTTCAAGGGACATTGGTGCCAATCAACTTCAAGTGCAGGATAGTTTGCAGGCTTTGATGAGCCTCAAAAGGTATTTTTTTTTAGTCTAGCAAAGAAACTCACTGGTCCATTGTCTTGGCTTTTTAATACGTCACTTGAATGTGGAACCTTCCCAAAAATATGGAAAAGCTCATTTTGAGTACCTATTTTTAAATCTGGCCGGAAAGCTGACGCACATAATTATCGTGGAATAGCCATTATCTCTGTTTTTTTTAACTAGTTCGTTTATTTACTAGACTCAGTCATGTGTGACATTTTGCGGAGCCAAAATCAGTCATGTTTGAATTTACATTTTAAATAGCAGTAGTTCTAGGTTAGTATTGGGTACCAATTACTCGTGGCGGACTCGCGGTTAATGAGTAACAATTTCTATTGGAAGGAGCTAGGTAGGAAACTGCTTTCTGAAGCCTCCTTCAGATACTACTCTCGGACGGTTGACCAAATCCAAGGGGCAAGTAGCACAGGAACAGGAGGATAATAAGACTGACTGACTAACAAACAAAGGAATTCGTAGATCGCTTGCATGTAGGGAAGATAACGTGTTCCCAATATATCTCTTACTTCACGGAAGGGTTGTCTACCTCGGGCCACTAGGGTATCCAGTAGTCGTGCTCTGGAGGCGTCATTACCCGGGCAATAACAAACTGCGTGATCGATGTCATCATAACCGGTTCTGCACCTACATATATTGCTGTCAACGAGGTTTATTCTATAGAGCTGTGCGTCTAGCGAGTAGTGGTTAGACATAAGTCTTGACATCACTCGAATGAATCCCCGACTTACATCCAGACCTTTGAACCACGGAGTAGAGACACTTTATTCGCACTTTATTCCCGCTATTTTCCACCGATCAAGGTCGGGTTTTCACGTAGATTATAAGTTTTCACTAGCCACAAAGCGACGGATGGCTTTCGGGAGAGAAAACACCGCGAAAAACCACCAAATAACGTCAATATCCCGAGCGCGTAAACTATTGCTACTGCAGGCAAGTTGTGGTTTTTCATATATTTTTGAATTTTTGGCCCACCCTAATGAAGAATAATTCGACCACCCTAGTGAATAATTTTGTATTTGATCCTAAATGGTGGTTTAATTCGATATATAAGCAGGTTGGAGACAATTGTGAACAGTTTTAGAAGCCGACTCATCAATCTTCTATATTCCATATAGAACTCATGAAAAAAATTCTAAATCCCAGAAAGTCGATTTTTGAAAAAAAAAAAATTTCGAGATAACACTAAATTTTGACGTTTCATGCATTTTTAAGACATTTGGCATCTAAAAAAAATTTTTGATTTCCGAAATTTCATGTACCCCCCCCCCCTTGGGAGATTTTCGAGAGTGAAAAAAGTCAAACTTTGACACGTTTGCGCCACTGCGTGTTGCGTTGAAGTAAAGTTGACAGTTAGACAATAGATTTAGCTGTCACTTTGCAGCAACGCGTCCGATCCGGATCTAATGTGCGTGGGCCTTAAATCATGTCCGATTGAGCTCAAATTTTGCATACGGTCATTTTTCGAGGCAATAAACATTTTGTATTTCGAAATTAAAAATTACCACTTTCGCTAGCAATCTAGTGACGGGTCTGCTTTTGAGAGATGCACTTGGAACACGTTATTTCTGAGCTTCTAATGCACTTTTGTAGATTACTTCGGTAAAGAAACGATACTCTTCCAGTGGTGGTAGAGGATCGGTAGAATCAATACCAAGAGTTACCGCCGATACAAATTTTTGCCAATCCAGGTTTCTAGTGAGGTCAAAAGGAACTTGAATTTATTGATCTGTTTTTAGACGACCACTTTTGGTTGAAATAATAATTGGTAAGTGATCACTACCATGGCGATCATAGATAGCCTTCCACAGACAATCTAATGATAGTGAGTTAGAGCACAAAGATATGTCAAGACGGCTCTCTCGAGCAGGAGGGTTTGCTATACGTATTGCTTCACCAGTGTTCAAGATAGTCAAGTTGAAATCGTCACACAAATCATAGGAAATACCCGCTCTATTGCAATCGTCTGTTTCGCCCCAACCAGTACCGTGTGAGTTCATATCGCCCAGTATTAGAACTGGAGATGGAAAGATATTAACTGAACTCCAAAGATGACGGCGGTTTATGGAAGTCCTTGGAGGGACATATACAGAAGCTATGCAAAGATCTTTGTTCTTCACATTTATTTGGCAAGCGACAATTTCAATGCCTGAAATTATTGGGATTTAGATTTTATAGAAGGAGTAGCACTTTTTGATCCCCATCCATTATCTCTTGCATTCCAAAGCTTTTCGAGGCAATTACTAACCAAAAATAGAATTACTGACATGCAACCCGGCTTCTTTAAAGGACGTTCGACCTCGACAAACTTACTAGAATTTATAGACTATACATTAAATGCAATGGATAATGGAAACCACGTAGAAGCCCTCTTTACGGATTTTAGCAAGGCATTTGACCGAATTGAATTACCAATGCTACTCTTCAAATTGAAAAAAAAAAATGGAATTGAGCCAGGACTCCTGAAATGGCTTGAATCATATTTAACTAACCGCCAACAAATAATTAAGTTCAATGGAAAGAAATCGACCCCAATTCAAGTTACCTCAGCAGTCCCCCAAGGCTCTCATTTGGGACCTCTTCTTTTTATTCTGTATGTAAACGACATTTCCTTCATTCTCAAAAAAATAAAATTACTAATCTATGTCGACGACATGAAGCTGTTTTTGGAAATAAAAGATGATGAAGATATCTATAAATTCCAGAGTGAAATACACAAATTCTACACATGGTGTAAAAAAAGCCTATCAGAACTGAATGTAAAAAAAAAATGCAACTTAATATCATTTAGCAGAAAAAGAATAACATCAAACATTTCAATTGTATTAGGAAATCAGAATGTAAAAACAGTTAGGGATTTAGGGACCATCTTAGACTCCAAACTGACTTTCATATACCATTACAATACAATTATTCACAGGGCAAATGACATGCTGGGATTTATCGAGCGCTTTTGCTATGACTTTCAGGACCCATACACAATTAAAACACTATATATTGCCTATTGTAAAGTCTCCATTTTCAATCACGCACGAAGAAGGATTAGAATCAGTACAAAAGAAATTTCTATTATATGCCCTTCGTAAATTAGGTTGGACATCATTTCCTCTTCCATCATATGAAGCACGCTGCATGCTTATGAACGTACAAACATTGTTCGCGATTAGAGCGAACGTAGTGTAGTAGTAGTTTTTGTTTTATGTAAATAACCCTACCCGATTACCCAATCCTTTAAACTACCTCTACCGAGGCGACCGCGGGTAATCGGTTCCCAACATTAACATAATGTGTAATTTGTGTCAAGACCCTACAAACAAGCTTTGATCATTTCCTTACGCTGCCGCTGGCTTGACACGAGCATGCAAGCAGCAGCACCGACCGAGTGACGACCGACCGACTGCAAACCAACGAGCGCGCAGCGAGCGCTGATTGGTTTGTGAATGAAAGGGGAAAGGTAAGGAAAATGAAAACAGCCAAACATATTTAAGGCAACGTATTTAGCGCGTCGCGATCAACTTTCCACCATACCTTGTGAAAATCACCCGTAACTATCTCCAGCAAAGGTCGTTCAGGGTGTCGTTGAATAGTTCCCTTTCGGGACAATTTCCGATCCCAGCAGGTGTTCCGCAAGGGAGTCTGCTGGGACCACTGCTTTACAGCATCTACACGTCGGACATCCCTCCTCTAGGAGACGGTTGCGTGTTCTTTCTGTTCGCAGATGACACCGCGATAGCCGTCAAGGGTAGGATGCCTCGTGAAATTACGAACAAGCTCCAACGATGCCTTGACACCTTTACTGATTATGCCACCACGTGGAAAATCAAAATCAACGCCTCGAAAACCCAAGCGATCATGTTCCTTCACAGACAATCATTAAAACTTAAACCGTCTCCCTCCTGTACCGTAATAATGGATGGTACAAGGGTCGAGTGGTCCACTGATGTTACTTATCTCGGGATGTTGTTCGATGAGAAGCTCCTGTTCCGCTCGCACATAGAGAAAACCCTAGTTAAGTGCTCCGCCTTGGTTAGGTGTTTGTATCCGCTCATTTGCCGCAGATCCCGCCTCTCAAGGCAAAACAAACTGGCTGTTTACAAACAGATCATAGCCCCCGCGATCTTCTATGCCGCTCCGGTGTGGGAATCGTGCGCTCAGACCCACAGGAACAAAATCCAGGTTGCACAGAATAGAGTGTTGAGGATGATCCTAGATCGTCCATTCGACACAAGAATAGCAGACCTCCATCAAGAGGCAGAAATTCCCAAAGTAGATTCCAAAATTGATGATATGACAACTAAATTTATTCAAAAATGCAATCTTTCTGAACATGCTTTAATAAGCAATTTGTACATAGTAGGTTAAGTGTATATAGTAGAGTAGGTTAGTTTTAAGCTGTCAATAGTAGTATTAAGTAGTTTCTCTTCAAATTCTAAAAACAAAACAAACCAATCCCACCAAGGTGGTCGACCGTGTACTAAGTCTAGGACTAATTCTGTAAAACAAATTTTGAATTTTGCCCATACCTAAAGATGAAGAAAGCAATTAAATCACTTAGTAAAAATTTATATGGTAATCGTCCAAGTTAAACTAAAATAAAGATCATTTAAACTAAACTAAACGCGTCGCGATCACACTCTTTGCTCGACTGTTGAGCTGTTCAGTTCGTTTTCTTTTTCGCTCGAGTTCTCGCTTCGATTCGGTTTGTGCTGTCGCGTTGCGCCGTGGAAGCGTCGCCACCTTCGCGCGTTCTGGCAAGTTTACTGCAACTTGCCAACACGAAACAAATGGTGCGTAAACGTACCAATGATTCAGCAGCGGGCCCTTCAAAGAAGGTGGTAATCCAGCACAGCGCGTCGCAGGATGACGCCGGAAAACGGGTACTGCAAGCCAACCAGTTTGCGGTGCTCCCCGAAGAAAATGGCGATGGTGACGTCGTTCCCATCGCTGCAAGAGAGCGGATTCCCCCGCTTTTCACGCCGGAGAAGGATGTTGCCAAGCTGCGTGCTGAACTGGCAAAACACAAGCTGCTGCCTCGCTTCAAGCTTTGCAGCATCGGCACCAAAATCATGTGCTCCAGCCTGGAGGAGTACAATCAAACAGGATGTTTCCTAAAGGAAAACAACGTTGACTTCTTCACGCACGATCTGCCATCGAGCAAGCCACTGAAGCTGGTATTGCGTGGATTACCGTCGTTCGAGGCGGCTGTGGTTAAATCCGAGCTGGAGCGGCTTGGGCTCAAACCTGAGGCGGTGTTCCCAATAAACCGGCGTTCCAACCACAACACCAGCTTCCGTGACCAGTTGTTCCTGGTGCACTTCACGAAGGGATCCACCAGTCTAGCGGCTCTGAGATCCAAAATCCGGGACCTGTTTCAGGTCATCATCAGTTGGGAGCATTACAAATCCCAACATCGTGATGTTACGCAGTGTATGAACTGCCTCTCCTACGGCCATGGCACCAAAAACTGCCATATGAAGACTATCTGCGGCAAGTGTGCTGGAACTCACTCGACTGCGTCCTGTGAGCAAGATGATGACATCGAGCCAACGTGTGTCAACTGCGGTGGTAACCACCAAGCCTCCAATCGCGGATGTCCCAAGCGAGTGGAGTTCATCAATGTCCGGCGGAAGGCTACGATCAATAATCAGCCCGGTCGCCTCCGTAATCATCGTTCGCCTCCTGCACGCACGGAAGTCCAGTACCCAGCTCTCCAGCCCCGTCGACATGTTCCGAACTTAGAACCACTTCCGCTCAACAACCAACAAGTCAAGCATGTGAGTATTCCTAACAATCGAACAGTCCAGCATCGTCTCGCTGCTGCTGCTGCCCAGCCAATGCCAGGTCCCTCCACCGCCCCTGGTTTATCATACGCTGGTGTTGTCTCAGGTGAGCCTGTCGACGATTCTCCGTTCACCTCGGAGGAACTTGTGACGCTCGTGGCCGAGGTCATCATCATCTTGCGCACCTGCAAGACTCGATCTGAACAGCTTCATGCTGCCCTGTCCCTTGTCACTAAGTATGGACCGTGAAGCCATCAAGATCGTAAATTGGAACGCTTGCTCCTTGAAGAGCAAAAACATCGAGTTTGTTGAGTTTCTCAATGAACGAAACATCGACATTGCCATCATAACTGAAACCCACCTGAAGCCTGAAACAAACGTCTACCTTCCCGATTTCCGGCTCTTGAGGCTAGATCGAACCAACTCTGGAGGAGGAGTGGCTATTGCAATAAGGAGAAACATCTGCTGTCGACTGATGCCCAGCTTTCAGCTGAAGATCATCGAAGCCGTAGGGGTGGAAGTTTCTACTCCTATCGGCCCCATCACCATCGTCGCGGCTTACTGCCCCAAACAAGTCAACATCAGGGACGGATCGGCAGCAGATCTGCGACGAGATATTATCAAGCTAACACGACGACGGGAAAACTTTATCATCGCTGGCGACCTGAACGCCAAACATCAAGCTTGGGGCAACAATCGGCGCAATCAAAACGGCACCATCCTGAACAACGACCTGCAGGAAGCGCAGTACAACATCTTGAGTCCGGAAACTCCCACCCGGTTGAGTCGGTCCGGTGTTCACGCTACCATCGATATCTTCATCAGCAACATGGGCAACAACATCGCTCAACCTATCACCTATCAGGAACTCAGCTCGGACCACTACCCGGTGGTGACTGAGGTGGGATCCTCCGTAAATCGATTTGAAGCTTTCCGGCGCAACTATCATCGTGTTGACTGGGGTCAGTTCCAACATTGCGTCGACACCGCTGTAGACTACGATGTCCAACCGGAATCGTCCGAAGATGTTGACCGGTGTCTGCGCTCCATCGATCAAGCAATTTCCCGGGCCAGGGAGCTACATGTGCCAGTATCCAGACAGGTGAGTAACACTCTGAACCTTGACAGGCCTACTAAAGACCTCATTAGACTCCGCAACACGATTCGTAGGCAGTACCAGCGTACTGGGCTGCCTAACCTGAAGACCAATTGCAACCGTTTGAACAAAATCATCCAAGCCAGGATGGTGGATCTCAGAAATATCGATTTTGCAAACAAGATTCGCTCTCTCCCAGATTGTGCTAAGCCATTCTGGAAAATGGCAAAGATTTTGAAAAATAAGCCGAGGCCCATTCCTCCCCTTTCCTCTACTAACCAAAATTCGGACCCATCTTTACTAATAACCCCATTTGAAAAGGCCAATGCTCTTGGACAACACTTTGTAAATTCACATAACCTTGGCCACGCCATGGTGAGTCCCCACGAGCCTGCATTATCACAGGCAATGGCTAGTGTCGCTGCCACCCCGGTAGTTGTCCCTGACGAAAGTAGAATATCAGCTGATGAGGTGATAGCAGCGATTAAATCAACAAAGAACATGAAGGCCGCTGGTGTCGATGGAGTGGTCAACCTCGAGCTGAAAAACTTGAGTGTTGACTTCTTCAAGCACCTTGCAGTGGTCTTCAACAAGTGTTTAATGCTTGGCTACTTCCCTGCATGCTGGAAGTTAGCCAAAGTTATTCCAATTCACAAACCTGGCAAAGACCCTACCAGTGCCAAAAGCTATCGCCCCATCAGCCTCTTGTCCTCCATCTCGAAGCTATTCGAAAAATTGATACTCAGCCGTCTGCTGGTGTTTTCAAATGATAATAACATCTTTCTCAAAGAGCAATTCGGGTTTAGGAAAGGCCACTCTAGCATCCACCAACTCGCACGGGATACTAACATCATCAAGCGGAACAAGTCCGTTTCCAATACATCTGCCATGGCATTGTTGGACGTCGAGAAGGCGTTCGACAATGTCTGGCATGATGGTCTAGTGTACAAGCTGCATCGATACAACTTTCCGAACTACCTCGTGAAGATCATCAAAAACTACTTGTCGGGCAGATCATTCCAGGTCTACTTGAACAATGTCTCCTCTGATACGTTCAACGTTGATGCAGGGGTCCCTCAAGGTAGCCTGCTTGGGCCTATCCCTATTCAACATTTTCACGTCAGACGTTCCTCCCCTGCCGGGTGGTGGTATCCTGTCAATGTTCGCAGATGACACCTCCATCATCTATAAGGGTCGAGTGATCCGTGCTCTGGCGAGTAAACTAGAATCAGGCCTGGATGTTTTGTCCGACTATTTTAAGAGCTGGAAGATTTATATCAATGCAGCTAAAACACAAACCATTCTGTTTCCACATTCGTATTCACCTCGGCTTGTTCCGCCTGCTAACGTCAAGATCCATCTTGATAGCACTCCCATTGAATGGTCGAGTGAAGTAGTCTACCTTGGTCTCACCCTCGATAGCAAATTGCTATTCCGATCCCATGTGGACAAGACATCCACCAAGTGTAACATCTTGATCAGGTCGCTCTACCCTCTGATAAACAGGAAGTCCACCCTGTCCCTCAAAAACAAGCTTGCTGTCCACAAGCAAATCATTCTGCCGGCTATTGAGTATGGTATGCCAATCTGGGAGAGTTGTGCTAAGTGCCACCACTTAAAGCTTCAGAGGATCCAAAACAAGATCCTCAGAATGATCCTTAACAGTCCACCGCGAACTCGTAATTCTGAGATTCACCACCTGGCCGGTCTTCAAACACTCGAGGAGTGAAAGACTTCCACGCTGGAAAGGTTCAGAGTCGCCTGTCTGCGATCAAACCACCAGATCATTCGTGATTTGGCAACCTAGTTTAAGTAGTTAGGTGCTCAAGTAGGTAGGTTATCAAATTTTTAAATTCAGATCAAAACAATCCCACAAAGGGTATCCTGTAAATTAGCGCTAAACGCAATCATCACATTAGAATAACCAATTAACTAGAACAAAGATGAAGAGCCAAAGGCTAACCAATTGAAATGTTAAATCAAATGTTGAAACATAAAACCCAGAAAATAAACGTAAATTTTACTACTTACTACGCGTCGCGATGATTGATCGCACCTGCAAGCAGTACAGTTCGGTCTTTGCTCGCTCTGTCGAGTTGTTCTAAAGTTTCTAGTTTGTTCCAAACATTCGCAGTTTAATCGCGTCGTCAGTAGTGTCGGTCGCTTCGTGTGATGGGAAGACAGCGCTCCCGGAGCAGGCTCCGAGAGAAAACGGAGAAGAAGAACAGCGGTGAGGGTAGCTTGAGTGTACCTATTTCGAATAGGTACGCTACTCTTCCCACCGATGTAGGGAATCCCACCTCAGCCACGGTGAAGCGGTCTAAGAAGAGGAAGAAAAATCAAGGCCAGTCCGATGGTGCGAGTGGACGGGACGATGCCACCGCGACGAACGTCAGCGTCATTGGTGATTTCGGCGACGCCGTCGACAACGAAACTGCTGCCAGCCCGAGTGCAGCAAAAATGAAGCTTCCTCCACTGGTGGTGAAGCAAGTCCCACTCAACACGCTGATTGGCGATCTTTCATCGCTGGGCGTTGCAGCTGAGTTTAAGCTCGGCAGGATCGGCACCAAGGTGATGCTCCGAACCAAAGCGGAGTACGAAGTGGCCGTGAAATATCTGAAGGATACCAAGGCGGAATTCTTCACGCACGACATCCCCGGTGAGAAGCCCTTCAAGGTAGTCATCAGGGGTCTACCAAACTTCGACCCCAAGATGGTCGAAGCCGAAATCAACCGGTACAAGCTAGCCCCAATCGCTGTCTTCCGAATGACAAGGAGAGATGAAAACGTGAAGACGTACCCGGATTGTCTTTTCCTGGTGCTCTTCGTGCTCCCCAGCAAAGGCAAGCGAATTCGCGGGTGCAACCCGCCCCCCCTCAAGAAGCTTCCGGTGATTCTGCTGGTCAAAGCTCTCCATCCCCCCCTGGATTCTGGAGACAACCAACAGCGCAAAACAACAACCCCGATCTGTTCTCAGCGGATGAACTGATGGAAATTTTCGTCAACATGTCCGGTGCTCTTCGTAAGTGCCGCAATAAGCCCGAACAGATCCAAGTGCTCGGTAAGTTCATCATCCAGTATGGCGTCTAAACCGCTAACTATCGTCACCTGGAATGCTTGCTCTGTAAGAGAAAAAGAGATTGAGCTTGCCGACTTCCTCCGCAAGCACAGCATCGACGTGGGCCTTCTAACCGAGACCCATCTAAAGTCCGGCGACAGCTTCTGGTTGCCTGACCACAACACTATCCGGCTATCCGCAACACCACCCCCCCTGGAGCTGGTGCGATCGTCGTCAAGAAAGGAATAAAATACCACACTCTGTCCCATATCCGCACCTCTATCATCGAGGCCCTTGGTGTGGAGGTGGAGTCGTCGACTGGATACGTCCAGTTCATCGCCGTCTACTGCCCTCGACAGTGTGCCGCCAGCAGTGGACTAGCGGCTAAATTCAAGAAGGACCTGTCCACCATCACCCGTACCGGTTCCCGCTTCGTAGTTGGAGGAGATCTGAATGCTCGCCATGAGGCCTGGCGGAACTACCAGCAGAACCAGAACGGTCGTCTCCTGTTCGACCACTCACAGCATGGGCTGTATTCCGTTTGGTTTTCGGATGAACCAACATTCATCTCACCGGCGGGCAACCCATCGACGCTAGACCTGTTCCTGACAAATATCGGCTTGTTCAAGCCGGTAGCCTTGAACGAACTCAGCTCCGACCACCAACCGGTGGTGGCTGAACTGGACTGCAACGTGGCTCCTGCTTCAAGCCTGCGCAAGGACTACCATCGCGTTAACTGGGCCCAGTTTGGACGCGTGGTAGACAGGCACATCATCGACAACCCGCCGCTTGACACCGTGGAAGACATCGACCGAGCGTTGGAGGGACTCCAACAGGCCATATCCGTGGCTGATGAGAGACATACGTTCGACAAGTTCCTGTGAGGGGTAAGTTTGTTGCTATTGATTCCCACACCCAATTTTTGATTCGGTTGAGAAATGTGCGTAGACGTCAGTTTCAGAGGACTAGGCAAAAAACGTGAAATGGCCGATCTGAACAGGCAGATTGCTTCCAGAATGGACTCCCTCCGAAATGAAAGTTTCGGGCGTGTTGTCCAGAATCTGGACGACCACTCCAGACCATCCTGGAAGGTAGCCAAGGTCCTGAAAACTCATTCCAAACCCATTCCACCTCTCAGAGTCGAAAATGATGACGATCGGCTTTTAATCACCGCACAGGAGAAAGCAAATGCTTCATCGAATTTGCTTGGCTCGACTATCCAAAGTCCGCTCGATGATCAGGTTGCGCAATACGTCCAAAACCTAGATGCCTCCCGTTGTTTTGTGCCTCCGGTGGATATGATTACAGTACAACAAATTTGCTCAGCGCTGAAATGCACCAAGAACATGAAGGCTCCCGGGTTTGACGGTATATTTAACTTGATCTTGAAGAGACTCAGCATGAAAGTGCAGTCTCTTCTAACCGCTATCTTCAACAGAGGTTTGGAACTGCACTACTTTCCAAGCAAAAATCATACCAATCCGCAAATCCGGTAAGGATCCAACATTGTCTTCAAGCTACAGACCAATCAGCCTCCTTTCAGCGCTGAGCAAATTGTTCGAGAAACTCATTCTCAATCGTTTGCTCAAGTTTGTCGAGGAAAACAACATTCTCCTTCCGGAACAGTTTGGATTCAGGAAAGGGGCACTCCACCAATCACCAGCTAGTACGGGTGATGAATAACATCCGAAGTAACAAAGCTGTATCCAAGTCCACAGCCATGGCCTTGTTAGACGTTGAAAAGGCGTTTGACAATGTTTGGCATGACGGACTTGTGTACAAGCTTTGTAACTTCAACTTCCCATTACATCTGGTTAAAATAACCCGTAACTACCTCCAGCAAAGGTCGTTTAAGGTATCGTTGAATGGTTGTCTTTCTGACACGTTTTCCATCCCAGCAGGAGTCCCGCAAGGCAGTCTGCTGGGCCCCTTGCTTTACAGCATTTACACTTCCGACATTCCTCCCCTCGGTGACGGTTGCGTGTTTTTCCTGTTCGCAGATGATACCGCAATAGCCGTCAAAGGAAGGATGCCTCGCGAAATAACGAACAAACTTCAACGATGCCTTAACGCCTTTGCTGATTATGCCACCACGTGGAAAATCAAAATCAATGCTTCCAAAACACAAACAATCATGTTCCTCCATCGACAATCACCCAAACTAAAACCGGCTCCCTCTTGTACTGTAATCATGGATGGCACAAGGGTTGAGTGGTCCACCGAAGTAACCTATCTCGGGATGTTGTTTGACGAAAAGCTCCTATTCCGCTCGCATGTGGAGAAAACCGTAGTCAAGTGTTCCGCCTTGGTTAGGTGTCTGTATCCGCTGATTTGCCGCAGATCCCGCCTCTCAAGGGTGAACAAACTGGCCGTCTACAAACAAATCATAGCACCTGCGATCCTCTACGCAGCTCCGGTGTGGGAATCATGTGCAAAGACTCACAGGAACAAAATTCAGGTAGCTCAGAATAGAGTGCTGAGGATGGTTCTTGATCGTCCTTTCGACACTAGAATAACAAATTTACATGAAGAGGCAGGCATTGCCAAAATAGATTCCAAAATTAATGAAATTAAGACTAAATTTGCACAAAAATGTAATTTATCAGAACATGCTTTGATAAGCAATTTGTATATAGTAGGTTAGGTGTATATAGTAGTTGTAGGTTAGTTGTAGTTGTAAATAGTAGTTATAAGTAGACTCCTTTTTCCAATTCAAATCATACCAATCCCACCAAGGTGGTCATACTTTAGAATAGGCCTGAAAGGACTAGAAACTGTAAATAATAATTAAAATCTCACTGTACTAAAGTTGAAAAGACGCATCTGTGTCACTTGAAAAATTCATGCATGTAAACCACACAAACACAAGAAATAAAGATCATTTAACTGTTAAAAAAAACTGATCGCACCTGCTCTGGAGGTGGAGGAGTAGCCATCGCTGCAAGACGGAACATCAGTTGCCGGCTGCTACCAAACTTCCAGCTGAAAACAATTGAAGCCATCGGAGTCGAGGTGAGCACATCACTTGGCCCAATCACCATCATCGTGGCCTACTGCCCCAAGCAAACCAACATCAGGGACGGGTCGTCAGTGGCCCTCTGCAAAGACATCATCAAACTCACCCGGAGGAGCGGGAACTTTATCATCGCTGGCGGTTTGAACGCAAAACATCAAGCTTGGGGCAACGGTCGGAGCAATAGAAACGGCATCATCCTCAATGAAGACCTGCAAGAGGGCCACTATACCATCTTGGCCCCGGACTCTCCCTCCCGGTTGAGTCGGTCTGGGGTCCACGCGACCATCGACATCTTCGTAAGCAACATGGGACACAACGTCTCGCAACCTGTGACATTCCAGGAGCTGAGCTCGGACCACTACCTGGTGGTGGCCGAAGTTGGATCCTCGGTAAACCGATTCGAAGCTTTCCGGCGCAACTACCATCGAGTCAACTGGGCGCAATATCAACACTGCGTCGACACAACCATCGACTACGATGTCCAACCGGGGACGTCGGAAGATGTTGACCGGTGTCTACATACCATCAAGGAGGCGATTTCCCGGGCCAGGGAACAACACGTGCCAGTATCCAGACAGGTGAGTAACACTCTGAACCTTGACAGCCCTACCAAAGATCTCATTAGACTCCGTAACACCATTCGTAGGCAGTACCAGCGTACTGGCCTGCCTAACTTGAAGACCAATTGTAATCGATTAACAAAGATCATTCAGGCCAGGATGGTGGATCTCAGAAATAACGATTTTGCTAGTAAGATCCGCTCTCTCCCATATTGTGCTAAGCCCTTCTGGAAACTTACAAAAATTCTTAAAAACAAACCTAGGCCCATTCCCCCACTGACCCCACTGGATCGTCCCGGCGACCCAGTGGTTCATCTGATAACTCCTGAAGAGAAGGCTGCCACGATAGGTCAACACTTCGTCAGCTCCCATAATTTCGGACAAAACATCGTCAGCCCTCATGAATTGAGGTTGCTGAAAATGCAACCAATCTTCTTCAGATTCCTAACATTTTTCCAGAGGAATCCGAGATTACGACTGACGAACTGTTGGCCTATATCAAATCATCTAAAAACATGAAGGCCCCAGGTTTCGACAACATCCTGAATCTGGAACTCAAACACTTGAGTTCCAGATTCTACAACCATCTGGCACTAATTTTTAATCTGTGCCTCAGACTTGGCTACTTCCCCTCGTGTTTGAAGTCAGCTAAAGTCATATCTATCCGGAAACCTAGGAAGGATCCGTCCTCTCCTTCAAGTTATCGACCAATCAGCCTTCTCTCAGAGGTTTAAAAACTGTTCGAAAGAGCAGTCTACCACCGGCTCCTAACATCTGCCGAAGAAAACAACATCTTACTCGAGGAACAGTTTGGTTTTCGGAAAGGTCGTTCGACCGTCCACCAGCTGACTCGAGTAACAAACATTCTCAGACGGAACAAGTCTGTTTCGAAAACATCTGCCATGGCGTTGTTGGACGTTGAAAAAGCATTCGACAATGTCTGGCATGATGACCTGGTGTTCAAATTGCAGCAGTACGGTCTTCCAATCTTCCTAGTGAAGATCATAAACAACTATCTATCAGACAGGACGTTCCGAGTCTCTTTGAATGGCATCACATCGGATGCTTTCAACATCGGTGCCGGGGTTCCACAAGGAAGCATTCTTGGCCCCATCCTATTCAACCTGTTCACCTCCGATATGCCGGCTCTCCCTGATGGTGGATCGTTGTCTCTGTTCGCAGATGACACATCCATCGTCTACAAGGGTAGGGTCATCGGAGCTCTGACTACCAAACTTCAGAGAAGCCTGGACGTCCTGTCTGAATATTTCAACATCTGGAAGATCCGTATCAACGCGGCAAAGACCCAAAGACCATTATCTTTCCACACTCTAAATCTCCTAGACTTGTTCCGTCGGAGAATAACAAGATCTGCCTGAACGGCACAGTGGTGGAATGGTCCAAAGAGGTCGTGTACCTCGGGCTAATACTAGACAGCAAGCTTCTTTTCAGGGAGCACGTTGACAAAACAAAAACCAAGTGCAACATCTTGATAAGATCGTTGTATCCACTTATCAACAGGAAGTCAACCCTGTCCCTGAAAAATAAGCTTGTTGTCTACAAACAAATCATCAGAATATTAAATTAGAAGATCAAATTAAACAAAGATGAAGACCCAAGTAGGCTAATCAATTAAAATGATAAATCAAAGTACTACCATAATCAACAGAAATAAACATAACTTTACTACTTTTACGGGTCGCGATGATACAGTCCACAAACTTTGTAAAAAGAACACCGAATTATAGCGCCGTTGAAAATATAAATTGTCGTTTTTCCTCCTTTGACAAGCCGAAGCCAAAACAGTCTTTTTCAGGGCTATGAGCTAGGTGGAATTTTCAGTCGAGCTTTTCTGTGTGTTCCTTTTGGCATTCCCACAGGGCGAATTGGCCAAATCCGCTGGAATCCTCCGAGCCGAGGATTGCCACACCATCTCCAGTGTCCGTGATCGGACATTTTTGGTCCTGCCGAACCGGATCCGTGTGATCCCATCCGTTTCTGTTGCAACCGCAACAGCGCGCGTGTCGACAATCTAACAAAACGTACGTGAGCGTCTAACGTCGTGCGCAAGTGGTGGAACGTGTTCGTTCCTGCCTACCGTTGTGCATGTGATCGCTGTGCTTGATGCCAATTCAACATACACCTGTGAAGAACGAAAAGGAGAAGATGGCTGAAGTGAAGATTGCTGTTCACCTGCGTGGGCAAGCAAAGGCCAAAGTGACGAGGATCCCGAAGGCCGTCGAAGAAGCGTCTGGAGCTGGAGCAAGACAATTAAGTTTGGTACAGCTCAAAGTCTTCCCATGCAATTTGGAAACGCATTACCAGCGGTATTGTGATTACCATTGGCAAATCGTAGCTTTGACTCCCACCGAAAAACTAGTGGACCAGGATGAAACGTACATCACATTTGAAGACCAATACAACGAGGCTTGCATGTTGGTCGAAGCGAGATCCCAGCGAGAAGGAATTCCTCGCATCATCGTACAGCAGCAACCACTCAAGGCTCCCATTCTCACCTTCGATGGGAAACCCGAGAACTGGCCACGTTTCAAGGCCATGTTTCTCGACGTCATGAGAAAATCCACCGATTCCGACGCCATCAAACTTTACCGCCTTGATAAAGCGTAGATTGGTAATGCCGCTGGAATCATCGACGTCTGCACCATGGGAGCTGCTGGAAGAACGTTTTGAAAACAAGCGGCTTATCGTGGACACACACATCCAGGGGCTGCTTAGCCTGAAGAAAATGAACCGAACAAGTGCCAAAGAATTAGTCGACGAAGTATCCCGACACATCGATGGACTGAAGCTCATGGATGAAGTGATGAACGGTATGTCGGAGCGTTTCGTTGTCAACCTCGTGGTAACAGCTCTGGATGTCAAAACCCGGATGGAATGGGAATCAATCGTTTCCCACAAGCAAATTCCCGCCTACAAGGACACGACGGAGTTCCTGAAGAAGCACTGGCCAATCCTGGAGCGGTGCGAGGATGCGATCGTGAAGCCGCCTGTTATGAAGCCATCTGTACCAAGCAAGAATCAAGTGAAGACCATTTCTACCAAAGCTTTTGCTGTCACCGGAAAGGAGTCCTGTAACATGTGTGGAACCGGAGCCCACCCGAGAGTGCGAGATCTTCCGAGCGATGACCTTCGTGCAACGTCAAGCCAAGGTAAGAGAGATCAAAGCTTGTTTTAATTGTTTGAAAGTGGGTCATTTAAGTAGTTCGTGTACATCGTCATATACGTGTTCTAAATGCAAGGCTAGATACCATACCCTTTTGCAAAGTGATAAACCAGTTTTCCAGTCTACCTCGAAATCCCATGTCTTGAACGCTGAATCCCATTCTGTTTCTGAGGTTTTACAGTCAACTTCGAAGTCTCAATGTTTCGCAGTCCGTCTTGAAATCGAATGTTTCAAATGTGCAATACCAATCTGTTCCCAAGGAATCCCAGTCCAATAGTGCAGTCTCGTGTTCACTAAAGCAACCCCTACGTCTGAGTAATAGTTTGTTGATGACCGCTAGGGTTCAGATTAAGGATTCGGATGGGAATCTGAAATACTGTCGAGCATTTTTTGATTGTGGCTCCCAGGCTTACCTTACTTCTCGTAGTCTGGTTAAGTCTTTAAATCTACCCCGTTTCTCCACTAACGTTGAGGTAGATGGTCAGCGTTCAACGCTATCTGAGATGGTATTAGATATTGAGAGTTGAGATACGTTCTTGTAATTCTTACTATGCTGGGCAACTTAAGTGTCTTGCTACTGACAAAGGTACTGGCCCTATGCCATCTCTTCCTTTTGATATAAGGAAGTGGAACATCCCTCCCAATCTTCCACTTGCAGATCCGGAATTTCATAATCCTGGTGAAATTGACTTGCTGATTGGAATTCAGTTGTTTTTCAAATTATTGCTGCCAGGTCAATTAAAGATTGCTGAAGAACTACCAATCCTCCAAGAAACTCGGCTTGGATGGGTTGTTGCTGGTTCTATCGATGAGTCTCATGCTGCACAGCATTGTTACTCTGTAGGTCTGCAAAGTCTTGCTGATTCTATGGAAAGTTTTTGGTCGATTGAATCCGTGGATTCATGTAACCCTCTCACCAATGAAGAACAGTTGTGCGAAGAAATTTTCTGCTCCACAACCCATCGCGACCAGGATGGTCGATACATTGTCCTATTGCCCCTGAAAGATTCTGTTCATCAGGTGGAAGACAATCGTTCGATTGCTCTTCGTCGATTCTTCATGCTGGAACAACGGTTCCAGAAAAACCCTGAGTTGAAAAAACAATATGTAGAGTTCATCAATGAATACAAATCCCTCGGTCGTTGATGAGTCTCAAGATCCTTCAAATCTTTCAAAATATTATGTCCCTCACCACGCGGTGTTGAAGCCTACGAGCTCTTCAACGAAGCTCAGAGTTGTGTTTGATGCTTCGTCGAAGGGTAATGGACCTTCCCTGAATGATGTCTTGATGATCGGACCGGTGGTCTAAGATGATATCTTCTCGATCAACCTGCGTTTTCGAAAGCATTGATATGCCTTCTATGCTGACGTTAGTAAAATGTACCGGCAGATAGCACTTACCAGAATCCACACTACTTTGCTTCGAATTTTCTGGAGAGAAAATCCAAATGATCCCTTACAAGTCTTGGAATTAACGACAGTAACCTATCTTCTGCTCCATTCTAAGCCACAAGGGCTCTTCAGCAGCTTGCTATTGATGATGGTGATCAATTTCCGATCGCAGCCAAGATCGTTCTTGAAGATTTTTATGTTGATGATGTCCTGTCTGGGTCTGAATCTATAGAAGGAGCCATCCAATGTCGTCTCGAGCTCACGGAGCTTCTCCGTTAAAGGCTGTTTCCCATTCATTAGTGGTGTGCGAATAACCCAGCGATTTTGGAGTCGGTTGCAGAAGAAGACAAGGGAAAGGTTCTTGTCTTTTAAAGATGCGAATATTAAACAGGTCATAAAGACACTTGGACTTCTTTGGCATCCAACTGAGGATGTCTATCGATTCCACGTGGAACTTCCAAGTCTTTCCAACTCTCCTCCTACGAAACGGAATGTTCTCTCGCAGATCTCTAAACTATTTGATCCCCTTGGTCTTGTGTCACCTGTCATAATAGTTGCTAAGGTGATAATGCAGCAAATCTTGAAGAGTAAGCTGAATTATGATGATGTTCTAGATGGCCAGTTGTTGCAAAATTGGACCATATTTCGTGATTCCCTAAATCACATTCACCAAATCAGACTTCCCAGGTATATGCCGACGCATCTTCCAATGCATATGGAGCATGTCTTTATATCCGAACCATAACCCAGGATGGGGTAAAAGTCTCTCTTGTCTGTAGTAAGTCAAAGGTTATTCCAGTCAAAGGATTGACGATTCCCCGATCCGAACTGTGTGCTGCATTGTTGCTAATCAGATTGGCCATGAAGGTTCTTCCGGCAATCAAGATGAACTTCCACTCAATTCATTGTTGGTCGGATAGTCAGATCGTTCTTGCATGGCTAAAAAAGCCCCTATGTCAACTTGACGTTTTTGTTCGCAATCGAGTTGCAGAAATTGTTGATTGGAATTAAATCAAGTCGTCCGAAAACCCAGCTGATGTTGTCAGTCGTGGTCAACCTTCCCAACTCCTTGCTTCGAATGAACTTTGATGGAAAGGACTTCCGTTTCTGCGTAGTCATAGCTATCAGATTGATGAGCCATATCCGCTTTCCGATGATAAATTACCGGAATTGAAACCAGTAACCGTGTCTACTGCAGTTCTTGTCCCTGAAACCCTTCCAGTTATGAGTGCCTTTAGTTCATTCCGAAAGCTTCAGCGAGTGATTGGATACGTCAGGAGATTTGTTGTGAATACAAGGTCTCCCAAGTCGGAACGTATCACTTCGGAATACCTGACTGTGCGAGAGTTGAAAGAGTCATTGAATGTGATTGTTAAGTATGTTCAAAGAGTTAAGTTTTCAGACGAAATTCGTCGGCTTGAATCAGGTGAACCTTTGCGTAGACTCAGTAGTCTGAATGTTATTATGAATGATGATGTGTTGAGAGTGGGTGGAAGACTGAAGCATTCTTGTTTGCCAAAAGCACCAAGCCAATTTTCGAATCGTTGCTAAGAGCAGTGCACTGGTCTCATTTCGTTGGTCCGCCAGAGATTCTGGCTTCTGAATGCTCGTTCTGTCGTCAGGAAAGTCATTCGGTCTTGTGTAACATGCTACAATCTGAGGTTGCTTCAACCATCTATGGGTAATCTACAACAGGTTAGAGTCGTTCCAGCTCTACCTTTTTCGAAATCAGGAGTTGATTTCGCAGGGCCGGTTTTTACTCGCCAAGGTAGTAGGAAACCTGTTCTAGTGAAGGCTTTCATTGGCCTTTTTATTAGGCAATACACTTGGAATTGGTATCGGATTTGTCTGCTTCAGCCTTTGTTGCAGCACTTCATCGTTTTGTTGCTCGACGAGGTCTGTTCTCGGACAACGGGACAAATTTTGTAGGAGCCAAATCTGATCTGCACGATTTGTTCCAGTTGTTCAAAAGTGATCAACTGCATGGACAGTTAAATAAGTTCCGTCAGGCTCGGGAGATGAAGTGGACTTTCATTCCACCCAGGGCTCCCAATTTCGGGGGGGGGTTGTGGGAAGCTGGAGTAAAGAGTACCAAAACGCACCTTAAAAATGTTCTCCGTGATGCTTCACTGACGTTTGAGGAGTATTACACTGTCCTCACACAGATCTAGGCGATCCTTAACTCCCGACCACTGTTTCCGTCCTCTTCAGATCCCAATGAGCTTGAAGCTATCACGCCCGGGCACTTCCACATTGGTCGCCCATAGACTGCTATTCCGGAACCTTCACTTGAAGATGAAGATTAATAGACTTACACGCTGGCAGCTCGTCCAGCGTTTTCGTGACCATATTTGGAGGCGATGGTCTCGCGAATATTGTGCATTAACTCAGCAGAACTTTTATCAACATTAAATTTTTATGCACTTATTCGACAAATCAGAAATCGAAGCTTATTTGCCGTAACCCATCATCGCACAAGTTATGCAAAATTTGAGCCATTAAATCGCATGATGGCGTCTTACGATCAAAACTACGAAACCATTGACTTTTCAATGTATCGGCATAAACTAGTCTACATCGGTTGATGAAATAAATAAATTGAACCTGCCATCTCTAGCATCTGTGATAGCATCGAAAGGTGACGCTGCTGTTAGGACGACTATCGCCGATGCCATCGGCACAACAGCACCCACGGGGCGGAGAAACCAACGCAAAGCAGCATTAAAGCTCTTCATCGTGAAATTTCACAGCTGACCAGCAAACTCGAAATAGTACTTCCATCACGTGGCAGTGGCAGTTTTCGAGGACGAAGGGTTTGCTCACCGTGATAAAACACTGGCTGTTGAACCTTGTTGGTACTGTCACATTTTCGGCCATGCAGCACGGCAGTGTCGAAAACCAGCCAATCGTCATCGTACGGTACAGACAATGACGCCACATGCTGGAATCTGCGTTGGAGGTCAGGGAAATTTCCTAAGTGCAGGCGTTATTTTTCGCTTAAAGTATGCAGTTTTTGATCGACACTGGAGCTGACGTTTCCGTTATTCCGAGAGGTTCCAGTTCAAGCAGAATGAAGCCCACCACGATGAAATTATTTGCTGCCAACAACTTACGGAGAAGCACTACTGAAGGTGAATCTTGGTCTTCGTCGAGTGTTTTCTTTTTTACGTTTCTGATTGCTGATGTAACATAGGGAATCATTGGTGCAGATTTTATTTGCAATTTCGATTTGTTGAACGATTCAATGGCCTCATCGACAACACCACAAGACTCGAATCGGCAGGAGCTCTTGCATGAACCAGTAAGTATTCCAGTGCAGTATCGCTGTACGCGAAAATATTAGCCGAATTTCCAAGCATCACACGACAAGCTCTAAGTATATAATCAAACATGTCTATGCTAGGCCGAGGCGTCTTCCACCGGACAAGCTCGAAGCAGCCCGTACCGAGTTCGAACGCTTGATGAAGCTTGGAATCTGCAGGTCGTCCAGCAGTAACTGGGCCAGCTCGCTGCATATGGTGAAGAAAGCTGATGGATCTTGGCATTCGTGTGGAGATTATCATGCCCTGAACGCCCAGACTGTTCCCGATAGATACCCGCTTCCATACCTACGGGAATTTACGACCATTTTGCAAGGTAAAACTTTTTTTTTCTAATGTTGACTTTCAGAAGGCGTCCCACCAAGTACCGATCCATCCCGAGGACATCCCCAAGACAGCCATTACGACACCGTTTGGACTATTTGGAGTTTTAGTACATGAAGTTCGGATCACGAAATGCGGCCAAGATATTATAATGGCTAATCCACTTGGTCGTTCGGGCATTGTTCTTCATCTTTCCGTACATTGACGACTTGTTCATCACCTCGTTGTCGCCTGAAGAACATTGTGATCGTGCGGAAATAGTCTTTCTGGGACATTATGTATCCGCCGAAGGAATTCGTCCTTTGCCAGAACGCGTGGAAGCAGTCCAAAACTTCAAGAAACCATCGACGGTGAAGGAGTTGAAAAGTTTGCTGGCCCTGAACTTCTATCGGCGGTTCGTCCCAAACGCGATCGAAGCACAAATACCATTGCTGTCGATGACCTTCGGCAATAAATACTACGATCGATCACCGTTGGTCTTTTTACCAACGAAACCTCTGCAGCGTTTGATGGGTGCAAACAGCATTTCTCACAGGCAGAATTACTGGTACATCCTTTCAAATCGGCCGAGCTATCTCTCTGGATTGATGCATCCGACATAGACAGCCACTGGGATTCTTCTCCAAACAAAAATTCGACAAGACACACAAAAAAAAGCAGTGCATAAGAACGCTCGTGAACGGTTGTCGGGCTCTGCCAGACGATCGGTGACTTGCGATATCTGTGCATCTGATCTCCGATTCTTACCTCCACGTGGTGCTCGGTGGGGTTGCTGGCTATGATGCGTTGTAGCCAGAAACGCGAACAAGAACGGGGGAGTCCGAAGGTTTTGAGTGTGTGCAGGATGGGACCTAGTCATGTCTTAGGCCCATCCGATTACCGTGCTCAGCCTTTCTGGCGGCAGTCAGTTGTCTACCGGACTTTAAACAATTGTAGATAGTGGATTTCGTGTGGCTAAAGTTTGTTCAGGATGAATGCATTCTGTACGTAGAGTGTATGGACCTACTTCTAGCGTCCACGTTTGAAGCAACGGAGCGATTCGGGCTGGCAGATGGAACCTCCTGTCTTAAGTGTTTCCGTTCAGTGTGATAGGGGTGAGGGACTGTCCTATATTTTTCCCCTAAGGTTTGCATTGGGAACAGACTCCGGCGGCTTCGGCCCGAGAGGGTCTCTCCCGTACGAAATAGTTGATTATGCAAAACAGAATCAGCTATTGTGAGGGTCGACGGACCCTGGCGAAAAATAAACGCAGCGGGACGATTGTTCTCCTCATGGAGGCAGTCGAAGGAGGCGGTAAAGTAGCGTGGAACCATCTCGACGTGGCTTCAGCGGTTCAGCAGTTCAGCGTTCTGCTGGGCATACTGTTGAGGCCCACATGGATCGGGGTGGTTCGCGTTACGTGCTAGAGGTTAGTGATCCTAATTATGCTGAAAAGCTGAAGCAGATCACTGAACTTAGCGGAGGATTCAAAGTTCGGGTGGGTGCACACCCTACTTTGAATAAAGTTCGTTGCGTGGTATCAAGTATTGATATCATCAACGAATCGGAGCAGACTCTGAAGGAGCATTTTGCTACACAAGGTGTAGTAGATGTCCACAGAATCTGCAAGGGTCGTGGCGAGGGGAAGGTTAACACCTCATCCCTGGTGTTAACTTTCGAGGGGACCAGCTTTCCGGAAACGGTTAAGTTTGGTCTCCTCAGCATTAGGACCCGAGCGTACTACGCCTTGCCCTTGCAGTGTTACAACTGCTATGGGTATGGGCATGGTCACGCGGGTTGCAAGAACAAGACCAGGTGCAGGGTCTGTTCAGGGATCCATCCGGTTGCCGAGAAATGTGGAGCAAAGGCCTTCTGCTCCAATTGTCGAGGCAATCATCAGTCGATTAACCGTAGGTGCCCTACCTACGTGAAGGAAGCTGATATGCTTAGGATCAAAACTACCCTTGGTGTCTCCTTTGGGGATGCCAAGAAGGTTTATAGCGATGAGCGAAGCGGGAAGTCCTATGCAGCGGTTGCTGCTAGGACGGCACCTGTTGACTCTGGTAAGGGTCAGCAGGTGCCCTTTTTGCCTTCCAAAGGTAAGAAGAAGAAGAAGGCCAAGCAGGGAGCTGCGAAGTCGAACCCTCAGGGCAAGGGAACTGACGGAGCTCCATCTGCAAAGGGTGTGAAGGCTGGCAAAAAGGGGACTACCCAGTGCAAGAGTACTGGGATTGGTGCTAGTCCACCTGCCGGTCTTACGCAAGTTGCCACCAAGAGTGGAAAGACACCCAAGTAACAATGAAAGCTGAATTGCGAGAGCAATGGCTGTTTAATGGTTGATTTAAAGTGTTGAAGGCTGAATAAAATAAAAGCTTAGTTAATATTTGATTAACTGTCACATAAGCTATTTCAAGATCTTTAAATCAGCTTTTTGCTTCAAGCTGGTTAACAAGCTGAATAAAAGATTGATCAACTGAATAGTACACTTTAAATCAGTAAAGTAAGCTAAACTTGTTTAAGGTTGCTGAAGAGTTGCTTAGCAGCTTTTACAATCTGCAAGACTCTTTTATTAAGCTATTAGAAATGACAGCGAAATGTTTACAATTACGGCCCTACAGGAGTTATTCGTAAAAGTTGTCTGATCAAAAATGAACAGAAAGTCTCTCCAAAAGCTAAAAAAAATGGAACATACTACAGGAACAAGAAAAAAAGCCGCGAAAAATGTGAGATGTTTTTAAAAGCCATGTGTTCTGAAATCTACAAGCATCAATCGCCATTTCCTGCTCCGAAATCGCTAAGGACTGCTGATCCCGTGCAGTGCTCCTAGTACGTATGCAAGTTCATAAATATTATTTTCGCTGCTTGATTTTAAATACATTTTTAGGTCCTTTATGTTCAGTAAATAATCTGGAGCAACCCACACCAAATTCTCTATCTGAAGAGGATAATGATCCACTTGAATCTATGCTCAAACCGTTGTCAGCTGATGATGAGGAACTAGACGATTCGCAGTTGCTTGAGTTAGATCCCTATCAAGGAGACAATCAAGATGCCCTAAGAGTTAAGAAGAGCTCTAGAGAAGCGCTAAGAAAATGGGCAATCGACTATAATATTTCTCATCAGGCCCTAAAAGGATTACTAAGTTTGATAAAAGATCAATATGGTGATGTAGATTTGCCATCTGATCCGAGGACTTTGTTAATCACTCCTCAAAATACTAGCATGCTAGTTAAAGCTATACCTGGTGGAACATACTGGCATCAAGGCTTGGAAGTATGCCTCAGGAATCGTTTCAAATTTATTTCAAGCGATATCTCCATTGAACTAAATGTTAACATGGATGGAATACCTATACATAAGAGTTCAAAGGATCAATTCTGGCCAATTCTCTGTAACGTGTACGATATGCCCCATATCAAACCGATGGTAGTCGGAATTTTCCTCGGAAAAAGCAAGCCTTTGGATGTAAACGAATATTTATCACCATTTATCGATGAGCTGATACCAATATTGGATAATGGACTAGTTGTAAATGGACATTTTATTAGATTAAAAATAAGATGTTTCATTTGTGACTCACCAGCTCGAGCGTTCGTCAAAGGTAATTTAGGATTTTTTTTGCATTATGTACATGATTCAGTGGCGCAGCCAGGGGTGGCATTAAGGTTCACCCCCTCAGAGCCGCGATTCACATATTTCCCATATAGAACTTTCTTCTTCTTCGAAATGGCAGTCAGCTTTGGCTCAGAAACTTTTTACAAATAAAAACCAGAATAAAATCCTGGCTACGGCACTAATATCATTGATTACTAGTTTTATAGAAAACCTACGTTTTTATTAATTTCTAGGTGTTATCAACTATAACGGCATCAATGGGTGTCTAAAATGTACCACCGAAGGAGAGTATTCACATACATCACGGACAGTAACGTTTCCAAACAAAAAAATGTGCCCCGAGAACTGATGAAAAGTTCAGATTGAAGCAATACGGCAAACATCATAAGCTACAAGGATCTATTGCTTTGTTGAACACTAAACTCCCTTCAGAGATTCACCGATCGATGCGAGGAATGGACTGTTTGTCATTCTGGAAAGGTGTAGAATGGCGAAGTTTTTTGAATTACGTTGGAATAGTTGTTTTGAAGGACATTCTAAAAGACCATGTTTATAAACATTTTTTGCTTCTTTTTGTAGCAGTTACGATTTGCTCCAATGATGTTTATAAGCATCATATTTCAACTGCTCAACTGATGTTCGAAACATATATAGAGGAATTCAAAAATATTTACGGTGCAGAGTACATAACGAGCAATATTCATAACTTAGAACATGTTGTTGCAGACGTTAAAAGATTTGGATCTTTACAAACGATTTCGGCATACCCCTTCGAAAATTCTTTGTTTCAAATTAAAAAACTCTTGCGTCAAGGTAACCGTAATTTAGAGCAAATTGCAAACCGAATCGCTGAAAGGGATGCAATTCTCTCTAATTGCAATGATGAAAACATTCAAGATAATTTCCCTAGAATCAAAAATCGGGGCAAAATCACAGATCTACGTATTAACGACGGATTTTTGCTAAGTAATATTTTTAGAAATGCATGGTTTATGACAAAGAGCAGGGAAATCGTAAGAATGAAATCAGCACTCTATGATGAAAACCACAACATAATTATCTCTGGAAGATCAATTTTACACAAGGAAGACTTTTTTGTTCTACCTATTCGCTCGTCATTCCTGCATATTTATGTAGCAAACAAATGCAATTTGAAACGCAAAGATCACTACAACATAAACGACATTTTCTGTAAGCTAGTAGCAATTCATTACAACGAAACATACACCGTCTTTATACCATTGCACCATACCATTCGAAACATTTAAACTGTCATTTGCTAATAAAACGCTGCCAATGAAATTTGTAACGAATTGTTTTATTCATTAAAAAGAGGCAAAAAAAATCATTTCATTTCAGTAACATGTATGTAAAGAAGCGAATAAAAAGGAAAAGTAACGTCTTTTAGTTTTGACTTAAGCAAATCAGATTACATTCATCAGTGACCTCGGATTATCAATCGCCAGCGCTTCCACCACTGAAGTTTTCAACGTCAATCTCAGACATTGTTTCATCTGCACAATTCATGGTACGTCCATCGGAACAGAAGGCTGAAAAATAATTAGAACAATATTATAGGTTTTTTCAAACAAATCATAAGGAGAATTTAACAAATTAGTGTTATATATAGGGTAACTGGTATGTCATGGTCAATACTGAACAGGGTGGTAGACGGCCTCTACCTGAGCAAAAAAATTGTTCTTCAATTGAGGTATGAATTTTCAACTCTAGCGTAGATATTAAGGTTCAAAGTTTTGGGCCACCCTATTTTTGAGTCACCCTAGTGCCATAAAAAAACCACTTAGCGGGTCCAAACACAAATTCTAAAATTATCTTGAAGCCTGAGCTATCTGATATGGTTTTTCATGGGCTACATGACTATGGAAAAATTTCCATGCGAATTGATTGTATGCCAAAGTTATTCTTAAAAAAATGTCTAAAAAACAGGGGATTTTGCAGTATGTTCGATTTTTAAAAATGTTTGACTTATTCAACGGAAAGTTGTAAGCTGCTCATCAGATAGCTCAGACTTCAAGATAATTTTAGAATTTTTGTTTGGACCTGTTAAGCGGTTTGTTCTTTGCACTAGGGTGGCTCAAAAATAGGGTGGCCCAAAACTTTGAACCTTAATATCTCCGTTAGAATAGAGAATTGAGGTATAATGTAGAACAATTGCTTGCTCAGTTAAAGGCCATCTACTACCCTTTTCAGTATTGACCATGACATACCAGTCACCCTGTATTACAATACCTTGCTTTACACCAACTGCGGCCATCGTAGGCTTCCTTGCGCGATGATGAGAAGACGACTGTCTCAAACCCTTTGTCTCACTCCTTTTCTTCGCGTTTTTTGTCATTGTCTTGAAAAATGTTTCCATCATTTTAACCGAAAAACCATCGTTCACACTCTTAACGATCGCAAAAAACACATTTTGTATGTTTTTGCAGTTTTGAATGGAGCATTTTACACTCTCTCCACGGCTCGCACCAGTCCAGGAGCAATTGGGCATGAACTTTCTATCAAAGAAATAATCAATGATTTGATAGCAAGTATTCAAACCATTGCAGTCATCACCATTCTGGCCAATGATGTTTCGAATGAATTTCATCTGTAAGGAAAATATTGAAAAATAAATCATGTTAGTAAGCTAGAAAGAAATGAATGATTTTCAATAATGTCAATCTACAACGACAATGCAGAGACAGGGTTGAGAGGAGGGTGGAGGGGTTCTGGTGTAGCACACGTGCGGCTTATGAGTAAAGGGCCATCCATTAATTACGTAAGCCCACAGGGGGGGGGGGGCTTGTCACTCCATATAAAAAGAATCAATTATATATGAAGAAAATCTTACACATGAGGGAGGGAGGGCGTAAAATAATCGAAAATATGCTTACGTAATTATTGAATGGACCCTAACACCAAAAACACGTTTTCAGGCAAACTAGGCAAATTTGTAACATATGCATAGACTTACCACTTCTTTAGCGTATTCCTTATCGTCCAGGTTATTTTCCAGTTGCTCCAATTCCGCGGCTGATGAAACAGGAATAAATTGGAATTCAGTTCCATAATCATTTTCCTGCTCCCTGGTTTGTTGCAACAACATCATTTTGTTGTCGAAATCGCACTTAACAGCTGCGATTGTTTTAGTAATTAATGTTTCCATGGCATTCAATGTAACATTAGTAACTTCTGCAATGATGTGGTCACGTTCTTTCTCAATTTTCGCAAAAATTTCTTTTTTAAGTTCGTCTCCGTCAATTAGTTGCTATAAAAAAGAGTTCAATTAGGTTTAGGTTCTTGTATAAAATAGCCATATACCTTTTTACCGTTCCACTCAAGGGGCCATGCTTTTATTACGTAAGTATATATCCCCCCTTTGTAAGACTTTCTTCATATAAAATTGTTTTTTTTTTTATATAGAGCTTTTAAAGGGAACGTCAAAAATATGGAGCGTAAGAAAAGGCTACACCCCCTGCCCCATAAGTGCTTAAGTAATTAGTGCATGGCCCCCAATGCTATGGAGGAAATGATAAAAAATAGAGGAACATACAGCCTTCCTCCCATATCTGCGGTGGGTGTTTCCGCCCATCGGTATTTTTTGTCGTCCTTCAACTAATTGAGCTGATTTTGTATACGTGATAGGCAGCCGCTATTCCCATAACTGTCCCATCTTTGCTTGATTTTCAATTCATATGGGACAGTTTGCTTAGAAAATCCTATTGAAAACCCGTCAATTGGTTGAAGGACAACAAAAAAAAAGGGGGGTGGACGGTACCACCACAGGTTCAGATGGAATTTGTACAAGAAACTCACCGGCTCTGCATTCAAAATGTATCCAACGGGCTGTTCGGTATCGCTGGTTGGCTGGGACAGTTGAATCGGTACGTTGTCTGGCTGTGTGATGGTCGGTGCTTCGAGGATTTCAGCTGACACACCAGAACTTGAGGCTGGTGGTTCATTTCTTGGTTGGGTGACAGAGTGATGCGACGTCGAAGGACCTGTTATGATTACTTTGTTATTGAAATTGTGTCCATTGCCGAATTTATTGCATAATCACCTTGATTCATGAGCTCGTTGAAATCGGTTTGAAATCCTTTGACGGCCCCCTTTGTTTTGAATTTCTTCGATGGTGGTAGCTGCTGAGAGTCCGAGTCCGTATGACCAGACATTTCAGCCGCCTCGAACTCAGCTTCCGAAAACGTTCTGATGAATCTTCTTTTCACGGCGCATGGGATCTTGCTCCATTTCGGGGTCGGTGTTGAAGACTGGTCCTTGACCAAAAGTTCGGCTTTTTTGTCTGGCCACATCAAAAACTTTCCGTTCACCCACTGGTGGGGTACAATGGACAGGAGTGGTCCTCCACACTCCATAGTTTCGACAATGGTAAAATGATGTTTGTTAACTATTGAATAGAATAAAGTTGCATTGATTTCTAATTCTTACAACATTTTATTTGCATTTACCTGTACTTTTCTTGATTTTAAAACAATCTTCACCACGACACAATGAATCGAAATCCACCAGACACAGAACTACAATAACAACTGTTGACAGTAAGAGTTTTCATGCTCCTCTTCTATATGCCGTTTTGTTTATCTGTTGCACAGCGATAAAGCAGCCTTGAGGTACACGACCAGTAAAAGTGACTCACGAAGTGAGTTAAGCATACTAACTTTTGGGTAATCCGTGTATATCAAACATAAATTTCACTATTTTTCGGCAAAAGTGAGTGAAATTTAAATAGGATTTCCATAGATAAACCAAAAGTAAGCAACGTAAACTCACTTTATGAGTAAATGTTGCTGCCCGTTTAGAAAGCAATTCATTTCCACTTTATGTCATGTTATTGGGTGACGACTATGCAGGCGCAAATGGAGCAGATAGTACAGTGTGCAGCTATTAATCCAAGGATGGCAGTTCAATTCCCAGATGAAAACGGGCATTTTCAGTCTATGTATAATTTACATAAATATATACAAATGAGTGTTCATAGACAAAAAGCCTAAATCACATACAGTGTATAACATCGTGAAAAGTATGCCATTCGATTATTTTATTTTAAAAAATAAGGTTGAAAATTTCCTGAACAAAGGTTGAAATATTGCTGATCAAGTAATTATAACACCTTTTCAAAACAGCTTCATGTTCTAAAAATAGACTTGTTTACAGATCAAAGCTTGTTTACAGATGAACATTTGCTGATCGAAAGCTTAACAAGCACTTTTATACATATCTTAAGCAGCGAAGGAATCAATCGCTTTTTAAGAAAAGTGAGGAAGTGCTTGTTAAGCTTATTTTCAGCTTCAACTAAAGCTCCTTATAAGCGTGAAGCTTGATAAAATCACCAGATCTAGATGTTTATGAGCTGAATAAAGGCTTTTATTTCTAAAGTACAACATTTGTCCAGCCTGAGGTTGAATAAAAACGGTTGTAACAATGTTTAAACAGCAACAAATTGTTACCTGGGCAACTCGAAAGAGTTGGCGTTAACCTCGACTCTGATGAGAGTGAGGTTACTGCTCCCGTGACCCTTAGGAAACGGAAGCAGACCGCCGGCCTCGAGGACACTCGAGGTAAGAAAAGCCGGAAGAAAGGAGAAAATACAGCACCTTCTCCCCCTATGGACTCGGTATCGGAGCGCGAAAGCGATGCTGTTACGAGTAAAAAGTAGTTACCATGTCTGATGTCCTACAACAGAATGGTAAAGAGCCATCGAACGTAAGACTGCAATGGAATGTCCATGGGTTGCGATCAAAGTTATCTGAGATCCAGCTATTGACAAAGAAACTGAACCCTTGTGTCGTCGCTCTCCAAGAAACGATGGCCAAGGTAGCAGATCTACCTCCAAACTATCTCGGTGGTAGATATAAGTGGTATATTAAGCCTCACATTAATGCCTACATCCACGGCACTGGATTGGCTATTAGAGAAGATATACCACATAAGGTAGAGCAGTTGGATACTGAACTGGAGGCCACCGCGGTCACCATTCAATTTCCGTATAAGCTGACTGTTGTTACTGTGGCATGGCTCCGAAGAATAGGGTTGGCAAAGAAGTGAACGTCATCGGCAAACTGCAAGATCTCATCTCGCAGCTGCCTGTCCCTTATGTGATAGTGGGCGATCTGAATGCGCATCACCCCTCCTGGGGATCACATAAGAATGACGTTCGTGGTGAGAGGTTGTATCAGCTACTGGACACGTTGGGTTGTTCAGTACTGAACGATGGCAGACCGACTCGGTTCGATCCCATCACCGGGGTAGAGTCCGTGATTGATCTGGCCATAGCCTCTTGGGATGTAGCCAGCCACTTTATCTGGCGGGACAGAAGTTCATACAGCCATTAAGGCTAGACGTAAATGTCTAAGGGCGCTGCGTAGGATGCAGCTTGAGGGAGTTTCAGCTTGCTCGATCTAAATCTAGAAGCGTAATCAAAGCTGCAAAGCGGGATACATGGTCTGCTTTCACCGCGGACATATCGGAAACCACTAGCTCTGGTGAGCTATGGCGAAAGGTTAAGTCTGTCGGTGGTAAGATTACACATGTTGAGAGGGTGATTAAGTTGGATGGCGATTACACGAAAGACCCAGGACTTATCAGTGAGGCCTTTGCTGATCAATTTGCCAAGGTGTCGGCAAACAGCAATCACAGTGATGAGTTCCTGCGTGTAAAGTCATTGGCTGAGGGGGAGTACCGCTACTCCCGTGATAGGCAGTGTAGTCTAGTTAAAGACTACAACAGGGCATTCGTGCTTGAAGAGCTCAACTGGGCCCTGCGCCGCGGCATTGGTAAGGCTGCGGGCCCTGACGACATTGGGTATCCCTTGCTTAGGAGAAAACCCCTTGCCGGCCGATTGGCTCTTCTTGACACAGATACCTGATGAGTGGAAAGAAGGGTTGGTTATACCCATTCTCAAACCTGGCAAGGATAGAACCCAAACGGATGGTTATCGACCGATAACCCTGCTAAGCTGCATGGGAAAAACACTCGAGCGGATGGTTAATCATCTTCGGTTAATTGAGCTGGAGAGGTAAGGACGGAACCACCCACAGCAACACGCATTTCGATGCGGCTATGGATCGGAGACGTTCTTCTCTGAGCTCGATCATTTATTGGACAAGGCCTCGTCGGAAGATTTGCATGTAGATGTAGTCTCCCTCGATTTGCCCAAGGCATATGATATGACATGGAAGCTTCCTATCTTGACATCCCTCAAGAGCTGGGACTTCCAAGGATGTATGTTTAACTACGTAGAAAACTTTCTACAGAACCGTAGGTTCCGAGTATTGAACGCTGGCGCAACCTCTTCCTCGAGGTTGCTGGAGAATGGCATCCCGCAAGGGTCTGTACTCTCGGTTACACTGTTTCTCATTGCGATGAACTCAGTGTTTGAACGCATTCCCAAGGAAGTATACATCATTGTATACGCCGATGATATTACTCTTATTGTGTTAGGTAAATACGGTAGGGTGGTTAGGTACAAGATGCAGGATGCAGTTCAGTCTGTCGTTGACTGGGCAGATGGTGTTGGGTTTGTGATTTCCCTCGAGAAGTCCAAACTGCTGCACGTCTGCTTTGGTCATCATTACAGACCAAACCTGCCATATGTTAGTATCGGTGAGCATGCGGTCAAGGCCGTACGCGAGATGCAACTGCTTGGTGTGACTGTTGATAACAAACTCCGATATGTTAAGCACGCCAAGTTGGTGAAGGATAATATCAACAACAAGTTGAATATCCTTCGGACCCTAAATGGTCGCTTCTCTGAAGCCTCTCACCGTACATTGACCAAAGTTGCTAGGGCTCTGGTTGTCCCTAGCATCCTTTACGGGGCGGAACTGTGGAGCAGGGGTGGTGTCTCCCTGCTCAAGATTCTGGAACGTCAGTACAATGAGGCGTACAGAATTAGTAGCGGAGTGCTAAGGTCTTCACCGATAGCTTCTCTGTTGGTGGAGAATGGAAAGGTTCCTCTGGTGAATGTTGTCACCGAAGACCTGGCCACCAAGGCACAAAGGCTCCTAGAAAGGGATCCCATTATCAATGACAGGCCCACGGTTGCAAGGGCGAGAGAATGGTGGAGCGACTTGACGGGAGTAGATCTTCCCACGTTAGCCCAGCGAGCTAGGCTGTGGCAACGGGCATGGGATGCTACTGCCCCAAAAGTTGATTGGAGAGTTAAAGCTATGTGCGGGGTGGGGGCTAGCTCTAGTGTGGCGAAAGCTGCATTTAGGAAGGTCGCTACCTCATACGAGGGAAGGCTCAAGCTATTTACGGACGCTTCATTGATCGAAGAGGAGGTTGGTTATGGGGTGTCTGGGGAGGACATAAGCTGCTCTGGCCGGTTACCCGGTCTCTGTGGTATCTTCTCAGCTGAGGCCTATGCTCTCCTGCAAGCTTGTAGGCTAGCAAATGGGTCTCAGGCCGTTGTATTTTCTGACTTTGTGAGTTGTTTCTCTGCCCTTGAGCATGGGCAGGTTGGACACCCGTGGCTGTTAGAGGTGCAACGGTACGCTAACATAACCTTTGTATGGGTACCTGGACACGCAGGTATACCAGAGAATGAGGCTGCTGATAAACTAGCTAACCAGGGTCGTCTTGCTCGGCTAGAGGCCACTCCGGTGCCCTATAGTGACGCTACCCGCTGGGTGAAGCAGACCTCACGATACGCATGGAATGTGTCTTGGCATAACAACCGTGATGCATTCCTGCGTCGTATCAAGAGCACTACACAAGAGTGGAAGGATGCACCTAATTCTCGAGATAAGAAAGTTCTGACTCGGCTGAGGATTGGTCATACACGGCTCACTCATGGACCTCGTTTTAGCGGCAGTGTGACCTACTGCCAGGGATGCTGTGTGGTATTAGATGTAAATCATCTATTGGTGGAGTGCCCGGCAAGAGCACAATTAAGGGAAGATATGGGTGTCGTTGGTACAATCCGTGAGGTATTGTTCAACGACAGGAGTACAGAGCAAACTGTACTCAACTTCCTGAGGGCGTTAGACTTATACGATATGGTATAAGCATGAGTAAGTTGAAGTGGCATTAGAAAGAAAATGACTGGTAGTCATGCCACTTCATTCGACAAGAGGCTGTCTTTAAGATCCTAAATACCAAGGTGTGTGAGGGAGGACGACCGACCAAACGGGGGACACAATGATGAAACAGCTGATGTTTAAAACCCGTCTCGAATGAACTAAATTCTCCTCTTGTAGGGGAACAGTTTAAAGAGACGTTAATACACTTATCCACATATACACCGACCACAAGCCGATTATCTTTGCCTTCCGTCAAAACCTCGACAAAGTTACCAATCGCCAAGCTCGCCAGTTGGACAACATCGGGCAAATGACAACGGACAACGAGAAGCTCCAGCATATTGGTAAATTGGCAAGGTAAATTGAACGCATTGTTAAAGCTAACACTTTTTACCATTCCAGGCAACTCAAAACAATTGTTCGCATTGAACCGTTCATTACGAAAGGCATTCGTAACGTTGCTCTGCAAGCAACACACAATCTCTCTCATCCTGGTACACGTGCAACGGCTAGATTGATAACTAAAAGATTCGTTTGGCCGAACATACGGAAAGACAACATCGCTTTCGCCAGGAGTTGCTTGCAGTGTCAACGGTGCCACACACACCGTCATCTGTTTACTCGATATTCGATGCCAGACATTTTTGGTCCTTTTTTCTCCGAGTAATGGTCATCATTACTGCCTATTCATGACATGACTGCACCGACGCACAATGGCGCCAAGCTGGACATTGATCAAAAAAAAATGTTTTGGTTTTCAATGTTCTGTTTTTTTTTATTTCTACACACATATTGAATAAAGTTTTCCCACAATATCACAACATTATAAAGAAAATTATTTTTTTTAGCAGCTATTCAAAGGTGAGATTTTGCTTAAAAAAACAACAGCAAACCTCTGCCATTGATATAAATATATCTTTTCAATTATATTTCCGATTTCGGTCAAAATTGTTTTAATTTGATGGGTATCCATCCAGCTTATGTTTGCCATTCGATTTATTCAATACAAGGCTTCCTCTCTCTCCTACATTCGACTATAAATGATGAGGCATGCAGAAAATTGCAAATCTCAATGTTTAAAAAGCTTGTACATTTTTTTGAAACAGTTCGAAAAGGTCGCTGGTAGTGCACAATGATGGAAAATTATTTTACTTTTTGGAAATGTACATCTTGTCTTTCCCCTTTTTGCCGCAAGGTATGATTTAAAAAAAAAAAAATACGAAAAGATACGATTTTACAAGAAAAAAACAGTGGAGACCAGGGTTCCAACTTCTCACACATTCTCGTGAGCATTAAATCCTCACTCATCATATTTTTCTCTGAAAATAGTTTTTCAACTTTTCTCTCACTAAATTCTCATTGAAAAAAATATTTTTTCTCACTCTTGTATACTGAGAAAATCGTAAACATTGAAAATCGATGACGTTTATTTCTCACTCATAGCATCGATTCTCACCACGCTAAAAGCTTCATTCTCTTTCTCACTGAAGGCATACGCACATTAGATCCGGATCGGACGCGTTGCGGCAAAGTGACAGCTAAATCTATTGTCAAATTTACGTCAACGCAACGCAAACGGATCTAATGTGCGTGGCCCTTGACTGAGCGGAAGGCTCTATCATAAATTCCTTCCTGTTGAAAGTTCATGGTGCTTTTTCATCGTTTGACATTTTTGTGCATTTGTGGTTTCTACTGATGAAAATGGATGAAAAAAAAATAAAAGAAAACGTCGGAGCGTTCAGGAGGTTGTCGATACCGTAACTAAAAAATTAACTTGCGGTGGATACCGTTGTACAGTTGTTGATGGTTGATGTTACACACAGACAATGTACAATGTTGGAAACTTTAAACGCCATATTCAAAAACTCCACCCGAGAGAATTTCAGATATTGGAACTCGGAACCGGCCAAGCTAATCCTCACCCGGAACGTCAGGATCCAAAGATTCCTGTGCGAATGACCAAGCAACGCTTATTTGGTGGTGTAATCAAGTGTGTTTCTGTACATGGGCTCCCATTTTCGTTTATTCATCTCGAAGGAATAAGAGATCTTATTCAACCCTACTGTGATGCCTTGAACGTGTCCTTTAACGATAAAAATCTCATTGAGTATTTACAAAAAGTCGTCTCTGCGGTTGATATGCTAATCATGAGCAATGTCAGTGGAAAAATGCTATCACTAAAAATTGATGCTGCTTCAAAAATGTACCGCAGTGTCTTGGGAATTAATGCTCAACTGATAACGGAAGAAGGAGAATACAAAAAGTTGACACTTGGTAAGTTATAAAAACATTTTACATACTTTTTTGTAAATAAAAAAATGTTATTAGGTATGGTGGAGTTGCACGAACGTCACACAGCTGTAAATTTGAAAAAGGGACTCTATCAGATATTGGCCCATTTCGATGTTGATATTGCTCAAATATATAGTGTAACTGTTGACAATGGCCGCAATATGGTGAAATGGTGCACTTAATGGAGAAAGATACTCTGGAAGATATCGATCATTTGCCTGATAACAGCGTCGACGACGATACCCAAAAGGTATCCCACGAAAAACTATGTGACAATGAAGGTGAACTTTTGGAGGACTACGATGATAAATTGGAAAGTATTCTGAGTGACCTTCATGGCATAATACATGGACACCAAGTCGTATCCACTCCATTGTGGAGCGCATACCACACAACTAGTTGTCTCAGATGTGTGCAAGGATAGGGGTCATCAAGTTAAAATCAAATCTCTTACAAAGCTGGTCACGTCTTTTCGTAATGCCAAGTACAAGAACTTTTTCGAGGTTTCTGGTGGAAAGTTCCAACAAGATGGAATTCGAATTTTATGATGAAACGAAGTGTGCTTAACAATAAAGATTTTTTCGATAAACTTGGCCAGGAGTACAACGAACTGGGTGAGTACATAAATTATCGTTGAGTAAAGTACATATTTTACAAACTTTTTCAATCGTTGATAAATTTCATCTCATTTTTATAGATCTCACCTCTTATTGGGATTTCATTGAGGCGTTTGTGGAAGCATTCGCACCATTATATGAGTGCACGGTTGCGATACAGAAAGAAAGGTGTACACTCAGTGATTTTTTTTTTGCCTCTGGATGACCGCATTTGGCAGAGTATCTGCGTTAGAATCGAACATGTTCCGAACTGCGATCCTGGAATCCATGCAACATCGCGAAAAAGCCCTGTTCGGTAATTACGCTTTTCAGACAGCGGTGTAGATGGATCCCCGGTTTTCATGTCATGGTTCGAATTTATTCTCATCGTCACATAAAGAAAGCATAGTAGTATGTGTGAATATTCAAACATGCGTTGATATGAAATTAAAGCATTTGTCGATAGCACAAAGACGAGCAGCAGGTGATGCAGCAGTTCACGGGTGCAGGTAAGTCGGGTTTACCTTGGTTTTCTTTTCAGGTGCCGGTTCCAGATGCAGGTCAGTGCAATAAGCATTCACTAACACTTCTTCTTCTTCTCAAATTACTAACTACTTTATTTAATTGTACTTAATTCACCATAAATTCATTTATTCTTTATGCAATACAATTTTTACTCTAGTTTCACTATCAATAGAACTTCACTGTTTACATTTTGTATCGTTGACGTCCAGGAACCAAGAGAGCACACTCACGATGGCTCGAGCTTTTATAGCTGAGGGATGATCGGAAGTAATGGTTTCTCCATCTTGCCGAAGGGCCGTTAATGTCAGCCAAAAGTTGTCGGAGTCGGTCGGTCTAACGATGTTCGGGAGGTCGGCAATGGATTTGATGTGTGGGTTGGCAAGTAGATGGCTCTGCGATGTGCATTCGTGTGTCGATATATAATGTTGATTCACGAACATTCTGGCCCCTTCAGTTCGAGTTGACTGATGGCTTCGATTATTGATGGCTGAATGGAGATTCTTCGGATGGTGATGAATTTTACGACGAAGATGGAGTGGTTTCATTCGATGGTGATGATGTGATATTTTGCATATTTTGGACACCGGTCGAGTGAATTTTCCGTGCGGTGTTTGGAGAGTGACGACACGAACGATTACATCGGTTCCAGGGTGTAGTTCGACTATTCGAGCTGTTCCCCAGCGCATGGGAGGAGAATTCTCGTCCTTGATGATGACCAGCCGTCCAGTTTCAATTGTGGTAGATGGATTTATCCACTTCATTCGTGGCTGGAGAGTTGTCAAATATTCAGTGTGCCATCTCTGCCACAAATCTTGGAGGATTTTTTGAGTCTACTGAAAGCAGGGGTTGAAACAGTTGACGTTTTTTACTACACTCGCTCCGTTGTCGTGCGCGACAGTCTGTTTGTATTCGAACACTCATGCTCTACCGTTGTCTCTCTCACACAACACGAGCGGTAGAATAACATTCGAGCTAAAAGAGCTATCATATGACATGTGTGATTTCGTTGTAATTCCTCAATTTGGTGTAAATCAAACCATTTCTGATCAGAAATATTATTACTAGGACATCATTGCTTGCTATTTTCAGAATTCACACATGCACACCATCAGCAGCTCTTATTATGAGAAAAACTAAAAAAAATACATTCGTGACGGTCTTCGGCGACGGTGTCGTATGACAGAGCCTGTCATATGACATTTTAGTTTGGTACTGTACTATGATAGCTTGTTTTGCAAGTGTCGGAGGCAAAGGCAGTCAATTATCACAGAAAATGTGTCGACTACCGTGACCGCTTACAAGACTGACTGAAAGTGACGAAGACGATTGTACGGAACTGAAGAATAATCGAAGTCCGGCACAGCTTTCAAGGCGGAACCAGTGAGAAAGTGGCCGGGTGTGAGCGCCTCAAAATCGCTTGGATCGTCGCTGACTGGAACGATTGGCCTGGAATTTAAGCAGCATTCGATTTGAGCGAGAAGGGTTTCAGTGTCGTCGAAGGCCAAAGTGCGAGGTCCCAATACTCGGAAAAAGTGTTTCTGTGCCGATGCTATTGCTGCTTCCCACAGTCCGCCAAAGTGAGATGCTTTCGGCGGATTGAAGTGCCATTTGATCCCGTTTTTCTTGCATTCTTCGGCGACTGCAAATTTGTGATCCTGGCTGCGAAGTAGGCGACGTAGTTCGTTGACAGCTCCTACGAAATTTCGTCCATTGTCGCTGTAGATTTCGGAACAGAGACCTCGCCGGGAGACGAATCGTCGCAAGGCTTGAATGAACTTGGCTGTGCTCAAGTCCGCCACCAGTTCTAGATGCACTGCTTTTGTACAGAAGCACACGAAAACTGCCACATATGCCTTTCTCGGTGCTGCTCGTCGATGATGCGGTTGGATTTGAATGGGCCCCCAGTAGTCGATGCCGGTTACGGTGAACGGTCGGGTTGCAGTGACACGAGCAGTAGGTAACTCTGCCATAAATTGCTCTATCATTTTAGGACGGCTCCGGAAGCAAACGACGCAGCTATGGACCATCCGCTTGACGAGATCCCTGGCCCCTATGATTCAATACCGGAGACGAAGAAGTTGTGGCGCTGCGTGAAGATGTCGAAGATGAAAGGATCTAACCAGTAGCGATGAGAATGCGTGTGACGATGGTAGGATGACGGGATGCTTATTGTCGAACGAAAGTTGCGAGTTGCTAAGTCGTCCACCGATTCGAAGAACTTGATTGTTGTCGAGAAAAGGATGAAACCATCGAAGACGAGATTTAGCTGGTACAGGTTGTCGTTGTAGTAGTTGTTGTCGTTCGCTGCCAAAACATTGTTGCTGCACTAGCTTGATTAGCGTCGATTCCGCCTTGATGAGATCCTCCGTGGTGAGAAAGGTACTTGCTTGACGCTGAGTGGTTTTAAGCCGACAGTTTTGCAGAAACCGAAGACAGTATGCAGTAATCCGTAGCATGCGTGCGTAGTTGGAGAACTTTCCGACGTGCTCATCGATGAATGACGGTTCTTCAACTGCTATACCAGCAGTAAAAAGCGACTTCTTGGTTTCTCGCAGAGCTTCTTCGGGTTGATTAGGGTTGGATTTGGTTGCTATTGGCCATACGGTAGGTTCACGTTGTAGCCAGTCGGGACCGTTCCACCAGAGGCTGCTTTCGATGAGATTGTCTGCTGTCTGCTGTTCTGTATTCCGGCGACGTGATTCCACGAGCAGTTTTCGGTAGCAAGCTGGATTTTGGATACACGGTTCGCCACGATTGTTGTCCATGTAGAGGGAGAAGATTTCAGCCAGCAGAGGACTACAGTGGAATCGACCCAGAAAAATGTGTCCGCTGTCAGTTGAAGAGATTTCATTACTTTCTCGTAGAGCCAATGAGTGCACCGCACAGTTCGAGTCGCGGAATGCTCTGCTTCTTGAGAGGGGCGACCTTTGATTTGGAGGCCACGAGCGCTACCTTGACGCAACCATTAGCGTTCGTTGATCGAATGTAGACACACGCACCGTATGCGTGATCGGAGGCGTCGGTGAAGATGTGGAACTGCAGTGACGTTGGTGACGGAAATAGAACGCAACGTTGCATACGTAGTTCGTGGAGGCAAGGAAGTTGCGACTGGTACGATTCCCAACGAGTTTTGAAAGCTGATGGAAGTTCTTTATCCCAGCTCCATGCCTTTCCTTCATCGTCCATAAGTGTTCAAATGGCCTGCATAAGGATTTTCGCTGTGGTTACGACCGGTCCAACTAGTCCTAGTGGGTCGAATAAGCGTGCTATATGCGAGAGTGTGACACGTTTCGTCAGAGCTTCGGTAGTGGAGCTCGGAGAAAGTTGAGTCTTGTAGCGAAGAACGTCGGTGGCTGGCTCCCAGTGCAGCCCTAGTGTTTTGATGCATTGATCCCTGTCGAGGGCAACTAATGACTTGAGAGCCCTGTTCTCGGTCGGGACGTCTTCTACAACCGCTGGTTCGTTTGATGCCCATTTTCGTAGTTCGAAACCTCCTCTTTTGAGAAGAGATTCTAGCTGCTTTCGTAGAGCGATTGCTTCTTCTACTGTGTTCGCTCCGGAAAACAGGTCGTCGACGTAGAAGTCCTTACGAAGAACGTTGGCAGCTTCGGGGAAGTCGGTTTGCTCGTCATCAGCCAGTTGCTGCAGCACTCGTGTAGCAAGAAACGGAGCGCTGGCGGTACCGTAAGTAACGGTTTTTAGCTCGTATGTTTGTAGAGGGGCTTCTGATGATGGACTCCATACTATATGCTGTAGGTTGTTGCTTCGTTGGTCCGTCAGAATCTGCCGATATATTTGTTTGACATCGGCGTTGAGCAGGATCGGGTGGATTCGGGATCGCATAGTCAGTGATCGGAGGTCTTCCTGTACAATGGGTCCGATCATGAGTGCGTCATTCAAGGATGGTCCATTCGGTGTACGGCACGACCCGTCGAAGACCACGCGTACCTTCGTGGTGGTGCTGTCCTCTCGTACTACGGCATGATGGGGAAGATGGTAAGAAGGATATTGCGCTTGCTGGTAATCCTGCACAAGTTCCATGTTACCTAGCTGCTGGTACTCGTCCATGAAATCTTGGTACTGTTTGCCGAGTTCATCGTTTCGAGCTAGCTGACCTTGCAGGAGACGAAAGCGACGAATAGCAGTGCGCCGATTGTCGCCGAGGTTAGAGAGGATGTCTTCCTTCAGAGGCAGAGAAACGATGTAACGACCTTCGGGAGTTCGAGAGACCGTTCGACAAAAGTGCTCTTCACACGCAGTTTCCTCCACCGAGTAGTTAGGGCTTGAGCTGTCTTCTTCGATGGACCAGAATTTCTCCATAAGGGTGTTCAAATCGGCAACGGCAGCGACGTTGGCAACGATCAGAGTGGTTGAAGGACACTGGGTGTTCTTCCCGGAGACAACCCAGCCGAAGACGGAATTGATGAGCGTTGGCAGACCAGGACCAAGTTGGATTCTACCCGAGACTTTGAACAATTCAAAGAAGATTTCCGCACCTAGAATGAGATCGATTGGGCTGGTTCGGTAGAAAGCAGCATCAGCTAGTTGAATGCCAGGCAGAATCTCCCAAGATGACGTGTCGACTGCACCTGAGGGCAAATCGATTGCGACCTTCGGCAGCACGAGAAGTTCAACGGTGGTGGCATAGTTACAGACACGAGAGTGGATTTTCGAGAGGAACTTGAAGCGCGATTCCGTTGAGGACTGTCCTATTCCGGCGACAGGAAGGTGGATCCGCTTACGTTGGATCTTGACAAGTTGCGAAAACGTTTCTGTGGCAAAGCAACATTCACTGCCTGAGTCTAGCAGCGCTCTAGCAGCATGTTCCGTCCCATTATCGTCGACTACGATGACTACAGCGGTGGCGAGAAGTACGCTTTTGCGTCCGCGTCCAGCGGAAGCGTAGCTGGCATGCTCGTTGAGGGTTGCTGATACTGAAGCGGATGGTTGTTCGGTTGATTGTTGGCTTGAATTCTCCTTCGGTTGAGGCGATTCGATGACCTTCGAGCTAGTTGCAGCAGAACCTTGGCAAAGCTGAGTGTGATGGTGACCTCTGCATTTACGGCAAGTACTTGATGACGGACATTCCTTAGCCATATGCCCCTTACGCAGACAGTTACGGCACAATTGGTGGCGACGAACTTCCTTTTCCTTCTCATCGACATTCATTCTGGAAAATACACCGCATTGGTACAAAGGGTGATGATCTGAGCAAGCAACACACTTTCGTTGGTTGGTTGGACATGTTCCGTGACTGGCAACCACTCGTTGAACCGGTTTCTTGGAGAAGTTGATTGGTAACGGAGTCGCGGTGGTCTTTCCGATGGTTTGCAGAACCGAAACTCGGCGTTGAATAAAGGTCGTCAGATTCTGGAACGATACGGCGTTGAGTGTCGATGCGTGTTCTTCCCAATCCCTCCGGGTAGTGGGATCTAAACGGGTGCTCAACATGCGGATCAGCAGAATGTCCCAGTATTCCGTTTGCTCCCCGAGCTGATGAAGGACTTTCACGTTAGCTTCGCACTTTTCGACCAGCGAGTGAAGCTCAGAAGCGGATTTCTTTCTGACGGATGGAAATTCGAAAAGCGAGTCGACGTATGACTGCTTTAGGCGTACGGGGTTCTGGTAGTGGTCCAATAGTAGATTCGAGGCAACCTGGTAGTTTTTGGCGCTAAGGGCAATAGTTTGCACGAGCTTCAAAGCATCCCCAGAGAGTGACGAGCGAAGGTAGTAGAATTTCTGGATGTTCGACAGTTCATGCGACGAGTGTACCAACGAAACGAAAAGGTCGTGGAAGTTTAACCATTGGTCGAGATTTCTGGCGAAAACTGGCAGTTTTATGTCGGGCAACCTTACATGCGACGACAGAGGGCTTTGCGTGGCAGAAGAAGAAGATGAAGAAGTGCGTGGCGACGTAGGTTCGTTTTTATTTACAGCCAGCAGGAACCCTTTGACCCTGAAGTACGATGTCTCGAACTCGATGCGCTCTTTGAGGTGAGCCTCGATGGTTGCTTCATCCAGCGTTTCAAGCTCGGCTTGTATGGCGTTGAAGTCGTTTCAGATGGCCACGAGGTGCTCCAGTCGGACGGCAACTTCACGTGCACCAGTTTCCTCCTGGTAGCCATCGACGAACGCCTTGATGAGTCCGAACGAGGTTAGGTGGCTCTTCTGCCTCGTCTTCAGCGATTTAATTCGCCGATCGTTGGACATCGTGGTAGGAACAATTCGATTGGGTGCAAAGGATCTGCAAACCACAGACCGCGCAGATCAAAAGGGTTGATTTAAGGTGATTGGAAAGCTAATAACCTGATCTAAGGCAAAGCTATGCCTTGTGTAAATTTCCAATCGACGCGAAGCAGGTAACCTCAACCTGGCCGGGCACGTGGTAAAAACCTCCAGTAGGGTAGGCGGATGACCGGAGTTCGACGGTAATCTGGCTCGAAGGACCACTTTGTCGATAGCACAAAGACGAGCAGCAGGTGATGCAGCAGTTCACGGGTGCAGGTAAGTCGGGTTTACCTTGGTTTTCTTTTCAGGTGCCGGTTCCAGATGCAGGTAAGTGCATTAAGCATTCACTAACACTTCTTCTTCTTCTCAAATTACTAACTACTTTATTTAATTGCACTTAATTCACCATAAATTCATTTATTCTTTATGTAACACAATTTTTACTCTAGTTTCACTATCAATAGAACTTCACTGTTTACATTTTGTATCGTTGACGTCCAGGAACCACTCACGACGGCTCGAGCTTTTATAGCTGAGTGGTGATCGGAAGTAATGGTTTCTCCATCTTGCCGTTCCCGAAGGGCCGTTAATATCAGCCAACAGTTGTCGGAGTCGGTCGGTCTAACGATGTTCTGGAGGTCGGCAATGGATTTGATGTGTGGGTTGGCAAGTAGATGGCTCTGCGATGTGCATTCGTGTGTCGATATATAATGTTGATGCACGAACAGCATTGATTCTCCATTCTTGGATTATTTGCTAGCAGTGTACAACAAGCTTACCAACAAATCACAAACATGGCATCAAGATCCATCACCTCTACCAGCAAATGAGGGTGTGCCATCTACATCACAGGGCAAGTTTAGCCTCAATAGTTACTTGTCTTCGAGGCTCGGCGAAAGTTCTGCAACGATTCCAAAAAGCAACACCTTAGAAATTAGGCTAAGGAGTCTTCAGCACCAACAACGGGTAGATGCTGATATTCAAGATTTCAGTATCGTGCACTACTGGGCTCAAAAACGCTTTGAAGATTCAGAGATGTGGAAACTGGCCAGGTGTAGTAGACATCCCCAAATCTTGATACAGTACACGAATTTACTACATCAGCAGAAACGTGTCGTACCAGCATACCACTTCATCAGAATTACAGTTCGACTTGTGAATCCGTAATATGACCGATTCACACGGTAAATACAGCACATACTTAAGCCAGGCTGCGAGGCTCTAATTTGCAAACGCAGCATAAGCTGTATATGAACTTTCCTTGTCTTTATATAACATTCACTCATTTACACTAGCGGACTCCAAACCTAAAACCTAATAATAAACACTCTGAGTTGAATCGTCAAAGCGTTCGGTAGTTTTATCCGAAAGTCCGAACGTATCATGGTCCTCAGGTCCAAACGTATTAAGGGTATTTGATAATGTTTTCCAGATTTTAGGATAACCAGAAGCCGCCATCTTGGATTTCAAAATGGCGTCGGACATCGATTTCCGTTCTCTATACGTCACCATGATTCCAAAAATATCCATATTGAAGGGTATTTGATTCAACAATATTTCACAATTATAATGTAACCTGTTTGGGCAACGCGCCACTTTCCTATTCGTATTATTGTTAACATTGTAATGCCTGCTATACCGTATTGTGTTTGTACGTTTATTGTATCGTGTGTGAAATATATTCAATCGTCTCGAAACCACCACCGCGGCTGGTCGGTAGAATATTCGGTCGTCTTTTAATTTAATCTTATACTGATCACAACGCAGTAGGGTTTTTTTTTTTTTTTTTTTTCTTTATTTTTGTGATTTTTAGCCGTAGGCTAGTTCATCACATTTAACGCAGTAGGGTCCTATCGTGCGCGATCATAACCGGAAGTCACTATCTTGGATTTAAAAATGATGGCGAACATTGATTTCCGGTATTTAGACGTCATCCTCGGACAGGATCGTAAGGACAGAAATCAGTTTCCGGCATCTACACTTCGTCCCCGGTCCGAAATATAAATATTGATTCGGATTGGAATGTATTTTATTTTGACCATTTGGGAGGTGAATTGTCCGTTGTCCATTATAAAATATATTATTTCGAACTATCATTGATACAGAAAGAATCCCTATCTCTATCATGTGATAGTTCAACTATCAGATGGACCATATATCATGAAAGCTAAAGGAAATGATATTGTTTCTATCTGTCCTATCCCATCATTGAGTCTATCTATCATTTTTTCTATCATGATAGTATCAAAGATGGGATAGGGGTTCTATCATGATAGACTGAGAGAGAATCTATCATTGTGATAGGCCTCTATCTGATAGATGATATTATCACCATTTATCAGATAATGTTGATGCCTGCGCAGCATCCTAAAATCACTACAATATGAAATGTCCATCAAATTCAGACAACTTTTGGATTTTTGTCCGAAATTTGTATGGACGGTGTCCACTGTGCGACGATCGCTCAAGCACTTGTCACCGGGTGGATTTCTCGTTTTGGCGTACCGACGCCAGTTCGAATCGTCGCTGTATTCCGAGTTGGTTCACAGCCTTGGAATCAGCCATCTGCAAACAACGGCGTTCCATCCTCAATCGAATGGCATCATCGAACGGTGGCATAGTACGTTGAAAGCGTAAATTCTTTGCCACGACCCGGACCACTGGACCGAACACCTGCCAGTGATCCTGCTTGTTTGTGGACAACCTACAAAGAAGACATCCAAGCATCGTCAGCTGAGATGGTGTACGGAATGACTCTCCGCATACCGTCCAAGTTCTTCGTCGATAACACCACCAATCGCACCAATGCAGATTTTTTTCGTTAAGCTGCGAAAAGCTATGCGTGATCTACGACCCAAGGACACGGCATGGCCTGGAAATCGAGCCGTTTTCATGCAAGCACGTTTTCACCCGCAACGATTCCGTTCGACCGTCGTCATCGTCCCCGTACGATGGTCCATTTGAGGTGGTGAGTCGAACCAGCAAACACTTCAGGATCGACGTCAAAGGGCGGTTGAAGTTCGTTTACACAACTGAGGAGCAACAGCCGCCACACAGTAGCTCTAGTCCCGCAGCTACAACTCCACCGACTAGGCTCACTCGTTCTGGTCGACGAGTCGTCATTCCATTTCGCTATCGCTAGATGGATGTTTAGCAGGGGAGTACTGTAGCATCATCAACGTCGCATCATCGAGGCGACATCATTAATCGACGGTGCAACATCTCGAACCCGATCGGTCCGCAATAAATTTAAACAATAGCCCTTTATTTTGCCTTCTGCACCAGTTTTCAGTAAATACTTTCATTATTTCGATCAGCCAAAAGGCATTGGCCGCCTCTATATATAAACCCTGTAGATATATTTTGATAATATTATTTTGTATCCACTAGAGAAGGTGAAAGTGAAGTCTTTTTCTAGCCCGTGTGCCAAAGATAGCACACAATACCTATTGGGAAAATGTTCTTGTGCAAAAAAGTAAGAGGTTGTATCCAAGATACGACCGTAGATTTGACGCATGATTACGAAAGGTAGTTTTGATGTCACAGCAAAAGTAGATTATATTTTAAATTGATTTCATAACTCGTTATCAGTGATAAAGTTCGATAGGTTGAAATTCAGAAGCAATTTGAGAGTTCTGTTTGTGAGGTGCTCTGTCGATGTCCATGCAGAACAAGCCAATCCTGGGCGATATGTCTTGGATACAAGCTCTTACTCTATAGTTTACACTTTTTTTTCCAGTCATTTTTGGTCCTGAAAAGAACCGATGAGTTAGAAGATTGGACACCAGTTTAGAACAATGCTGTGGAAATTGGTCCTCGATGTTTTTGGAGATGATAGCGGTGCGGAAATGAAATATGTATTAGGGAAAACACATCAATCACAGAATCTGAGCCTACCGGACGGTACCTACGTTTATGACTTTAATTTTAAATGATCTTTATTTCTTGTATTTGTAATTTATTTATTTATTTATAATTTATTTATTTGGAGGGAAAAGCCCACACTAGTGAGCACAAAACCTCATCATTTCAGTACCAACAGATAACATGGAATCCTACAGATACATTTGCTTGAACTAAGCACTAAAGCTTGAGCTTGAGCTTGATTGACCGCCCACGGTTGCTACTCTGTTATTGCCAGATCAGCTGTAATTACACAGAGAACCAATAGACGATGCTTGGGACTAGCAATCATCCTCAATGTGTAAAAACTGGTGATCTTAAATTAGGCAATACCAGCGCCGGCCGCGCCCGAACACAGGTCAAGAAAGGAATGGGAAGGATTGTGTTGACATGACACTCGCTTTGATGGAAGCCGAGAACACCTCTGCACTTCCACGAGGAATCACTGGGATGTTGGATAAGAGGGTTGGGTTTGCAGCAGAGTTCGTTTTGGCCTAACGATCGTATAACGCGAAGGAGCTTGGGACTAAACCCACGGTCTTCTGCTCAGTAAGCAAAAACGTTTGCCACTAGGCAGACGAGCACCTTTTTAATCACCGAGTTGCTGTTATTACCATGTAGTCATATTAACAAATAAAACGATTGACGAATCTTGAATGTGGATGGGCCTGAGATTTTTATTTTTATTTTTATTCTATAAAAAGTTTAGTTTTATTGTCAGTGTTTTTACAATTAGTTTTCTATATCTAGATGAAAATTCAACTCAGCTACATCAATTCTACCGTTACTTCCATTAACAAAGCAGATGTAATTAATAAAAAGTTTAAGAATTTCCACACGTTTTGTATTTTCTATTCCTATTAAGGCAGGTCTCACCAGGTCTTCAAATGTGAGTCGTCTCCATCCATCCAAAATGCCTGTTATCCTCTGCTGCAGGACCGTCCAAGCCGGGCCAACACGAGTGCAGGTGCAGAATTTATGGAGGAGAGCCGTTTGATTGTCACAATGTGTGCAGTTCTCGTCCGCCACTCGCTGCATCACAAAAAATAGCTTGCGATGCTCGATCTTCTCATTGACCAGGAGGTACAGTATCGTCGGGCTATTACGTTCCACCCTATGCAGGTCGGTTTGGATAACGAAATGTCGGTGGATTTGATCGGCGGAGGATTTAGTGAGGAAATTGGGATAAACTAGATAGGATTATTTTGAGGTCAGGAAGATCTATAGAGATTGCTGGGCGGGGATTTACGTGGAGCAGAAGGGATCTAAAATAAGGAAGGGAATCGATCTCACGGATGGTGCCGGTTAATGGCCAACGACTTACATTTTAGTGCTGGTAGATGCAACTTCAGTCCTCCGTCTTCTCTGCTCCGTGCTAGCTGCATCATTGGGACGTGGGCCACCATTCCTCTCCACAGGAAGGTACCCATCGTTGATGTAATTTTCGCCGTGTGCTTGGCAAGGGGCGGCAGTATCGACGACAGGTACCATATCCTGGAGGTGCCGACGTGTTCAGCATGATGACTCTTTGGTGCAACGTTAGTGTCCGTAGAGAGTGCAACCACATTTGCTGCGCGAACTTCCCTACCTGTGCATCCCAGTTCAACGTCGTCATCAGGCGGATTGAGTTTGCGAAGACAACACCCAGAATTTTGACTACATTCGCTGTTTGCAGCCACGGGGTGATGATCGCGTTGCCTTCGCAAAACCCAACGTCAATGGAAATAGTCTTCCGCAAGTTCAATTTGGCACCGGCGGCTAGCTCGAAGCGAGTGAACAGACCATTCATCGCCTCGATTTGCCCGACCGATGTGACGATGACGCTGATATCATCCGCGTAGGCCACTAGCAAATCATTTCCGCATGCTTGCTCGAGTCTGACCACCAGTGGGTGGAGGTACAGCACGAAGAGGTGCATGGACAACGGGTCCCCTTGCCGTACCGTTGGATTTCGAAAGGGCGAGAGAGATGCCCATTGATGAGCAGCCGTGAGGTTGAGCGATTGGCAATCTGTGCCAGCAGAGCGATGAGATTCTCGTTGAATCCGAGCTTCCCGGCACGGCGATGGTGACGGAGACTGGCGATCCGATCTTTCAGAGCAAGGGTGACTTGGAAGATGTTTCGCTCGGAGTTAGAGCATTTCTGTCCATCGCTCAGCACGTGGTGGGCTCTCATCACCCGCTCTAGCCTGGTCTTGATAATGCGGGAAAACAGTTTGTAATCGCTGTTGAGCAGCGAGATCGGACGGTAGGATCGTGCCGTGTTGTCTCCTCCTCTCTTTTTAACCAGCACGATAATGCCTTCCACAAATGCGGCGGGAAGATTGCCGGTGAGCGCTTCGTTGAGCAGCAGGTTCAGCTCTCGGTGGATAACGTCGAGCATGCGGTAATAAAACTCTCGCGGAATGCCGTCGCAGCCGGGAGACTTTCTGGGAGCACTTGTTGTTATTGCCGACAGAATTTCTGCCGTGGTGATTTCGCTCGTGCAGGCTTCATTCAGTGGGTCGTTCGGCGGAACAGCTATGTCACAAACGAAGCTGTTGTCGTCTCCACCGTTTGCTTCTTCCGAGTAGAGCTCGGAGAAATAGCCCAGCAAGTGCGCCTCGATCGCTTGCGGTTCCTCGATGTTTGCATTTTGCTCCGTGGCCAGTTGTGTGATGACGGTTCTCTTTCTCCGCCTCTTCCCCAACTGGAATATCGACAGTGGTTCCCCCGCCACGTGCGTTTCGTTGATCCGCATGAACGTATGGGAGAAATTACGCTGCAGTGCCAACAGTTCTCCTTTCAATCGATTGATCGCGGTTATCAGTTCTGGGTGCTGGTAATACCCGTCGTACGCTAACCGTAGCTCCGCATAGAGACGCTGGTGTGCGCTGTAGAATTCGTCGAAAACTTCTCGAGATTTCCACTTGAAGAACGATTTTATTTTAGGCTTAGCGTACGAGAGCCACCATTCCATCCATGACCCGTAGTTCCTGCGTTGGCGGGTCCAATATTGCCACTTATATTGGAACTCCCCAACGTTTTCGTCAGTTAGAAGGTGGGGCCGAAGTGACCAGAATACACGGCCGTGTTCGTGTCCAAGTTGGGGGAGGCATATTCGGAGTGTCAGCGCTTTGTGGTCGGTGAACGAGCAGACATGCGTGTGTGCTGCTCGCAGGTTATCACAAAAAAGGCTGCTGACATAAATGCGGTCGAGGCTCGATTGAGCATTTCTGCTGACGTAGGTGAAGCCTGTATCGCGTGGACAAAGCTTTTCCCACACATCGTGCAGCTGGAGCTGCTGCACAGCTGTTTTGAGTGAAGGGCTTGTGTTGGGGCTACTTGAATCGCATGCTCGCAGCACACAATTAAAGTCACCAGCCAGAATCACATGCTGTGTCCGATGACGGAGGTAGTAGGTAAGCGTCCCATTAAAGAAATCCTCCCGAGCTGCGCGCTGCGAAGGGTCGGAGGAAGCGTAAACGTTGCAGATAGTTGTATCTTGCACTCTCAGCGCAAGCAGTCGGCCGTCCAGACTTCGTTCGACGTGAGTGGCATGGATGTAGTCCTTCAGAGCAATAGCTGTACCTCTTCTCATGTGGTCTACATTGGCGAAAACGACGAAGCCAGTCAAGGAGAGCTGCTCGTTTTCAACCTCTTGCAGACACACTATATCGAGGTTTTGGCTACTGATGAAGGTTCGGAGCGCATTTAGTTTTGTAGGGTTCGTGATGGTGCCAATGTTGATGGAAGCAACGTTGTAGGATGTGAGAGCCATTTATGGGAGCTTCTCTCCACCCCGCTCTTCGTCCTCGCTGGTCCGGCGCGGTTTCTTTGCTCGGCGGTCGGCCCTGTCCCGCCTGCTACTCGTGGATGTCGAAGATTCGTCGGTTTCGTTGCCATTCCCGCTCTTGCTCTGCGATCGCAGCGCGTGTGGGGGCTTCTTGAACAGGTCAACCGTAGCCGTGCTGGTGTTGGCTGGTTGGGCAGTTACCGATGGCACTCGTTGCGACGACGACATTTGCGCTAGTAGTGGTTGCGGACACAGGGACGCTACAGCTGTTGCGGCCTGGCTACTACTCTGCGCATTCGTGTCCGTCTGCTTCGGCAATTCGGAAAATGCACCCAATGTTGCCGTTGGTGGTGCGGTAGGTTTCGGCTTGACTGGTTTCGGACCAGCTGGTTTTGGTTGCGGTCGTGGACCCGTTTGCTTCGTAACGTTAGCGTAGCTCTTCTGGACCAGAAGCTTTTTGTTCTGGACACATGATATGCCAGTTTGCGCTTGCTCGTGACAGTGGCGACAGGATTGAAGCTGTCCCTTGTAAACGATAAGCGCTCGTTCCCCGTCGATGGTGACCCACGAGTCAATATTTTTCTTCACGAGCATTCTAGCAGACCATATGCCGTGCGAAATACCACCGAAATCGTAGCCTTCACCCCACATTAGCTCGCGAATCGATAACACCTCACCGAACGCGCTACCACTTTCTCTTCGGACACGTCTTCGGGCAGGTCATGCACCTTCACTTCCACACTACCATCTTCCATGGTAATACGAAGCTTGTGCTTCTTTCCGTCCAGTTCAACTTCGGGCTTCTCGTCATGATTGTCAACGATTTTTTGTGCTAACGCCAGGTCATTGACCTTGACGAAAGCACATGCTCCACCGCGGTGGCACTGTAGTCTCTGCACGTCTTCTTTCTTCAGGCCAAGCACTGAACGGCAGAAGCCGTGCACTTTCTCGAACGACGGTTTCACGGGGAAACTCGAATAGTCAATCTTGAAAGTGTTTTCACGCCTCATCGCGGACAGTGCACACGCGACGCGGCACGATACGGATAGCAAAGCGAAAAAATATCTTCAACGGCTTGACTTTTGAAATAGCGCTAAAACGACAAGAAAAATACGTCCGCGCGTCTCAGAAGCTGAGCGATAACTAAGATTAGACTCATGATGTTCTGCTCAGTAAGCAAAAACGGTTGCTCTAAGGCCACCGAGCCCCTCATATCACATAATACCGGTGCTCAAATTTTTGTATTCATTCAAACCCGGAACCAACGACAACAACGAGTTTCGCAAAATACACGATACACAAGCGATTTTACCATAAATTTTTTTGATATGTAAGGACCTGGGATCGCGTTTTTCTGTTCAGTAAGCAGGCCACTGTAACGGACGATCTTTCAAATCCGAAAACTAAAAACTACGAAAAAGTACTTAGGCCTTCATTAAGTTCCACTTTCACGCGACGTTCAAATGTTTCAATTTGATCTTTACGTATTGTTCAGGCTATAAATAGGCCCTTTTCAAAAGTGACGCGAGAAATACGCACAATCGTCACCTACCTCGCAAAACTGGTTCCAAACGACAACAAAGGCATAAGCAACGATGGATTGTTGAACTTTGCTGGCTGGTGTAGTGCACAGCAAAAAAAAATGTAATATCGATCAACGTAATTCAAGCTGATGTATGAAATAATGATGTAATTGTAATTTTTGTAATTTATCAGCACACACCCTGGCCGACCGCTGTAAACCAATCTGCCGTTAAGCGAGTGTGTACCTACTGAAACCTGGTCGTAGGCCTATGCTAGACCGTATAGCATAACGACCTTCTTCCACTAGCAAGCCTGTTTCTGTTTGCACAGACAGTCCCACTAGTTTCCGATACATTTATAGGGGATAGTAGAAGATTAAAAGAATGGAGAAAAGTTATAGAGGCTTTTTTGTTGTTGTTTTGCTGAAAAGAGAGAAACAGAACTATACGAAATTACACCTGCTGAAAAAAGATAAGTCTATTATTTTGGTTAGTGATCGTTTGGATTTGGGTCACCCCACGTTGTGTTTAGGTTAGCATAAATAAATAAAACTATATAGTCATATAAATCACCACAGCGTGTACCATGTACGGTAGCTCATCTCTCATCGTGATGGTGGGACATAGTAGACAAATTAGAGAGAAAACAAGGAGGTATTAGTATTAGTTATATGTAAACAAACAAAACAAAAGAAGAGAAGAGGAAAGAAGAGCAGAAAAATAAAAAGAGGATAAAGTAGACAACAAAGAAAAGAAACGTAGGCAGATTATTAGAAAAGGCATTATCCGAGACTCAGTAATCAAATGTCACTCCTGCCGAGATCTCAGCGAAACCCCCTCCCCGCCGAGACCCGCACAGCCGAGCTCGGTAGAAAAAAAAACTAAGTGTGTAGATAGATTAGTAGGAAAATTAATAAAACTACTTTATGACTCAAAGTGCAATGAATGAGCGATGAATCGGGAGCTAGTACGAGTGATGGCGGTCAGGTCTTGAATTGGATTCCTAGTCCGTTGCTTGCGGTACACTGGCGTGGGCAGCAAAAACAGCAATAAAGCGGACGTTTCCAGTTGGTGATTCCACCTCCACACTAACAGCCTCGATGATAGAAGTGCGGATGTGTGGCAGAGTGCAGAACTTAATTCCCTTTCTGACGATGACCGCTACATCACCCCTCAAAGTTGGTGTGATTTAGCCGGATAATGCTGTGCTCAGGCAACCAAAAGCTGTCACTGGACTTTAGATGGGTCTCGGTTAGAAGGCCCACGTCGATGCTATGCTTGCGGAGGTAGTCGGCTCTTACAGAGTAAGAGTTCCAGGTAGCGATGGTTAGTGGTTTAGACACCATACTGGATGATGAACTTACCGAGCATGGATCTATTCGGGCTTGTAGAATACCGGTCATGTTGACGAAAATTTCCATCAGTTCATCCGCTGAAAACGGATCGGGGTTGTTGTTTTGCATTGTTGGTTGCAGTGTTCGGAAAATCATTCTCAAATCTCATTCATTGAGTCTCCCTGCAAGAATAAACTCGCCGGCGAATGTGGCAATGCATATTCATGCACTCACAACGCCGAAAAATCATTCCAGCTTTAAACTCATAAAAACCACTCAAACGTCAATTGATAGCATGCTCATGCATGTTGTATTAGTTTTCCAACCTCTGCTGCACAAACAAGAGTGATAACAATTAATAGCGCCGACATATAAAGAAATGGATTTTTGAACATGAAAACTCAGCGGTGATTTTGGCGACGTTGAGTTTTGGCAGGCAAAACTCATAGGCGCATAAACTCATGCATGAGATTTGAGATTTTGAGTTTTTTAGAACACTGGTTGGTTGTCTCTCGAATCCAGTGATGGATTTTTTTTCCCTTGATTTGTTTTCCGTCGATCTTGTTTTCCGTGCTGATCACCAATGCTACCGACGCCACACCTTGACCCTACCTATTGACCCATCAACTCATGAACCGGGGATCAACGGCTTTACTTCCCTTGCGAAGGCAGGCGTGATCTGAGATGTTATGCTTCAGAACATCCCGGATTGAACCGAGGCCTGTTGGGGTGAAAGGCAATCACACTTACCACTACACCACCGGTGCCACTTAATCCAGGGGATGGAGAGCTTTGTCCAGCAGAAGATTCAGACGTTTCTTGAGGGGAGCAGATCGCACCCGCGAATTCACTTGTCTGTGAAGAGGCGGAAAGTCCTCCGCCCTGAAAACTGGAGCCTTATCCTTCCTTCGTCCTGGTTGATTGTTGGTGGATGCCTGTTTTCAGATGCGCTTGAAATCCTCGCGTTTAGGGCACTGCTTGTTGGATCTTTAGTGAGCACCATCACATTTGGACGCCCCAGCTTCATCCGCAGCACATTCGTAGGTCACGTGGTTTTGAGCGCAATTGCCACAGCGTGGCTTAATTTTGCAGTTTCGGGTGCCATGTCCAAAGTTCAGACACCGTTGGCACTGAGTCACATCGCGATGGCCGCCACGATATGGCTCCCAGCGGACGATGATGGAATTGACTGAGCAGATGGCTTTCAGCGCGTTGAGCGTCACCGTTCCCTTTTGGAAGGGTACCAGGAAAAGGCAATCCGGATACGCCCTCACATTTTCGTCCTTCCATGTCATCCGATAAACGGCACTTGGTGCGAGCTTGTACCGGTCCCTGATTTCATGTTCGATAAACTTCGGATTGAAGTTTGGTAGGCCCCTGATGACGACCTTGAACGGATCAAATCTCCCAAATTTTTAAAAAATACGGTATTAAATGAATATTTATTTTAAAAAATGCGTGACTTAATAAGGCAGAATTATGGAAATCATGTATCTCAAATAGTGTACTCAAAACTTGGGGGATAAAGTGTACCCACCCTGAGTCCTCAACTTTAAATCAAAGCAAACTTAAAATAAAAAGGAACAACAGCATTTCAATACTTATAATTGATTTTGCATGTTTGCATTTATAAGCTGTGAAAGTTTCATTCACTTTGGTTGAAAACAAAAAAAGTCATAATGTTCTTTATGCTGGCTAAAAAAAATCTCCATGTTTAAAAAAAGCAATGAAAATGCATAAACTGATATCAAACAAATATGCGTTCTACAATCTGACAATAATTTCAGCATAACATTACCTTTCGTCTAGACTAAACTTTGTGGAAACTTACCTGAAAAAAGTCTGTTCAGGATTTCGAGAAATCAAGGAGGGATCAAGTCTCCCCACGGAAAAAAGTCTACCCAGTCTTCCCGAAGCATTAAAAAATAGGTTGACCCTACTTTTCACCACCCTACTTCTGCTTCTAAGTATCATAGTGTCATCGCCTTTTGTCTTACTGCTTCAAGGATATAACAAAAAATTAAATGTATTATTCAGGCTAAACATTTAGGTATCAGGATCTGAATAAGGTATTGATGATTCATTTCTTCCTGCTTGGGTAGTGTCATCAAAGTATGAATTAAAATTAAAATAAGGACCATAGCATAACAAAACCAATCATTCCAATTTCAGGATGCAATCTAAACGTCATCAAAATAAAAACAAATTCATTTAAAGTACCTTGTGCCCCCATTTGTTTAATTGACATTAAAAACAGCAGTTCCAATTTTATAAAACACAACAAACGCTTTTAAGTTGCATTAGTATCACCAAAGTTAAAGAAAAATATCAAATTCAATATGCGCCCCCATGTTGCATCAAAGAATTTCACCTGGACCATACCTATCGATCCATCAACTCATGGACCGGGGACCAACGGCTTTACTTCCCTAAGCCGTAATCATAGATGTTATACCTCAGAACATCCCGGCGGTGCCAGGGATGCAGACATTAATCGGTATAGATGGATTCTGCGATCATACCAAGAATCATACACTGATTCAAATAATCAATGCACTTGTCAGGACTCTACATCCTTCTATACATATAAAAAAGTAAGTTAAAGAATCAATCCAGTAAATCTCATCAAACTATTATCAGAAAAAAAAAAATGTTAGCGAGATCACTTCTAGTATCGAGAAGGCAGCTTCTTATCCCTCAAGGGGCGTTTTACTGTTGGTACTGCATCATCTGCAGCATTCTCTCCTTCGATTTTCCGCTTCCTTTCTGCTTTATTCGGTTGTGCATCTGGAACTGATATTTGAGGTTCTTTAGGTTGTTGAAAGTCAGTAATTTTGGTATCCATAACCCGATGATTCTACTACTTCCGCAAATGTAATCTGAACTTTGGCTCAAGCTTACCCGTCTCGTAGTTCCGTAGCATGACCATATCACCCGCCTTGATTTCAGAAGTTTTTGCTTGTCTGCGGTCGTCTGCATAAAGTTTTCCTTGCATCTTTCCCATCGCATCCTTTTCACGTACGTCCACATCTCGACGCCAGTGAGAATCAGTTCGCAGGGATGGTAATAGATCTTTTACTGGACGACCGGTTAACAGTTTCATTGGCGCTTTTTCAGTAACCGAATGCGGTATAGTATTATACATGTAAATGTAATCTTGAACCGCTTTCCTCCAATCAGTGTTGGTTGTTACCTTAGCGATACGCAATGCACGGAGTATTCCTTGATTTTGCCGCTCGCCAAGACCAGTAAGGAATAGTGCGTACCAACCTAATATTCTTACTTTCACAGTAGCTGGAAAACTCCTCGTTGTCACTTCGAATAGTTTCTGGGTAGGTTTGTTCACAAAGTACTCCTTCTAATGCTTCAATTGTCTTGGCAGCGTTCGTTCCTTTCAATTTCGATCACCTTTAAGAATCGATGATCAAGGAATATGCTCAATCTCGAAGGTATACGGTTGCAACCGCAATTCCCATCCCTCAGCTCTTTATCACACGCGTCTACCATTCTAATGTTTCCTTCCATATATATATATTCCAAAGATAGATGGTCTGTGAAGATAGCGAATTGAAGACCGGAAAGGTGCAGATAGTATTTTTCGACCGCCCATGCAACCGCTAATGCTTCCCGTTGCGCCAGTACGAGATTGTGGATTTGCTATGTTTTATTATCGTTATCGGAATTCGACGCTGTGGAGCAGATAAGTTCATCAAGCTAAGTTAGTCCATATCTAAAGTGCTTGGCGGTAAGGTGAAGAACTCAGTGCCTTTTCGTAGTATTTTTATGGTGCTTAATTCAGTGAAAAAAATTGTGTTCAGAAGAATCCAAATTAGTGAAACTAACGAAGCTTAAATTGGGTCGCAACTAAGTGTGAGTATCAAAATAAGAATAGTCGTTTAAAGCTGACTGACAGCCATATAACAGCACGATCAAATGATTCATATGACGGGAGAGGAAAAGCCGTGCAACCTAACTTACGTAGTGCATATAATAAAAATTGCTTTTGGATTTGGATGAGTGATTTTTTTCATGAACGTGTCAATTGTCTATATTTTTTATTTTTTAGAATCAGTGTGACGAATAAATTAGAACATTTAACCTAAATCGTGTTTTGAAAAACCGTTTGTGAACCATGGTTTTCGTGAACCAGTGCAGTTAACCCCGATTTTTGAGGCATGTTAGTTCAAGAACAGTTAACATTCGAATTGACGAATAGAATTTTATTTTCAGTGAACCGTAATGAACTTTGACGCGCGCAGTCCTCGGTTCACTACCCAAGCCTGCAATTAAATAAAACCTAATTAACTACTATAAATAGGTCTTCAATCGAAAGCATTTTGTTTCTTCCAACCATCAGACACCTACCGGACTATTAAGGATTCCCGTCAACCTGGACGGTATATCTTGACCTCGTTTCGGACGAATCAATATGAAGATATTTTTTATTCCTGGGCAAGAACGTAGCAATTTTTCAATGTGCAATTAGTAGCAGTTAAATAAATAACACATTTTTTGGAAAAGTTTTATTATTTACTTTATTGATAGAAATATTGCTTTAATTTGGTTATGAACAAGTTAATAGAATCGCAATAGCAAATAATTGTCGATGTCGTAAATGACGTGATGGTATATAAAACATTAATTTTGATAAGAGTTCTATAGTTCAGGGTTACTTCCACTCACTTGCTATAAAAAAAAAAGTTTTTTCGGAATTATGAAATCATGAAATAGACTAATGCTAATTAGTGCTTGTAAGTTACAAGAAGAGGTCATGAAGAATATGCTTGACACATAAAATCTGTTAATATTGCTTTCAGTGCGTCACAATCAGCGATTTTACGACTCGTGAGCGCTCACTCTGAGTGAACACTCACGAATCATAAGATTGCTGATTGTGACGCTCTGAAAGCGGAATTGACAGGTTTTATCAGTCAAACACATACATTACGCCCTCTTCTTGTTACTTACCAGTACAACATATCATTGTAACATCTAATGATTGCATAATTCCGAAAAATATTTTTTTATAGCAAGTGAGTGGAAGCAACCCTGCAATCTTGTGCGAGACGATATCACGACGCTATTTTAATGTTTGAATATTGATGAGCATGCATCGAGCTTTTTAAGGCGGTGGCTAACTTGCGGAGTGCTTTTGTACTAACTCTATTCTCTTTTCATGTGTAGTTGAAAAAGTAGACACATCAATATTCTAGTATTTGTGAAAATCCGCCGATATTAATTATGGGCAAATCACCCACGACGCAGCTTATCAATGTCCAACTTACCCGTGCAGTAACTTGAATCCAAATGACCTTTCACCAACTGTCAGGAATTGTGTATGAAAGGTCATGACCTACCTAGTTATATCCATCTCATATCTTCCCTCTCCTTCGATATAAAAGTTTTAAATGTTTTGACGTCTTTGTCGACTATACTGGGGTGCAATCAAAAAATATGTATGGTAAAAAAGTGTTAGGTTTTGAACGATTATAACTTGATGTCGTTTATAGATGAAATTAAAATCCATATACGCCAATCGATAGGATATTACTTTACGGATCTGCTGAAATAAATAGTTTAAAAATTTCGATAAAAAAAAACTTTTAAAAAATGTGCAAATGATAATTTGATCAATGTTTTCTGAAATAAACGTTTTCCCTAAACCCAGCCATCATAATCGAGTATCATTTGGCTGCCCAACGTTCTTTTTTTTTTTTTTTTTCTTTGGTTTGTTTTTTTCCGTCGATCTTGTTTTCCGTGCTGAGCACCAATGCTACCGACGTGCCAGGAAGGCAGCTCTCACACCTGGACCCTACCTATCGACCCATCAACTCATGAACCGGGGACCAACGGCTTTACTTCCCATCCGAAGGAAGGCGTGATCAGAGATGTTATGCCTCAGAACATCCCGGCGGCGCCGACTGGTATTGAATCCAGGCCTGCTGGGGTGAGAGGTAATCACGCTTACCACTACACCACCGGCGCCGTTGGGAAACGAAATTGCAGCAGCTTGTGCACCAAGCCATCGTGCCACACGTTATCGAATGCCTTTTCGATGTCCAGTATCGCCATGACCGTTGTCTTCAAGACCGACTTCGCCTGATTGATGAGGTTTGAGACCCGCTTGAGTTGGTCCATCGTCGAGTGACCTCGTTGGAATCCAAATTGCTCGTCCAGTAGGATGTCGTTCGCCTCAGTGTGCTCGAGGAGTCTGGCGTAAATGAGTTTTTCGAACAACTTGCTAAGCGAGGAAAGCAAACTGATCGGACGGTAGCTTGACGGGTTGGTAGGATCCTTTCCCGGCTTCGGTATCGGTACCACCTTGGACCGTTTTCAGGTACCTGGGAAGTGTTAAAGCTCCAGACAGCAATTGAAGACGTTCACCAGAAGAGTATGCGCTTTCGGTCCTAAATTCTTCAGGACAATGTTGAAGAGTCCGTCAAAACCCGGTGCCTTCATGTTCTTCGTCGACTTGATGGTGTTCACCAGCTCATCAAGTGTGATTTTCCGGTCCGCCGGAAACTCGTTAGGCTCAGTAGCTAGCTGGTAGACGCTCTCAAGCACCGGACCCTCCATCGGACTGACCATATCTCGACCCAGATTATGCGAAGCCATAAAATGCTGAGAAATGGAGTTCGCCTTTTCGACGACTGTTATGTGAACCTCATTACCAACTCTACAGTCAGTTGATCTTGAAGAGACTCAGCATGAAAGTGCAGTCTCTTCTAACCGCTATCTTCAACAGATGTTTGCAACTGCACTACTTTCCAAGCATCTGGAAAGTAGCAAAAATCATACCAATCCGCAAACCCGGTAAGGATTCAACATTGTCTTCAAGCTACAGACCAATCAGCCTCCTTTCAGCGCTGAGCAAATTGTTCGAGAAACTCATTCTCAATCGTTTGCTCAAGTTTATCGAGGAAAACAATATTCTCCTTCCGGAACAGTTTGGATTCAGAAAGGGGCACTCCACCAATCACCAGCTAGTACGGATGATGAATAACATCCGAAGTAACAAAGCTGTATCCAAATCCACAGTTAGACGTTGAGAAGGCGTTTGACAATGTTTGGCATGACAAACTTGTGTACAAGCTTTTTAACTTCAACTTCCCATTACATCTGGTTAAAATCACCCGTAACTACCTTCAGCAAAGCTCGTCTAAGGTATCGTTGAATGGTTGTCTTTCAGACACGTTTTCCATCCCAGCAGGAGTCCCGCAAGGCAGTCTGTTGGGCCCGTTGCTTTACAGCATCTACACTTCCGACATTCCTCCCCTCGGAGACGGTTGCGTGTTTTTCCTGTTCGCAGATGATACCGCAATAGCCGTCAAAGGAAGGATGCCTCGCGAAATAACGAACAAACTTCAACGCCTTTACTGATTATGCCACCACGTGGAAAATCAAAATCAATGCCTCCAAAACACAAGCGATCATATTCCTCCATCGGCAATCGCCCAAACTGAAACCGGCTCCTTCTTGTACTGTAATCATGAATGGCACAAGGGTTGAGTGGTCTGCGAAGTAACCTCCGTTCATAGTGACTATGTGACTACTACTAGGTTTCAAGCTTGTAGCTTTAGGTAGTAGTAACACTTCCTTCAGCAAAAAGCAAATAGATCCGCACGGCAAGAGAGCACGATGCGGACTGGATGGCTTCAGACATTGATTTCCGGTCCCTAAACGTCACGCCGATTTAAAAAATACCCATATTGTGGGGTATTTGGCAGAATTTCCAAGTTTTTATGTGACCGGAAGTCGCCATCTTGGATTTCAAAATGTCGTCAGACATTGATTTCCGGTCGAGGTAAAGAGTGGCTGCAAACAGCGCCTAAACATCCTGAGGACACTAGCAGGCCGACATCCTAACGCCAACCGTACCTCACGCTTCAATGTTGCGAAGGCTATAGTAAACTCGCGGCTGACCTATGGCATCGAGGCTACCTTGCCAAACCGCGCCTGGTGGAAAGGCTTACACCAGTCTACCAGCAAGCACTTCGGATTTCATCCGAACCCCCCCAGGATCGCCGCCTGCATTGAGGGAGGAGTACTCCCCTTCGACCGCCTGATTACCGGAACTATATGCAAACGCGCCATCGGGCTGAATGAGATAACGTCAGGTACAGACGAGGAAGGTTCCCTCCTAAAGGAGGCCAACAAGTTCCTCAGGGAAATCTCCAACCGAGCTCTCCCCCCAGTGTGCAAGACACATTGGGTTGGAGTCAGAGGCTGGAACAAACCGCCAATCAAGGCCGACCACACCATCAAACGACACACTTCAAGGCTGGTTCCAATCCTTCTGCGGTAAATCAGGCGGTATTGGATTTGCAGAGAAGGAAGGACGCTGGATACGCCATTCGCTACTCGGACGGTTCCGTAGCCCAGAAAAGGGTGGGCATCGGCATCTCCGGTGACCACCTAAAGGAGTGTCACAGGCTCCCGGATGAGTGCCCTATCTTTTCCGCTGGGGCAGCCGCAGCTTTTATCGCAGTTACTACCCCGGATACACGGCCAATCGCACTTTTCGCAGACTCTGCTAGTGTAGTCACTTCACTTGAATCCGCAACCAGCAGGCACCCCTGGATACAGGCCATCCAAGAGTACGCGCCACCCAACACAGTATTCATTTGGTTGCCTGGACATTGCAGTGTAAAAGGGAATGAGGAAGCTGATCATCTTGCCGGATCAGGCAGTCGTATGACCAAATATACCCGGAAGGTCCCCGGGCAGGATCTGAAGAAGTGGGTCACCAAGACCGTAGACCAATCCTGGAGCCGGGACTGGCTCGCTGGAAGTATACTGTTTATACGAAAGATAAAAGGGGACACCAGCAGATGGGAGGATCCACCCCTCCACCGTGAGCAGGTCGTTTTATCGCGACTCCGGCCACAAAAACGTCTCCCACAACTATAAGGGGGACGGACCCTTCCGGAGGATATGCAAACACTGCCACATCCCACAGACCGTCGAGCACTTTATCTGCATATGCCCGAAATACGATGAAACCAGGAGAAGCTACGACATTTCCGGCAGCATCCGGGATGTCCTCTCCGATGATCCTGTTCGGACTGCTACGCTGTTCATCTTCCTGAAGGAAATCGGACTCTTCAATATGATTTAAATTACTCAATGACTAGCTCCAACTACCGGCATACACCACGATACGTTTCAACCCTGAACCCTGATGACAACTTACCGCAATCCAATTGGAAATCCAACTGAATTAACGCAGATATACCACGCCAGTTCTTATTGTAATATGTCCTTTATGTTTATACTGATTTGTGTTTTATGTTAATGGAGGTAATGGTTATACAAACACTGTAGCAGCTCTTGCAAACCTTTTGGAACTCCCTTCTACGCCTAATCGATTGTCTGGCAACACATATTTGGGCTTGGCTTTAGGTGTCGATGACGTGGGTCATCACCTCTGTTCCAATGTGGCAAGGATGACATAAAATAATTTGAAGTGGTTGGCATGTTCATATTTGTTGCTGTGGTAATTCACTGGAACCTCCATTTACGAACCAAACCGGGGGTTCGTAAATCGAATTAGAGCGTAAAAAAAACTCGTTATTTGGGATTTTCTTCGTACAAAGAGGTTTTTGAAAATATTGTCAAATATATACCCCACAATATTGGTATTTTTGGAATCTGGGTGACGTGTAGGAAAAGGAAATCTATGTCTGACGCCATTTTAAAATCCAAGATTCCAAAAATACTCATATTGTGGGGTATTGATAGTATTTTTCAGTTCTTCATGAACCGGATGCCGCCATCTTTGATTTCAAAATGGTGTCAGACATGGATTTCCGGTTCCCACATGTGACTCCGATTCCAAAGATATCCATATTGTGGGGTATTTCACAGTTATTCCTAGATTCCCAAAATCGCAAAAAAAAAACTCGTTGTTTGGAATTTACTCCGTAAAAAGAGGGACGTAAATTGAATACTGCGTAAAAAAGACCTCGTAAACGGAGGTTTCAGTGTAATTCAATTTATGTGACGCAAGGTTTTTTTTACTGTGGGAAAGTTACAGGGTTTGAATGGGGGAAAATGTTCAATGTTTTTTGTTTCTAACGCTATAAACTTTGATGACTGAACTTAAGATTAATGAGAGATGGATTTGACTATTGCGTTTATCTGGTATGCTTCATATAATGTTGAATATCTGGTATGCTACAAGGCTTTTGTTGTACCAAGTGTGAAACATCTGTATTTCATTTTTGAATGTGTTGATGTCTTCAGCATTTTTAATTTCTAGAAAAAGCGTAAATTAAAACTGAGTTTTTTTTTTAAGAATGAAGGATTTGTTGTTTACAAATAAAATAAATCGAAGGGACCCTAAATGAGAACCTTGTGGGACTCCTGATATGGCATGCATAATGGTTACTTTTTTTCATTTGAATCTTATTATTTGATCGCGGTTGGTTAGCTATGATTCAAGCCATTTAAGGAGTTTTGGCTGCATTCCCATCTTTTGAAGTTTAAAAAGAAGCATGGGTCAAATGCTTTGCTGAAGTCTGTGAACAAAACTTCAACATGATTTCCGTTATCCATTGCTCCTAGAGAATAATTAATGAATTCGAGTAAATTAGTGGTTGCCGAACGACCTTTAAAAAAGCCGTGCTGCATAGTTAAAATTCAATTTTTGATTTGGGTAACATTTTTTCATTTATAATAGATTTAAGAGATAATGGCTATGCTCGTCATGAGACCTGGTGGAACTAGCAGCATAACCAGAACGGTCGTCTGCTGTTCGACCACTCACAGCATGGGCTGTACTCCGTTTGGTTCTCGGACAAGCCAACATTCATCTCACCGGCGGACAACCCATCGACTTGCTTTCCTGCTTTGTTGCAAGATACACGGATGAGGACATAGCTTGATCTGAATCGAGAAAAGACATAAAAAAAAATTCCATCTTCAGTTTAACTTCGTGAAGCAGCTTGCCAACCATTTGCTCATTTCCTTCTACCACCCCGAGTGAGCTGTGTCGCACGGGCTGCTTGTCATGACAAAATAGGAAGAATATTATATCATTATTGCTTTCCACTTCTGACATAGCGTTATTATTCGGTTCGTTGATCGTTTGTCATGTTGTCATTTGGAGATATTTTTGATTCCTTGGATACATCCGATTGAAAACGCATCGATTTAAAATTGGCAGGGCTTTATCTGAGCGATTAGCAGTGACGGAAATCACATGTTGCTTACGTGCAAACGGATCAACTACAAAACGAATTGATAACAAAAGTCCGATAGCGAAAACCTAAAATCCAGTGTTGAAAGATAAAAAAAAGCACAGTCATACTTCGATATAATGTAGCCGCGAAGTTGCGTAACTTTTGAAAAGTCTGATATCTATACTTGCTTGGAAACTGGTTCTTTGAAATGTTATGAGACTGTGTTTAATTTTTTGTCTTGCTATAATTATTTTTTCATATTTTTTCGATATAACGTAGCGAAATGAAAAATAAAGGTTAATTATATCGAGCTACTACTTACTGTATTAATTTTCCCGTGATCTTCTTCACCCGTTCAAAGCAGCAAAATGACAGTCAGTCTTCAAATCGCTCTCTTGTAAGGTGAATAATTCCATGAAAAACAATATGTTGAAGCGAGGATTCAACAAAAGCATCGTTAGGTGGATTAATGAGATGCCTACTTTTGGTAGGGCCTGAAAAAAAATATCCAGAATATCCTACGCATCATTGGTTTGGTAGCCGAAAACTACTTGCTACTCTCTCAATAACTGGTGCAATGAACAGCACACCGAGATGCTCTACTTTATCTGCTTCCGTTGCATCAATTTATCCAATTAGAAGCTGAATTTTGGCTCTTCCGCCCCTTTCAAATGTTAGTCTAGAGTTCATCACAAACCATTCATAAGAGCGATTTGACGGTGAAATCAAGTTAGTCGATATCTAAAGTGCTCAGCTGTAAGGTGAAGAAATCAGTGCCTTGAGATATTTTTGTAGTGCTTAATTCGGCGAACAAAATTGTACTCAGAAGAATTCAAATTAGTGAAACTAACGGAGCGTTAATTGGGTCGCAACTAAGTGTGAGTATCATAATCCGAATAGTCGTTTAAAGCTGACTCACAGCCATATAACAGCACGATGAAATTATCGTGACAAAAGATTTTAATTCGATTTGCTCATGCATTGTAACGGCGAGATAAAATATTGAAGACAAATGGTGCAATGGTGATACACTGAAACCTCCGTTTACGAAGTCTTTTTTTTTACGCAGTATTCAAATTACGTCCCTCTTTTTACGAAGTAAATCCCAAATAACGAGTTTTTTTTGTGATTTTGGGAAACTGGGATATACCAACAATCAATACGAAACTAACGATTTTAAATTGGCTCACTACTTGACTAGCCTATTGGTCCCAAGCAAACGATTAACGTACCCCATTCTAGTCGAAATTCTAGTACTACGCAATGTTTATTTTGATTCGCTATGAAAGTTTGACAGATAAAATGATGGGTTAGTGAATTATCCTATGTTTCGAGGGGTGAATCGATTAGCTTGGGACCGAAGAGAGTACCAGAGCTGAGCCAAAAGTTGAGCACGTTATTTCGGGACCTTCTAGTCTTAGAGTTACCTCTATGGATATACTGTGAAATACCCCACAATATGGGTATTGTTGGAATTGGAGTGACGTGTAGGGACCGGAAAACGATATCTGTCGCCATTTTGAAATCCAAGATGGCGGCTTCCGGTCACATAAAAACTTGAAAATTCTGCCAAATACCCCACAATATGGGTATTTTTGAAATCGGAGTTTTGAAATCATTAATTGACATGATTACTGTTATGCTTAAATCTAACTCGATCCATGTTTGATGCTATTCAAACTGGAGTAAAATTTGCAAACAATATTGTCATGACTTTAAAATTCAGTAATGGATTTTAAAGCATTAAATATTTTAAATTGGAATGCTCGATCTCTTAAAGATAATGAAGACGAGCTATTTAACTTTTTGAGAATTCTTAACGTGCATATTGCCGTTATAACTGAAACGTTTCTTAAACCTGACCATAAGGTTAAGAAGGACGCAAATTAATTCATTTATATAAATGATCGTCTTGAAGGAGCCTGTGGTGGCGTTGCCATCATTGTTCATAGACGAATCAAACATAAAATTCTTTCTTCATTTGGAACCAAAGTTTTTGGAACTTTGGGAGTTTCTGTTGAAACAAAATTTGGACAACTTACGTTTGTAGCTGCCTATTTGCCATTCCAATGCGTAGGTCGGCAAAAGAATTTTCTCAAGGGTGACTTTCAGAAACTTACCCGTCATAGGTCTAAATTCTTTATTATTGGTGATTTTAATGCAAAACACCGCTCATAGAATAATGCTCAAAGCAATTCCAATGGTAATATTCTGTTTGATGATTGTTCTGCAGGATATTACACTATTCAATATCCAAACAGTCCAACATGCTTTTCTTCTGCAAGAAATCCCTCCACCATTGATTTGGTCTTAACTGATTCATGTCAACTTTGTAGCCAATTGGTTACTCATGCTGACTTCGGTTCTGATCACCTTCCAGTAACTTTTGAAATATTCCAAGAAATAATTTGTAATCCCAACAGCTCTACTTTCAATTACCATAGAGCTGATTGGGAGCAGTATCGAACATTTATAGAATATAACTTCGATCCAAACATTCCTTTGCAAACCAAAGATGAAATTAATTATGCTCTTGAATCTCTGACTACTTCTATAGTTGAAGCAAGAGCTGCCTCAGTACCAAAATGCGAGGTTAACCCGAGCAAAGTCGGTTAACAAAATGAAAGCAAATCGATATTAAAGTTTGCAGTTCCTATCATAATGAAAACTAATTTTGATTTCAATTTCCGTGACAGAAGTGTGATATCATATTGTGCTTTCATTATACAGTCAATACATTTTAAATAAAAACAACATAACTTAAAGTTCTGCTGTAACGTCTTCTTTAAAATTTAATTTAGGTTCATCTGTTGTTGAACTAACGATTATGGTTTATTTGTTTTTTATAACACATTTTAGGTCGTTAGTATTTTGCCCGGGATGAGATTCAGGGCCCGGGAAGTCTTTCAGCGTGAGAAGCATGGATACTAACCATTTACACCAGGCCCGTATTCAGTTAAACAACATGAATGCAAAATCTGTAATTAAATTGATTTCATTGATAGCAGGATTAATTTTCCGTTTGATTCAACAGTGTAACATTGTGCTCTCATTTTTGCTGTGTTAACCGTTAAGTCAACCAAAATGAGATCAACTGGAGTATTCAAAATAAGTTACATCATAGCAGCAAATTTTGATTACAATTTGATCTTCAGCTTTGCTCGGGAAATTAGATTCAATTATAATAGACGATGATCTTCAGCTCTTGATCCGTCTTAAAAATGTCCGTAGGAGGCAATGTCAAAGAACACGCGATCCTGCCATGAAAGTTATCTGGCGGGATTTGCAAAAACAAATTTAAAACGATTCTCTGTCCTGAGGAACAAAACTTTTGAAAATAATGTTTATAAATTAGACCCGAGTTCCAAACCCTTTTGGAAACTCACAAAAAATTTGAAAAAACCTCAAAAGCCTATTCCAGCGCATAAAGAAGGTGGTAAAATTTTGATCACAAATTTGGAAATTCTCAGAAACTTGCTAAGCAATTCGAGAGTTCCCATAATTTTAGTTTGGGTCTTACTAGTCCTATTGAGAATCAGGTTGCTCGGGATTTTCTGAATATTTTGCTCTCGGGAAAATATTTTTGATGATTTCTGGGGGACTGATTGGACGAAGTAAGTTCTATAACTAAAAAATTTCAAAATATGAAAGCTCCAGGTGATGTTGGAATTTTCTATATCCTCATAAAAAAGCTCCCAGAGAATACCTTGTCTTTCTTGGTAAAATTATTTAACAGATGTTTCCATTTGGCATACTTTCCTGATAAATGGAAAAATGCAAAAGTTGTGTGGTGGATGCGCAAACCAATTGAAAAACAGTTTGATTTAGACGCAATCATTTCCGTTAAAAGTGTCGATGCGCAACAAAAACGAAAAACTAACTTGTAAATCAAAATGACATTAATGTATACCAAGCATTTCCACTGGGTCTCAAATAAACATTCCTAAGAAATCCCAAATGTAATAAACATGTTTACTAGGTCAAGCGCAAGACGATCAACAACGCACGCAGACGGCGCAATGAATGAAATGATTGTTTGCATAGCTTAGCATACTTGCAATAAGCATAATCGATTGCGTGTGACTTTTGCCACATGGTATCGGGTCAATTCGTAAACAACAGGAAGCAACATATCAACATAGGACTTGGGAAAGATTTAGCATAAACAATATTGAATTCTATCTGCGCAATTGGTAAATTAATAAAACTAACTGAAACTAAAATATACATTATTCTACAATCGCAAGTCAGAGTGTTATAACCTTCGAATGCCAGTTCAGTTGTTCCAATTTTGAAGCCGGATAAAAATCCTGCTGAAGCTTCTGGCAAAGTAAATTTTTTGAAAAGATGATTTTAAAAAGAATGATGCTTCACATCAATAAGAACTCAATTTTTGCAGATGAGCAATTTGGATTTCGCAATGTGCAAGCAACTACTCATCAACTCTTAAGAGTTACCCATATAATTCGTTCAAATAAATCTGAAAGCTACTCAACTAGAGTTGCTCTTCTAGACATAGAAAAAGCATTCGACAGTGTTTGGCATGAAGGTTTGTTTGCTAAATTGAAAAAGCTTAATTTTCCACTCTATATTATGAAATTAGTTCAGAATTAATTAACTGACAGAACTCTGCAGGTAAATTATCGAAATTCCAAATCTGAACGACTATCTGTTAGAGCAGGAGTTCCTCAGGGTAGCATTCTTGGGCCTATATTGTATAACATTTTCACTGCGTACCTCCCTGATTTGCCTCAGGGTTGCCGCAAATCTTTGTTCGCTGAAGACACAGGCATTTCCGCTAAAGGAAGAAGTCTTCGTGTTATTTGCAGCAGAAAGCAGAAAAGTTTAGATATTTTCTCTTCTTATTTATAAAGTGCAAACTCAACTTATAATATTTCCACATAAGCCTAGAGCTTCGTTTTTGAAACCTTATAGTTGTCACATAGTCACTATGAATGGAGTTCCAATTTCCTGGTCAAACCAAGTTAAATATCTTGGATTAGTACTTGACCAAAAAAATAACTTTTAAAGATCACTTTGAGGGCATTCAAGGCAAATGTTACAAATGTATAAAATCTTTATATCCTCTTATAACAGGAAATCCAAGCTTTGCCTGACGAATAAACTTCTAATATATAAACAAGTTTTCAGACCGGCCATGCTTTACGCTGTGCCAATATGGTCTAGTTGTTGCACTACCAAGAAAAAAAGCACTTCAAAGGATTCAGAACAAAGTTCTGAAGATGGTGTTGAAGCTGCCTCCCTGGTACAGTACTATCGAGGTAATTCCGTCGAACCCCTTCTCGAAGTTCTAAGCTGATTAATTTCAAAGTGGAATACAGACAACGCACTGACATTTACGTATTTCCTAAAAGGTTAGTACTTAAGTGCACAGAAAACGTACGTGGGTATAGATTAGATTAAATACTCTGTAATCGAAAATTCGATTCCAATTCCAAATTCAGTCAAAAATTCGATTCCAATTTCAAATTCACTCGCTGCTTTCGAGGTGCATGAGAGTCATTGAACCAATGACGTATTAATGGTGGGCTGAAACCAGGACCCCCAATCATATCCTCTCAATAAGGCCGGAACAAATCACAAGTTTTTCTATTGTCACTCGATGCTCGCACCAGTCTAGGGGGGGGGGGGGATAAAAAATAAACCAAAAAAAAAATTAAACATTTAAAATTCGTTTTACATTATATCTAAACCATATATTTCAAACGGTAACATTTTTTCTTAGCCTTTGCTTTAGCCTTATACTTCTTTGAAGCCGTGATTTTTGACACTAATGCCACAAATGTTGACTTTATTATGTGTAACACTCGAGTTATCAACAAAACATTTCACGCATAAGTTTTTGTATCCTTTCAAAGAAGAACATTGGTAATAATGTAGATGAATAGGATCAAAGTAATTGATTTTTGTGTATTGATAAATTCCTGATAAGCCATCAAGCGGAATACCACAAACGTAACAGTTCTTATGAAAAAAAAACGTTCTGTTTGCGATACTTCCTCCCTATCCAAATATAACTCAGTTTTCTTAACAATTGTTCGTGCTTCAAAAAATCTAACTATACGTATGGGTTCAGGAAGGTCTATTCAACAAAATCCAAGCGTAATATTTAAAGAAAGTAGCCAAAATCCATCTTGGCTGAACATAAAGTTAAAGTAGTTTTGTCAATTTAAACCTGGCTTTGGGTGTGATTAAAAAAATAATCATCACATATGAATTCAGCAAGGTCAATTCTAAAAACCCGAATTTATCCACCTATGGTGTGATCAGACCCTTCTTACTTATTCAAGTTTATTTATTTTATTGTCATTATCAGTGACCAAGCCCCCCACCCCCGTGTCATACAGTGACGCTACGCCACTGCCTGGGGGTACCCGGAATATATCCGGGTGTAGTCTATTTGGTGAGGCTACCAATCACCTTATCATCGTATTTTAATGTGATTTAATGGGTTTTAATTCAATTCATATTCAAACAACTTCCCCGGGGTACCCGGAACATGTCCAAGTGTGTCTGGAACACTTAACACGACTTGCATTGATCTTATTTTTGAATTCTGTAGTAATTTGATGTGTCGCATGATGGTTTTAATACGTTTTCCGTTAAATCCAGCGTGAAGGCCCATATTCACCGGATCTTATTCCGGCCATATCTCCGGAACCGGTTCACCGATTCCAACTGTTCAATGGGACCTTAAGACCTATCATTTGGCGCCGAGTTTGTCCAAATCGGTTGAGCGGTTGCTGAGAAACGTGAGCGCATTCATTTCGTTACATACACACACACATACACTCATACACACATACACACACACACAGACATGTTCCGATCTCGTCAAGCTGAGTCGAATGGTATATGACACTCGGCCCTCCGGGCCTCGGATCGATAGTCGGTTTTTCAAGTGATATCTATACCCTTCTTTGTAAGAAGGGTAAACATCTAAGCATAACTTTCAAAGGACAGTATCAAAATCCAACTTAGCAGAAAAGGAAAACCAAAAAAAAAACCTTTTCGAAATAAAACCCGGGTCAACCTTCACGTATGGATTCAGCAAGGTCCATTCTAAAAAAATACAAGCCTATTTTTTAAAGATATGAGCCAAAATGCAATTTGGCAGAACCGAAAAACCAAATTTCTATGAAAATACGGATGGATTCAGCAATTCGGTAAAATCCACTCCTATTTTCCAAAGGAACGAGCCGAAATTCAACGTGGCTGAACAAGAAACCCAAATTTCTATAAAAATACGTACTTTTGAGAATTTAAACCCAGTTTTCTAAAAAAAAAAAATACCATCAGGTATGAAATCAGCAAAGTCCATTCCATAAAATTCAAGTCTATTTTCAAAGATCGGAGCCTAAATTCAACTTGGCAGAACAGAAAATCAAAGTTTTTATGAAAATACGTACTTTTGTGAATTTAAACTCGGTATTTTCAAAAATTGAAGAAATTGAACCCTCACATATGGATTCATTAACTTCTTTTAAAATACAAGCCTATTTTTCAAAGATAGAAGCCAAAATTCAGTTCAGAAAAACAGAAAAAATTATTTTCCATGAAAATACCTTCTTTTGTGAATATTAACCAGATTCTTCCTTCCAGTATTCAGCAAGTTCCATTCTATAAAATCCAAGCACAAATTTCAAAAGATTGAACCGAAATCCAACCTGGCTCCATAACATCCAAGCCTGTTTTTCAAAGGACGAAGCCAAAATCCAACTTGGCTGATCAAGAAACCCAAATTTCTAAAAAAAATACGTACTTTTGTGGATGTAAACCCAGATTTTTCAACAATTGTGCTTGCTTTAAAAAAAAAAAACCTACCATCAGTTATGAACACACGAAGGTCCATTCTTTAAAATCTCATTCTAATTTTCAAACGATTTGAATCTCACAAGAACGAGAAAGGGATCTAAGGGAGCGGAATGTACGTTAAAAGATAGATAAATCACTTCAGGAAAGCTCAGACTAACATTAAATATAATTCAATCACTCAACAGAAAGTTTGGACTCCCTAAGGAAGGTTTTGAACCACTTCAGAAAAGGTTGGACACCAGTTGGAAAATTTAAGCTCAAAAAATTGTCGGTTCACTTCGGAAAACTTTCTACACTTTCACTAAGCAAGATTGTGTCCTTGCCAAATGCCAAAGCAGTTAACAAAAATCTGGAGCTCACTTAGGAAAATATCAAACCCGTTCTGACTAGTTTGGTCTGAGTTCGGAAAAACTTGAATCAATGCAGGAAACCTTGAATTCATTTAGGAAAAGGATTAATCAGCTAATGTTGTCTCACTTCAGAAAATGCAAAACCAATTATTTAAAGATTGGATTTGGAATATGTTGAATCACGTCAGGAAAGTTTTGACAACTTTAAAAAGGATTGAATAACATAACAGAAAAGTTTAGACTCAGTTAGAAACATATTGATGACTTATTCGAAAGTTTGAACTCACTTCAAAAAAGTTCAGACTCAGTTTTGAATCTGCTTTGAAAAGTGCCACCTCAGTTAGGAATTTCCTGAATCGTTTCTGATGTGGTCTAACTTCTAAAAAATTTAAACCAATTTTGAAAAGGTTGGATGTAGCTCGGAAATTGTTGAATCACTGTAGAAAAGGAGTATCATTGCAGAAGGTTTGTAAGTTAAGAAATGTAGATCTAATGCAAAAATTTGGCGACTACGGTGGGCTGGGCACATTGTAATAATGTCGGATAACGACCCACTGAAAATGGTTTTTTGTAGTGATCCGACTGGGACAAGACGAAGATGTGCGCAACGAACAAGAAGGATCGATCAGATTGAAGGTGGCTTACCTAGTGAGTTGCCAACAACTGAAACCGGCTGATCTGATTTCAAGGACCTGTCATGCCGTACTGGTCAAGTACCAATTTATGTGAAAATTCTTTAAAAGAACAAGGTGATACAACAACAACAACAACAACAACAACTTAATAAAATCTAACCAAGCAAGTTTCCATACCCAAATGAATTTGCGAAAAATAAATATACACTGAAAGTTTTATCTTATTTACCCCTTGGTGATATTCCACAATATTGAAGGGAGGGGTGACAAAAGAAAAACTTGGTTTTTGTTCCGGCCTAATATGTTCCAAGAAATTAATCGTTGGGTAGTTTTGAATCAATAAATCAGCAAATTTGATATCATGAAGAAAAAATAAGATTACCGAAAAACATTAGGAAAGTTCACAAAGCACCATATTTTTAAGGTTTCTGTTTAATTCTGGTTCCAAGAACCTAGAGTGAACTTAAATTTGGCTTCTTTGGTAAAGTTGTGCATTTTATAATGTTGAGATATGCTGCCCAAGACCAATGAGTTACAAAAAGCAGGCCCACATAAAAGAATATATTTAGCGCATTAAAGACATTTTCAGTCTAGGATTGCGATACTTTGGGGATGGGATAAGATGGAGCACCAGGTGGAAGGAAACCTATGGAGCATTTCGCTATAATGTGTGAAGTGGGGTTTCGAAGTTGAAAATAATTCACGTCCAATTCACACTCACTCAACCACTGCAACCATTTTCGAGTTGGAAAATACTTCCCCGTTTATTAATAAATCAATTTCTTTGATACTATCTTAAACCCATTTACTACATACAAAATTATTCGGGCATTCTTACACTCTCTACTATCATTCTCTTCGCTCCCTAGCTGCGCGCGTCGCGTACATATTATCGGCCCATACCACTGCCGTATTTGGGTATATTAATTTTCTGCTATGTTAGTAAGTCGAATGTGTTTTGAATTCCCTCTCGCGGGACGTCGGCCCTCGTGGCTCTGCAATAATATATTGGTAATCCGTTTCTCGCAGTTGGTGAAGATTGTGATCTACATTGAACTGTTTTCTGAAATGTTTACGTTCGGTAAATGTTTGAACTAAGTGTGTGTTTTTCCAATACACTAGGACTAGAAAGTAATCTCGTTCTTTTAGTAAGCCTAAAGAGGAAACCAGAAGAAGACGAGTTGTACAAACGAATCATTGACATATGGACTGATCCCAAGTAGTATTACCAGTTTTATCAAGGTTTTAAAGCATGCTATTAGTCCAAATCATAGTCAGCAAGGCTGTGATAGAACCAAAATTTCTATTGGGGAAATTGGTTTTCCGAAATGTGGAAATAATCCTAAGGGTATTGATTTCAATAATGACCACCAACGTCTCAAGATAGGTTGAAATGAGTGAAAAATAAATTGAGGGATGCTATAAGCCAGACTCAGAAAATATAAACTTTAACATTCACAGTCATTTTGTGTAAAGAGTAAAATGACGCAATCTTTTCACAATCTTTAATAATGCGTCGAAGCAAATTGTTTTTCTTTTTAAATTTTCGAAAATACCTCAAAGTGAATTGAACCTTAAGTCGTGACTGATCAGGAATAGTGAGTACAAAAAAATGTTAGAAATTCATATCAACAACACTTCTATTAACTAGTTTGTAAGTATGAGGAGTCGTAATCAGATTTAGTTTATTCAGTTAAAATAAGGCTTGCTTCCACTCACTTTCTATTAAAAAAAATGATTTTTGTAATTTTGGAATCATTCGATGTTATAATGATATTTTGTACTTGTTAGATGCAAGAAGAGATTGAAATGCATGTGTTTGACTCATAAAACCTGTCATATTCACTTTCAAATAGTCTAAATCAGCGATTTCACGGCTCGCGAGCGCTTACTCTGAGTGAACGCTCACGAGTCCTAACATCGTTGATTGTGACACTCTGAAAGCAAAATTGACAGGTTTCATGTGTCAAACACACACTTTGAAACCTCTACTTTTAACTTACAAGTGCACAATATTATAATAACATCTAACGATTTTATAATTCTGAGAAACATTTTTTTTTTCTTAGAAATCTATACTATGTTTTCAGAAAAGGACCGTGACCGTGAATATTTTGAATCTTATCCAGAACTTTCAAGTGATATCAGCGTAAGTCAAATCAAAGTTCATGATATCTTGAAGGGTTTAAACAATTTAGATGCATCTAAAGGTCCTGGCCCTGACGGTGTCCCGCCAGTTTTTTTGAAAACTTTAGCAACTGAACTTACTGCTCTATTATTTTGAATTTTCAATATGTCATTGGAATCCGGAAACTTCCCTAAAATATGGAAAAACTCGTTACGAGATAGGCACTAAATCTTTAAATCGGGTAAAAAATCCGACATACGTAATTATTGTGGTATAGCTATTATCTCTTGCATTCCGAAACTTTTCGAGGCGATTGTGAATGAAAAACTCTTTCTTCAAATTAAAAACAGAATAACTACTATGCAACATGGCTTCTTTAAAGGCCGTTCAACAACTACGAACTTGCTCAAATTAATTAATTATTCCTTGAATGCAATGGATAACGAAAACCTTGTAGAAGTGTTTGATCGAATTGACATACCCATGCTTCTTTTTAAACTTCAAAAAATGGGAATTCATTACGCACTCCTCAAGTGGCTTGAATCATATTTAACCATCAAATATTAAAATACAAAGGAAAGACATCAAATCTCGTTCATGTCACTTCTGGAGTTCCTCAAGGCTCCCATTAAGGACCACTTTTATTTATTCTCTTCGTCAATGACATATCTTTCATTATTAAGAAATTGATAGTTTTAATCTATGCTGACGACATTAAACTTTTTTTGAAAATAAAAAATGCCAAAGACATCATCACATTCAAAGAGGAAATACATACTTGGTGTCAAAAAAGCCTGCTACAATTAAATATATAAAAAATGTAACTCAATTACCATTAGTAGAAAACGAATCCTACCCGATATAACAATCACTTTAGGAAACCAGATCATAGAAGTGTGATAGAGTTAGGGATCTAGGTGTTATTTTGAATTCATGCAGAGCTAACAACATGCTTGGTTTCATAAAACGTTTCTGCTACAACTTTCACGATTCGTATACCATAAAAACATTGTACATTGCTTATGTAAGGACGATATTAGAATATTGCAGCATAGTTTGGTCTCCTTCTTCAATCACACACGAAGAAAGAATAGAGTCCGTTCAAAAGCAGTTTCTATTGTATGCTCTCCGCAAGTTAGGTTGGACTGTATTTCCTTTGCCATCTTACACAGCTCGATGTATGCTCATAAATATCCAAACATTAAAAGAGCGTCGTGAATTTGCTACTAATTTTTTCGTAAACGATATCGTATCACATCGCATTGATTCAATAGAACTATTGTCATCCTTAAATTTATATACACCATCTAGGCATTTACGAAATAGAAATATACATGCTACAAATCGTCATCGTACGAATTATGCCAATTTTGGACCCTTGAACCAATCAAACCTAATCCATTGTCTGGCAACGAACATTTGGGCGTGGCTCTCGGGTAAATCACCTCTGTTCCAATGTGGCAAGGATGACATAAAATTATTTGAAGTGGTTGACATGTTCATATTTTTTGCTATGGTAATAATTTAATTAATGTGACGCAAGGTTTTTTGACTGTGGGAAAGTTACAAGGTTTGAATGTGGGAAAATGTCCAATTTCTTCAGTTTCTAACGCTATAAACTTTGATGACTGAACTTGAGATTCATTCGTATTGAAATTAATGAGCGATGGATTTGACTATTGCGCTCATCTGGTATGCTTCATCTAATGTTGAATATCTGGTATGCTTCAAGGCTTTTGTTGCACCAAGTGTGAACCAACTGTATTTAATTTTTGAATGTGTTGATGTCTTCAGCATTTTTAATTTCTAGAAAAAGCGTAAATTAAAACTGAGTTTTTGACGTAGGACTACGTCTGTGATTTCCATATGGGGAACACTTTGTGAAAACCGAAAATATAACATGTAACAAAATTATGAAAGATTTTGAACGTTAATAACTTAGCTGCCCCTGGACCAATTTCAATAATTTTATCACCAATCGATCAGAAATATTTCTACGCATCAAAATTTATTTCATTTTCAAAATTTCCCCATTTAAAATTGAACGAATATGCAATTGTTGCTATGATAATTAAAATTATCACGGATTGCCCCAACACATATTTCAAAGTTGAAGTCCATCCGGTCTCACCAAAAGGTGTTTATTTAATCACCGCGTGGTGGTGTTCTTCAGTGCACAACGAAAGGCTGCCTGAAAGCAGCGAGCTGCAGCCTACATGAGCATCCATGAAAGGAGGAAGAAACCGCACCGCTATTGATCGGAATCAGTAGCTCATCGTGAGTCTCTGCGAGCCATCTATGTGAAGTGCGTCATACTAAAGAGTATAAAAATAGAGAAACCCGCTCAAATTCCTAAACCTACAAAAAACACAAGCGGCTGCTGCAGTTAACAAATAATATTTATTATATAAGATCACGTAGTCCTACGTCACCATTGCGTACAACCCCATTGGGCTGTCCCTTGTAGATTTTTTTTTTTAAGAATGAAGGATTTGTTGTTTACAAATATAATAAATAGAAGGGGCCCTAAATGAGAACCTTGTGGGAACCCTGATGTGGCATGAATAGTGATTGTTTTGTTTTTCCTTTGAATCTTACTTTTTGATCGCGGTTGGTAAGATATGACTCAAGCCATTTAAGGAGTTTTGGCTGCATTCCCATCTTTTGAAGTTTAAAAAGAAGCATGGGTCAAATGCTTTGCTGAAGTCTGTGAACAAAACTTCAACATGATTTCCGTCATCCAATGCTCCTAGAGAATAATTGATGAATTCGAGTAAATTAGAGGTTGCCGAACGACCTTTAAAAAAGCCGTGCTGCATAGTAAAAATTCTATTTTTGATTTGGGTAAACATTTTTTTCATTTATAATAGATTTAAGAGATAATGGCTATGCTCGTCATGAGACCTGGTGGAACTACCAGCAGAACCAGAACGGGCATGGTCTGTACTCCGTTTGCTTCTCGGACGAGCCAACATTCATCTCACCGGCGAGTAACCCATCGACACTAGACATGTTCCTGACAAATGCCGGTAGCCTTGAACAAACTCAGCTCCGACCATGATTCTTAGATATATGCGATTGAAAACGTACCGATTTTAAATTGGCAGGGCTTTATCAGAGCGATTAGCAGTGACGGAAATCACATGTTGCTTACGTGCAAACGGATCAACTACAAAACGAATTGATAACAAAAGTCCGATAGCGAAAACCTAAAATCCAGTGTTGAAAGATAAAAAAAAGCACAGTCATACTTCGATATAATGTAGCCGCGAAGTTGCGTAACTTTTGAAAAGTCTGATATCTATACTTGCTTGGAAACTGGTTCTTTGAAATGTTATGAGACTGTGTTTAATTTTTTGTCTTGCTATAATTATTTTTTCATATTTTTTCGATGTAACGTAGCGAAATGAAAAATAAAGGTTAATTATATCGAGCTACTACTTACTGTATTAATTTTCCCGTGATCTTCTTCACCCGTTCAAAGCAGCAAAATGACAGTCAGTCTTCAAATCGCTCTCTTGTAAGGTGAATAATTCCATGAAAAACAATATGTTGAAGCGTGGATTCAACAAAAGCATCGTTAGGTGGATTAATGAGATGCCTACTTTTGGTAGGGCCTGAAAAAAAATATCCAGAATATCCTACGCATCATTGGTTTGGTGGCCGAAAACTACTTGCTACTCTCTCAATAACTGGTGCAATGAACAGCACACCGAGTATGTCACTAGATGCCCTACTTTATCTGCTTCCGTTGCATCAATTTATCCAATTAGAAGCTGGAAGGAGCGCTTTAAGGGTTCAACGATCAAAGTACTTCCTTGAAGGTGATCTTACAGGACACCTTAGTTGTTTAAAAATGTTTGTTATTGATTCTCTTGTATTTGAAAATGAAGACTGAATGGAGAAAAAAAAATAATTTCGATCGTTTATACAATGCAGCAGAATTTGATAATAATGTTTGGGAAAGTGGAGGACCAAACATCAGTCCAGGTTCAACTGCTTTTTTATCCAGACGGTCCAAGATTGAAAAATTGTGTGGCAGCAGGGGTAACTGGTCCAGAGATAGATATCCCAATATTTATGGGTAACTGGCCATCCGTGTTCCGTGTTCCAAGTAGTAGCCTTGAACAAACTCAGCTCCGACCATGATTCTTAGATACATCGGATTGAAAACGTACCGATTTAAAATTGGCAGGGCTTTATCAGAGCGATTAGCAGTGACGGAAATCACATATTGCTTATGTGCAAACGGATCAACCACAAAACGAATTGATAACAAATGTCCGATAACGAAAACCTATAATGCAGTGTTGAAAGATAAAAAAGTAAGAGGTTGTTTCCAAGACTCGACCGAAGATTTGACGTAGGATTACGTGCTCGGTATAAATATTTGAGACTATGTTAGGGAAACCAATTTTTGCAGGCAATCGGTGATAGTTTTGATAACCATTTCAACAGTTGGACATTTGTGTAATTTTCAATAGTGACCTATTGAAAATTGATAAAGTATTCAATTTAGCAGCTTTGAAAAAAAAAATTAAAAATCCATTGGCTTGTTTAGAATTAAAATCCATCCGTTATTAACAGAGTTATAAGCCGATCGAGCCTGGACGAAGAGTTGTGCGTGATATACGTGTATTCCATCTCACGCGGTTGGAGCTGCTGCCATACGTCATGCAGATGAAGTTGCTGAACGGTGGCTTGGAGAGCGGGACTCGTGTTATATCCTTGTGTACACGCAACGCAAGCAGTTTTCCATCCAGGCTCTTCTCTACATGCGAGAATTTGATGTGCTCTTTGATCATTGTTGCATGTCTTCATCGGAGACGACGTGTTCGTGTTCGGTGGTGGTGATGGCTTCTCCAGAGTGTCGCATTTTCTTGCCGGGTGGTTGTCTACGTGAACGTCGACTGCCGTTCGAAGTTTGCGAGCTGTCCGTTTCGTTGCCATCGGTCCTGCGTTGAGAAACAAAGGTGCCGATTGGGACTGACACCGGCGTGAGCTGGATGACGGCTTGTGTTGCGGTTGGTTTTTTTTTGTATAGTAGCACTCACACTCACGCGTCTCACTTGCTCCAAGGAAATTTGGAGCCATTCCCGAAGCGCCTGGCTGTTCGATTACAAGCGGACCTTTTCTAGCCGGTTTGCGTTGCTCCGCTATGTACGGTGGAGGTTTACTTGGTAGAGGTTTGTTCGGTTTACCTTTTGTAACGTTAGCGTACGATTGATCTGCTGCAAGCTTCTGTACCAGAAGTTTTTTGTTTTGCACACATGGGATTCCAATGTGTGCAAATTCATGGTAGTGCAAACAGGTTTGCCTCTGCCCCTTGTAAGCCACCGCAGTTTCTTCGCCCTGAATCGTAACGAGAGAAGGAATGTTCTTCGTTACCACTACACGCGCGACACGAACACCGGTTTTAACACCACCAAAGTCATTGTAACGGGTATCCCATAGTAGGTCACGAACGTAGATGGCATCACCGTATTCGGTGAGGAAAACTGTGATTTGTTCGTTGGAGACGCCTTCGGGTAGATCGAAAAATTTCCCTTCCACCACCCCGTCCTCCATCATAATTCGTAGCTTGTACGACTTTCCGTCAAACACGAACTCGTGTTTACCATCGTGTTGCTCCACGATCGTCTCGGCAAGATCGAGGTTGTTAACCTTCACGAAGGTACATCCCAGCCGTCTGCTTGGCTGGAGTTGTAGCACATTTTCACGCGAAAGACCAAGTTCTTTCGCGATGAACTTGTGTGAAATACACTTCATGGGAAAGGTGCTTCGGAAACTGCGAATAGTCGACGCGAAACGTATTTTCGCGGCGTGGCATCGTGAAATATGACGTCGCGACGGAGGCGAACGCGGTACTTGGTGTGACGGTAGAAAAAACCGACAAAGAACGTACAAAGTAGCCTGTAAACGACTTCCGATATCTGCTCGTCCGAAAACATCGACTTATCGGCTCAGAAGTTGAGCGCTAACTGTCAGGTTCGCAAATCGATCCTGACCGATCATTTCCAATTACGCTGAAACTTTGCACAGTTGTTCCTTTTTAGTAAAGGCGCCATTTTGTGCTCTCAGTGTTTCATATTGAATCACGACTACTTTTTGAAAAGGGCCTGTGTAAAAATAGTACTAATGAGTCTAAAAATATATATTGCCGAAACTCTTTGTTCGATTGATTTGGTGTCTTCAGCAAAGCTGTAGATATTATTTTGGCAATTGTGTTAAACACATACACTGTAAAAAAAAATTGATTGTATCAATGAAAAAAATTATATTTTTGATTAAAAAATATAATTTCTCAAAAAACACATTTTTGAAAATTTTTGTTTTAAGCCTCATTGAAGCTCATAATGTTTGCTACTAACTGGCAAAGTTTGGTGATGGTAAACTCAACAAATTATGGTTTTTTGAAAATTTCACAATCTTTACATTTTCATTAAAAACACATGTTTTTCAACCGTGTATATTTTTTCAAGAATCACATTTCAATTTTGCACAACTTTCCCCAAGACACCATAGCAATCAAGCAAGCCGTTTTTGCAATGTATTAAAATGTTTATTTTATAAGCGCTTTTCTTCACAGGCCCTATTGGAAAAGAAGTCGGGGTTCGCTATTAAAATTTGGAAAAGCGAATCCCGACTACTTCTTTATTTTCAAATTTCAACAAAAAATCCACAAAATACATTTTTCTGCTCTTTTTCACTTTTTTTTTTATTCGGAAACCTTATGGACAGATCATTTATTTTCATTGCAATACACTTACTTTCTATTTTTATTTACATCACTTCTTATATACATCAAATATTTTGGCATCAATATCATTACAGTTTGAGTAATGTTTGGCTTTAATTTTATTTTCTGAAACAGTATTGAAAGAATGAAACTTTTGAGTTCCTTGAATTATTTTTGCATTATTATATTGCTCGTTGAGGTGTGAAGCCATACTTTCGTATTCCTCTGTTGTGGCAAAACTAAACGATAATTTTGTTAATTCTTCTTCTTTTCGATTATTTGCCCAATTATAAAGCTCTCTTGCATTTTTTATTTGATGTTCACGTTCTTTGACCAAACTTGCTCTAGTAGCCATGCGTTTTATTGTACCTCCAATAGCGTCACAAGTACCTTTCCCATGTGATGTTGCAAAGAAATGCCATTCGGCTTCAATTCCATACTTTGATTTAAATTTACAAAGGCTAGCAAAATTTTTCCGGTTCTTGTACTGTGACGTGGCTCCATCGGACATAAAATAAATCTTGTTGATATTTTTACTTTGGTTAATGCGTAAAAAACTTATCATTTTAGAAATAAATAAGTTAACAGCCACTGAGTCATGCCTTAACTCTTCAGAAATTATAATAAAACTTAAATGTTTAACTTGCATATTTTCTCTAAAATATATAACAAATGGATGAATGGTAGCTTGTTGGACATTCCAGTGATGAGACTGAACTTCATCCTGTAACACAAAGCTGTAGTTTTCGGAAAAATCGCAAGTAACGAAAAATTCACCTTCTTGCAAATTATTTCGTGTAGTTTTCAAAAAATTAGATTGCTGTGTTTTTATGAAATCCTGTGGCATCAAACATCCAATGTTTTCTAATGCGGAAGAGTCTGGACAATCTTCACAACACCGCACAGAGGAGTAACTGGATCAAAACCTGGCCAAAATTATATTCACTGGTTTTGAGCAATGTTCTACATTTACATTTATTTTATTTCGTCAACCAACGTAGACTAGTACAATTAATTAATACAGTTTTGTTTTCTTAAATATATATTTATATAAAAAAGTAGTGTCAGCTTTCTTGTCTTTTCTTTTATGAGTTGTTATTTCTTATGGAATAAAAATATTGATTTAGTTTATGCCGAGACATTGTAAAGTCAATGGTTTCGCAGTGTTTATTGTAAGAGGCCATCATGCGGTTTAATGGCCCATATTTTGCATAATTTGTGCGATGATGTTTTATGGCAAATAAATTTCGATTTCGGAGTTGCCGAGTGGGTGCATGGAAATTTAATTTGGATAAAAGTTCTGTTGAGTCAATTCGCTGCGAAACGATATCATTTACAAATGAAACCATTGCATATTCACGACGCTCTTTTAATGTTTGTATGTTTATAAGCATGCAGCGTGCTTCATATGATGGAAGAGGAATTATTGTAGGAATTATAAAATGTGATCTGCTAATATATATTAAAATATTTAATAATAATAGATTTTTAGACTTCTGTACTATTACTTTTAAAACCCATCTACTTAGCAGTGCATATCTGGCCTTTCATCATCCTAACGAATAAAAAAAAATAATGGGTTTTGAAACTAGGATTTTTTTTTATTCTTCTGCTTAATGTAAGAATTATTTAACAAAAAGAGTAAAGAAATTATCCAAGAATAAAAAATAACGAAAGTTTTAATAACATAACTTGCGATTTCTTACGTTCGATTAGTTAGAATCTTCGTCTGAGTCGCTGCGAACTTTGTCCTCTGCAGTATTTTGTCCACCTACGATGGCATCCACTTTGAGCATTTGCTGGGTTTCAATGCTGAACGGCTTGCTTTTTTCTGATAGGATTCTCACGACTTGAACTCAAAAAGGGATCCGAACTTAGTATCAACCTATTCAAAATGTCTCGGTTGCATGCTGTTCGCGAGAACTTTCTTTGAGAAGTGTTTTTTTATAATTACTTTATTTGTACAGGCTCAATCGAATAAACTTTACAGAGCCGAGTTATCCTTTGCGTTATACATTATTACTGTCTTAAATTTAAAGTTAAAGGAACTGGACCGAGTACTCGCGGTTGTCTCGAGGTTAGTGGAGATTTACAATTTTTTGGATGGGAAAAGGGAAGAAGGAGGTTTGGAATGTGGTTTACGATACAACTATTTAATTAATCCTAAAGCATGAAATTATTTCTATTCGTCTTGAGAGCAAACATTGAAAAAAAAACCCCACACGTACAAAATACAAACTAAACACAAGGTTAATCAAACTTACATTCTTAGGTTAATATCCTTAAAGTAAACATATATGAGTTTCATAAACTCCAGATCGCATCTAGCCGAAATATCCCGAACTGGAACATTAGGTTATCTACCTCGAGCCCGAAGGGAATCATAAAAATGTGATCTGACTCCACGATACTCCGCACAAGACCAAAGGATGTGATCAGCGTCCTGGTAATCTTGTCCACATTCACAGAGATTGCTGTCTCCCAACCCCACACGGAACAAGTGAGCGTTTAGACAATAGTGATTGGACATGAGACGAGAAATCACGCGTATGAAGTCTCGACTCAAGTCCAACCCTCTGAACCATGCAAACTTCGACACCTTAGGGATAATTGAATGCAGCCATCGTCCCAAGCACCCTTCACTCCATTGATGTTGCCAGCTAACGAGCGACTGCTGACGATAAATATGCGTGATCATGCACCGATGAAGCGCAAATTGGTTTGCGAATATCCAATTGCAAGTGAACAATTTTCTTTCCGATGACGCCGAAAACCACACTTTCTTCTCAGAAAAACTCACTTTCAGATAATTGTTTAGCCGGCTACTATGCCAGTAATCACTAAGCGAGAAAAAACTGATAATTTAAACCATTCGAATACCGAGAAAACTTCCGAAATACCGGAGCGCGAAACAAGTCGACTGTACTTCTTGCTAGGTCGCAGTGGGATGGAGGTTATGATGGAATTTTCTATATCATCATCATCATCATCATCAAAAAACTCCCAGAGAGTACCTTGTTTATCTTGGTGAAAAAATCCAGCGGATAAAAATCCAGTTGAAGCCTCTAGCTACCGTCCAATGAGTTTGCTTTCTTCAATAAGTAAACTTTTTGAATGGAATGATGTTTCACATCAAAACGAACTCAATGTTTGTAGATGGGCAATTTGGATTTCGCCATGGGCATTCAACTACTCAACTCTTAAGAGTTTCCAATTTAATTCGTTCAAACAAATCTGAAGGCTGCTCAACTAGAGTTGCTCTTTTAGACATAGAAAAAGCATTCGACAGTGTTTGGCATGAAGGTTTGATTGTTAAATTGAAACGTTTAATTTCCACTCTATATTATGAAATTAGTTCCAAATTCGAGTAGTCGAGTATTAGTACACTGAAGAAGTCTGATCATTGTAGACGAAATACGCGTATCTGTCAAGGATAAGCAAATAAGGTAGTGGAATTAAATGGATATTACTAATCCTTCTCTCTTTCTCTCTATCTCTCTCTGTATACAGGTATTCCACTAAGACGCCCACATTCATCAGGAGTTCAACATTATTTAACTGACATAACTCTGCAGGTAAATTATCAAAATTCCAAATCTAAACGACTACCTGTTAGAGCAGGAGTTCCTGAGGGGAGCATTCTTGGCCTATATTGTATAACATTTTCACTTCGGACCTCCCTGTTTTGCCACAGGGTCGCCGCAAATCTTTGTTCGCTGATGACACAGGCATTTCTGCTAAAGGAAGAAGTCTTCGTGTTATTTGCAGCAGACTGCAGAAAAGTTTAGATATTTTCTCTTCTTATTAACAAAGATGGAAGATTTTTCCCAACGCTTCCAAAACTCAACTTGTAATACATCCAAATAAGCCTAGAGCTTCCTTTTTGAAACCTAGTAGTAGTCACATAGTCACTATGAATGGATTACAATTGGAAGGCAGCCCAGTCTTTACACCCAGAAGATCCCTGCCGAGGACCTTTTTCCTTTATTTAACCGTCGGTTACTGTTCTGCAATCTAGTGTCAATCACCGACGAACATCGATTGCCATCCTTTGACGGCAATCGAATTTGTATGAAGGCAGATTCCACACCAGCGTAGGATATCGCACCCATTCAAACACACATGGGCCGGGACCAACGGCTTTACTTCCCTTTCGAAGGAAGACGTGACCTGTGATTTTTTATGCCTCAGAAAAATACCACCGACCTCGGCTGGGATTGAACCCAGACCCATGGGGGTGAGAAAACAGTCACGCTTACTACTACACCACCGGCTCCGGCAAAATTAATTTGTTGTTTTTATCGATAATTGCACTTCGCATCCAGGGGATTATCCACTCAGCAGTTTGTAGTCCAAAGTGGAATAGGACTAGAAAGTAATCTCGCTTTTTTTTTCTTCTTCGAAAAACTCGTCGCTTCTAGCAAATATTGACTGTTTATTTTGGAAATTTTCGGTTGAGTGAAAGGATAGTCCGAAGTCTGCTATATTTCACACACAGACTGACGTTTGCTAGAGTAAAGAATTACAGAGTCGACATCAACGCCAATTACAGCCAATATTTAGTAATGATTATGTTGATAGATGATCGACATCGCAGATATTTCAAACCTTTGCCGAGTTTCCAAAGCGGAAGTTGTTTCACAGTTAAAATAATGTTTAAACCCTCATCGCCCGTTCTAAAAGCGCTTAAGGACCCCACTCCGATGTCCTGTTAGTCTTGAAACCCGAAAGCGGTAGTTATCGAACGTGTTAAGATTTTGATATCAAGATTCACTTGCTTTAGCTTCTTTCGATAGCAGCCGTTTCTTCCATTGAAACGAAAATTAAAATTAAATTGCTGGTATATTTACCTTACCTTACCAATCAGGCTAAGGCCTTGTTCTCCTCTGCTGTCCGAAGAAGTCGTCTCCACTCTCTGCTCGATCCATGGCCACACTTCGCCAGCCTCGTAGTCTGCGAAGGGTCCGCAGGTCACCTTCTACTTGCCCGCTGCGCGTCTCTTCTTCTTGTTCCTGTTGGGTCGCCTTCGAGAACCATTTTCCCTGGGTTGTAGTGCGGCATTCGTGTAACGATTTTTTTTTCACTTTTAAATAAAGAAGACGACCCTATATTCAATCTTTTTACAATCAAAATAATCTACAGACCCTACACGATAAGAACAAAATACTCAAATTTAAATTTATAGAATCTCAACGTTGGGTTCTATCATTTGAGATCCACCGTTGAGTGAATTAGCAAAGTTACGTTGGTTCAAATTTACTCATCGATTGAGTTAAAATGTTTTTTTTTTCCCTTGATTTGTTTTCCGTCCATTTTTGACGCCACAGAAGCAGCTCCGACACCTGGACCCTACCCCTATCGACCCATCAACTCATGAGCCGGGAACCAACTGCTTTTCTTCCCTGCGTGATCAGAGATGTTATGCCTCAGAAAATCCCGGCGGCGCTGACTGGGATTGAACCCAGGCCTGCTGGGGTGAGGGGTAATCACGCTCAACACTACTCCATTGGTGCTCCAACTGAATCATTGTTAAGCTCAAAACGTAATATTTTTCACTATTGATTGATATAACACTTTCCGTATTTGTTTAAAAGTTACATGTTTGCGAATTTGTTGCATAAAGTTATTATGAATTAAACAAAACACGCTGTGACTCATAGTAAAAAAGAACTAAATTTTCAGTTAAAAGTACTCATCCGTTTAACTTATTTTTCGATGAAAATCATAGCAACCTGCGCTGTGTCGATGCTGTCATATTTTCGTGCTCCATTGCCTCCGTTCGTGCTCCATCGGTCATCGTATTAGTCTTCGTTAGTGCGTGGCACGAAGCGACAAAAAAAAAATTGGATGCTGGTAGGTTGTGAGTGTTTTTAGTTCCATTGTAGCATGATGATGATGATGATAGCATGATAGTGGCTTACACATTGTAGCACGTAAACTAAGTCCGATAGCAGTGGGCTCTCTTCTCTGTTTATCTTGATCAAGCTTAATAACCTCTGATTGTCCTCAACATGTCGCTGTATGAAGGGCCAAAAATGGATTAGGTGAATTGATAGGCAAAATCGCCTATACGCATCTACGGGACAATAAAGAATCTCCTTCCAGCAACATGATCAGCCAATTGGTCAACAAGACGAGTTCCCAAACAGGAAGATGCCGCAATGAGTGGGGTGAAGAGTCCACCTTTTATCCACGAAATGTTATCAACAGGGAGTTGGCATTCCCACTCTCCCCGGCCAAATGGCTTCAATCGGGTGCCCCCTTTTTTATATGTTTTTAAATGTTAATGTTATGTAAATGTTATATATAATGAATCATCACTTATGCGAGTCGGTTGTTATGAATATTGTCAATAATACTTACATATAGATGAAGATGATGCCACCAATCCAACTTTGAATCGTTCGGAGAAGGGGCTCATGGTTCCACTCATCCTGTACAGTCTTCTTCTTCTTCTTCAGGTTCGCTCACCACCCGAAATGAACGCTCGGTGCATCATAGATTTGATATGGTTAGTAATATCAAATAGTGTTACATGCAACAGAAAATGATGACTTTTTTAAAGTAACAGTTTCATCTGAATTCCTAACTAACCACATCGTATCTCAGTGACATTGTCTCACTCTGAACCTACATTTTAAGTTATGTTGTGATTATATGGTTACTGTGCAAGTACCACAAGTTCAACAACGCCCAACTATGGACAGTTCAATGCTATGGACACCAAAGAATATATAGAGATAAAGCTCAAAAATACAGTTTTAACTGATAGTGACTCATCAAGTTGTTCCATATTGGACCCTGCCAACCCAGGGAACCTGTAATGTGGGCCATCAGAATGGTTCATCGGTTGCTAAGTCAAGTACTGCTCAAACTGAAGCGATACATTTCTCAATGTTTCAACTTTATTCTAATGTAAACTTAATATCGTCTCATCCATATGCACATACACACCCAAAACCCATCCCCACACAAAATCAAATAAAAAGGTATATGTATGGTAAACACGTCCGGACATTAACAGGGAAAATGGGTTTACATCTTCACTATCGCAACTACGGGTAATCATCGAAAGTATTTGCATTTTACTCAGGCACTATTGAGGGAACTTCAATCAACCTCTCATACCTGAAATGTGCCACGACCAACCTGGCACAACGATGCCCTTACGCTCTCTGATCAAAGCGCAGGGAGTGTTTTAGTTCCGTTGTTTACAAAAATCTTGATTTGTATCTAATGTAGATTTGCATGGACCATGAGCTTCCGAAGAAGTCGAACTTGGTATAAGGACGATGAGGATTTATTCTGCTGTAAACGAGTGGTGTGGCGTAGACGAGTGGTTGTGGAAGTGCTTATTAATTGTATTGTAATAATTTCAATGGCTGCAAATAAATTTAATTTAACTTTGGTTGTCATATATTCGTTGTCATATAAAGAATGGAAAATTATTAAATTATGAATTATTCCAACGTTGGGTAAAGTTTACCTATTTATTAAACTTATTTTGCCTAGCCCCACTGAAGCCGGCCGTTGAGTGAAAGAAACTCAATTTTGGTACTTTTTTCTTACCGTGTAGAAATTCTTGTGGTACCACTATTTTTGAAATTTATCAAGAAATTCAAACAAAGTCATTGAAAACTTTCCGTAACACGTTTTCCGGAGGCTTCGTAGTCAGCGTAAAGTTTTTTACCCACCCTGTTCGAAGCGTTAATTTAAATTCTCTTACTATATCTAATATTGTTCTTACAAGATAATTTTGTTACGGGTGACCTTCATAGCTTATTGATGAAATATTTATCCTGTTTTTTTCAGGTGGTTCAAAATGGACCAACAATCGTATGAAAGTGAAATTAAGTCGGGTGGCCATGGCGAAAAATTCCAAACAGACGTTGCCCTCGTACTGTTGCTGCGTACGCGGGAATTAAGTTCCACTACAAGGATGGCGTATGAAATGAAGATGGCCGACAAGTTTGACGATGTTGTGTTGATTGACGATACAAACAAGGTGATCCACTTAATTCAAGCAAAACACGCCGATACCAAGGATGAAAAGGTTAAAAATATCGATCTGGATGCCCTGTTTCCAACTGGAAATAGTGCCAAACGCACTGGGGACTTTGATTTGTGCAAGTATGCCAAATCCTACTTGAGTGTGACTGGAAGATTAGAACTAACGGAGTTCAAGAAGATGTTTTACATCTTCACCAATAAGGATCTGAAACAGACCGATAACGAGTGGGTGAAGATCAAAGAACGGGAAGTAAATGAAATCCTACGTTTTTCTGGATCCAGTGCCAAAAACCTGGAACTTATTCCATACGAGAAGGCTATCACAGAGGTGCGCAATTACATCAACAAAGATTTCATTGCGATTAAAGATGCGATCAAAGAGTTCTTCCACAGCGGAACGGTTAGCCCAATTTTAACTCACTATTGCACTCCATTGAAAGACGTCATGATCATAGACCGGAAAAAGTGTCGCTTTGCAAGCAACTTCAATGCTGAACATACAAATCCCAATGTTGCCCTGCTATACACCATGTTGCAAAGCGATCAGGTTGATATGGAGAAAGATGTAACCGTCAACAATAATTTCATGGCGAAAGACTCAAGGAACAAACTTTTGCCACCATTCGTTGGTGAGGATGACATTCGTGGCTTCTTTCGCGATTTGACTCTATCGGTGGGTCAACCGAACGATTTGCGACCTATCATCGTTGATGAACTACTGACTTGGATGAAGACATGGATCCAGCCGGACATTCTCGGTAAGCTGGGGGAAAAGGACTTGGATCAGGTGTATATCGACCTGAAAGATTATTTTGTCAAATGCAACGAACCTGATACCAAAAATAGGAAGCGTTTTTTGGCTAAACAAGGTATCGAACAATGCTTTGGACAATTAAAGCGTGGAATGGAGACGGGTGTCATAAAGCGCGTAATGGCAGAGGTGGAAGAATGGCAATTTACGTATATTAACCGCCATATCAAGTACGAAGAGACGGCATTAGAACCAACCGGTAAATTATTAACCAAGGCAACAGATAAGGATAGGACTAGCACAATAGTTCGACAGATAAGTGATACTAGATTAGTTGAAGCGCTTCGAGGAGAATTCAAAAACCAGCAACATATTTTACTTGTAGCAGACCCCGGTATGGGAAAAACCAGATTACTGCAGTTTTTGGCATTTCAGGTTCAAAAACAAAGCCACTCTGCAGTATTCTTGGTGTATTTAAGCACGCTTTATAATGAACTAAACAAAATTGAAAAAGTATCAAACTTAGACGATGTCCGGGGAATTCTCAGCGCTGTTCTTTCAGAGAATAACTGTAATCTCATCCTTAATGCCCCGGAAAGGCGAAATGACGAAGGATATTCCATTATTTTAGCATTGGATGCATTTGACGAAATACATTCCAAATACACCGAGAAAGTAATTAGTATACTTGAACTGCTCAGCTCTAGAAAGAGTATTCAGTTCATAATCAGCTCGAGACTCCACGTGCAGAAATTATTGCAAAGGAAATTCGATGTGAAGCTAATATCCCTAGTCCCTTTTCGGCATGAGGATCAGATCCAGTACTTGAAGAAAATATGGATGAAGGACAGTGTTGATGAGAAAGATGTTGAAAACTTTTCGGAACTTCTTTTAAACAAATATCATTCCAGCATTTTATCCAACTTGAGTGAAATTTCCGGTTTGCCTCTGATGATGCGAATGCTCGCTGAAATTTACTCTGACAAATTCGAACAATTTATTTCAGCAGCAAATTCCGACAATATTGAACTGTTTGATTGGTCAGAAGACACATTGAATATTGTGCAACTGTTAGAGCAGTTTGCCAAGAAATGTTTTCACAAGAAATTTGTAGAAAAATTTAAGTCCACGGTTGATATCAACGATGCTGAATTCAATTCACTAACTAACTTGTACATTTTGGAACATCAACTGCTAGCGATAAAGCTGCTAGACATTGAAATGCTCATGGATTTATTCACGGTGCCGTTTTTTAAGAAAAAATATGACTCATTCAAAAGCCGTTGTGAGCAGGATGCAGAAAAATCTATTTTGGTAAAAGTAGTCAACAATAATGTTCAGTTCTGCCATTTATCATTTGCTGAATACTTCGTAGCAACATATTTAAGTGATAACATTTCCAAGTTGGAACCAAACTTATTGATCAACGTTCTATCTCAACACGATGTTATTAGGAAACTGACACTGATCAAGCTTGGAGAAAATGAAAACTGCTCCGAAACTTTAAACCATTTGAACAGACTAAACAAGAACGTAGCTTTGTGGGTATGCGAGAGTGGTTGCCTGAAATTGGTTTCATCCCTAAAAGTTGAAGAGTTCTCCACTTTTACACTAAAAAATATGTTAAAAGTATCTGCGAAATGCGGATATTTAGAAATATGTAATTTTCTAATTTATTACAATGCAAATCTCGATAAATGCACTGCGCTGCACTCTGCCGTTGAGAATGGCCATCTGAGCGTTGTGAAACTATTGATAGCGAATAATGCGGACCCAAATGAGGTGGACAAAAACAAATGGACTGCACTTCATTATGCATGCAAAAACGGAAATGCAGAAATAGTTCAATTATTGATTGATGATCGTCGTACGAACACTTCCTCTCGGTCAATCAAAGGTGAAACTCCACTTCACATTGCTGCGGTGAACGGCCATTTGAATATTGTTAAACTATTGATAGCGAATAATGCGGACCCAAATGAGATGGACGATAGGAAATGGACTACACTTCATTATGCATGCCAAAACGGAAATGTAGAACTAGTTCAATTCTTTATTGATCGCGGTATGAACACTTCCTCTTGGTCAATCTTCGGTCAAACTCCATTTCAAATTGCTGCGGAGGAAGGCCATCTGAATATTGTTAAACTATTGATAGCGAAAAATGCGGACCCAAATGAGATGAACGATGATAAATGGACTGCACTTCATTATGCATGCCTCAGGGGCAATTTGGAACTAGTTCAATTCTTGATTGATCGCGGTATGAACACTTCCCCTCGGGCATTCTTCGGTCTAACTCCATTTCAAATTGCTGCGGAGGAAGGCCATCTAAACATTGTTAAACTGTTGATAGCGAATAATGTGGACCCAAATGAGATGAAAGATGATAAATGTACTGCACTTCATTATGCATGCAAAAACGGAAATGTAGAACTAGTTCAATTCTTGATTGATCGCGGTATGAACACTTCCTCGCGGTTAATCGACGGTACAACTCCACTTCACATGGCTGCGTTGAACGGCCATCTGAATATTGTTAAACTATTGATAGCGAATAATGCGGAAACAAATGAGATGGACGATGATAAATGGACTGCACTTCATTATGCATGCAAAAACGGAAATGTAGAACTAGTTCAATTCTTTATTGATCGCAGTATGAACACTTCCTCTCGGTCAATCAAAGGTGAAACTCCACTTCAAATTGCTAAGAAAAACGGCCATCAAAGTGTTGTTGAACTGATTATTGAGAAAACTTACGGCCCACATTATAGCTGGATGATTAAAAAATAAACTGCTCTCCATCATGCATACCGACACGGAAATGTGGAAATAGTTCAATTCATGATTCTCGCTCTTCGAAAATCCATGGTGTAACTCCACTTCACATTGCTGCAGGGAATGGCCATGCGAACGAGTGTAAATTCGACAAAAAAATCGTCACGTGTTAGTATCAGTATTAGTTAACACGAATTCGTAACTGATGTTCGTTGACTGAATTTTGTTCCGTAAAAATATTTTTATCTTTTTTGGTACCTAATTCCACTGAAATAATTTTGGTATCGATGACAGATACGATTATTAGCGATTTGAATAGATTTTTCTCCTTTACTTTACTAAAAACCTTCGGTTATTCACTTTCGAGCTGGTTCTCGTACAGTATAGTCCGATTTTATTTCGCTCCTTTTTTGTGTGATTTTTCGGCTGTTTTTTAACCGTTTTATCATATTTAACCGTTGTGTTTTTATTCGTTGTACCTTATTGACGGTGATATTACGCGATATAAACGGCGCGAGGTGTTGGTTTTACGCGATATAAACGACGCGAGAATAGTCGAAGTGATTTTTCGCGAGTCCCCCCTTTTGTCCCACTCATGGGCGAGGGGGAAGAGTGATCCTTTCACTATCGAAAGTGTTTTTTTTTTTTCATCGTGATCAAGTGGAAAGTTCCGTCTAGTTTTTACCACTAGGCGTTGAGAACAAGTTACTTTTTGTGCCAATTGTCAAACCGGAGTACCCGTTCCAAGAAAATCCGGAAGAAAAGGCCAAAAACCAAACCCCTTCTGTCCCGCTGTGACGGGCGGGGGGGTTCTCCATTTTCTGCGAAACCAACAGTGCCTTTTGTGTGTGATATATAGGGCCCGCCGTTCGACTCGGCCCGGTGCTTCACACCCACCAAAAGAAGTTTTTTCTCTTCCTATCGAGTGTGTTGAAGAAAGTGGTAGTAATTCTCTCTCTTGCCGGCGAGTGTGTGTTGCGGTTTTCCCCTCACCTCGGTGGTGTTGGCGAACGCGCGCTGAGGAAGCAGTGAAGAAAATCCTCCTTTATTGCCGCTTGGACGGACAGGGGGGTTTGTTTTGATCGGATCGGTGTTGTTGTGCCATCCGTTTTCATTGACTAAGTTTTCGGTGTTTCGCGTGTGAGGTGTATCGGACTTGTGTGCGTTTAAGCCGGTATCGCACGTTTACTGGGTGATTTCTCTTGCCCATCCGACGGGTAACGACGTTTCTCGGTGGTGTGATCTCCTCTCGCTTCTTACGTGCGACAACGTTCTCGGTGGCTCTCTCGTGTGCGGTGTATCAAACTGTGTGTGCTTTTGCCCGGCATCGCACGCCCATAGTGTGAGTTAGTCGCTCTCGCTCTTGCCCCTGACGTTGTACGAGCGCGTGTGTTTGTGGGCGAGAAGTCCTCTCCCGCCCGTCGTGTAGTAGTGCTTTTACCTTGGCTTTGGTGGTATACTGCGACGGCACTCCTCTACGGGGATTTATCGGAAAAGTAAAAAAGTGAAAAAGTTTTTGACTTTTTAGTAGTGCGCGGATTAAATCGGAAGACTTTCTAGCGAATCGGGAAGTGCTTTTCACCGATTGTACGTGGCCGTAGGGCGGACCTTCGCACCTGCGTTTCATCGTGTGCGGCGTTGCTGCCGATCGTCGGCGGAAGTTACAAGGTACTCGGTCTCCATCTCCGGCATTTCTGGTAGTTTCATTTCAGGGAACTGGGCTGGGGTCGCCGTAATGGCGATCAACTTGGGTGACCCACCGCCATGGTGGGATCAGCCCGATCCTGGAGGTAGTGGTAGAAATCAACGAGGACCAACGCTACCCGACTACATGGATCCAGAAGGGAACCATGGTGGCATTCGAATTTTACGGATTCAAGGAGCTAGCGGGCAACCGCTGCCAAATTGCCCATTCGTAATTCGGAAATCCATTCAGCAATTCATTAACGGCAGAATCGAGAGCGCTTTTCCGGAGAGCCAGGGGCGTTCCTACGCCCTGAAAGTACGCAGTGCGCAGCAGTACACGAAGCTGCAAGAACTAAAAGTACTCACTGACGGAACCAATGTGGAAGTTATCCCGCACCCTATTCTTAACTCCACGCGTTTCGTCGTCAGTTGTAGGGACGTGATTCGGAAATCCGAGCAAGAGCTCGTCAAGGACTTGAAGGACCAGGGAATCAAAGAGGTGAGGAGAATAACGAGACGTGAAGGTAGTGGCAGGGTCAACACGGCGACCCTGATCATTACCTGTCACGGCACTTGTACGCCCGAGTACGTGGATTTCGGGTACCTTAGATGTCGAACCCGGCCATACTACCCATCGCCCATGCAGTGTTTCAGCTGCTGGGCTTTCGGTCACACACGGATGAGGTGTAAGGCGGCTAAGCAGACCTGTGGGAAATGTTCCGGCGATCACCCGATCCCTGAAGACAGATCCTGCCCCAACGGCAAATTCTGTGCGCGATGCCAGTCACATGAACACTCGCTCTCCGATCGTTCCTGCCCAAGCTACATTCGCGAAAACGCGATTCAAAAGATCAAGGTTGACCGGGACTTATCCTACCCCGAGGCGCGTCGTATGTACGACCAAAACAACGGTAGTAGAACTTTCGCTGGTGTTGCTTCTGCCAGCATGGAGAGCAAACTAGCGGAAATGAATGAGAAGTTGGAGGAGCTTGCTAACCAAGTCAAGGAGCGTGATAGGACCATCTTGCAACTGCAAGCCGCATTGCAAATGAAAGGCAACTCGACCTTTTCCACCGATCCGACTGCTGTCCCTCTCAACTCAGTTCCAACTGACTTCGCTTCGTTGTTTCAACAACAGATGGAGAACAACAACCACCTGATGCTGGCCATGCAGGAAAGGTTCCAGAAATCCATCAAAGCGCTGATGGTCACCGAAATCGAAACGCAACGAAGACTTCGCAACGTTGAATCCTCGTTGCAGGTAGCTACCGCACCCTCTAGCAGTCCTACAGTTGGCAAGCCCAGTACTGCAATTCCGACAAACTCTACTACAGCTCTTTCAACCAACACCGCCTCAGCTCCTTCCAGTCCCAGCACCTCGAACAACCCGAACGCCTCCTTGGTGGACGTCAGTAGTGACATCTTCTCCTCGGATGGAGCCAGTGATTCAACGATTACGCCTGACAATAGCCCGACCCCTGCCAAGAAACCGGACACTCCTTTGCCCAACTTCTTCACACCCAAAAACAACAAGCGCCCCATTTCGGAACTTGACCATTCACGGCGACCCCCTCGCTCTGACCAAGTTCCCAAAATACGGAAGCCGCTCCTGAAGTCTCCTACATCGCCGGCCAAGAAGATCGATTCAAAGGAGAAACGGACGTAGTAACTACTTCCTCTACTACCTCCAATGCCCACGCCACCTAAGCCATCCACCCGGACTATTCTAACGGACCACGCCAGTACTATACCATGTTCAATCTCCAGCCACCATCATCAACCGTGTCTGCGACTTGCCTCGGGTAGCCGGGGCCCCATTGGACTGGAAGCTACACTCGTACCAGAACCTTTGGACACCCCCCGACGCCCAGACAATCCAGATGAAGAATTCTGTGCCTTGGGTACGCAGGGCACCGTCAGTGCGGACGCTAGGACCCCACCGGAACTGGCGGACACCCTCTGCGACCACAGGACGAAGACTCATGTGAAGAGCCCAGTGATATCCCCCGGTAGCCGGGGCCCCGTTGGTGCGGACGCCCTTCCCACACCGGAACCGACGATATCCCCCCGGCACCGGGAGGGAACTGGAAGAGAGACGCACAAGGGTGGCAACACCCATCCCTCTATGGACGACGAGGGAATGAAGGTACCGCAAAGTATCGGGATGGACAAGGGAAGCTACGCCCATTCCCCGAAGGACCTCGAGGGAACCAAGCCAAGCAATACGACGCGCAGTACACTTTTTTCCGTTGCTGGGACATCCATGCCTTGGATGGGCGGAACGCTTCCGCCTGTTCTGGGTGTGGCCCTGTCTCATTCAACAGCATCACCGAGCACCATACCGGAGCCTATCAGCAACCTACGTATTCCGAAAGCAATCTCCTTTTACTCAGCCGTTGGGACATCCCTGCCCAGGGTGGGCGGAACGCCTCCGCTTGCCCCCGGTGGGGCTCTGTCTCATTCGGTCATCGGCCCAAGTCCATCGGCGTCTTCCACTACCACGTCATCAACGCCAAGATCGCCTCGGCCCAACGGAACTCCCCCGCCTGGCTTTTGTGGGCCTCCGTCCGATGATGACCTATCCAACCACACAGCCGAGAACCACCCGAACCTCCTTTCGCCCGTTGGAACATCCCTGCCTCTGGTGGGAGGAACTCCTCCTCCTGCCTCTGGTGGGGCTCCGTCTCATTCGGATTGGAACATTAATGGGTTTCTCCAGCACGATATTGGCCAGCCCGTTAACCCGAGTGGCAGTCAAAACCGTGACAACGCCGAGTCTACCATCCTGTACCCCACGCCTGCACTGCCCAAGCCAGTGAACCTTGTTCTCCAGTGGAATATAAACGGATTCCATGGCCACCTAGGGGAATTGGAGCTTCTCTGCCAAAGCGATGCCCCCTGGATAATCGCTCTACAAGAGGTCAACAAAGTCACAACCGACCAACTCAATCGCTCGCTGGGAGGGAGATACGATTGGACTTACAAGCGTTGCACCAATTTCAGGCACTCCGTGGCCATCGGGGTGCTTAGGAGCATTCCACACGATGTTCTTGACCTCGAAACTAACCTGCCAATCGTCGGCGTCCGCCTTAAGAACGCCTCTAACTTAGCTATCGGCTGTGCGTACCTGCCCTGCGGACGGATAGCCAATCTGGATGGGGTCTTAAGTGCAGTTATTTCCAAGTTTCCGGAACCGCGGCTCTTCGTCGGCGACATCAACGGGCACCATCCGGACTGGGGCAGCCCTCGCCCAGATCCCAGAGGCTCTATCCTGGCGAGCATTTTTGAGAGAGAGGACTTGGTGGTGCTGAACGATGGCGCTCCCACCTTCTTCAATGGACGGCACACCACCGCGATCGACATTGCCACTGCCAGCCGATCTATCGTAGACAAGGCACAGTGGAATATCTGTACCGACCTGCACGGTAGTGACCACTACCCAATCCGCATACAGCTTTTCGTAGGTGCGGTCCCCCCAACGACCCGGAGACCCAGGTGGCGCTTCGAGGAAGCCGACTGGGACGCTTTCAGGGAGAAATCCGACGCTCTCTTTCAGCAACGCGAACCGAACGATATCTCCAGCTTCACGGAAGTACTATACGACGCTGCAACACTATCCATCCCAAGGACTGGTAGCGTACCCGGGCGAAAAGCCCTACGTTGGTGGAACGAGGATACCAAATGTGCGGTAAAAGCACGACGCAAAGCCCTACGCCGGCTTAAGCGCCTAGCCTTAGACGATCCTGGTAGGGAGGAAGCGCTGAAGGTCTACCGAGAACGCCATCTCTCGTGCAGACAGGTGATCCGCGACGCGAAGCGATCCAGCTGGATGGACTTCCTGGATTCAATCGATGAATCCCAATCGTCGAGCGACTTGTGGAATCGCGTCAACGCTCTCAGTGGCAAGCGGCGATCCACTCCACCTACTATCCAAGCTCATGGCAACACGATCTCAGAACCGAAGGACATCGCTGACAATTTAGGGAACTATTTTGCCGGCCTGTCCGCTATCAGTGGCTACGACAGCGATTTCGTCCAGCGCGTCAAACCTTCCACAAGCAGCATTCGCGACCTGCGAATTCCATCCGATGTCCCTTCCCTCCAGATCAACGATGCTCTTACCTTCCGGGAGCTTCAGTTCGCCCTCGGCAGCAGTACTGGTAAATCTGCCGGGCCGGACGAGATTGGATACCCGGTGTTAAAAAACCTCTCCCTCGACGGAAAAACGAGGCTACTCGCTCTCTTCAACGACCTATGGCTCACTGACTCGTACCCGGACCTCTGGAAACAAAGCCTGGTAGTGCCCATTCCAAAGATCAACGCGGCGAGTGGAGAAGCCTCCTCCTTTAGGCCGATTGCGCTCACTTGCTGCGCGGCAAAAGTGATGGAGAGAATGGTAAATCGTCGACTTAGGCAGTTCCTGGAGTCAAACAGTCTCCTTGACGAACGGCAGCATGCATTCCGACAAGGACACGGCTCCTCCACTTACTTTGCAGCCCTCGGAAATGTACTCAAGGAAGCCCAGGACAACGGTCACCATGCGGAGTTAGTATCCCTTGATATTTCAAAGGCGTTCAACAGGACTTGGACGCCCGGCGTCATCAGGCAGCTCATCGGCTGGGGCCTGAAAGGCCACATCACACATTTTGTACGGAATTTCCTCCTTGATCGTACCTTCCAGGTGACTGTCGGGAACACTCGATCGGATCCGTTCCCCGAGGAAACTGGAGTGCCCCAGGGATCCGTCATAGCGGTAACGCTATTCCTGGTGGCAATGAACGGGGTGTTCAGCCGACTGCCCAAGAACGTGCACGTAATCGTCTATGCCGATGACATACTCATCGTCGTAACGGGACGAACGACTATACGGACCAGGAATATAGCCCAAGCAGCTGTCTCCGCCGTCAGCAGGTGGGCGCTTTCTGTTGGTTTTCAGCTCTCCGCACCAAAGAGTGTACGGTGCCATATCTGCCACTCGGGTCATCTGATTCGGGGACCACCGATCACCATCCAGGACCATCCAATTCCGCTTAAGAAAACAGTCCGCGTTCTGGGGGTAGTTCTGGATCGGACTCTAAGTTTCGACCAACACTTCAGAACGGTGAAAGAAAACTGCCGTAGCCGCATCAACATCGTCAGGACAATCTCCCGTCCGCACCGCTCCAGTAACCGCGAGATCCGCCTTCGTGTCGCCCGGGCTGTTATCGACAGTCGACTTTTCTACGGCCTCGAAATTACCTGCTTAGCCACCGAGAAGCTGAACCGCATCCTCGCTCCGGTATACAATACCTACGTACGCATCGTATCCGGCCTCCTACCTTCCACGCCCGCAGACGCCGCTTGTGCAGAAACCGGAGTCCTCCCTTTCCGCTATCGATCTGCTGCAGCCTCTGCCACCAAAGCCGCTGCCCTCGCTGCTAAGACATCCGGGAACGATAGGGTCTTTCTCCTCAACGAGGGGAACAGAGCCCTCCGCACTGCAGCCAACGTAGACCTCCCCCCGGTGGCCAGGGTCCACTGGCATGGAGAGAAAAGTTGGCGATCAAACGTTATCAAAATAGATAAGTGGATTAAGAGAGGATTCCAAGCCGGAGATAACTCTGTAGCGTTGAGGCGCTCCGTTGCAGAACTTCTTAGGTCGGTTTATCCGGGGCACGTTCATCGCTTTACGGATGGATCGCGATCACGGGCCGGAGTGGGACTCGGAGTGGCAGGACCAAACACCGCAACAAGTCAAAGTCTTCCGGAGGAGTGTTCCGTTTTTTCCGCAGAAGCCGCTGCTGTTCTTGACGCAGCCATCACTCCTGCAGATCAACCGATCCTTGTGCTAACGGACTCACACAGCGTCATCCAGGCGCTGGAAGCCGAAGCCCCGAGCCACCCCTGGATACAAGCCATTACACGTTTTGCCCCACCCTCAACCGTTTTTACGTGGATTCCCGGGCACTGCGGTGTTCCTGGAAACGAGGCAGCGGACAGGCTGGCGGGATCTGGTCCATCCGGACCCCGCTTCACCAGGAACGTACCACTCCTAGACGTCAGGCGTTGGATTGCGAATATCATCATGGAAGCCTGGCAGGAGGAATGGTTTCAGTCACGCACCACCCTCCTGAGAAAAATCAAAGAAACCGTACGACCTTGGCAAGACAGCCACAAGTACAAAGACCAGCGGATTATCTCAAGACTCCGGACCCGCCATGCGAGGATTTCCCACAATTTTGGTGGGACACCCTTCCACAAGGTTTGTCCAATCTGCAGCATCCCTGCCTCGGTGGAACACGTGCTGTGTGTCTGCCCAGAGTTTCAGAGGCTACGCGAACAACACCGACTCCCAGAGAGCATCAGGGAGCTACTTGGCAACGACCCCTCGACGTTGACTGCGCTGATTGCATTCTTGAAGGACGCTCACCTATACAACCAAATCTAGCCCTCTCGTCGTGGGCTGCGCTGTCCGTGTTCTTTCACCTTCCTATTTTCCTGCCGTCGGGGTATCTCTGCCGGACTGGGGCACTGTCTCTTACGGTGGAGCTCTACCTTGTTCGCGCATCCATTCCTCACCACAGTCCCGATGTAACTCCCACTTTACATTAAGTTTTTTAAAATGTTGTCTGTCCCTTTTGGTGGGTAATCAGAGCCAGTTGTACGTTATGTAAGGATAGACTGAAACGCTTTCTTTCGAGGCAGGCCCTAAGCCTGACCCTCGATTATCAAATGTGATGAACTAGCCTACGGCTAAAAATCACAAAAATAAAGAAAAAAAAAAAAAACCTTCGGTTATTATTAGTTGGGTAGGTTCTAAACATTGTAGTTTCATTTCTTTACCTGTGATCTTGACAATTTTACCTACGGGATGAGTACTTAAGGGGGATAGGTTTTTGATAAGTCTTTAGTGGGAATGACACTTATGAAGACTGTACATTGTAGTCAAAATACGTATCTGGCATGGATACTTCGTAGATTGGATACTAGCGACACTCACGACTCTTTTGAAACTCTCAGTCAGACTACTTTCAGGAATAATGCTGGGGAGTAAACATTGATTCCAATCTTAATGAGAATACCAGAATGATGAATTTCACTATTCCCGGCCACGCCCATCTTTACCATAGCTAAGGAGATGTTGTTGTAGTACTTATTTAACGAGGGGCCACCAACTTAGCGACTCTCTCATAAGTGCTACGGAGTTGGAGGTTCGGGTAGGGTCTTCGGTAACGATTCACCTCTCAAGTGGGCGATGCAACCAAAGTTTATTTTGTTTAAGCTCTCGATAGCCGATCATCGTAAGAAAATATTAATTTTGCTTAGTGATTTTGTATTTTAAGGGTCATGACGGAGAGCTTGTGATTACATCCAAGGTGTTCTGTTCAGTAAGCAAAAACAATGGACTACAAAATATGACTACGTTTTCGCTTGGTATGTAACGAACGACTGAAATAAGCGATAGTAAAAGTTTTCGAGGTTGATGGATAATCTCCATTATTGGATATACAGTCTACACGTCTGTCCTAAAACTCAAATATTACTTCTTCATGTACCCGACACTTCAACCCCTTCTTTTTTTTTTTATGCGTTTATTTTTCCAGGCTCATTTTCCGTAGCTTTGCGGAGCCGATATTCATTGTTTAGGTTACAAAATTTCTTAAAACTAACGTTAGTAAAGCGGGGGCCGATTACTCGCGGCTATCTCGAGGTTAGGAGTAACAAATTGTAACAAATGGATGGCAGGGTAGGGATTGCGAACACAAGGTTTGGAGAGCAATGTGCTCTTGATCTCGAACTAAAAGACCAACTGATGAAAAAGACAAACATGGGGGTACACCGATGGGCAGCTAACAACTTGGGGGAACACAAGATGACACTAACTACTAAATCCTCAGATCTAACCGTTTTAAAAACACATAAATTAAATTGCAATAGTCGAGATCTCGGCTCGCCAAGATGTCTCTAACGGGCCGCATTGGTTGTTTTCCTCGGGCCCTGAGGGATGCGGATAACTCAGATCTAGCAACACAATGGACGGTGCATGACCAAAGCACGTGGTCGATATCGTGATAGCCACTACCACAAGCGCACAAATTGCTGCCTGCGAGCCCGATTCGGAAGAAATGCGAGTCGAACGAGTAGTGATTGGACATGAGCCTTGATATGACACGCATAAAGTCACGGCTCATGTCCAATCCTTTGGACCATGGCTTGTTCGACACCTGTGAGAGAAAAGAATCTCACCATCTTCCTAGATCACTCTCATTCCATTTTTGTTGCCATTTGGTGAGGACGTGCTGACGGGTAGTTGAGAAAAATTCCGCAAAGGCGATTTGTCGATCAAAAATATCGCCTTCCATAGCGCCCACCTTAGCTAGTGAGTCCGCTTTCTCATTACCCGGAATTGAGCAATGAAATGGGACCCAAACTAAGGTGATAGTATAGGAGCAGTTAGATAAAGTACTCAGTTTAGCTCGGATTTCGGTCAGGAAATACGAGGAGTGCTTCATCGGCCTCATTGATCGAATAGCCTCCAACGAGCTAAGGCTATCAGTAAAAATAAAATAGTGATCAGATGGTAGTGAGGCAATTTGCTCTACTGCGTACAATATGGCTGCTAGTTCCGCAACGTATACGGAACAGGGTTATTGCAGTTGATATGAGGCGCTATAAAATTCGTTGAATACTCCAAATCCAGTGGAAGCGTTTATGGTTGACCCATCTGTGAAAAAACTCTTATTGTTACTAACATGGTGGTACTTGTTTGCAAAAAATAAGGGAACAACCATCGACCGATGGTGATCTGGTATTCCACGGATTTCTTGCAACATGGTCAGATCAAAATTTGCAGAGGAACTATAAAAGTCTTGAAGGCAAACACGAGAGGAATTGAATGAAGAAGGGCCAATCTCCAGCGTCATGTACTCGTAATAGAGACTCATGAATCTTGTTTGAGGATTTCGGTCGAGCAGCTTCTCAAAGTTTTCTATTACCAATGGGTTCATTACTTCACAACGGATAAGAAACCGAAAGGACAGTTCCGCGAAACGATCTGTCAGTGGGAGAACACCCGCGAGTACTGTTCAGTAAGAAAAAAAAATCCATCTAAATGGACTACAAAATATGACTACGTTTTCGCTTGGTATGTAACGAACGAATGAAATACGCGATAGTAAAAGTTTTCGGAGCTGATGGATAATCTCCATTATTGGATATACACGTCTGTCCTAAAACTCAAATATTACTTCTTCACGTACCCGACCCTTCAACCGAATTTCTTTACGCTTTACTTCATATTATGAAATAAAGCCGATTTAAACTATAACTCTATAATGGAAGGAGCTTGGGATTGAACCCATGAATTTTCTACTCATTGAGCAAAATCGGTCGCCATAAGGCCACCGAGCTCCTCCTTATACAAAACAATTACGAGCAATTTCCCGTTCAACTTGCTATCACTACAATAACAGATACATCTATCCTAAAACTCAAATATTACGTTTGTTTTTCCGTACTCGTTCCTCCAACCGAATTTCAATACGCTTTATCTCATATCAAGAATAAATCCGATTCGCACTAAGGCTCCATAATGTGAAGGAGTTTGAGATTGAACCCACCGAGCTCTTTATATCAGCGACGACAAGGCCAATCACAAATTCTCACAAAATCAAAATATCAAGAACATTGATAATAAATACATAAAGGACGTTCTTCAACTAGAACAAACAAATCAAATCCAACGATGATCGTTTTCCAATGCTGCGGATTCATACATTATGAATTCAAACAACACTTGATTCAAATATGACACAAAACGACCCGAAACTCGTCCAACAAATACAAAATGTATACATTCTTCACATGGCAAACAGGCCCGAATCAATCTCCATGATATTCACCGAGAAACCGACATGCATGACCCTCGTCCCGCCCACATCCTCCACCAGCGATTCCAACGACAAATAACTAGATATGATTTACACGGCATGATCGAATGTGTCTTTTATGAACCAATTTTCTGTCAAACGCGAACCAGCTCCTGATTGGTCGGGCGAACGTATAGAAGCGCAAGAATTTCTACAACAGGGAATCTGTTTTCTGGTATTTTGACAGACAACTGCGTCGCTCAAAATGAAATAGTTTTTGCACGGTCGTTTCTGCGAGAGAGGAAGAACACGTCAGAGACTTCCTCCTAGGTTCCTCTTATGCCTAGGCGAGTAAGAGAGGTGACACAGTCGGAAGAAGTGTTAGTTTGTTTACTAAAATGAACCGCCCATTTTGTTATGGCAAGTTTTGCAAAGATTGATTAATTGCGTAGGAAATCAGTTTGGCACGGCATTTGTGACCAGCATACACCTTCCGGTCGTATGAAACAGGTCAAAAACTGTCCTAATACGCAGATAAAAATTTTTGTTTTGAATTTCTGTATGGCAAAATAGTGAACTTTTCGTGGACATTAACGGCAAATAACTCACCAACACTGGGAGACCGTGAGTTCCTGCCCACCTGTCATTTCCCATCTCGCTCTTAGGCGCTGCTCATCACAGGAACAGAAAAACAGATCAGCACGGTAGAGGTAATAACGGGCAACAAAGCAAAACGCAACAGCACACTTAAGGGGTGTTTACACTTATGCTAGTTCACTAGCGCTAATGAGTTCGCTGCTAGCAAAAACGCCCACCATCATGATAAAAAGTGTTGACATTATGATAATACGCTGGTGAGCGGGTGCTGATAATGTTCATTATGCAAACGAAGTCAAAAGAGGCTTTTCTGTTGATCAGTTCGTCTCGTGACCGGTTAATTGCTTATTAAAAGAAAAAATGGCTGAAATACTATATGATTGTGCGTATGATGTTGTGTGCTGCTTGTTAGATGAAGAAATTTGCAATTCTACGAATACACAATCCAGAAAACGAAAACAAACTGTTCGGTCAGTGTGGGTTCTGATAGACCTTGGATGTTTTATTTTGTAGTTGGGATTGGAAAAGCCCCACAAACATGGATGTTGCTCATAAACTCGGATCAGGTAGGTCTTGCTCTTCTGTTATTTTGTTCACTACTGTCGGGTTCCTGCTTCTCATCACCAGCATGCAATTTCAGAAGCGCCTACAATTGATGCGCGAGTGGAAATCAACTGCTAGAAACTGTTTATATCATGCTGGTGCCTCTCATGCTCATTAGCGCTAGTGAACTAGCCTAAGTGTAAGCACCCCATTAGCACCAGTGTCTGTTTTTTTTATCATTTACCATCACACGCAAGGAGTATCGTTTCAACCCAGTGTGGATGAATTGCGTTCGTCCAAAAATTATCAAAATCATTTTGGGCAAAATATTTATTTTGAGTATTGCCGACTAGAGATCCCAAAACCTCGATATTATCAAAAATTCAGCATGATGCAATAATTTTCCATCAATCTGTGTATAAATAACCAACACAACACTTTCTACAGATCTATATGTGTGCAATATGAAAATAATCCTTTCTGCATTTGATCCTCAAAATCATCCTCATCAAGATGAAGACGAATATTAATATTGACAACAACACAGGCGAATTAAACATCCAGCCACGAATGAACAAAACAAAACATTTAATGTTGACTTCGATACGCAGAGGTTGCCTTGATCAAAAGAATGTGTTCAAATTCATGCAGATAGTTGGTCTATCTGTTAAGGTTGTCTTCATTTCTAGCTAAGTTGAGTGTTTAGTCAGCGCAGTGCACAATTGTATCAGCAAATCGATAAAGTATCACTTGCAAAAACATATTCAATCAGATCAAACTATACCACACGGGACCTAAAGCTAATAAAATGCGATCACCAGTCCATAACAACTCCAGTTTTTCAGCAGCAAAAAAAAAACACAGGAGAAGAATCAAAACACATCCGGTTCGCTCGCTGGTTCAATCAGCACTCTTTAACCGACTTACTTATATGCATCCCCTTAAGCACACTTCGGACCCATATGAGGTGGACGATAAGAAATGGACTGCCCTCCATCATGCAAGCCATAACGGAAATGTGGATACGGTGAAATTCTTGACTGCACAGTTAGAAATACACAATCTTACACTTGACGGAATCCATCTTTGGCATAAAGGATGAGACGTACACAAACATGTCATGTTCGAAATTACGTTTCAATGAGCTGAATTTCGCGTCTATTATGACTCAATTTTATGTCAAAATTGACGCTCGTATATGTCAGTCTCAGAGCACCTAAATCTACATTAATATTTCTTAGTGTGTGATCAAGATGTGAATTACATAAATAATGGTTTAAATTGACTTTTCCTCACTTCCCCCTTAATGTTTTCAACTGCTTTCATGTTGTTATTACTGTTATACTTTGTACGTATCTTTCTTTGCCTATCCGAGCATAGAATTTCTCCATTAGAAATAAACTGTAGAACTAGGAATAAACTGTACCCATGAACATCAATGGCAAGACTGGATTTCTTACATCCTCTGCATGTTTTCTTACGACAACTGTAATGGCGGTTCTTGCTATGGACGTTTGTAGCGTACAAACAAGTTTTTATAGAATAAATATTTTCGTAGAAAACCTTTGTTGGTTGATTTTATAGCAGCAGTGCCTTTGAAGAAATAAACATTGTCGAAAAATAAGCTAAGCTAAATAAAAATAAAAGTATTTAAAAATAAAAAATCTGATTAATTCTTTTACCGCTGACAAGTGCCTTTCTCATTTCATTTCATCTTCATTTTGTAGTATAGAAGGGGGTCAAGGGCCAGGTCTCTGGTGTGTTTAGGCACCATCCACGCTATACCAGTAGACAGGGGGTTGGCATCACAGCATCTTTACCAGCAGGTTAAATAAGTTCTGTGTGTAGTAGGCAAAGATGATTGAGGACGTGCTTAGTGAAGACGATTGGAAAATGTTGAAACGGGTTGGTTTCACCGCGTCTGATGTGGATCGAAAAAGCCTCTGACGGTACTCGGTGAAGTGGACGCAGAAATCGAAATCGGCTATGCCAACTGCCATACAACCTTCTTCGTGATTCAAGATGGAAAATGCTCGCTGCTGTGTGGAAATTCTGCAGAAAAACTTGAGGTAGTAAAGTTTCTGCATGCGTTGTCTACTGAGGAGTTGCCTCACATCAAAGGTAAGAAGTCTACAATTTAATAATTAGTTACGGTAAATGCTTCATTTCGCGTGCACTAAATATATTATCTTAAACATTTAGATATGATGTGCATCTATAAAAATAGACAAGTCTGTCCCTCCAGTAAGACAAGCTTATCGACGTATTCCCATACCGCTTGAAGAGGTTACATTTCTCAAATGAAAAGAGTTGTAAAGTCAGGGTATCGTAGAAAGAGTTAACCAAGCATCAGAATGGGTGTCTCCCATGCTTGTGAAGTTCAGATGAGGTCAGAATAATCATAGATTTACGAGAAGCGAACAAGGCAATCGTTCGCTACCCACAATGGAGCAAATGATTTGTTAACTGAAGGGAAGTATGGTCTCCACTAAACTGGATGTAAAACAAGCATTTCACCAGTTACTACCAGTCGAGAAGAATGCAGATATATCACGACATTCATCTCACCCCTTGGATTGATGCGATATAAGCGACTAGCATTCGGTTTATCAGCAGCTCCGGAGTTGTTTCAGAAATGCATGGAAACAATTCATGGTGATTTTCCTTGGCTTACTGTTTTAATTCATGATATTTTAATTTTCTACTCTAAAGGTATATTTATATTTGGCAATTTTTTTTTTTTAAATTAATATTTAAACCCAAAATTATACCTACGAACAGAGCAGACGCCTTAAGGAGAAAAGCGTCCTTCTGAATGATGCTAAGACTATAGAAAATGCAAACCAGATAGATTTTCTTGGTTATCATCTATCATCTGAAGGGGTAAAGGCATCGAATGAAAAGCTACAAGCTATCACCAAATTCCGTCAACCAAAATCAACAGAGGAACTCAGAAGCTTTTTGGGGCTAGTTACATTTGTAAATCGTTATTTAACCGGATTTATCAACTATCTCGCATTTCTGTGGAATAATGAGCATCAACAAGTATTAGAATTGTTGAAATCGAGTTTGGCTCAGAATAAAACTTTGGCGTTCTTTGACCCAGGATTAGAAACATTTTTAGTTGCTGATGCTAGCCCGGTAGGACTAGGAGCCGTATTTTTTTTCAAAAATCCCACGAAGAGGTGTTCAAAGTAGTGAGCTACGCCTCTAAGGCGCTGTCTGAGGTCGAAAGACGTTACGCGCAAACCGAGCGTGAAGCCTTAGCTTTAGTTTGGGCACCAGAGAGGTTTCATTATTACCTGTATGGAAAATTCTTCTGGTTGATCACGGATCATAAACCGTTGGTCTCTATTTTTGGAGATAAAGCTAAACCATGCGCTTAGAATCGAAAGGTGGAAACTTCGATTCGAAGAAATCAAACATTGCTGATCCTTTCTCAAGGCTTTACGTCGACAGCACATCTGCTGTGCAGAGTTTTGATGAAGAAAGTGAGAGGATTATTCAACTAAGCTTCAACCGATTCCTGTCCGATTGCTGTTCCACTATCTGAAATAATAGAGGCAACCAAAAATGATACACTGAAACCTCCATTTACGAACCAAAACGGGGGTTCGTAAATCGAATTAGTGCGTAAAAAAAACCTTGTTATTTGGAATTTACTTCGTAAAAAGAAAACTCGTTATTTGGGATTTACTTCGTAAAAAGAGGTTTTTGAAAATATTGTCAAATACCCCACAATATGGGTATTTTTGGAATCAGGGTGACGTGTATGGACCGGAAATCGATGTCTGACGCCATTTTGAAATCCAAGATGGTGGCTTCCGGTTACAGAAAAACTTCAAAATTCTGTCATATACCACACAATATGAGAATTTTTAGAATCAGAGTGACGTGTAGGGACTGGAAATCGATGTCTGACGCCATTTTAAAATCCAAGATGGCGGCTTCCGGTTACAGGAAAACATGGAAATTCTGTCAAATAATCCACAATATGGGTATTTTTGGAATCGGAGTGACGTGTAGGGACCGGAAATCGATGTCTGACGCCATTTTTAAATCCAAGATGGCAGCTTCCGGTAACAGGAAAACTTGGAAATTCTGTGAAATTCCCCACAATATGGGTATTTTTGGAATCGGAGTGACGTATAAGGACCGAAAATCGATGTGTGACACCATTTAGAAATCCAAGATGGTGGCTTCCGGTAACAGAAAAACTTCGAAATTCTGTCAAATACCCCACAATATGGGTATTTTTGGAATCGGGGTGACGTGTAGGGACCACAAATCGATGTCTGACGCCATTTTGAAATCCAACATGGCAGCTTCCGGTTACAGGAAAACAGAAAAATACCGTTAAATACACAACAATATGGATATATTTGGAATCGAGGTGACCTGTGAGAACCGAGAATCCATGTCTGACGCCATTTTGAAATCCAAGATGGTGACATCCGGTTACAGAAACACTGGGAAATACTGTCAAATACTCAACAATATGGGTTGTTTGGAATCGGGGTGACTTATTAGGACTGAAAACCCATGTATGACACCATTTTGAAATTCAATATCGCGACTTCCGGTTACATAAAAACATAAAAGTAATGTTAAATTACCTGCAATATGGGTATTTTAAGAATCGGGGTGACGTGGTGGTATTTTCCAATTTTTCTGTAACCGGAAGCCACCATATTGGATTTCTAAATGACTTCAGACATAAATTTCCGGTTCTTACACGTCACTCCATTTCCAAAAATACCCATATTGTGGGGTGTATGACATAATTTCCAAGCTTTTCTGATACCGGAAGCCGCAATCTTGGATTTCAAAATGGTGTCAGACATCGATTTCCGGTCCCTAAACGTCACTCCGATTTAAAAAATACCCATATTGTGGGGTATTTGGCAGAATTTCCATGTTTTTATGTAACTGTAAGTTGCCATCTAGGATTTCAAAATGGCGTCAGACCTTGATTTCCGGTCCCTACACGTCACTCCGATTCCAAAAATACGCATATTGTGGGGTATTTGACAGAATTTCCAAGTTTTTCTGTTACCGGAAGCCGCCATCTTGGATTTGAAAATGGCGTTACACATCGATTTCCGGTCCCTACACGTCACTCCGATTCCAAAAATACCCATGTGGGGTATTTGACAAACTTTCCATGTTTTCCTGTTACCGAAAGCCGCCATCTTGGATTTAAAAATGGCGTCAGACATCGATTTCCAGTCCCTACACGTCACCCTGATTCCAAAAATACCCATATTGTGTGGTATTTGACAGAATTTTGAAGTTTTTCTGTAACCGGAAGCCGCCATCTTGGATTTTAAAATGGCGTCAGATATCGATTTCCAGTCCCTACACGTCACTTCGGTTGCAAAAATACTCATATTGTGGGGTATTTGAAAGACTTTCCATGTTTTCCTGTTACCGAAAGCCGCCATCTTGGATTTTAAAATGGCGTCAGACATCGATTTTCGGTCCCTACACGTCACTACGATTCCAAAAATACCCATATTGTAGGGTATTTCACAGTATATCCCAGTTTCCCAAAATCACAAAAAAAAACTCGTTATTTGGAATTTACTTCGTAAAAAGAAAACTCGCTATTTGGGATTTACTTCGTAAAAAGAGGGACGTAAATTGAATACTGCGTAAAAAAAGGCTTCGTAAACGGAGGTTTCAGTGTAATGAAATTAGTGGATTGATGAAATCCCCTGTAAAACGGTGGCCAAAAACATTAAATCAGTACAAGTTGAATGATCTTTCAACAGATGGGAAAATCTTGTTAATCGTTTTCTTGTTTTCGTTTGAATTTAAAAATTTGATAACCTACCTACTTGAGCACTGGAACCTAGCTAACTAATTGAACTAGGTTGCCAAATCACGAATGATCTGGTGGTTTGATCGCAGACAGGCGACTCTGAACCTTTCCAGCGTGGACGTCTTACGCTCCTAGAGTGACCGCCCAGGTGGTGAATATCAGAACTTACGAGGATCATTCTGAGGATTTTGTTATGGATTCTCTGAAGCTTTAAGTGGTGGCACTTAACACAACTCTCCCAGATTGGCATACCATACTCAATAGCCGGAAGAATGGTCTGCTTGTGAACAGCAAGCTTGTTTTTGAGGGACAGGGTGGACTTCCTGTTTATCAGAGGATAGAGCGACCTTGTTACTCTTGGTGGATGTCTTGTCCACATGGGATCGGAATAGCAATTTTCTATCGAGGGTGAGACCAAGGTAGACTACTTCACTCCACCATTTAATGGGAGTGCAATCAAGATGGATCTTGACGTTAGCAGATGGAACAAGCCGAGGTGCATTTAAGTGTGGAAACAGAATGGTTTGTGTTTTAATCTTCCAGCTCTTAAAATAATAGGACAGAACATCCAGGCCTGATTGTCGTTTACTCGCCAGAGCACGGATCACTCGATCCTTATAGATGATATAGGTGTCATCTGCGAACATTGACAGGATACCACCACCCGGCAGGGGAGGAACGTCTGACGTGAAAATTTTGAATAGGAAAGGCCCAAGCAGGTTACCCTCCCGAGCAAAGCTGAAGATCAAATTGAAATCAAAATTAGCTGTTATGTTGTAACTTATTTTGAATACTGTTCGGAACGACGATAAGTGGACTGTATTTTTTTTTCCGAAAGGTAACTGTGTCCCGGATAGATGAAGGGAGGTTTGGTTTTCTCTCGCGCAAATCGAAACACTTAATTTTTTATCGAAACATTCAGCACCGTTTATTCTCGGAACACCTTTTTACTCGGGACAAATTAATTTAACGTTTACTGTAGTTTTCTTTACCAACTATATTTGAGCGAGGTTTTATAAGCAAGAAGCTCCAGAATGTTAATTTCTTTAGCTTATATGGGTTGGATTAGTGGGAAAAAATTACTAGCCTTTTCCCTGTCTAATCGTATACCCATCTTTCTTCCGCGTAACTCGTCTAATTTTGATTAGTCATGTTCGATGTTCTTCATCAGTGGTCGTCAATGGATGTTGCTACGCTGGAAATAGGTTGACTCGCTCGGGACTAGTTGATTGCGTCTCGTACATTCTCCCCCCGTTGAAAGAGAGCTTTCAACACCTTCTTACCATCGGTACTGTTGACTTATCGAAACTTCTCGGGACTTCGCCTTCACTGTTAGTGGTTCAAGTTGCTTGATTCTTGAGGGTGGTTGTCGGCAGCATGTTAAGTCGTGAAATCGATCGCTTGTAGACACCTCGGGCTGTTCTCACTGTCACGACTCTAACGATGTTATCATGACCAGGAAAAAGTTGCTCAATTCGCCCAGTAGCCATTGTTGACGAGGAGCGTTGTCCTCTCGTACTATCACTAGCTGTCCTGCTCTCGCTGGAACCTTGGTGTGCCATTTCGATCGTTGTTGGAGTTGATTGATGTAATCCACGTTTCATCTGCTCCAAAAATGCTGAACGTATTGTGTGATTCGATTCCATCGGGACAGGGTGTGCATGTTTTCATCAGTCAAGTCAGGTTCAGCAATAGCGTTGAGTAGTCGGAAGATTAAGAAATGACCAGGCGTCGGGGCGTTATAATCTGTAGGGTCGTCCGATAATGAACACAGTGGTCTGGAATTTAATGTTGCCTCTATTCTCGTCAACACTGTGGTCATTTCCTCGTAAGTCAGTATCGCTTCACCAAGGGTTCGACTTAGATGGTACTTCAGCGATCTGACTCCAGCTTCCCACAAACCTCAAAACGATGGCGCACGAAGAGGAATGTTGATCCACTTAATGGTATTTGAAGAGTTCGTGCAGTTCCTTTAGGTTGTTGTTTGCTCCAACAAAATTAGTCGTATTGTCGGACATTAGCTTAGCACACTTTCCTCGTCGGGACACAAACCTTTGTAGCGCAGCGATGAAAGCGACTGAAGTCAGGGATCCTACTAACTCCAGATGAATTGCTTTTGTTGTTTGGCACACAAATACGCAAATATAGGACTTCGCACGGGTCGTTGATCGAATTGTTGGCTTCAGGTACACCGGTCCACAAAAATCCACCCCTGTGTTGTAGAACGGGTAGACTAACTCTACCCGGTCCAATGGTAGGTCGCCCATGTACTGGTGCAGTTGTTTCGGCTTGTGACGAAAGCATCGTAGACAGACGAATCGTTTTACAGCAGTCTTACCACGCTCAATCCAGAATGTATCCCGAATCATCGACACAGTTAGCTGGTTGCCGGAATGTAAGTTTTCACGATGATACTCACGAATGACGGCTTCCGTAAATTTGTGGTACGGAGGTAGTATGCACTGATGCTTCATGTCGAAATGTAGGTTTTGATCCGCAGTCTACCGCCGACACGTAAAACTCCATGCTTGTCGATAAATGGTGAAAGATCAGTTTGTGCTTTGAGTCGATCACCTTTCCTTGCTGCAACTTGTCGATCAGCTCGGGGTAGGCCTCCCCCTGCACTAACTTCACCAACTGTTGTCAGGCGGCTGTCTTCTCTGTATTACTTATCTCCTCTGTTCTCGGAACTTCTGGCTGCTTCTTCAGAATACTGATGAATCTCTGTACCCATATCATAACACGAACCATTCGTCGATAAGAGCTGATGTTCACGAATATAGGGAATGATTCCATGGGTTGCTCGGCACTAAGGTTGACAGCTAATCGAATTTCAAGGATTTCTTCAGGATATTGGAACTCCTGGGGCCACACAGCTTCGGTACTTGACAGGAACTCAGGACCATTCCACCACAAAGATGAATTTTGGAGATCCTTTGGCATTAATCCTCTCGATATGATGTCCGCTGGGTTTTCGTTGGTGCCTACGTGACGCCACTCCATAGTCGATGTCAACGCCTGGATCTTTGTGACACGATTTGCTACAAATAGCTTCAGTTGTTCTGGACGTCGATTGATCCAAGCAAGATCGATTGTAGAATGATATAATGGTAGCAGTGACTAATTGAGCTAAGAGCAGAGCACCACATAATTCCAGCCTGGGTATTGTAAGATCAGGCTGCGATTTTCTTGGGTTTGTGGATTTCTTGATAGAGGCCACACGTGATTTTGTGCATACTAACGATACTTTGACCTGACCGTTCTCTTTAGTGGATCTCAGATAGATGCACGCACCGTGGGCGTAGTTTGATGCAGCACAAAAGCCATGGATTTGGATGCAAATGGCAGAATGCAACGCCTCACCTTGATCTCTCGTAGACACTCCAACTGCGACTTGAAATCTGTCCATTTTTCGACGTCTTCTTTGTCAGCAACCTCATCGTAATTTTTCTCCTTCTTCCACAAGCTTTGCATGATGAGTTTCACCACGATGATTGCTGGCCAATTGGATCGAAGAACTTTGAGATGCTCGATAATATAGCCCGCTTCGTAGTCTCCGATTTACCGACGATGATGGAATCAACATTGAACATGAAAACATCTTCGTCAGGTTTCCAAACAATTCCAAGAGCCTTAACCGATTGTTTCTCACCAACCAGCAACTTCTTCTCAATGCTGTCCTGAGGGAGGGTTTTCAGAAATTCACTGCTGTTCGAGCACCACTCGTGAAGCTCGAATTTGGCGCTTCCAAAAACTCCGATTCATCTTTCCGCTGGATCGCTTGTTCGAGTATTTCTGCTCCTGTTAAAACGTCATCAATGTACGAATCTTCAGCTACAACCTTCGCCGCCCAAGGAAAACGTGCTGCTTCGTCGATACAAAGTTGCTTCACTGCTCGAACCGCTTGGAATGGTGCACTCGCTAGTCCATAAGTCACCGTTGTAAATAAGTCGATTGGATTTCTTATTTCCTTGGGTGTCCACAGAACAAGTTGAAATTGTTGATGCTTACCTGCAGTTAATACCTGTCGATACATTTTACCAACGTCTGCCGTAAACGCAATCTTCGGAACTCGGAACTTCATCGATGTTTCATTTAGTTAGGATTGCATCACCGGTCCAACGAGCAGGTTATCGTTCAGTGATTTTCCGTTGCTGGATAACGCTGATCCGTCAAAAACAACGCGGCATTTTGTCGTGCTACCGTCCGGCTTCTCGACAGCATGGTGAGCAAGGAAGTAATCGTGTCCAGACACGTAAGTTTCCAAAGGACCAACCTTCACCATATGCCCTAGACTGATGTATTCATTAATGAAGTCCTCGTAATCGCCAGCAGCCAATTTTTGCTTAGTCTCCTGTCTAGGGCTTGAAGTCGTTTCAATGCCATCTGCTTCGAATCACCAAGATTAGGACAGCCTTGCTTGAAAAATAACGTTTCATTTCAAAGTTCGAGTGGTAGTAAACGTCATTTTATCTGCTCGAATGAAGTGGTTAATTGTGGACGAGTTTCAGCGCCACACCAAAGTTCTGGAACAACTTGGTGAGCCAGTCGAGCAGTTTAGTTCAATCCTTATCGAGCTGCTCGAGGACAAGTTGGACGACGCTTCGCTTACAGCATGGGAAGAATCAATCGCAACGGAGGAACACCATACGTACTCCAAAATGGTCGAGTTTCTGCAGAAGCGAGCGCGCGTACTTGAGATAATTTCTGTCAACCGACCGCAGCATGTTAATCCCAAGTCCGTTAATCATCCTTCAGCTCCAAAGAAATCAAACCAGCCCCGATTCAGCGCAAATGCAGCAACTGAAATTGCAACAAAATAGTTCCCGATGTGCCCTGCTTGTAAGAGGCAAAAGCATTCCATTTTCGATTGCTCCGTTCTCAACGGTCTCGACTCGAAAGGTCGTATGAAGGTGGTTACGGATAAGAAAGTTTGCAGCAACTGCTTCCGTAGTGATCACTTTGCCCGCAACTGTCGCTCGAAGTATTCATGCAAGCATTGCTCGAAGCGACATCATTCGATGATCCATCCGGGGCCATACGAGCTCAACTTGCCAACTACCGATCAAAATGCAGTATCTGGAGATCTACTTGCTGGTAGTAGATGCGTACGGTCAAGAGCACATCGTCCGTGTCTTGTTGGATACTGGATCCCAACCGAATGCGATTAGCGAGCGTCTTTGTCAGCAACTTCACCTGAACCGTAGGTCTGTTAATGTACCGATCGCTGGCGTAGATGGGACCGTTATGAACGCCAAGCATGAAGTATCTGCCGAGGTTCGATCACGTGTGTCCGACTTTCGTGAGGTGATTGATTTCCATGTATTGCGGAAAGTGACCAGCGACACTCCATCCGTACCGTTCAACGCATCTGAACTGAAGCTTCCCAACGGTCTTGCACTGGCGGATCCCGACTTTGGCACACCTCGTAGGGTGGACATGATCATTGGAGCTGCTCACTTCTTTTCCTTTTTGCGGAATGGACGGTTCCACCTCCCAAGTCTCCTATTCGTCGAAACCGTGTTTGGGTGGATTGCCTCTGGAACGATCGATGAGTCCAGTGGTAATTTCCAGCAGCCAATAGCAACTTGCCATGTGGCGACAGTTGTACCGGTTGATGAACTGCTGTAGCGATTTTGGCAGATCGAGGAAGTAAGCGGCTCAAATTACTCCGTAGACGAGCAGAATTGCGAGGATTTCTATCCGCAGACAGTTTCCCGAGATCCTACCGGACGCTATATCGTTCGGATGCCCAAACATCCCCAATGTGACCAGATGAGCCATGGCAATGCGGCGTCTACAGTGGTTGGGCTGGTGGCTGCAAAAGGATGATGAAATGAAGGCTCAGTATTACGCGTTCATGGAAGAATATATCAGTTTCGGCCATATTGGTCTCGCTCCCCATGACGATAATAATGGATCAACCAATTGCTACCTTCCGCACCATCCCGTGGTGAAACAATCGAGCACGACGACCAAGGTTCAAGTTGTGTTCGATGGCTCAGCGAAAACTAGCACCGGACATTCTTTCAACGATGCGTTGCTAGTTGGGCCAGTTGTTCAGGACGACATTCTGGACATTCATCTTCGTTTTCGGATGGTCAAGAACGCAATAGTGGCGGATGCGGAGAAGATGTTGATGCACCGTACAGATCGGCCATTGCAGAAGATTCTGTGGCCACCCAGTAGCAGCGGAACCGTTCAAGCTTATGAGCTGTGCACCGTTACGTATGGACTCGCGCCGTCTTCGATTCTAGCCACGAGAACCCTGTTGCAGTTAGCTGAAGATCATCGAAGTGAATATCCGAAAGCAAGTAAGGCACTGAGGAAGAATGTGTACGTGGACGACTTCATTACCGGTGACAACACAATCGATGGCGCAATCCAGTTGCGCACGGAGTTGATGCAGCTTCTGCAGAAGGGTGGTTTTCTTTTGCGGAAGTGGTGCTCGAATTCGCTGCAGGTCTTGGATGGTCTTCCTCCAGAGCTTCTCGGCACTCAATCTTCCATCAAGTTCGGCCCCGAAGAGACCATCAAAACCCTCGGCATCAGTTGGGAACCTGAGGCAGACGTTTTCAAGTTCGATACGTCAATCATCGTCAACAACCAAACGCCTACGAAGCGCAACTCTTCGACCCTCTCGGAATCATTTCTTCCGTCGTTGTTCAAGCGAAAATCCTCATGCAGCATCTGTGGCTGCTGGCACTGTGGAGTGGGATGCCGAAGTTCCTCCAGAAATCCGTCAGCAGTGGGTTCGATTCGCCGAGCAGCTACCTCAGCCAAGTCCAAGGTCGCACCACTGAAACCGCTCAGCATTCCGAGACTGGGGCTGTGTGCGGCACTTATCGCTTCCCGACTCTATGACAGAATTTCGAAGGCGTTGGACATAAACTTCTCTGCTGTAGTTTTTTGGTCCGACTCTACAGTGGTATTGCAATGGATGAAATCTCCCCCACGATCCTGGAAAATCTTCGTTGCAAACCGTATTTCCGAAATTCAATACACTACTCACGGCTCGGAATGGTTACACGTAGCTGGAAAGGATAACCCCGCAGATCTCGTTTCCCAAGGGATGTCAGCTGAAGAATTGGTCGCAAACAACTTGTGGAAGTATAGTCCAACCTGGCTGCAAGAGGATATATCACGGTAGCCGGTTCAACTTACGCAGGAAGACGAGTTACCCTCCGAGGAGATGGAAGCAAACCCGAACGTGATACTTACAACCCAGACGCTTAAGCCAAATTCATTGTTCAAGAGATTTTCATCGTACCCGCTTCTGCTTGGTGCAGTTGCATACTGTTTTCGGTTCTACAACAACACTCACCGTAATAAGGAGCACCGGAAGTCCAGCAGCGTCCTGTCCGCCGCTGAATTACAGCACTCCAAATTAGCTCTCGTGAAGCTAGTTCAAGCTGAAACGTTCCCCGAAGATTTGAAGCAGCTGAAGAAGGAGCGAATGGTACCAGGAAAGTCCTCTCTTCGTCTGCTGAACCCCTTCCTCGATTCCGATGGTTTGATCCGCGTTGGTGGCCGGTTGCGCTTATCCGATGCACCATTTGACGTAAAACATTAGATCGTTATTCCCGGATTTAATCCCTTTTCGCAACTTCTTCTGAAGCATCAGCATTGTAAACTCGTGCACGGCGGAATTACGCTGACTCTCGCTGTCGTCCGTGACGAGTTCTGGCCACTGAATGGCCGAAAATCAGTACTTAGTGCCAATCGCAAATGCTACGAGTGCAGCAAATCGAACCCGTAACCCATCCAGCAACCGATTGGCCAGTTGCCCGTCGCAAGAGTGACCGCCAACGAAGCTTTCGTTTGCACAGGCGTTGATTATTGTGGTCCCATCTTCCTCAAGCCGATCTACCGTAGAGCCACCTCCCGCAAATCCTACATCTGTGTCTTCGTATGTTTGAGCTCGAAAGGGTTCACCTGGAACTGGTGAGCGACCTTAGCACGGCCGCTTTCCTGATGGCCATAGATCGTTTCGTGTGGAGGAGAAATAAGCCACAGCATCTGTACTCCAACAACAGCACGAACTTCATCGGTGCGAAGAATGCTTTGCAAGAGCTCTATGCCATGCTACAACCCGGACCTGACAACGACAAGATCTCCAAGCACCTCCCCGAAGACAGCATCCAATGGCATCTGATCCCTCCTCGAGCTCCCAACTCTGGTGGCCTTTGAGAAGCCGCGGTGAAGGTAGCCAAAACCCACCTGGTGCGTCAACTCGGTTCTTCACTACTTTCTGTCGAAGAGTTCTCCACGATGCTGATTAAAATCGAAGGTTGCATGAATTCCCGTCCTCTGCTGCCACTTTCGAGCGATCCAAACGATTTTGCTGCGCTCACCCCGGCGCACTTCCTAGTGAAGAACATGATTCGTCACATTCCCGAAGCCGACGACCGTGATGTACCGTTCAACCGTCTCAATCAGTACCAAATGCTCCAGAAGTACGCTCAAACTTTCTGGCATCGCTGGCGAAATGAGTACCTGAAAGAGCTAAACCTGCAGTATAATGCCAACCCGAAGCGCTACCAAATCAATGTAGGATACATCGTCATCGTGAAGGACGAATCCTTGCCGCCAGCCCGCTGGCCTTTGGCCCGCATAACCGAACTGCATCCTGGACCCGATGGCGTCACCCGAGCCGTAACCGTTCGCACCCCCACGGGAATCTTCAAGCGAGCTGTGTGCAAGATTTGCCTGTGCAAGATTTGCCGACCTGTAAGAAATAGAGAAGACGAGAAACCCGTCCCGGTACATGTAAACCCAAAGCCCGTCCCGCAAAATTTGCCGGTGAGTCACCCATACCCCAACAATGATGTTAGTAACCCTTGCGAGTTGATGGATGGTAGAGTGGCCTTTCCAAAACCCGAATTGCTCTTTGAGAAAGATCAGGCATAACATTTGAAAACGGCACAAAATCATTTGTAAACAAACTTTCTAAGGCCCTTTACATGCGAACCAAAGTACGCCCATGCAAACCAATAACATCATCGGATAGGGACAACTATCACCTTTCCGAAAGTGGTATTGGTTTGCGTGGGCGTGCTTTGGTTCGCGTGTAAAGGGCCTTAGAAAGTTTGTTTACAAATGCTTTTATGCCGTTATCAAATGTTATGCCTGAGATGTTATTATCATTTGAAAACACCAGCAGACGGCTGAGTATCAACTTTTCGAATAGCTTCGAGATGGAGAGCAGGAGGCTGATGGGGCGATTGTTTTTACACTGGTAGGATCTTTGCCAGGCTTGCGTATTGGAATCACTTTGGCTAACTTCCAGCATGCAGGGGAATAGCGAAGCTCCAAACATTTGGTGAAGATAACGGTAAGATGGTTAAAGAAGTCAATACTCAAGTTTTTCAACTCGAGGTTGGCTACACCATCCATACCCGCAGCCTTCATGTTTTTAGTGCTTCTAATAGCTGCTATAACCTCATCAGCCGATATTCTACTATCATCATGCACTACTACGGAGGTGTCTGCGACTCTAGACATTGCCTCCAGTACGCATGGGCTCATGGGGGCTCACCATGGTATGGTAAAGTTTATGTGAAATCACAAAATGTTGGCCAAGAGCATTGGCCTTTTCAACTGGGGTTATGAGTAGTCGGAATTGATGCTATGAAGAAACGAGTCAGGGGAAAATTTTGGTGGATCCGCATTGATGCTATGGTAAGAGATTATGTTAATTCTTGCGATGGTTGTCTACTAGTTTCGGAACCAGACATCGAACCTATGTATAGGACACCCATTCCTGATGGATCGTGGCGTAAATTAGCACTGGATTTTACTGAAGCTTCCAACAGAATTCATCTACTGGTTCTCGTAGATTACTACTCAAGATACCCTGAAGTTGAAATCATGACGTGGACCACTGCAAAATTGACAATTCAAAGATGATGGATAATTTTTGAACGATTTGGATATCCAGAACAAATAATTTGCGATAATGGTCCACCTTTTTTTTTTTTTTTTTGTTGATTACTTTATTTGTACAGGCTCAATTGAATAAACTTTACAGAGCCAAGTTATCATTTTCTTTATACATTATAAATGTCTTAAATCTAAAATTAAAGGATTGGAACCGATTACTCGCGGTCTTTTCGAGGTTAGTGGATGACAATTGTTTGGATCGGGAGAGGGAAAAGGAGATTTGGAATATGATTTATGATTAAAAAATGTCACTATTTCTAAAACATATACTTAATCCTATCGACGTTATATCAACTCTGTAATTATACAATTATTACAGAAACAAATCTACAAAAAAAAATACACACACATACAAAACACAAACTAAACACAAGGTTAGTCAAACTTACAATCTATGGTTAATATTCTTCAAGAAAACATATATGAGTTGCATAAACTCCAGATCACGTCTAGCCAAAATATCCCGAACTGGAACATTAGGTTGTCTACCTCGAGCCCGAAGGGAATCGTACAACTCGGATCTGACTCCACGGTGCTCAGCACATGACCAAATAATGTGATCTGCGTCCTGGTAACCTTGTCCACATTCACAGAGATTACTGTCCCCCAGCTCAACACGGAACAAATGAGCGTTTAACGAGTAGTGATTGGACATGAGGCGAGACATCATACGAATGAAGTCTCGACCCACATCCAACCCCTTGAACCAAGGACACTTCGACACCTTAGCGATGATTGAATATAACCATCGTCCCAAACTCCCTTCACTCCATTTATTTTGCCAGCTGGCGAGTGACTGTTGACGATAAACGAAGAAAAATTCATCGTAGGCGATTTGTCGATCGTAAATATCGCCTTCCATAGCGCCCACCTTGGCAAGTGAGTCAGCCATCTCATTGCCCGGAATCGAGCAATGAGATGGGACCCATGCAAAGGTGATGACAAAAGATCTTAAAGATAAAGCACTTAAAAGCTCTCGTATTTTCATGAGTGCTTTACCGGCCTCATGGAGCGAATAGCCTCAACAGAACTGAGACTATCCGTAAAATTAAAATAATGATCTGGTGCAAGTGAAGCGATCGTTTCTAGCGTATAATGTATTGCCGCCAGTTCAGCAACATATACAGAACAAGGAGCATGAAGCATTCGAGAGGCGCTATGAAATTCGTTATAAATACCAAAACCTGCGGACGTCTCTATTAATGATCCATCTGTGAAGAACGATCTTGCGGAATCAACTTGGCCAAACATTGCAGCGAAAATTGACGGAGCATTCATGGAACGATGATGCTCTGGGATTCCGCGAATCTCTTGCGTCATGGATAAATCAAAATGAACAGAATTGTCGAAGTCGGAGAAGACTACACGATAGGGATTATGCTGCGAAGGGCTGACATCCTGTGTTATGTACACGTAGTACAATGACATAAAACGAGTTTGAGGGTTTAGCTCAAGAAGCTTCTCAAAGTTTGCAATCACCAGTGGGTTCATAATTTCACAACGGGTGAGGAGCCTGAGGGATAATTCCGAAAACCGATCAGAGAGTGGCAACATGCCCGCTAACAGTTCGAGACTCATCGTATGAGTCGAGTGCATGCATCCTAACGCGATACGAAGACAGCGATACTGGATCCGTTCCAGTTTGATGATGTGAGTTTTCGAGTTTTCGATTAACAACGGCTCTAGGAGGAATATAAACAGAAGCAATACAAAGGCTCTTACCTTTAATAATAGCCTGACATGCGACAACTTCAATACCTGGAAATTGTGGAAGATTCACTCTATAGAAGGAATGGCACTTTTTAATCCCCAAAAGTACTCCTCCTCCACGCGAATCCTCACGATCCAGTCGAATAATGTTAAAATCATAAAAAGGAAGATCGATATCTGAAGAGAGCAAGTTTCACAAACAGCAAATGCATCACAATCATTATTGTGAACTAAAAACTTAAAAGAGTCTAATTTAGGAATAAGACTTCGACAATTCCACTGTAGAATAGTGATCAAATCCCCGACCTCGTTTGGAAAATTATCCATCGAAGGAAATGATTGCTGCAATGAGGGGCCACTTCAATGTCAATTGCTTCAAGAGGGTCTTCACAGAAGGAAGCATTGCCAGAACAATGCTTTTGAGAGGATCAGAAATATTGAGGTACTTGAGAATATCGTCCACAATTTTATCAAATGAGAACAACACGGATGAAGAAGGGGCATCTGTTCCTAAAAATGGGCCATCAGGGGTTTTTGATGTCCCCGGGAGAGATGGAAAGTTCTGGTTATAGTTAGTTCTGCGGAAACCAGGAGGAGTTGAAACTTCCTTTTTTTCCATCACTCCTTGATTTGGGCAAGCTGATTTGGGGTTCCTTATCTGCAACTTTCCGCGAACGGATGCGTTTTCGTTTCCGTGCAGAACCTTCCGGAAGACTGAAAGAAACTGTATCCTCAGCCAAGTCAGAGTCAGACTCGGCATCAGACAAAACAGCAAAGGGATTTTTGTCGTTGGTTGATGGTATGGCTGTTTTTAGCATTGCTGCAAAAGACTGCCTGGAACGCTCCTTAAGAGAGCGTTCTAGTTTCTCCCCGCGTTGTTTGTACACCGGGCACGATGAGAGACCATGAGGAGTTCCCTTACAGTACACGCATTTTGGTGCAGTGACTGTGCAGGCGCCATCCTCGTGCTTCTCCCCGCATTTGGAACAGCGTGCCTTGCTGCCACAGTAAGAGGCCGTATGTCCCAACTGTTTGCAGTTTTGGCAGTTTATGACCCGAGGAACAAACAAACGCACAGGTAGCCGAAGTTTTCCCAACTCGATGTAGTGAGGAAGGGCTGAACCAGAAAAGGTCACTCGAAACGAGTCTGTGGGGGTAAAGCTCTTTGTACCCTCGCTGAAAGATACTGAGTTCAGCTTCTGGACTTCCAGTATCTCAACCGTGGGAAGCAAGGGGTTCTTGAAACGGCCAACTGCTTGCTTCGCCAAGATCTCGGGGGTCAGACTCGCTTCGGTGACCACACCTTCGATCTCCACATTACGAGCTGGGATGTACACTCTATACTCGAGTGTAAAGAGCTGGGAGGCAGCAATCTCGTTAGCTTGTTTCAGGTTAGAGACGACAACGCGAAGTTTATTGTTCCTCACCTTCGAGATTTCGGTCACGGCCGAGAACCGCTTTGTCAGATCATTAGTAATTTGCATTACATTCAAAGGTTTCTTTTTGGGCTGAAAGTAAACAACCCATGGGCCAGTCGAGTCTTCTGGGTAGGCTCGCGATCGGGGGCTTATCTGTCCCTGTCCATTACCAGACTGAGATGACGAAGCAGGGATGGCATCATCTGATTTCTGGGATGACAGACGTTTTCGACCCTTCTAGCTATCGCGTGGCAAAGTGGTGTCATCTTCCGACAAAACGTCCATTTCGTCTTCCGACAAAATGTCCATTTTGCCGTACTAGTGGGAGCGAAAAACGCTCTACCACTGCAACGATAATCAAAATTACTCGGACACAATACACGAGAAAAAAAATACAAACACAGAAACACAAACTTAAAATTTAACTGATGGGAGAAAGAAAGAAACAAGAACAAAAACTTATCTGATAATCCTATACTACTACCACCGAGCGTTTACACAGCAGCAGCGGAGCGACGCGCAGCTTTGATGATCTTCGATCCGCGTGTGCGGGCGGTCTTCGCACACGTATGAAGCTCGGTACTCAGCTGAACACACGAGATGGATGAGCGGTTTGAATGTGGAGGCAGATGCTGACACTCGATGACGATGATCCGTGTGCACAGGTATGCGTGACCACGCACCGATGGTGCGCAAAATGGTTGGCAAAAACACACTTTCTTCTCAGAAAAAAACTCACTTTTTGATAAATTTATCGGGAATTATGCCAGGAATCACTAAGCGAGAAAAAAACTGATTATTTACGTCAGATAATAGCGAGAAAACTTCCAAATTAACGGAGCGCGAAACAAGTCGACCGTTCTTCTTGCTAGGACGCAGTGAGATGAAAGTTGATCCTTTGTTGACACTTTTGTTTGAAATACGTAATCATACCAGACTCCAAGGTATTTGAAGGTTAAAGATTGGGTAATGTCTCTGCCAAAAAGATTTAGACGCAGTTGGGCTGGAAACCGCTTCCTTGTAAACCACTACCAATTCAGTTTTTTGCGGTGAAAACTCGATCCCTAAATTTATTGCCCAGAAAGACAGATTATTTAGGGAATTTTGCAATGGTCTTTGTAATAATTCTACCCGTAGACCTCTCATGGAAACTACGGCATCGTCTGCAAGCTGTCTAAGCGTGCATAGATTATCTAAGCAGTTATCAATATCTTTGACATAGAAATTATAAAGTAAGGGACTTTTTTTTTTCCTTTGGTTTGTTTTTTTTCCGTCGATCTTGTTTTCCGTGCTGAGCACCAATGCTACCGACGTGCCAGGAAGGCAGCTCCCACACCTGGACCCTACCTATCGACCCATCAACTCATGAACCGGGGACCAACGGCTTTACTTCCCATCCGAAGGAAGACGTGATCAGAGATGTTTTGCCTCAGAACATCCCGGCGACGCCGACTGGGATTGAACCCAGACCTGCTGGGGTGAGAGGTAATCACGCTTACCACTACACCACCGGCGCCGTTAAAGTAAGGGACTTAAGCATGAACCTTGAGGTAAGCCCATGTAGCTAATTCTAGAAGTTGTCAGCTGACCTAGATTGAAGGTCATTTGTTTTTGTGACAGCAAATTCTACAAGAAATTATTCAAAATAGCGGGTAATCCACTACTGTGCAAATTGCCAGTTGAATATCAGATGAAAGCATTGCTAGACAATCGTTTGTTCCTTTACTCGTTCGGAAACCAAATTGCGTATTTGAAAGTAGATTGTTTGATTCAAACCAATGGTCAAGTCTTAATAGGTTCATTTTTTCTAATAATTTCCTCAGGCATGATAACTTAGAGATCGGACGGCAAGAATTGTGATCAGACGCTGGTTTCCCAGGCTTTTGAATAGCTATTACTTTAACCTGTCTCCATGCTGGTGGAACTATATTGAATTCCATAAATGAATTATATAGGTTAAGTAATCGTCTTTTAGCGATATCGGGGAGGTTTTTTAGAAGGTCGAATTTGATCATATCGTTTCCCGGAGCAGAGTTATTCGATGAAAGAAGTGCCATTGAAATTTCCAGTATTGTGAATGGTTCGTCCAGAGAACCGTTACTTCGGGCTGTATCCCGTAAAGTTGGTTGTGCTGGAACCGAATCTGGAAAAACCTTTTAAGCGAAGTCGAATATCCATTGGGAGGAGTATTCTTCACTCTCATTGGAAGATGAGCGGTTTCGCATATAGCGACCCTTTTTCGAAAGCGTTGTCATCGAGGTTTCTCTAGAAAATCTCTCGATAAAAGTACGCCAGTAATTTCGTTTCTTTGCTTTTAGTAAGTTTTTGAGCTTTTTTTTCAAGCTGTAGATACTTTTCAAAAAGCTAAGATCTTTCATGTCTACGATAATCTTTAAAGGCATCGGATTTCTCAAGATACAACTTTGTGCATTCGTCATCCCATCCAGGGGTGACGGGTAGACTGCCAATGAATGTATGGGAAAAATTTGACCATCAAATTTCGCTAACAAACCATGTACAAAATGTTTATTGCCTCGAAAAATGACCCTATGCAAAATTTGAGCTCAACCGGACATGATTTAGGGGTGGCGCAAACGCGTCAAAGTTTGACTTTTTTCACTCTCGAAAATCTCCCAAAGGAGATCTAAAAAAAAAAATTGATGCCAAATGTCTTAAAAACGCATGAAACGTCGAGATTTGGTGTTATCTCGAATTTTTTTTTTAAATCGTTTTCTGGGACTTAGAATTTTTTTCATGAGTTCTATATGGAATATAGAAGATTGATGAGTCGGCCTCTAAAACTGTTCTCAATTGTCTCCAACCTGCTTATATATCGAATTAAACCATAATTTAGGATCTAATACGAAATAATTCACTAGGGTGGTCCAATTATTCTTCATTAGGGTGGTCCAAAAATCAAAATAGGTATGTAAAAACCATTAACTTTTTATCAAACGCATGTATCTGAAAATATCATCATGTTGTGTTTTGGAATTTTTAAGAATCCAAACATCAAAACATTTGATGATATTACTTTTTAGTATCTGAGACCACGTAAAATAGAAGCATAGACAGACATAAATCGTAGAATAATTCCGAAAACTGTACAGGACAACCGTTAGTGCTGTTTAGTTTACAGTACAATCTGACAAAAGTACAATGACTTTTTAACATATCCATCTAAAACGGGATGCAAACTTAGAATGGCTAAGAAAGACGTCGAAAAAAGGAACACATTTCATGGATCATTGCGGAGTTTGTTTGATATCGGGAAGAATTTTAAGGCAAAAACCCGTGAAGAAAAGCAGGCGATGCAATATTTGCAAAAACAGCGGGAACAAGCTCATCTTGAAGAAGAAACTGACGTTCTCGCAACCAATGAAACCATTTCGTGTAGCGATTTTGAGGAAGAAGGGTCAAGCCAAAGACCGGATTAAATTTGTAGTGCAACCTCAAATGAAACATCATCACAAAACGACAGCCAGGCTGGGTCAGTGTACTCGCCTAGTACATCCAAAAGAGCTTCTCCAAAAACAGGTACGTTGTGATGTTTTACTAATGTTTTTTTTTCTTGTAGATTATACACCTATTACCATCCATATTAATATATTTTGAACGTTCTAGGTTCTCCAAAACCAGCTTTGACACGTAAATCGCAACTGATACGAGTTGTTACAGTTGAGGTAGCTGCTGCATTGGACCGCTGTAAAGTGAGTGATCGAAATGCTGTGTTTCTAATATCATCCATCGCTAAAGCTTTAGGGCACGATGTTTCATCATTATTGTTGAACAAGGAATCTGTCAGAATTGCCAGAGCAGGAATTCGCTTACAAATGCAACATGATTTAAAAGCGTCGTTTAAGCCAGATAGAAATTTAACAGTACATTGGGATTCCAAGCTGCTACCTAACATATTACCATCCAAAGCTCTACCAAAAACCGAGCACTTGGCCATAGTTGCATCAGGCGAAGGCATTAGCAAATTATTGGCTGTTCCACCGATCGAAAACTCTACGGGGGCACAACAAGCAGAAGTGGTGTACAATGCAGTCGTCGAATGGAGGCTTGCGGACAGGTATGATCTTTAATCTTGTATGTTCACCTCAGAATCCTGACTATTTTATCGTTTGTTTTCAGAATTATGTTTACATCTTTTGATACTACTGCATCAAACACCGGTAGAAAAAAAAGGTGCGTGTCAGAACCTGGACAAATTGTTTAAGAGGCAGTTTATAGGCCTCCCTTGTAGACACCACATACATGAGCTGCTACTTGGCAAAGCTTTTAAAATTCTGGAATTTGAAACATCAAAGTCTCCAAATGTTGAGATTTTTAAGGAATTCCAATCAAAATGGCACATTTTGGAAAAGACTTCATGATTTTTTTAAAATAGCTATTTCGGAAATAGAAAGATTGGCGTTAATGGAGTTTTATGAAAAACAAATTAGAGAGCAACACCACCGTGGTGATTACCGAGAGGTTCTACAACTTTCCATTTTATATTTGGGTGGAAAAATCGATTAAAAATTACAAATAAGAGCTCCTGGTGCATTCCACAATGCAAGATGGATGGCCAAAATCATTTATTCTTTGAAAATGGCACCCAACAACGATCTGAACCTGTTAAAAATATTGAAGGAATATGAAACTGTTGATGAAGACGTTGCGAAAGCAGTACATAGAGGAATTTTAACTCACTTGCAATATTTGGACAACAGCCTTATCGGACTATGTCTGTTCGACGAAAATGTAGTCCTCCCGGTTAAGAAAAAGGTCATCGAAGCCTTACTTCTATCAGGTAAATGCTTTAATTCATACATTTGCATTTAATTTTCCAATGATTTTTTTTTACAGATACTCATTAAAACATTACAGCCAGATCCATTGTTGAATCCAACGATATTTCAACGATTGAACTACACTCGTTTGTACAAGGCAGCACTGGTATTGAAAACTTATTCAAAGCTCTCCAAATTCCGAAGTCGTTGCTGAATGACGATATGGCGCAGTGGAGTAGTTCCATCGAGTTTAAAAATGCCAAAAGACGGGTTCAATGGTTGGAAGTAGTTAATGATAATGCAGAGCGTGGTATAGCATTGATTAAAACAAACAATTCAAAACTATCAACGGATGAAGATCAAAAGCAGTGCATTTTACAATTAGTTGAAGATCATCGAAAAAATTATAAGAGTACCAGGAAATCTGTTTGGTGTAGGTTATAAGGAAATATATGACAAAGTATAAAATAAGTATTTTTTCATCTTCTCAGGCAAATGTTCCTCTTGTGTAAACTCATCCGGATCTAATGTGCGTGGGCCTTAAATCATGTCCGATTGAGCTCAAATTTTGCATAGGGTCATTTTTCGAGGCAATAAACATTTTGTATATGGTTTGTTAGCGAAACTAAAAATTACCACTTTTGCTGGCAGTCTAGAGACGGGCCTTCTTTTGAGGGATGCACTTGGAACACGTCATTTCTGAGCTTCTAATTCGCTTTTGTAGATTACTTCGGTAAAGAAACGATACTCTTCCAGTGGTGGTAGAGGATCGGTAGAATCAATACCAAGAATTACAGCCGATACAAATTTTTGCCAATCAAGGTTCCTAGTGAGGTCAAAAGGAACTTGAATTTACTGATCTGTTTTTAGACGACCACTTTTGGTTGAAATAATAATTGGTAAGTGATCACTACCATGGCGATCATAGACAGACAATCTAATGATAGTGAGTTAGAGCACAAAGATATGTCAAGACGGCTCTCTCGAGCAGGAGGGTTTGCTATACGTGTTGCTTCACCAGTGTTCAAGATAGTCAAGTTGAAATCGTCACACAAATCATAGAAAATACCCGCTCTATTGTCATCGTATGATTCGCCCCAACCAGTACCATGTGAGTTCATATCGCCCAGTATTAGAACTGGAGATGGAAAGATATTAACTGAACTCCAAAGATGACGGCGGTTTATGGAAGTCCTTGGAGGGACATATACGGAAACTATGCAAAGATCTTTGTTCTTCACATTTATTTGGCAAGCGACAATTTCAATTGGGATTGAGATTTTATAGAAGAAGTAGCACTTTTTGGTCCCCATCCATTATCTCTTGCATTCCAAAGCTTTTCGAGGCAATTACCAACCAAAAATAGAATTACTGACATGCAACACGGCTTCTTTAAAGGACGTTCGACCTCGACAAACTTACATTTGACCGAATTCAATTACCAATGCTACTCTTCAAATTGAAAAAAATGGAATTGAGCCAGGACTCCTGAAATGGCTTGAATCATATTTAACTAACCGCCAACAAATAATTAAGTTCAATGGAAAGAAATCGACCCCAATTCAAGTCACCTTAGCAGTCCCCCAAGGTTCTCAGAGAAAACAGTAGTCAAGTGTTCTGCATTGGTTATAGGTGTCTGTATCCGCTAATTTGCCACAGATCTCGCCTCTCAAGGGTAAACAAACTGGCCGTCTACAAACAAATCATAGCACCTGCGATCCTCTACGCAGCTCCGGTGTGGGAATCAGGTGCACAGACTCACTGGAACAAAATTCAGGTAGCTCAGAATAGAGTGCTGAGGATGGTTCTTGATCGTCCTTTCGACACTAGAATAACAAATTTACATGAAGAGGCAGGCATTTCTAAAATAGATTCCAAAGCTAACGAGATTAAAACTAAATTTACACAAAAATTTATTTTACCAGAACATGCTTTGATAAGCAATTTGTATATAGTAGGTTAGGTGTACATAATAGTTGTAGGTTAGTTGTAGTTGTAAATGGTAGTTATAAGTAGTCTCCTTTTTCCAATTCCAATCACACCAATCCCACTAAGGTGGTCATACTTTAAAATAGGCCTGATAGGACTAGGAACTGTAAATAATAATTAAAATTTCAAATGTACTAAAGTTTAAAAGACGCATCTGTATCACTTGAAAAATGAATACATGTAAACCACACAAACACAAAAACTAAAGATCATTTAAAGTCAAAAAAAAAGTCGTCGCGATGATACAGTCCACAAACTTTGTAAAAAGAACACCGAATTAGGGTTTTTGATCTAATTTCCGTCGCGCTTTATAAGCTTGAAATGCGAAGAAGAAGAAGAAGAAGAAGCAGAAGAAGAAGAAGAAGAAGAAGAAGAAGAAGAAGAAGAAGAAGAAGAAGAAGAAGGTATATGCCGACGCCTCTTCCAATGCATATGGAGCATGTCTTTATATCCGAACCATAACCCAGGATGGGGTAAAAGTCTCTCTTGTCTGTAGTAAGTCAAAGGTTATTCCAATCAAAGGATTGAAGATTCTCCGATCCGAACTGTGAGCTGCATTGTTGCTAATCAGATTGGCAATGAAGGTTCTTCCGGCAATCAAGATGAACTTCCACTCAATTCATTATTGGTCGGATAGTCAGATCGTTCTTGCATGGCTAAAAAAGCCCCTAAGCGAGCAATGGAGAAAAATTCGTTGAAGGCGATTTGTCGCTCAAAAATATCGCCTTCCATAGCGCCCACCTTGGCCAATGAGTCCGCTTTCTCATTACCCGGAATTGAGCAATGAGATGGGACCCAAGTTAAGGTGATAGTATAGGAGCAGTTAGATAAAGCACTCAGTTTAGATCGTATTTCAGGCAGGAAATACGAGGAGTGCTTCATCGGCCTCATTGAACGAATAGCCTCCAATGAGCTAAGACTATCCGTAAAAATGAAATAATGGTCAGAAGGTAGTGAGGCAATTTGCTCTACTGCGTAAAATATAGCTGCGAGCATGCTTGGCATTCACAGCTTTGGTCACGAACTGCTCATTTGCTAATAACTTTGCACACCGTTGACGGAACATAGTTATTTTTGAAGCAGTAGATAGAATAGAGTGTAAGCTTGTTATAGATATGTAAAAACAAGTAGATTTTAATGCTAGTAGTAAACTGTATTTGTTTTTGCGTTGTAAAAATGAGGTGAGAAATACTCACTACACATCTCGGAATTTAAGTGTTAAATTGATTAGTGTTGATTCAAATGTTAAGTTTTACGTAATCTTTGCATATCTATAGTAAACAATGAGCCTAATCTATCAATTACTTTAAAGAAAAATACATTTCAACATCTGAGTGAAAAGTTATTACCAAATGAGCAGTTGGTGTGTACAACTGTGCATGCCAAGCATGCGGAGCATGGTTTCTGCAGTTTATAGGAGGCGCTATGAAATTGATTAAATACACCAAATCCAGTGGAAGCATTTATGGTTGACCCATCTGTGAAAAATCTTTTATCGTTACTTACATGGTGGTACTTGATTGCAAAAATTGAGGGAACAACCATCGACCGATGGTGATCTGGTATTCCATGGATTTCTTGCATCATGGTCAGATCAAAATTTCCAGAGCAACTATAGAAGGCTTGAAAGCAATCACGATTGGAGATTAATAAAGAAGGACCAACCTCCAGCGTCATGTACTCATAGTACAAACTCATGAATCTTGTTTGAGGATTTCTTCTCAAAGTGTTCTATTACCAAAGGATTCATTACTTCACAACGGATGAGAAACCGGAAAGACAGCTCAGCGAAACGATCTGTCAGTGGGAGAACACCCGCGAGTACTTCGAGGCTCATCGTATGAGTCGAGTGCATACAGCCTAGCGCAATACGAAGGCAATGGTATTGAATCCGTTGCAGCTTAAGGATGTGTGTTTTTGCTGCGGATTGGAAGCAAAAGCTGCCGTACTCTAAAACCGAAAGGATGTTCCGGTAATTGTACGAAGAAAATTAATCCTTTGCTGGCATTTTTGTTTCAGATACGCAATATGTTTTCCCCACGTGCTTTTGGAATCGAACCAGACACCTAAAAATACTTGAAAGATATACTTTGAGTGATTGTTCTACCCTTTAGCTGAAGCTGCAACTGTGCAGGATGATGCTTCCTAGAAAAACAACCAACTCAGTTTTCTCCAGAGAGAATTCGATATCCAGCTTCATAGCCCAAGTAGACAAATTGTCTAAGGTATCTTGCAAGGACCAAGTCCGGTGCACTTGGCCCTATAACGGACACAACCCCGTCATCTGCAAGCTGCCTTAGCGAGCAATTTTCATCAAGACAACCATCAATGTCTTTGACATAAAAATTATAAAGAAGGGGGCTTAAACATGAGCCCTGGGGGAGACCCATGTAACTAATTCGTGAAGTTGTCGAGTTTCCATGAGAAAAGCTCATATATTTCTTAGACAACAAGTTGCTCAAATAGTTGTTCATAATTGGTGAAAGTCCACTATCGTTGAGTTTATCCGAAAGGACATCGATACAAACAAAATCAAAAGCCCCCTTAATGTCCAAGAAAACTGAACCCATTTGCTGTTTTTGCGCATAGGCCAGTTGAATTTCAGTTGAAAGCAACGCAAGACAGTCGCTCGTTCCTTTGCCTCTCCGAAATCCAAATTGCGTATCTGAAAGTAAACCATTCGACTCGACCCATTTGTCTAGACGAAAAAGAATCATTTTCTCCAACAATTTCCGTATACAGGACAGCATCGCGATGGGACGGTACGAGTTATAATCCGACGTGGGTTTACCGCGTTTTCGAATGGCGATAACTCTTACTTGCCTCCAGTCATCCGGAACAATGTTGTGCTCCAGAAATTGATTGAATAAGTTCAACAAGCGTCTCTTCGCGACATCTGGGAGATTTTTAAGCAAGTTGAACTTGATTCTATCCATTCCTGGAGCTGAGTTGTTACATGAAAGGAGAGCAAGTGAGAATTCCACCATCGAAAACGGGGAATCTTTTTCGTTATTACTCGACGGACGATCACGAACGTTGGTTTGAACCGACACCGAATCCGGGCAAACTTTCCGCGCGAAGCTGAAGATCCAACTGTCCGAGTACTCCTTGTCTTCGTTGACCGGTGATGACGCGTTTCGCATTCTCCTGCCGACATTCCAGAGCGTTCTCATGGAAGTCTCTCGTGACAAACCATCGACGAATCGACGCCAGTAACCGCGTTTTTTGGCTTTAATCAAGCTCTTAAAAGTTTTCTCGAGGTCGGTGTACCGCTCGAAGTCCCCGACCTTACCGTGTTTGCGGAAGCGTTTAAACGCGGCGGACTTCTCGCTGTTTGCGTCGGTGCAATCCTTATCCCACCACGGAGTGAGAGGTCGTTTGCGAACGGAACCACCCGGAACGCGTTTCGTCTGTGCTTGAAGAGCGCAGTCAACGATAAGTCGCGATAAAAAGGAGTACTCGTCCAGCGGAGGGAGTATCTTAACCGAATCAGTACCACCGAGAACCGCGGACGCAAATTTTTGCCAGTCGATGTTTTTCGTGAGGTCGTACGCGATGTCAACCGAGCGAGTGGAAGATGAACCATTGATAATAGAAATGTTGATTGGCAAGTGGTCACTACCGTAGGGATCTTGAATTACTTTCCACGAGCAATCCAACGATAGTGAACTCGAACTGAGGGAGAGGTCTAATCTACTTTCTCTTGCTGGAGGTTTGGCCACTCGTGTTACTTCCCCAGTGTTTAGAATTGTCATATTGAAGTTATCGCAAAGGTCGTATATCAGGATTGAGCGGTTGTCATCGTACAGTTCCCCCCAGCCTGTACCGTGGGAGTTAAAATCTCCTAAGATCAACCGAGGCTCAGATAAAGCTGAGCAGATATCAGAGAAACCTTGGCGAGAAATCGCAGTTCTTGGAGGAAGATATACTGAGGCAATACTGAAGCTTTTACCTCGATTATTTACCTGACATGCGACAACTTGGAAAAAATGGAGCTTATTAATCCCGAGAAGCACTCCTCCATACGAATCTGCTCGATCAAGGCGAATAATGTTAAAATCGTGGGAAGGGAGATCGTTGTCTGAAGAAAGCCATGGTTCACAAAGAGCAAATGCATCACAAAGTGAGTTGTTAACTAAAAATTTGAATGTGTCAAGTTTCGGTATAAGACTTCTACAGTTCCACTGAAGAACAGAGATCATATCCCCGACCTCATTCGGAAAATTATCCATCAAAGGATATGATCGATGCAAGGAAGAACCACCTAGAAGCTAGTTGCTTCAAAAGAGTTTTGACAAATGGAAACACTAAATTAATAATGTTCCGAGTTGAGTCAGAGACGTTGAATATATTGAAGATGCTCTCCACAATTCCAGAAAACGTGAACATGGCATCATGTTCTTGCTGATTATTCAGTGTTTTTCTTGCTGAAAAACTGGGATATCTGGGGTTTAAGATGATCCCGGAAGTGGCGGAAAGTCCTTGTTAAAATTACAATCGGAGACGAGCCAGCCAACGGCTGAAAGTCTCCTTAATAAAGATAAAAAAAAAAATAAAATTACAAGATTTAAATCCCGGTGGTGGGGGTTTCGGTACATTTCCTTCAAGGATGTAACAAAAAAAAATGTATTATTCAGGCAAAACATTTTGGTATCAGGATCTGAATAAGTTTTTGATGAGTCATTTTTTCCTGCTTGGGTAGTGTCATCAAAATATGAATTAAAATTAAAATAAGGACTATAGCATAACAAAACCAACCATTCCAATTTCAGGATGCAATCTAAACGCTATCAAAATAAAAACAAATTCATTTAAAGTACCTTGTGCCCCCCCCCCATTTGTTAAATTGACATTAAAAACAGCAGTTCCAATTTTATAAACCACAACAAACGCTTTTCAGTTGCATTAGTATCACCAAAGTTAAAGAAAAAATATCAAATTCAATATGCGCTCCCATGTTGCATCAAAGGTATTAAAAGCCACACTTCCAATTTCCTCATTTTCCAAACGCCTTGCAGTTTCATGAGTACATATCATTAAAGTAAAAAAAATATCAATTAATGTACGTGATGAACTAGCCCATGGCTAAAAATCAAGCTGATAAATCCAACAATAAAAAAAAACAATTCAATTAAAAACTCCTAGCCCTAAATTTAAATAAAGACCCCTCGCGCCCCTTGTTACAAACCAACAATTCCAATTTCAGGAAATAAAATATAAAAAAAATCTACTGGTACAGTTACATAAACTCAGCAATAAGAATTTCATCAAACATTACCAACGCCCTTCAGTTGCCTAAGTACCATAAAAATATGAAATAAAATTCAGGTTAAAACTTCCACGATCCCCGTGATCAAACCAACAATTTCAATTTCATACCATCAAAGAAAAAATAAATCCAATTCAATTAAAGACCCCTAGCGCCCCCATGTTGAATCGGATTGATCAACCTCAATTCCACCAAACATAACAAACGCCTTACAGTATCATATCATCTAATTCTGGACACAGCGAACTGTCGAGCAGCAACTCTAGTCAGACGCAAGCCTCCCACTTGTTTGATATCAGCGAGTTGGAAGACTTGAGCTGTCCCTCCGAGGACGTTACCACCAGCAGACACCCCGTTCCTGCTCTACCAGTACCCATCATCTTTATCCTCCAGTGGAACGTGAACGGTTTCCTAAACCACCTCGGGGACTTGGAGATGCTTTGCCACAGCAATCCACCCTGGGTGATAGCTCTCCAATAAGTTAACAAGGTGACGGTAGACCAGATGGATCGTTCGCTTACCGGAAAATACGCCTGGACCCTCAAAAGAGGTAGCAATTTTCGCCACTCCGTAGGCATCGGTGTTCCAAGGAGCATACCTTTTAATGAGATTGACCTGGGAACTGATCTTCCCATAGTTGCTGTTCAATTCTGTCCCTGATCCTCGAACGCAATCCGTTAACCATCTCAGATTTTTCTAAGTTGTTGTTAGATGCTGCATCCGTTACCATACCAAGGGCCAGTAGCCTACCTGGACGAAAAACCCTCCCTTGGTGGAGCGAAGACACCAAAAAATCCGTTAAAGCCCGCCGGAAAGCTCTACGGACACTCAGGCGAACGCCGAGAGATGACTCAAACAGGGAAGAGCTACTAACCCGGTACCGTACACTGCACATTCAATGCAGAAAAGAAGTGAGAAGTGCGAAGCTAAACAGTTGGTCTGGTTTCCTTGAAAGCATCAACGCCTCCCAGTCCTCTGCCGATCTCTGGAGCGGTAAACGGCACTCGACGCCATTACATGTACAAGCTAACGGAGTTACCATCTCCGAACCGGCAGCCGTCGCCGAAGAACTCGGAGGGTATTTCGGAGAAATTTCAGCCATTTCCGGTAGCGATAGCCACTTTCAGCGGTTGGCAAAGCCTACCCGTACATCAGTCGTTGAGTTCAGCATCCCGCCTGACACGGACAACCTCGAGATCAACGAGCCTTTCTCCTGGGAGGAACTCCAGCACGCACTAAGCCGCAGCAACGGCAAATCTGCGGAACCTGACGATCTCGGGTATCCACTTAAAAAAAAAACTGCCCCTTGAGGGCAAGTGTTGCATGCTTGTGATGCTCAACCAACTCTGGGTCTCGGATACCTACCCGACGCTGTGGAAGGAGAGTCTCATCGTGCCCATGCCGAATGCAAACGAAAAAGACAGGGGCACATCTAAGTTCCGGCCGATCGCTCTCACATCCTCCATGGAAAAAGGTATTCGAACGGATGGTGAACCGTCAACTCAAGATGTTCCTTGAGACCAACAGCTTGCTCGACTACCAACAACATGCCTTTTGACAAGGCTTTCAACCGGACGTGGACGCCAGCCGTCCTGAAAAAAACTAACAAACTGGGGCTTGAAGGGGTATATGATGTATTTCATACGAAACTTCTTGACCGACCGGTCATTCCGTGTATTGGTGGGGAACACGCGGTCGAAAAGTTTCAGCGAGGAGATCGGAGTCCTTCAAGGCTCCGTTATCGCAGTCACGTTGTTTCTGGTGACAATGAACGGGGTATTTGACCGGCTACCTGTACGCATTAACATATTTGTTTTCGCTGACGATGTGCTGATTGTGGCCACCAGTCCTACACATATCCGAACCCTACGGCAAGCACAAGCGGCAGTCTCTGCCGTCGTCAAATGGACCGGCTCGATGGGTTTCCAGCTGTCTGCCAGGAAGAGCATCCGATGCCACGTATGTCCGTCTCATCACCGAGTCAATAGCACCCCAATTACGATCCACGACCAAGCCATTTCAAACAGGAAAACAGTTCGCGTCCTCGGCGTACTGATCGACCGAACGCTCTCCTTCGACCAGCATTTCCAACATGTCAAAAAGGTCTGCCGCAGTAGACTCAATCTCGTTAAAACGATCTCTCGGCCTCACCGACCTAACAACCGCGATGTTCGGTTCCGGGTGGCGCGAGCCATCATCGACAATAGGTTGCTTTACGGGACGGAAATTACTTGCATCGCTTCCGAGAAGCTGGTTAGAACCCTTGCACCGGTCTATCCAGCAGACGCCGCATGCATCGAAGCGGATCTTCTTCCTTTCCAGTTGCATAAGTTGTATTGTATTATATAATTCCAAATTAAAAAAAATAATATGAAATTCAATAAAATTCCCCTAGCGCCCCTCTGTTGCATCAGAGATATTTGAAACCACACATCCAATTTTTTCAGGTCTCAAATGCTCTCCAGAAGCATGCATATCATCGAAGTAAAAAGAAAATCAAATTAAATTAAAGACACCTAGTGCCCTCTGATGCTTCAGTCACATTAAATTCAACAATTACAATTTCGTCATCCATTTCAAAAGTTTTCCAATTGCATCAGTATCATCCAAATATGAAACAAAATTCAAATAAAGACTGATACGTCATTTTCTCCTTCATGTAGGTAAGAAAAATAGTTCAAATCGAGAGCATTACTGGATTTCTTATATAAGGGAAATGCGGGTAATGTCGGCCTAAGTGTCCCTAATTTGGGCCCATACATAAATGCAGCAATCAAGCCGGTGCCGGTGGTGTAGTGGTAAGCGTGACTGCTTTCTTTCGCTGCAGTGAATTTGGACGATGAGGTAGTAAGTATGACAGATGAAGTGACGGATTGAAGAGAGGAGGAAGATAATCTGTCAAAGAACGGAAGGTAGCATAGAAAAACACAAACAATACAGCATCGTTGAGAAAGTGCTTAAAAGTGAGTTTTTAGTATTCTGTGCTTTGGGAATTTGCAGAAAGTTTCTGGACAAATTTAGGTCAGGCACGTATAGTGAAGTGCAACGGAGAGCACGATATAAAGTTGGAAGTGGAGGTGACAAAACACGGAACGGCAAGCAGACGACTCACAGATAGGTAAAACGAGAAAAACACTGTACAAATAAATTAAATTAAAACACTGAATTCGTAATAGGCGAAAGAACATTTCAGAGCGGTCAAGGTAGAAGAAAAGTTGTTTGAAGGAGGAACAACAACTAAAATTGTGAGAATCTTAACTGAGCATGAGCATGAGCTTGATTGACCGCCCGCGGTTGCTACTCTGTTATTGCCAGACCAGCTGTAATAACACAGAGAACCAATAGACGATGCTTGGGACTAGCAATCATCCTCAATGTGTAAAAACTGGTGATCTCAAATTAGGCAATACCAGCGCCAGCCGCGCCTGAACGCAAGTCAAGAAAGGAATGGGTGGGATTGTGTTGACGTGACACTCGCTTTGATGGAAGCCGAGGAGTCCTCTGCACTTCCACGAGGAATCACAGGGATGTTGGGTAAGAAGGTTGGGTTTGCAGCAGGGTTCGTTTTGGTAAACGATAAGCTGAATTGATGTCCTAACGATCGTATAACGCGAAGGAGATTGGGATTGAATCCACGGTCTTCTGCTCAGTAAGCAAAAACATTTGCTACTAGGCAAACGAGCTCCTTTTTAATCATCGAGTTGCTGTTATTACCATGTAGTCATATTAACAAATAAAACGATTGACGAATCTTGATGTGGATGGGCTTGAGATTAGACTCAAGATGTTCTACTCAGTAAGCAAAAACGGTTGCTCTAAGGCCACCGAGCCCCTCATATCACATCATACCGTTACTCAAGTTGTTATAACTATTCAAACCCGGCACCGACGACAACGAAAGGTTTAGCAAAATACACGATAAACAAGCGATCTTACCATACATGTTTAATATGAAAGGACCTGAGACCGCGTTTTTTTCTCAGTAAGCAAGCCACTGCAACCGACGATCTTTCAAATCCGAAAACAAAAGGCTACGAGAAGGTATTTAGGCCTTGATTAAATGCCACTATCACGCGACGTTCAATGTTTCGATTTGCTCTTTACGCATTGTTCAGGCAATTATAACAAGCTATGACCGACGTGACGATTGTTTAAAGTAATATGAATAATATGTGTATTATTGTACAAACCACAGTAGATTGCAGAAGTTACCTCACTATTCCGCAGCGCCATCAGCTTTCATCTCTGGATCCTGAGCTGTTTTGGTGATATACCCACTTGCGGCATACTACCTTGGGCGCCCATATAGGCGTGTACTATGTAGGGTAGCTCATCTCTCGTCGTGATGGTAGGATATAGCATACAAATTAGAGACGAAACATTAGAGAGGAAACAAAGAGGTATTAGTATTAGTTATATCTAAACAAACAAAACAAAAGAAGAGCAGAACAATAAAAGAAAACAATAGAAAGAAGCATAGATCAATAACTAGGAAAACAGAACTACTTTATAACTAAAAGTGCAATGAATTAGCGTTAGTTTCGGGATCATTTTAGTGTTAGAGTTATGATCGTTTTGATCCGCAGTCAACCTTGCCAGCCTCTCCAACACTAGTTGCAGGCAGTGGTTGTTCAATCATGCACTGTAACTACTACTATGTTAGAGGTATGATTCGTCAAGTTTATACAACTCAATGTTTCAATTGACGTAAAATATTCATCGTGCAATTACAAAAGCAAACCTAAAATTACAATTATATGGCAATATTATATTTCTTATATAAATAACTTTGATGAAAACAAAAATAAATGCAAAATGAAACTTGACAAACCATTGTCGAACTCCCATTCTAGGGCAGGTCAATAGGGAGGATTATTGTCACAAGAGACAAAACTAAGAAACAACGAGAGATGAAAAATCCCCCCAGGATAAACAATTGAGCTATATGTGTTAACTCAAGGCAACGGAGGCTTAACAAATTAATCAAACAAGTTGACATAAATCTAACCAGGGTCCAGGTCTAGAGGAAAAGCAAGCAGCCACCCAGGATAGAAGTGTTTCACGTTGGCCCCATGCGTTACTTAAGGTGCACAAGATACCTGACTGTTTAAATGAGGGAAGGTACATCGTTGGATAACAACAACAACAACAACACCAACAACAACAACAACAACAACAACAACAACAACAACAACAAAAACAGAGGAAGTGGTAGGAGTACTCGAGGGTCTCATATTCATAGGTTCACAGTAAATGGAAGATTGATGGCCGAGATCATAGAAACCGAAGAGAACAGTGGAAAGAAAGAGTGAAAATGAAGCTGTCTTGATTCATGAATCAAATATACCACTAAATTTAAAAACTCGTAGAACTGTATACTACTAACTGTGCTTACGGAAGTTGGTAGATGCCGTATAAATAAATCAAGCAAAATGCTCTAAATTGGCACCACAGACAAACAGACGTAACTTTCGCAAGTTGTTCATCGAACAAGCATTTATCGGTCAATTTAAAAGTATCTTAGTTGGTAGTACCGCCACCTGTGGCGCGCATAGTCAATTCTCTTGCGTTTGACGTTTTCACACTACCGCAATCTGTTCAGCGTACTAAAGGTGTACACAAAAGATGGCGGTTATGTTTTAGCGGCGATGTATTACAGTGAGAAATATTCAATGTGTTACGTCTGTTTGTCTGTGCTAATACTAACTTCCAAATCTAAACAAGTGCAAAACAAAACCCATAACCCACTCATTTCGCTTTGACACCAGTCCCGAAGTGACGTTTATTCACACACATTTTGACAGTTCCTTATGAGGTTTTGCGTTGGAGTGAGAGAATAAGAAAAAGTCCGCCATATTTCACACATAGACTGACAGTTACATATAAGATTTCTCCATAGGCGTAAAGAGCTACAGAGCTCTCGTCAACGCCATTTGGCCAGGCTTAGCATCAGACAGCGGGCCCGTGCACTCCACTCGAAGCTCCCTTTCCCTCAAATTCATTCCTAATTCCAAACTCTACCCTGTGAGCACTGATATATCATGCTGTGATGGAGCATGGACATGCTTCATAGAGATCTCCAAACACAATCTCACGAACAATGAAGTCCAACGTTCATATATAAAAATGAAGAAGAAGAAGAACCAAAAAGGTATGGCGATACCACAACTACTGAAAAAGGTAGCGCGCGGTCTCACGTACACTTTTGTGCATCTGGAGAACTCTATTCCTTCTTCCATACAACTATACATTCACATACGATCCGACCCGTTTTAATACATGAATGCTCGCCATCTCCCGCAGTTGACACACTCACACCGAAGACAACATATCAAGAAGACCGGCAACTCTTCCATTTTCTCATACGACCGGTATGAGGCAGGCACAATCGCGTCATCTGCCGCTCAAAGGTAAATGCTCCAAACGAATTGGATAGCAAAGGTTTCATTCTCAGAAGAAAGGTTTGTGTATTTGTTCATTTTTCTATGCGTTCCTTCCACGTTCGCTCGAGCGCAGTGCTACTGTATCTGGCGCTTGGATTCTAGCAAAGTTGCCAGTCCTCTTGATATGTTGTCTTCGCTCATACACAATGTCATTTTTATATTAATTCATGCATTCATTCATTTTTATGTGTGTATATCTACTTTACTAACACTACCAAAACCACTGAGAATCTATTTTTAATCTCCACACGTGTCGCTCCTTTTTACACCTTCATATCCGCCATTTGTCAAATTGTGTTCAGTGCGCTAACACGTGAATATACCGCCATCTTAATACGTAAATTTGGCTGCTTGTGATCTATTACCTACTGCGTTTGGTGATATTGGTAAGTATAAAAATCTATGTTATCAAATTATTGAAATCAAGTGTTCTCCTCTAATAGGGATCATGGAGCTTGAGCTTGATTCGATTGGTAATCGCTATTGGCTAGTGCAAATTCCGAAAGATGGTGATTGTCTCTTTGGGTCACTTGTTCATCAACTCTATGGTGTGACACCGAAAAACAAGTTGTTCAAGCCATACAGTAAGGAGCTTAGAGAAATAGCAGTGCGTGAGTTAAGGAACCATCCTGACCTGTATTATGAGACTTTAGCATTTTACGCTACCGAAATCGTTCATAATGATTGGCCGATTGCAGTAAAGATTGAGGAGTACTTGAGAAGGTTGGAGACTCTTGGATTTTGGAGTCAGCAGTATCAAATTACTTTGGGGCTTGCATTCATGTTTACCAGGACACAACCTGTATTAAATTTGAACCGGAAAATGGAAGTACCCCTTCGCGAATTTGTGAAATATTTTATCACGGAGAAGGCTTAGTGAAGACACACTATGATAGCATTGCTTGTAAACGCCCTCACAATTATACTTTGACTCCATTCCCAAGTATTCCTACTGCATCCATCCAACTCGCTGATCGTGATTTTACGGTTGATTACCAAGTTATGGAGCCCATTCAGAATTCTTTGGTGGCATCTGTAGGGCATCAATTGACAGGATCACCAATAACTAGAGACAATATTGTACTACTCAAATATTTAGTAGCGGATGAGTTGCAATTGCAGCCACCAGCGATACTCTCTGCGTTGGAGATTCCTGATACGGAAGAAGGCTTGAGCAACTATATTTTTCATTAAAAACTGGGTCGTCTTGATGGTGGCCGGAGCTTCCTTGTACTTTTAAGTTCGATGTTGGACATAACTATCTATGTACATAGTACACGCAATGTAAGCTATCGTATAGCGCCGTCACAAGGAGTTACTACCGTTGCAGTCCATTTGCTGGAGAGAACTAATGAGCCCTATGCCAGCGTTTTGCGGTTGAAGCAAGGTCGAACAAAAAGATGTTCAACTCAAAGTGTTGACCATCTCGTAATAGCGGAAAAAGTTGCACGAATGGAAGTACATGCCACACCTGATGTCAGCGATCAAGGCATATAGTTGGTTTCCCAGATTGGACTAAGGTTCGTTTCTCTCAATGTAAACGGGTGTAGAATTGTTGAGAAAAGGGATGCTATTGATTATTATTTGTTGTCGCAAAACGTTCATCTAGCAGCGCTCCAGGAAGTAAATCTGCAATGCACCGATGTCATGACTTCTAATTACAGATGGTATTTGGATAAAAAGTCTGGCAGTAAAATTGTGAGAACCTTAACTAAAACCACAAACTGTAAACACTAACACTATATATTAAACGAATGCTTGCAGTATGATCAACTTTATTTACGGTTGATTTACAAAAAAACGGGTTTGTTTTCTTTGATCCGAACACCTATGTTTTGGAAAAAAAACGAGAAAATAGGTTACAAATATCCTCACTTTCAGTGTTACACTCTTCAAACTGCATGTGTGATGGGAATGTACATGACTTCATTTTTTCGCTCCCACACCTGGACCATACCTATCGACCCATCAACTCATGGACCGGGGACCAACGGCTTTACTTCCCTAAGCCGTAATCAGAGATGTTATACCTCAGAACATCCCGGCGGTGCCGACTGGGAGGGTCGACTTGATGCAGACATTAGTCGGTATAGATGGATTCTGCGATCATACCAAGAATCATACACTGATTCAAATAATCAGTGCAATTGTCATCCTTCTATACATATAAAAAAGTAAGTTAAAGAATCAATCCAGTTAATCTCATCAAACTATTATCAGAAATAAAAAAAATGTTAGCGAGATCACTCCAAATATCGAGCAGGCAGCTTCTTATCCCTCAAGGGGCGTTTTACTGTTGGTACTTCATCATCTGCTGCATTCTCTCCTTAGATTTTCCGCTTCCTTTCTGCTTTATTCGGTTGTGCATCTGGAACTGATATTTGAGGTTCTTTAGGTTGTTGAAAGTCAGTAATTTTGGTATCCATAACCCGATGATGCTACTACTTCCGCAAATGTAGTCTGAACTTTGGCTCAAGCTTACCCGTCTCGTAGTTCTGTAGCATGACCATATCACCCTCCTTGATTTTAGAAGTTTTTGCTTGTCTGCGGTCGTCTGCATAAAGTTTTCCTTGCATCTTTCTCATCGCATCCTTTTCACGTACGTCCACATCTCAACGCCAGTGAGGATCAGTTCGCAGGGATGGTAAAAGATCTTTTACTGGACGACCGGTTAACAGTTTCATTGGCGCTTTTTCAGTAACCGAATGCGGTATAGTATTATACATGTAAATGTAATCTTGCACCGCTTTCCTCCAATCAGTGTTGGTTGTTACCTTAGCGATACGCAATGCACGGAGTATACCTTGATTTTGCTGCTCGCCAAGACCATTCATTTGCGGCCAGTAAGGAATAGTGCGTACCAACAACCGACAACCATCGATTTGCTATGTTTTATTATCGTTATCGGAATTCGACGCTGTGGAGCAGATAAGTTCATCACAATCGGTGAAGCTAAGTTAGTCCATATCTAAAGTGCTCGGCAGTAAGGTGAAGAACTCAGTGCCTTTTTGTAGTATTTTTATGGTGCTTAATTCAGTGAAAAAAATTGTGCTCAGAAGAATCCAAATTAGTGAAATTAACGAAGCTTAAATTGGGTCGCAACTAAGTGTGAGTATCAAAATAAAAATAGTCGTTTAAAGCTGACTGACAGCCATATAACAGCATGTTAAAATGATTCATATGACGGGAGAGGAAAAACCGTGCAACCTAACTTACGTGGTGCATATAATAAAAATTGCTTTTGGATTTGGATGAGTGATTTTTTGCATGAACGTGTGAATTGCCTATATTTTATTTTTTAGAATCAGTGTGACGAATAAATTAGAACATTTAACCTAAATCGTGTTTTGAAAAACCGTTTGTGAACCATGGTTTTCGTGAACCAGTGCAGTTAACCCCGATTTTTGAGGCATGTTAGTTCATGAACAGTTAAAATTCGAATTGACGCATAGAATTTTATTTTCAGTGAACCGTAATGAACTTTGACGCGCGCAGTCCTCGGTTCACTACCCAAGCCTGCAATTAAATAAAACCTAATTAACTACTATTACTAGGTCTTCAATCGAAAGCATTTTGTTTCTTCCAACCATCAGACACCTACCGGACTATTAAGGATTTCCGTCAACCTGGACGATATATCTTGACCTCGTTTCGGACGAATCAATATGAAGATATTTTTTATTCCTGGGCAAGAACGTAGCAATTTTTCAAGTGCACTTTGTAGCACTTATATAAATAACACATTTTTTGGAAAAGTTTAGATATTTACTTTATTGATAGAAATATTGCTTTAATTTGGTTATGGACATGGTAAAGTCAATAGAATCGCAAAGTTTATTGTAGAAAATAATTGTCGATGTCGTAAATGACGTAATGGTATATAAAACTTTAATTTTGATAAGAGTTCCATAGAATCAATCTTGTGCGAGACGATATCACGACACTATTTTAATGTTTGAATATTGATGAGCATGCATCGAGCTTTTTAAGGCGGTGGCTAACTTGCGGAGTGCATATAGTAAAAATTGCTTTTGTACTGACTCTATTCTTTTTTCATGTGTAGTTGAAAAAGTAGACACGTCAATATTCTAGTATTTGTGAAAATCCGCCGATATTAATTATGGGCAAATCACCCACGACGCAGCTTATCAATGTCCAACTTACCCGTACAGTAACTTGAATCCAAATGACCTTTCACCAACTGTCAGGAAATGTGTATGAAAGGTCATGACCTACCTAGTTATTATCCATCTCATATCTTCCCTCTCCTTCGATATAAAAGTTTTAAATGTTTTGACGTAGAACTACGTCTTTTTCGACTATAATGGGGTGCAAATCAACAAATATGTATGGTGAAATTGTGTTAGGTTTTGAACGATAATAACTTTGTCGTTCATAGATGAAATTAAAATCCAAATACGCCAATCGATAGGATATTACTTTACGGATCTGCTGAAATAAATAGTTTAAAAATTTCAAAAAAAAAGCTTTTGAAAAGTGTGCAAATGATAATTTGCTCAATGTTTTCTGAAATAAACGTTTTCCCTAAGCCCAGTCATCATAATCGAGTATCATTTGGATGCACAACGTTCTGTTTGAACCTAAAAGTATATAAAACTGCGCTGCTGTCGTTCCTCTGCTCATTACCTCTTCGGATGGTGTGGCATTGGGTCCTGCAAGCAGGAGCAAGTTAGCGGTTAATGTGTTAGCACTGTGTAAAAAGTAGGCAGCTTAATGTAAGCAGGGCATCAGAGTCTACCAGCATGTTAGTACACTAGGGCTCGCAAATAAGCACAGATGTAAACACCCCTAGAGGTGGATCACGGCATGATCACCTTGACAACCCGCCATGGGGTCCAAGGGGACTGGCTTCAAATAGATCGAAAATCGGAAATTATTGAAACATTATTGGTATATTCAAAGGAAAAAAATCAACCACTATTCATGTCACATCAGCCGGTGCCGCACAGTGGTCCAGATCTGTAAAAACCCGGTCAAAAGTGATTATCTCACGAACGATGCATTTTAGACATGTGGTGTCTTCAGGAAAGTAAGGATATGAAAAGCCCCTTCTTATGACATTGACAGATCAATGATTAATCCCCCTAGAAGTGAGATCAAAAATTTATTTTTGTCAAAGTTTCATATTTTGGATCGGTGTCTTCGGCAAAGTTTTAGAAAATATCATAACAAGAAACTTTGCTGAAGACACTGGGTGTCCATTTCTTTACCCCATTGAAATATGGAACGTTTTTTTTTTTTAATTTAAGTTTTTGCTCTATAACAATTTTTATTTAACTGCTACTGGTTTGAAATGTTCTACAAAATTTTTCAAAACATCAAAACACACAAAATTTATGAACATTATACGATACTAAATTGCATAATAGGTCAGTTATTATTGATTTTTCCGAAAAAATAATAATTTTTGGCCACTTAATTATGATTTACTACCATTCTCCACGAAACCCCACGATGAAATCAATTGCAAAATAATCGTTTAGGTGTGTTTTTATCAAAACATTCGACATTTCATGCAGAAACATGCAGAAACATGAGTTAGAGGTAACATAATGCGTAATATGCGATGTTTTCTATGGAAAACACCTTAATATTGAGTTTTTCGTACATATAATATTCTTTGAACCTCTACTGCTTCAAAGTAGGGCCACATATTTTCAAAATATTCCACCGTTCTGTATTCTCAAATAGAAGTAATTCTTTATTTTTATTGAAAAATATATGTTTTTGCAGTTTGATGGCGATTTGCTGCCGCAAAACAAAATTAAGCTTTCTTTATTTTTTCAAAGCCTAACTTCTTTTTCAGTATTGCTAATTCTTTATTGTTAGCTTGGCACAATCATGGTTTGGTAAACGTACATATTAAGTAACAGATATTAATATTATATAAAAACTTGGCTAATTTCAAACAGTCTTCATTCATGCATTATAAATTCAACAAATTTTGCACAGCATCAGGTAATGTTTGGGATAACTTGGATTTCATTGGTCTGGCCATTGACAAAAGTATATCGCCTGTAATAAACCAAGAGATATGTTATTTCTTATTTTTCCTGTTTTTAAAAGAATTTTCTTACCCGTTAAAATTAATCTTTGCAACAGATCCGTCATTGTGGCTTGGCGAGAGGTCTTTCGCGTCCGATGCTCTCGAAATGACCTTACATTTTTATTCCGAGCTTCTAACGCTTCTTCCGAGTAAAGACCCATCGGAAGCTCCATCGACTCCATTACATCAGCACCATGAATTAGTATAAAGTGCACTGATGATGGCATGTAGTACCAAGGATACTTTTTCTCAAATAAACGGGCTGTCTCCAGTGCGAATATTCTGAACTTCTCGGTATCAATTTCGCGACCACAGGCTAGAGTAGTTAAAATCACCGAGAATCGCTCCATAACTTCTCTGTCGAACCCAGTGATATCTGCCACAATGGAAATATTATCAAAAAATTTGCGAGCCGTATTGCCATCATTGGTAGTTCCGCTTCCTGGCTTGACAACATCGACGAGCAATCCCAGTTCTTCCTTTAATCGTTTCTGGATCATCTCTTTCCTTTCTTTATACAATTGCTGGTTTACGCTCCATTTTTTAAGCTCCATTTAGTAGGGAACATGCAACTCTAGCTCCAGAAAGCGAATCCGTGCATGAAGAACTGCAATTCCGTATTTAAATGTTGAAGCGTTTACTGGTCGCAATAACACTTGATCCACAGCCATTGCGGATGGAGTTGCTCCACAGGCATAGCAGGTAGCCATCGATGACGTATCCGTCAGGATGGTTCGAGCTTTTCCGTCAATCATGGTCATACTGAGACGATGATATATTTTCAACTCATTTCCATTTTTCAGTTGTACCATGGATGGCTGCAGTGACGCAATTTGGTCAGATACATACTGTTCTTCACGCTTCAAGGTTATTTTATTTTCTTTTATGAATTGTATGCGGATAGGCTTGCAAAACCTTGTTGACGAGGGCGCAGGATTTGTCCAAATGGTGATTGGAGGACCGGATTCATTGATAGTTCTCAACTGTAGTGGCACTATAGCTGTCAACAGTACAGAGCTATCATCTGAAGACTCGGAGGAAATCGACTGTTTATACTGTGAGTGCCCACTACTGCCATCACAGCCCCACTTATGCAGCAACTCCAATCTCATCTCAATTGAATTTTCCAACAATCCTTCACTTTCCAAGTGTTCCGCGATCCTTTTAGCGTCCAAGTCTACCAAATCCTGGAGCTTAACTTCTGCACTTGTTTCAGATACTGTGATAGCTTCTGCTGGGGGGTACGCTTTTTTCTTGGCCTCTAGTACCACATTATATGCAGGGAAAATGTCAGCATGGTGCGCTTTTCCAACAGACCTAAGCAAATTATATTGATTTTTACTTAGATCAGCTTCAACGATCAATGAAACACCTTCCTCAGGAGTCAGTTTGACAGGCAATGAATGCATCTCTGTATTCTTGTACGCATCAAGAAAATCACTGGCTTTTTGAGGATTTTCAGCAACAAATTGAAGCAGCTTTGCTGCAGACTCATTCCCAACGGTTCTGAACTGCATGGCAGCTGCATGCAGCAACTCTGCACCACTATGCTGCTCTCTGAGTGTCTCTGTTTTCCGCCGCTTACTGCGAGCTGACGAATTCTCGAAAGCCACAGATGGCCGACCTTTATTCGCCTCCTTTTCCTTCATTTCCACAGAAGTATCCTCGATATAAAACAAAACATCCTCATCAAGCCACTTACTATACTTAGCTTCAAAAGCAGAAAATTTTCTGTGACATTTGTCCCATCGCTCATAAAGCTTGTCTATTTCAGATATATTGAATGGGTCTTAAGCTATTGGTAGTTAGTATTAATAATCAAAACATACCACAAAATGATGAAATTATGCTTCGAACATGTTGAATGATGAGATCCGTTGGATTTGTTGCATTCAATGAACAAACGCAATTCAACACATAAGAAGTGACGTGGTTTTTCTGCTCATCTCTACTAAAAGCTGATTTCTCACGGATAATTTCTAGCAGCTTCCGTCGCGTTGAAGAAAATGGCTTCATTCTATGAAAAACGTAATTAATTCACTATTCAAATGATAAGAAGGGATAAACAAACCTGCTAAATTTCGGCTTCAAGCACACGATTTGGATACTGGAATTTTAATCTCTCGAAAAACACGTGCGGACTCACAACCATGTGATTTTGAAAGACCGAAGGGTACACAATAAAGCAACGCATGCTATGTACGTTGCACCAAAAACGTTATGCAGATTTCGTGGAGAATGGTAGTAAATCATAATTAAGTGGCCAAAAATTATTATTTTTTCGGAAAAATCAATAATAACTGACCTATTATGCAATTAAGTATCCTATAATGTTCAGAAATTTTGTGTGTTTTGATGTTTTAAAAAATTTTGTAGAACATTTTAAGCCTGTAGCTGTTAAATGAAAATTGTTATAGAGCAAAAACTTAAATTAAGGGGGTTTCTATAAAAAACGTTCCATATTTCAATAGGGTAAAGAAATGGACACCTAGTGCCTTCAGCAAAGTTTCTTGTTATGATATTTTCTAAAACTTTGCCAAAGACACCGATCCAAAATATGAAACTTTGACAAAAATAAATTTTCGATCTCACTTCTAGGGGGATTAATCATTGATCTGTCAATGTCATAAGAAGCGGCTTTTCATATCCAGAGACTTTCCTGAAGACACCACATGTCTAAAATGCATCATTCGTGAGATAATCACTTTTGACCGGGTTTTTACAGATCTGGACCACTGTGTGCCGGTGGTGCAGTGGTAAGCGTGACTGCTTTCTAACACCCCGATGGGTCTAGGTTCAATCCCAGCCGAGGTCGGTGGGATTTTTCTGAGGCAATAAAATCTCTGGTCACGTCTTCCTTCGGAAGGGAAGTAAAGCCGTTGGTCCCGGCCCATGTGTGTTGTTGAATGGGTGCGATATCCTACGCAGGTGTGGAAGCTGCCTTCCTGCACATTCGATTGCCGTCAATGGATGGCAATCGATGTCCGTCGGTGATTGGCACTAGATTGCGGAACAGAGACCGACGTTAAATAAAGGAAAGAAAGATGTCACATCAGGAGTCCCACAAGGTTCTCATTTAAGGCCCCTTCTTGTCATTCTATTTGTAAACAACAAATCCTTCATTCTTAAAAAAAAAACTCAGTTTTAATTTACGCTGACGATATGAAACTTTTTCTAGAAATTATAAATGCTGAAGACATCAACACATTCAAAAATAAATATAGATGTTTCACACTTGGTGCAACAAAAGCCTTGTAGCATACCAGATGTTCAACACTAGATGAAGCATACCAGATAAACGCAATAATCAAAACCATCTCTCATTAATCTCAAGTTGAGTCATCAAAGTTTATAGCGTTAGAAACAAAAAAATATTGAACATTTTCCCACATTCAAACCCTGTAACTTTCCCTCAGTCAAAAAACCTTGCGTCACATAAATTGAATAACACTGAAACCTACGTTTACGAAGTCTTTTTTACGCAGTATTCAATTTACGTCCCTCTTTTTTCGAAGTAAATCCCAAATAACGAGTTTTTTTTTTGTTGCTATTTTGGAAATCTGGGAAACACCCCACAATATGGATATCTTTGGAATCGAAGTGACATTTAGGAAGGAAACCCAAGATGGCAGCATCCGGTTCATGAAGAACTGAAAAATACTTTCAATACCCCACAATATGAGCATTTTTGGAATCTTGGATTTTAAAATGGCGTCAGACATAGATTTCAAGTTCCTACACGTCACTCAGATTCCAAAACTACCCATATTTTGGGGTATTAGACAATATTTTCCAGTTTTTCATGAACTGGATGCCGCCATCTTTAATTTAAAAATTGTTTAAAACATCGATTTCTGATCCCTACATGTCTCCCAGATTCCAAAAATACCAATATTGTGGGGTATTTGACAATATTTTCAAAAACCTCTTCCCAATCCCAAATAACAAGGTTTTTTTTTACGAAGTAAATCCCAAATAACGAGGTTTTTTTACGCACTAATTCGATTTACGAACCCCTGGTTTGGTTCGTAAATGGAGGTTCCAGTGAATTACCACAGCAACAAATATGAACATGCCAACCACTTCAAATTATTTTATGTCATCTTTGCCACATTGGAACAGAGGTGATGACCCACGTCATCGACACCTAAAGCCAAGCCCAAATATTTGTTGCCAGACAATCGATTAGGCGTAATTCGATCTCCTTACTTACGCTGCAGCGCATCGTTCCCGAGATACAAGTGCCCAAAACGATTATTCCACTTTCACAAACACAATACACTAAGCCATCACCAATCTATGAATATGTAATGCATCTACACTGATTGGCTCGCAGTCAATAGTCTAACTAACTCCAAGCTCCTCCCCAAAAGTAATATTTGTAGCCGAAACTTCTTGTAACAAAAATGTTGAATTGAAGAAACGTTCTGTAGTATTCTGAGTATTTAGATTTATGTGTGTTGTTTTGTGTCTGTCCGCTGGCAGCACTGTTGCATCGAGCGAATGTGAGTGTGAACGCGACTGACTTCCGGTATATATGGTTGTGTGTGTGAAGTATGAATGGAAAAGTAGGTACGAGCGTGAGCCAGAAAAAAAGAGAATCAATTGTCTTTCAACCCTCACCACGTTCGGACGGGAAAATATAAAGTTAAAGAAAATTGAACCGCGTGTTTTAATTGTTTGATTGACTCCACAACTTCAGAAGTGGGATTCGATCTGTTTAGAAGAATTTTCGGTGATTCCTGTGGAAGTGAGTATGGAAAACCGGATGAACAAGCAAGAGCTTCAGGAATGGTTGCAGGCACACGAAATTGAGGTTCCGGCTTCAGCAACCATTTGGCACCTGCGAGCTCTCTATGACAGCCATCCGAATAATCGCGCTGCAAACGAGGAGGAGTACAATGAAGAAGAGGACAACGAGGAGGAGGACAACGCGGAAGAGGCACTGGATGAAGAAATCCGGATTTTGCAGAAGAAGAAGAAGATCGCAGACCTGCGTCGGGAGCTGGCCGGCAACGAATTTCTGTATGCCCGACCACCAGATTTCCAGGATGTAAAATGCCTGGTTCCACTGTTTGCTGGCAGCGACTCCTACGTTCCACAGAGTTGGCTGAATGATTTTGAACGGGCTTGTGATTCAGTTCGAGGAGATGCGGATTTCCGATTGAAATGCATCCGAAGACTAATAGAGCCGGGCACAGAGGCAGAATGGTTCTTGCGTGTGGACCGGTCTGTCACTTACGCCGAATTTCGTGCAAATTTTCTACAAAATTTCGGTCACCCATTCACGGTGGCAGAAATCGTCGACAAGCTCAAGAAAACTACGTACATCAACAGCAAGACCTCAGTTATGGGATACATCCTCAAGATGCAAGAGATTGCTTCACGTGACGAGGCCCAGACCGTACAGATGATCGTCGATGGATTCCGTGATCGTTCCGCCGATATTTCCGTCCTCTATCCGGCCAAGGACATGATGCAACTGAAACAACTAGCCCGACGATATGCGCAGCTCCGTGAAATACGTTCCAGTTCCGTTCGTGATACTATATCTGTTCCGGCACGCAACAAACCGAAGGCTAAGGGTGGTTCCAATTCCGAATTACGATGCTACAATTGTTCCGGCAAAGGACACGTTTCCGCTCGCTGTCCAGAGCCTCGCCGAGAGCCAGGATCCTGCTTCCGTTGTGGTTCTAGAGAACACATCATCAAGAACTGTCCCAAACCATCGCCACGCAATAAGGATGAAGTGGCACTAGTGGACGACTTCCGTGGAGCCAAACCGGTCAATAACCCCAACACCCAATTGAGTGCAGCTCTTTCCGAGCTGAATCTGGTAAGTGTTGCTTTTCTATCTGGGAGGAAAGTGCATCCACTAAGAAATTTTCTTTCTCTCTTCGATACGGGCAGTCCGATCAATCTTGTTAAGCGATCCACAGTACCCAGAGAATTGATTCCTCCCAATGAGGAGTTTTCCGGATTCCGTAGTATTGGTAATTTTCCCCTGTGTGCTTGCGCTGTCATCCCAGCTCGTGTCGCTTATGGTACTCATTCCGAGAAGTTAAAGTTTTATGTTGTTTCAGATCATTTCATGGTCCATCCCGTTTTGTTGGGACAATCCAAAATTGGAACCCAATCACAAACGACAGTTGTTGACTGTTATTAAAGGAAATTACCTGGACACTACTAGAATTCCGGAAAAAGAACATTCATATGCAATGAGGTTAAGATTGACGTCTGACGTCCCATCAGTTATGGCCCAAGACGCCTGTCCTATTCCGATAAGGTGGAGGTAGATCACATTGTTGATGAATTATTGGCAGCTGGTATCATCCGGCCCAGCCATTCTCCGTATTCGTTTCCGATTGTTTTAAGGACCAAAAAATCCGATGAACGAAGAATGTGTGTTGATTATCGTTCGCTAAACAAAATAACTGTACGTGACAGTTATCCAATTCCGCTCATTGATGACTGTTTGGAACGAGTTGAAGGGAAAACATATTTCTCGGTACTAAAGGGTGATACGGTCAAAATTTGGTCAATATCAACTTGACGTATTTCTTTCAATTTTGCATTTAAAAAACCTGAACACCCTTCATTTTGAAGGTGTGTGTGTGTAGAATGTTGCTCCTATTTTGATTTTGGAATTCCCTCTTCAGTTGTCAAAATGCCGTCCAAGCAAGAAGAGCAGCGTATCAAAATTTTGCTCGCGCATCGCGAAAATCCGAGCTTCTCGCACGCAAAGTTGGCAAAATCGCTAAAAGTTGCCAAATCAACCGTTACAAATGTAATTAAAGTGTTTGGGGAACGTTTGTCGACAGCCAGGAAGTCTGGATCGGGGGAAAATCGAAAACCGGAAGCCGCTGAGACGACAAAGAGAGTTGCCGGTAGTTTCAAGCGAAACCCTAACCTCTCTCTCCGAGATGCCGCAAATAAGCTGGGTGTATCGTCTACAACCGTGCATCGAGCCAAAAAACGAGCCGGACTATCGACTTACAAGAAGGTAGTGACTCCAAATCGCGATGATAAACAAAATACGACGGCCAAAGTGCGATCCCGGAGGCTGTACACGACGATGCTGACGAAGTTTGACTGCGTGGTAATGTGAAGCGCCCATACTCCGTTGCGCATCCATGTTTCACTCCCGTGTTGAAGTGCCCAACGTAGAGCAACAACTCGCGTGGTCTTTCTTTCTCCGTAAAATGAAAGACAGTGCAATTCCATTTATACTGTATGGAAAAATGCTCTTTGATGAATCAGTTATCCTGAGGTTGGGACTGTGCTCGTCCGCACCTAGCAAACCTCGGATAATAACTCATCAGAACAACTGCCCCGATTCTTTATTCTTCGAAACCTTTTATACATGAATTTGTTACTTAAACTCTACACAATAGTTTTTCTCCAGTATGTACATATAAAGCGAGACAGATAGCTTTTCTCTTGGAAAGTCGGTGTCTGTTTTTTTAACAAGAATTAATGCTCCTCGCGGTAGGAACGGCTATGTAGGATGCTTACTCATCAATGTTTACTTTGACCTTTCGCGAAGCACCTAGTTAAGCCAGCGCGCATCGCTGACGACGCGGTAGCAACTGTTTATAAACAACTGACCCTGGAAATGTGTGACATTGTCACTGCTGCTGTTAAGTTGTGTATTTTCTCGTACCGTATGGGGGTCTATGACTGGTTAATTTCTTATTCAGATTGATATTGGAATTTGAGGTTTTTGCATCCCCTCTTACTTAACCAGCTTGAGAATAATATCTAAGAGATTCTTCTCAAGGATATGCGCTGGTAACTATTCTATATTTGCTAAATTTTTAACTGAATCTTCGTATTATGGTTCTTACTCCTACTGTGCCTTTCTTAAGACCCTACTTTGTACTATTGATAAACATATTCAGTCGTTCATACTTTAACTAAATTTTGTCATTTGGCTAAATCATCTGTGTTAACAAGTTTTATCACGCGTTTTGCTGATATGAAAATTTGCCTAACTGACTTACGTTAATTATGCGTTTAGTTGAGTTATACCATTCTTGTGGCAATTGATATTTAATGTTAACATTGTATAGAACTATTACGAATAATTCACTATAAGGAGTGATGTTAGAATTTGGGGTTGTTGCATCCCCCCTTACTTACTGAGCTTGAGAATCATTTTTCAAAAATTATTATCAATAAGCTTGAGTTGGTAATCTTCCATTTGAAAATTTCGTGCTTTCTTGTTGTCATATTTCTCCTAACCTTAGGGTGATCCTCAATTGTACCTTTCGTAAAAGCTCCTTCATTTCTGCTCGTTCATCCATGCAATTGATAGCTGTTCCTGACTCGTCATTTGGTTGATATCAAATATCAGGTGTGGGTGTATCTGCCATTCCCCGCCATCTATGATTCGTTGTTTGCCGTATTCAGGTTACTCTTCATTGTCTTTCATATCTATGTCTTGTACTGATCGCATCTCGTCATTATGTATGTTTCTGTTGGAAACTTTTTTAGTGCTTATTAGAACTTCAACTTTCTCTATGGTGTAGTTTGATTCCACATCTTCGATGATTTTCGTTATAAGATGTAAACTTGTTTTGGATTATATCCATGACTGTTTTCTATCTGTGTTTATATATGCAGCTAGTCAATTTATTGTTCGTGCCATACCATGCGTTAGTTGTGTACTTGCTTGTGCTTCATTGCCATTTTTGAGTTTGATGTTTAATGATGTCATATCAACGTTACGTTGTATGTTCTGTAGTTTTATGATGATGTTTGCGAAACCGTTGCTGAAGTAGTTTGTCATTTTAGATGCTGTGTGATGAGCTTATGCCAAAGATCTCATCTATACAGTATAATGTGTTGATCAATTCTGTTATCCTCGATAAACCACTCGATTCCATCTTCCTGTTCCTTGTACTTTTCCGATCATCCTACCCAACACCGTCAATCTTCAATCTTCCGCATGATTTGTCTTTCGATTGTCATCTAGCCATTGTGAATGTGACTCTTCCTTCGCTGTTGACGGTCTCTTAGATTCGCCACCTGGTACATCCAAGGATATCCAAAATCGATTTTCCCTTTCTCACTGTATCACCAATAATTATCTTTTGGATATTTTTTTTTATCAATTTCACTCTAAAACATTCATTAAACTATTACTTTGGTATATTCAAATTATTTTCTACTCATCTATAATTATTATATTTTTTTAACATGGTTTACATACTTTGATATCATTGACATGATATGATTAATAATATTCTTCCTTAGTTGCTTGCTGCTCTTATTTTTTTTCAATTTCATATTTTCATCCACACAATAAATAATCAGTATACTATCTATTTACAGCAAACAAATTCAGAATTAATTACTTTAACTGAACATTTTTATCTGGTTGTCGATATTACACTTCTTGTTTTACTCTTAACTTTGTTCCTTTGTGTCATACTTCTTATTCTGATATCTTTCATCATATTTTGCTAGTATTTTTATTTTATTACCCTACTTTTTCTGTTACTTTGTTTAACTCTTTTTGTCTGTAGTTGTAACTCACCAATTAATCAAAGCATCTGAATGGCTTCGTCATGAAATTGCAGCAAGTACTCTCTTTCTCCTAGTGAGGTTTAAAACGGCACGTATCTGTAGTTCGATTCATCTATGCTCGGTTCCAGGTTCCTCTGGCCATACGTTTAACTTTTTATTAAGTCAATTCAATTAATGTCTTGTACGTGGCCAAATTGCTGCAAGTGCTCGTCTTCGCTAATTGAGTGGAAACGGTGGGTATCTGTAAGTAAACTTAAATTTCAGTTAGACTCATTCATAAATTCTCGTGCATTCTGGATTCCGAATGCCATTGTCCAATTGTTCATCTCCACATCTGTAACGGTCTGTAAAAAATAAAACAGCCTTTAATAAATTGTCAACCATAACATCATTTACGACTCTGGGATCATTTACAGTATATTAATTCTGTGTTTTGACGGTATTTTCCGTTCAAAATTGTTTTGTATTCAATCTCGCTGTGAGATTCTAGTGCACAGTTAGTCCAAAGCGCTTTGTAGGTACAATCTTCTTGTCCACTTTGATCTTGTTTGTCACCATTCTTGTGTTTTCATCATTGTCATTAGTATTATTTTTCAACGTGTTATTTTTTTTATGAAATTATTCTATAAATCTGTTTGTAACTGTTTTTCAGTAATTTAACCCATATTGTGTGCTGTAATGTCAATCCTTAGCTCTTCGATCCATTCAAAATCGTACTACAAAATATTTTGCTCTTTTTTGATGAATACATTTGTTTTATTAGCTGAATCATTCAATTACTACATGCATTACATATAGGTCGAAATTTTTTGTATCTCTTTGAAATGTTTTCATCACTAATTATATTAGAAAATACTGTTTACTATTATTAACTATATGTGTTTTTACCTTTGTTTTCATTTTCTTGAAACTTTATCTGAAGCTTCGCTTTTATGTTTCCATCTCCATATATGCATGTTTTGAACATTTTGTTCAATCCCTTATTAATCCCAATTGAAATTTAATATATACTTTTTCTTTACAATTTTCAATTGTCTCTTATCATTTTGGTAATTCCATATATTCATTTTCAAATAACAATGCTTAATTTCATATACATATATCCCGGGGTCATTATCATTTAGTCAATAATATCCATTCGATTTTTATTCTTATTATTTGTTTATATTACTATTCAATTTAATCATCACCATATACATCATTCGTTCCGGGAACGTCTTCCTTTGTCTAACGCACTCTCTCACAAACATTCCATGTATCCCTCTTATACATTAGCTACAGTTTATCACTTCTTTTTTTTCACTAATATTTTTATTATTTGCTCGCAGTATTCTTTCCATTTTCATAGCCATCTTCTGGAGTAACATCCAAATTTTAATTGTTATTTTAATATGTGTGTCTCGGAGACCTCCAATAAATTGTCGTAAATAGGTTTTCAACTCTCTGTTTGAACGTTCCACTAAATTCGCCTGTGGATGGTATGCACTTGTGTTGATTTTTTTAATTTTCAAAATTTTACATATGTTTTTCATGAGGTTACTCATGAAGTTCGCACCTTGATCTATCACTATTTCTTTGGTTGGTTTCATACCATATTGATCTATTATATGACCAAGATATTTGATTTCTGTTTTCAAAATTTTGCATTTCACCGGTTCCAATTTTAAATTATGTTTGCGTAGTCCTTGCAACACTTTATATAAGTTTTCATTATGTTCTTCGATTGTTCTTCCTAAAATGATGACATCATCCAGATAAACAACGGCTCGAACATCTCCGATTTCGTATAGTACCGTATTCATTAATTTTTGAAAAGTTGATGGGCTATTCCTTAATCCCATAGGCATTCTTGTAAATTCAAAGTGTCCTTTTGGGGTTGAGAAGGCTGTTTTAGCGGCATCTTTTGGATCGATTGGGATTTGATAAAATCCTGATTTTAAATCCAATGTTGAAAAATATACACTATCTCCAAGATTATCCATGATTTCATTGATGAGTGGAATTGGATATATTTAATTTTAAATATCAAATTTAAAGCCCTAAAGTCCACTACAATTCGATATTTCTTATTTCCAGCTGAATCCAAGTCCTTCTTTGGTATACACAAGACTGGTGCATTCCACGGGCTTTTACTTGGTCTGATGATCCCTTGCCTATACATTTCTTCGATTTCTTCATTAATTTGCTTTTTTGTTGCTTCTGGGAATCTGTATTGCCGTTTATTAATGGGTACGTTCGTTGAAGTTTCTATTTCGTGCACTGCCGCATCCGTGTGGGTCAGTTTATCGCCCTCAAGAAAAAACACATCACTAAAATTACTTAAAATTGATTCAATTGATTCTAAAGCGCTTCGTGATAAATGATCAAGTTCGATCTGTTCGAAGATTTTATTATATCGTTCGTGTCCTTGAAGCATTTTAATATTTTTGTATTTGACAACATCGTAGTCTATGTCAGCATTTAAGTCCAACATTTCTCTGTCGTCATATTCACTTTCTTCTTCATTATATTCTTCATGATAAAAATCATTTTCCGACGGGTCATCTATTTCCATTCCATTGAATGTATGGACTTGTGTAAAATCTTTACACTCGTCTTCTTTATAGTTTTTCTTGCAAGTGTCAAGCTCAAAAATAGCATATTCAAAATTTCTTCCAATTTGTGTTACATGTTCTTGAAGGAACTCTCCTCCGAGTATACATGGTACTAATAAATGTGTCATTAAATGAAATTTTGCTGGGAATACTATGTTTCCTATGATTAAACCTATATTAACTGATCCCATTGTTTTTGTATTTCCACCAATTCCCGCTATTGTTATAGTATCATTTGTATTTACTTGGTCTATTCTTAGCGATTTGACTGCTTCATATCTGAGCAGATTTACTGATGAACCTGTATCGATTAAACATCGCAGCCTATATGCGGGGTTATTAGATGTAGGTATCTCGACAAAAAATAAGTTATCTCTAGAATAGATTTTTTTAAGTGCTATTTTATTTGATATTATATTATAAAGGGTTGATTCGCTGTTATTATATTGCTTATTTTTATTTTGTTTCCCCATTATTGCGTGAAAATTAAATTCTATTTCCTTACTATTTTTACTTGAAAGCTCCTTATTTCTCTCAATTATATTTTCGTCCGCTGTAATTCCTACCATGTCCTTTTTAAAAACGTATGGTTCAATTTCCACATATCGTTTAATGTCTTTCACACTACTTTCTCTGTGTATATAATCAATATATTTTTTATTTATAGGATGAGAGAAGCTTTTGAAGATTGCAAATCTGAAGCTCCCACCTATACTTTCGATATGATCTCTTGCAAATGCTGTGCCTATTGTGGCTGGTACAGCTAAATTATGAACTAAGTTAAATTTTATTGGTATGTTACTTCTGCCTATTTTTAAATTGACCCAAATGTCTCCAAATGATTCTTCTTCTTCTCCGTCTATCTCTGTATATGCCACACTAAGTGGGTTTATCAGTTTTGCTCCCACTTTCAATGCTATACTTTTGTGCATAAAATTTTCGGTTTTACTTGTGTTAAAATAGTATCTGCAAAAGAACTCTGGGTTTTCTGCTGTTGACATATACCAGTAGAAATCCCCGTTATTTCCACCGAACATTGGATATTTATGCTTTGTTGTAATGATTGGGTCAAATTTTATCCCAGCGTGAAAACATTGGGAATCTGTAACATGTGTCTTTCCATGATTCCGGAATTTTAGTTTTTGTTTTGTGTTGAAATTATCTCTGATACTGAAATTCTCTCTGCGGTTTTCGTCATTGTATCTATTGCTGTATTCACCTTGGTAATTTATGTTGTAGTTTCCGTTATCATTCCTGTTGTAATTGTCTGACCTATTCGGTGAATTATTGTTATTCATATTTCTGCTAAAATTATTATTTTCTTGGTATTCGTAACTCGTGCCCCTGTAACCATTTTGATTTCCATTGAACGGCCTTTGATTAGACCTAACGAAATTATTCGGAAAATCTCTATGAGATACGAATTTTCTATCAAACGAATTGTTTTGTTGATGGTTTCGTTGATACTGGTTAAAATATTTGGGTTGATTGACATGATTATCCCAATTATTTCGGTTCCTTTGTGATTTTGATTTTTCAGCGATGTGAATACACTGAAGTCTTTTTTCGATATCCTCAATTTGTTTTTCGTAGATACACTCTTCCTGTAAATATTTGACTAGTTCATTGAAGGTGTTATTTTTCTGTGATTTTGCCATATTTTTCAAGTTTCTATTTTTCAAACCTCCCAAAAAATGTATCCTCAAATTCCGTAGTGCATATGACTCTCTGCCTTTGGCATTGTTTTCTTCATATTCATCCACGTGTTCTTTTAACGTTAATGCCCTATCTTTGTAATCTTGAAAGGATTCGTTTGGTCCTTGCTCCAAAGTTTCGATTTTCTGAAAAATTTCTTCCAGTTTAACATTTGTCCCAAATTCTCTTTCGAGATTAATTCTCACTTCGGGCCATGTTTCCGCATAAATGCGTTTGAAATACCCTGATGCCGGATCTTTCAATTTCATCAAAATTACCTGAATTAAAGGTTCATGCGATTCTTCTACTGGCAATTTCTTAGCGAAGAAATCGCACTGGTATAAAAACGATCGTAATTCTGAGGCCGCGCCTCTGAACTCTGGAATGCATTGAATAGCTCTTTCAGTTGGGAACTCTGCCATTTTTTTGTTTGTTTTTCGAAGCAAACGAGAAAAAATGCGACTGTTTCTCAGTCTCTTATTAAATTATGGATATTGCTCTTATCTTCCGTTTTCGCGAATTTATTTGGATCAAAAACGCTTTCAGCGTAAATTCAAGACAAAATTATTTTTTTCATGTTTTGTGCTTTGTTAATTAAATTTGCCTGCTGGCCTTTTAAATTTGTTGAAATTAATTTAACGTTGCCTTAAAGTGGTTGAAAAAAAGGATAATAATTACACCGCAAAAATTCTGAATTTTACTTATGATGTAGACATTGATGAGTGGAAACTTATATTTCATATCACGCAATCCAGCATCTTGCAAGAAATATTGCTTACAAAGATTAAATGTACAATATTTAAAACATTGCTTGAAACGTATCAGAACTTTAATCAATTTATAATGTTCACTTGTATGATATGAGACGCTCCATTTATGTGTATCTAGAATAGAACCTTACCATTTTTTTTAAACTGTGTACTCACCCTATCAGGAGCAGGATCAGGGTTATTCCTTGTTGAGTCTGCGATGATGTTCCCAGATGAAGTCCGCATATCTTTATAGTTGACCAGATGTGCACCAATGTGCTGTACTCTTTATTAATCACTAGTTCACTTTTTCCTTTTTTTGTAATTTAATCAAAGTCACTTTTTGGTTTTTTAACACTTACTGATTTTAGCCAGTCGAAATTTTGGCGTTCCAACACTTGAAAATAGCGGTTTAGTTTCCGCTGTCACCAGATGAAGCGCCCATACTCCGTTGCGCATCCATGTTTCACTCCCATGTTGAAGTGCCCAACGTAGAGCAACAACTAGCGTGGTCTTTCTTTCTCCGTAAAATGAAAGACAGTGCAATTCCATTTCTACTGTATGGAAAAATGCTCTTTGATGAATCAGTTATCCTGAGGTTGGGACTGTGTTCGTCCGCACCTAGCAAACCTCGGATAATAACTCATCAGAACAACTGCCCCGATTCTTTATTCTTCGAAACCTTTTATACATGAATTTGTTACTTAAACTCTACACAATAGTTTTTCTCCAGTATGTACATATAAAGCGAGACAGATAGCTTTTCTCTTGGAAAGTCGGTGTCTGTTTTTTTAACAAGAATTAATGCTCCTCGCGGTAGGAACGGCTATGTAGGATGCTTACTCATCAATGTTTACTTTGACCTTTCGCGAAGCACCTAGTTAAGCCAGCGCGCATCGCTGACGACGCGGTAGCAACTGTTTATAAACAACTGACCCTGGAAATGTGTGACATTGTCACTGCTGCTGTTAAGTTGTGTATTTTCTCGTACCGTATGGGGGTCTATGACTGGTTAATTTCTTATTCAGATTGATATTGGAATTTGAGGCTTTTGCAAATGGACGACGAAACCTACGTCAAAGCCGACTACAAGCAGCTTCCGGGACAGGAGTTTTATACGGCAAAAGGAAGGGGAAAGGTAGCAGATGTTTTCAAGCACATGAAACTGTCAAAGTTCGCAAAGAAATATCTGGTTTGGCAAGCCATCTGTACCTGTGGCTTGAAAAGCAGTATTTTCATAGCTTCCGGGACTGTCAACCAAGAAATTTACGTGAAAGAGTGTTTGAAAAAACGTCTGCTGCCTTTCCTGAAGAAACACGGTTGTTCCGTACTGTTTTGGCCGGATTTGGCATCTTGCCATTACGGTAAAAAGGCCATGGAGTGGTACGCCGCCAACAACGTGCAGGTGGTTCCCAAGGACAAGAACCCTCCCAACACGCCAGAGCTCCGCCCAATTGAGAAATACTGGACTATTGTCAAGCGGAACCTAAAGAAGACCAAAAAAACTGCTAAGGGCGAGCAGCAGTTCAAGGCAAACTGGCTTTCTGCGGCGAAGAAGGTGGACAAGGTGGCTGTACAAAATCTGATGGCAGGGGTCAAGCGTAAGGCCCGGCAATTCGGATTTGGAAAAGCGGAAGCCTAACTGAATATTTTTCCTGAATTTTATACTAATTGAACTTGAAAAAGAAATTTAATTTGATTTTTTAAATAAACGATTTCACCGATTTACACGCATTTTCCCTTGACCAAATTATGTATTCCGACTCAAATTCCGATGGTGGTCGTGCTCTGCACAGTATTCCGAAGAAACCTGTTCCGTTTGATACTATTCATGTAGACCACTTTGGTCCCCTTCCGTCGATTGTTTCCAAGAGGAAACACATTTTGGTTGTCGTTGACGCTTTTACAAAGTATGTTAAGTTGTATGCTGTCAATTCCACGAGTACGAAAGAAGTGTGTGCATGTTTAGATAAGTATTTTGAATGTTATAGTCGCCCACGACGAATTATTAGTGACCGAGGTACGTGTTTTACTTCATTGGAATTTGGCGCTTACTTATTGGAAAACAATGTAGAACATGTAAAGGTAGCTACTGCGTCTGCTCAAGCGAATGGACAAGTGGAACGTGTTAACCGGGTGATCAAGTCCATGTTGGGAAAACTTTCTGAACCAGTTCAACATGCAAATTGGGTTAAAATGTTAAGCAAGGTAGAGTACGCTATCAATAACTCTATTCATTCGAGTACGCAACAAACTCCATCTGTCCTCTTGTTTGGAGTCGGTCAGAGAGGGAGGGAGGTCGACAGTCTGTCTGAATATCTGGATGATAGGCTCAATTCAGAGGTAGATCGTGATTTAACTACATTACGAGAAAAAGCTTCACGTCATATCGAAGACTCTCAGAGTAAGAATTCCGCTTAATTCATCAAGAGACATAAATTGCCAAATACTTTCACCGAAGGGGAATATGTTGTAATACGCAACGTTGATACTACAATAGGAACGAACAAAAAGTTCATTCCGAAGTATCGAGGGCCTTATCGCATTCACAGGGTACTGCCAAATGATCGTTACGTTGTTCGAGATATTGAAAATTGTCAAATATCCCAACTTCCTTACGATGGTATAATTGAAGCTGCTCGAATTAAGAGCTGGGCTGATTGGAGAACCCCTTCTAAAGATGAGATGCACTGATGGATAAAGCAACACTTGTCAGATTGGATGTATATAGTTTTGTGTTTGTATTTATGTGTTTACTAACCCCGAGTGAGACGCGGGTAATCGTCTCCCATAATTAAATAAGATGATCGAGTCGATCATTGGTCAGGAATGGCCGAGTTGTAGTATTCTGAGTATTTAGATTTATGTGTGTTATTTTGTGATTTGTGGTCCGCTGGCAGCACTGTTGCATCGAGCGAATGTGAGTGTGAACGCGACTGACTTCCGGTATATATGGTTGTGTGTGTGAAGTATGAATGGAAAAGTAGGTACGAGCGTGAGCCAGAAAAAAGGAGAATCAATTGTCTTTCAACCCTCACCACGTTCGGACGGGAAAATATAAAGTTAAAGAAAATTGAACCGCGTGTTTTAATTGTCTGATTGACTCCACAGTTCTAAGTTTAACCATCTTGTAATGCCGGCTTTAGCAGAAAACGAAACATAAGTTATATAACAATTACTTTAGGAAACCAAAATGTTCGAAAGTGTGATAGAGTTAGGGACTTAGGTATTTTCTTAGACTCTAAACTCACATTCATTGATCATCATAACACAATTTTAAACAGAGCCAACAATATGATTGGCTTTATAAAACGATTCTGTTACAACTTTCATGACCCGTATACGATAAAAAAAAAACATTGTACATCGCTTATGTCAGGTCAATACTATGAGATGGATAAAAACTAGGTAGGTCATGACCTTTCATACACATTTCCTGACAGTTGGTGAAAGGTCATTTGGATTCAAGTTGCTGCACGGCTAAGTTGGACATTGATAAGCTGCGTCGTGGGTGATTTCCCCATAATTAATATCGGCGGATTTTCACATTTCTGGCGACCGTGACAGGAGACGAACCTGGAATCTTGGAGACCCCCGATAGGTAATAAAAGGGCAAATCACCCACTTGCAAGGAAAATAGGATAAGAACGTAACTTCTGAACGCCGTTCTGAATGCGAGTGGGCAAGAGATGAACTAGCCTTAGGCTAAAAATCTCTGCCGTTCTGAGAAAACGAGTGAGTCCTGCTTAATGCTGCTAACAGAATTGTGAAGGTAACCACACAGGAGGTAACGGAGCCCTCGAAGGAGCCAATCTGAATCGCGGTATTTATAAACGCGATCGGAACCGGCAGCAGGGGATAAGTATGCAATTCCGGCAAAACCAAGTAAGGATGAAAGTTATGTAGGAACAACAAGCAAATTCAAAGAGAAGGTAGTAATCAAACGTTGACAACCTGTATCTAGATCTTAGATACGTATTTGCATGCTGCTGGAAATTATTTGATGGACGATGAGGATAAACTGATTAAAAGTAAATAGTTGAGAGCCATGAGAATGAAGAAGAGCAGCACTATTTATTTATGATAAGTTGCTATTTATTTATTTATTTAATTATGTATTTGTTTAATTAATCAGTCTACATGAAATATCTATAAAAACTATACCATTAATGCGTTTCTAATACGAGTCAAAAAGCGAGCAGAAGGTTCTTTAAATTCAAACAATTCTTCAACAGCCATGAACGTACGCATCATAGTTGGTAGCGGTTCGTTGTAACCGAATGATGTTCGATGGTATCGTGGTTAGAGTAGGGTACCACTTCGTAATGTTCTCGGCGGCACTCGGATATCTAACAATGAGCAGCAAAGAGCTCACATTTCTCGTTGCTTATCGATGTTTTAACATCATTGAGAAACATGTTTGTGGGTATATAGTAGAATTTTTCCTCTTCGAGTTTACGTACCTCCAAAAGCTCTTGGGGTTTCGTCTTAGGTTAGTTTGCACACGTAAAACGTACGATTTGAACAATCTCAGTGATTTCCAGGATCTCCTATTTATTTATTAGGCTGTTCAAAAGTTCAAAACCATGGACGCAGTCGATTGACTCTCCCACCTAAATATGTTTAGCAAACATAGATGAATTCAGTACCCAAAAGTTAAGGCTAATACTAGGAAGTAACTGAAGGTCTATTGCTGTTTCTACTATCGCCAGTGGGAATTTTAGGTCGAATCCTTCTTGATTTCTAGGTTGTAGCATTGTCTGAGTAGCCATGATGATAATGTAGAGGTACATTTTCCACTTGCCGGGTGGGTCATAAGTACAGTTTTCGGCAAACGTCTACCAGAATGAGATACGGTAAAGAAATGTCTTGTGCTGGATGGACAGCTTCTGCCATCACTCACCCTTCTCCTTCTCGTGGAGGAGTTGAACTTAATGGTTGGCAACGGTCAGCATATACTGGCTAACAGTTCCAGCAGTGGCCGACGATCTCGCGCTTACCAAACTTATCATCGTTAAAGCAAGAGGAGCGGTTCCACGAACAAGTGGGAAATTTTTCCAGTTTTTATTTTTTGTATTCTTTGATTTGCATGAAACCTTGCATACATGTTTTTGGGGAAGAAAAACGCCGTTTTGCATACTTGGTTCGCCATTTTGAATCTAGCCTTACTTATGAGAAGGGCCTATGAAAAATGCACATGATAAATTCAAAAAATTGTATCTCGGAAACGGTTTGTCCGATTGGTTTGGTGTCTTGCGCGAAGTTTTAGACAATTGTTGGTGTTATATGGAGAAAATATGCACGGTAAAAAAAAAGTTTGGTATTTGTGTTTTGAACTAAAATATAAATTTTCCCTTTAAAGTGACATGTCAATAATTTTTTTTATTATCCTTATGTTATAGCTGACTGAAAATGCTATCTAGTGCACAGTAGGTTGTTTTAGAGAAAAATAGGTTACAATGAAAAAAATTGTTTTTTAAAAAATACAATTTTCAAAAAAGCTATTAAGAAAAGTCAAAAAAGTTTGTCACCCTAATTTTATGAAAGTACATCAAATTTGCAAACAAAGAGTACTTCGGTAACATTTTTCTAAGATGCACCGTTTAGAAGATATTACTGATTTAATATTGTTTTTTTTTTTTATAACTTAATAAGTTTTGGCCCTTTTCGGATGTACTCCGTGTTTTTCCAGTTTCAAAAGTATTTTTTTCGGAAAGATTGGAAAATTTTGAGTTAAAATGACACTGACAGCTTAAAGATTCGAGTGAAATTCTCTGCCTTAAAAGTATTTTGAAAAACAAGTTACAAAATCCCACTATCAGGAACAATGATTTCTAACAAGTAATCAGATACCAGTTAGCTGTACTACGTACAGTTGGTGATTGTAAACATGGTCTTTGTTGGAACTAGTCCACCATGGCCACGCTGGCCATAACGAGGCTAGCTCCGTCGTTGACCGTTCCTTAATAATAAATAAAAAGAACGCAGTAGTCACCTTCCATCAAACTAGAGGGCTGCCGACTGATACCTCAATCAACAACCGCCGCACTCTTTATTCATTCCAGGTATATACAATTTACAATCTTCTTCAATAACAATATACCTACGCCAGCAAATCTACCTCGCTCCAACTCTCCAAAATCGTACCTGAAGGTTCGACGATACCTGAGCGTTCAACTCTACCTATCTTCCAACAGTCTTTACCCAGCATTCTATGATTTTTACCCGTGAGCTGTATAATAATGTCTGACTCGGTTCTGAATTCATCCAGTATCTACTAGGGAAAACCAAACTGTAAATGCAGAAAGGTTGCTAGTAGCATAGTGATTATAGTAATTTCAGCTCAGAATCCTGTGTTTTTGAACGAGATCCAGTGTTGTTTGATAACATAATAATTGTAAAGGAAAGTGTAACACGTTTTGGTGCAAAGGTAAGTTTTAAATACACATTTTAATTATATGTTTTGTGATATTTTCGTACAAAACTAACAATTGGAAAATATTTTCTATGTTACAGATTACAAAATGAGTAAATTAAGATGTATTCGCCCATTCAAAGACATTCAGTGTTCGAAACAGCTGCGATATCTCACTGATGGTATCATCCAAAAACTGAAATCAATTGGATTTTCCAAGGTATCCACACTGAACACCAAGGATTTTCGTGTTTGTTCGTCTTGCCGTCTACATATTGATTCAAGAGCTCACCTCACCCAAAACGAGGAACAAAGCGTAGCCGGCGGCTCAAGGATGCCAACTGTTGAAAGTTTGGTCACGATACCATCAGAGTCAACGCTAAGCACAATTAAATCAAATGAAGACTTCACGATGCCTGTAGACGTCGAAATATGCAACCTAGGAATAGCAGCTATTCGTGTTTCGCCTATAGATTTAGGTAAGGTTAAAAATGTTCACTATCCTGAAAAAAAGTGCGCTGAAATCGTCGAAGGTGTACGAAGAAATCTTTTTAAATTAGACGCTAAAACAGAAAAAGCAAACGAGTTTGATGAAGTCATAAAAAATATGAAAATTAAATTTTTAAATTCAGCCACAAGGCAAGAAAAACTATCAATTTTATCATTGTTGCCAAAATCATGGTCAGTACAAAAAATTGTAGACGAATTTAAAACCAGTAGAAATATGGCATCAGATGCAAGATGCAGCTAAATAATCATTATAATAATGCAAAAACAATTCAAGGAACTCTAAAATTCCACTAATTTCTTCCTCTATCAGAAAATACAATAAAGGCAAAGCTTTATTCAAACTGTCCTGACAATGATGCCAAAATATTCAATATTGTTAAGAAAGTTGTGTAAACAATAATTTTATAAAAATACAGGAATAAAAATAAACTGATGATATCCAACATATAATGTTATTTTTTATTGCGCACAATCACCATCCCTGAAAAATAAGCTTAATTCGCTCTTTTGAATCTTGCTAATTGAGGAGCTTACATTTGCAGTTCTCAAAAAGGTGTATCTCGAAATCGAGTTGTCTCATCGGTTTGATGTCTGTGGCGATGTTCGGCAATAGAGAGAAAATATGCACAGTATAAACACATCCAGTTTAAATGGATTAAACTGTTAGGCGATATGCAAGAGTTGAATGCACATTTTCAGCACAACGCACCAAAAATCACTTGAAGAAATCATTGTTCCTGATAGTGGGATTTTGTAACTTGTTTTTCAAAATACTTTTAAGGCAGAGAATTTCACTCGAATCTTTAAGCTGTCAGTGTCATTTTAACTCAAAATTTTCCAATCTTTCCGAAAAAAATACTTTTGAAACTGGAAAAACACGGAGTACATCCAAAAAGGGCCAAAACTTATTAAGTTATCAAAAAAAACAATATTAAATCAGTAATATCTTCTAAACGGTGCATCTTAGAAAAATGTTACCGAAGTACTTTTTGTTTGCAAATTTGATGTACTTTCATAAAATTAGGGTGACAAACTTTTTTGAGTTTTTTTAATAGCTTTTTTGAAAATTGTATTTTTTTAAAAAACAATTTTTTTCATCGTAACCTATTTTTCTCCAGAACAACCTACTGTGCACTAGATAGCATTTTCAGTCAGCTATAACATAAGGATAATAAAAAAATTATTGACATGTCATTTTAAAGGGAAAATTTATATTTTAGTTCAAAACACAAATACCAAACTTTTTTTTACCGTGCATATTTTTTCCATATAACACCAACAATTGTCTAAAACTTCGCGCAAGACACCAAACCAATCGGACAAACCGTTTCTGAGATACAATTTTTTGAAGATATCATGTGCATTTTTCATAGGCCCTTCTCATAAGTAAGGCTAGATTCAAAATGGCGAACCAAGTATGCAAAACGGCGTTTTTCTTCCCCAAAAACTTGTATGCAAGGTTTCATGCAAATCAAAACAGATGAAAATTACTCGTTGCTTTAATGATATGGAACCGCTCAGAGGAATGAATGTTGTACAAAGAAAAACGCACATTCGTGTTATTTGATGCACGTTTTACTTTTTAACAGGACAGGCAGAGTGATTACCCTCGTATATACTATGCAATATAGGGTTTTTGATCTTATTTCCATCCTACTACGCACAAGCCGCGCTTTACCTCTCTTTTTTTGAACGAGCTTAAACAAAAAATAGAAAATTGCTGTCAAAGATGACTTTTACATTTATTCACCTTTCCATACGTACCGATTTGATAAAGAGTCACAAATCGTTGAGATATTGTTTAAAATCTAATACTGCTTCTTGATTCTAGATTCGTTCTACGAGTTTCAATTCCGTCCTAACGCATTGAAACGCCATTATATTTTCTTCGTCCTATGGATAAACGTAGAAAAAGGGGATTCTCTTGAAGCGCTTCTTTTGTTTTGAGAACAATGAGCGAAAATATTCATACAATGCGCTCTAATAGGATTTATGTTGTAGCTAATGAACTAACGTATCTGAACAAACCTATCATTGGTTTGTGCATGTTTTTTTTTCCTTTGGTTTGTTTTTTCCGTCGATCTTGTTTTCCGTGCTGAGCACCAATGCTACCGACGTGCCAGGAAGGCAGCTCCCACACCTGGAGCCTACCTATCGACCCATCAACTCATGAACCGGGGACCAACGGCTTAATTCCCATCCGAAGGAAGGCGTGATCAGAGATGTTATGCCTCAGAACATCCCGGCGGCGCCGACTGGGATTGAACCCAGGCCTTCTGGGGTGAGAGGTAATCACGCTTACCACTACACCACCGGCGCCGTTAATACTTTGTGCATGGTGAAATCATTGATATTATTGATCTTTTCTGATCGATAGAACGGAAATGGGCGGTTACGACGAAGTAGAGCTCTACCCTACACAGATATAGCTCGTTTAACCCAACCTGGTCTATACAAGGTGTGGAATTGATGGCCTGTGCGTATTGGTGCAGTTCGTTTTTCACTGGGCTTTCAGTCGGCTTCGCACGATTTGCTTCTTCCGTACGCTCAAACACGCTCGTAGTTACGTCATAATGTTTGTTTCAATCAGCGTTTGCATTGGAAATTGAATATGAATTATAGAATTTCTGTATGAAGCCAACATAGGGTATACGTCCCTAACCTCGGTCTAATATGCAGCCATAGATTACGTTTTTAATCATAACTCATCAATTAATTTACCTGCAAACGATATTCTACTGCTAAATGGTATGCTTAGATATGCTTATCATGTCGTTTGCTATCAGGAACCGCAAAAAGTTGAAAAACTTACTTTTTTTAAGACAAAAACTCACCAGGGAAATGTATGTAATATCGGTCTATTGTCCCCAAATTGGGTCTATTTATGGATGCAACTTCGTCCTATCCTGTTTGATTCTCAAAAAAAACGCTCTTGGTAACGTTTTCTTATGTATTTTTTTTTATCACTATCACTGTTAACTTAATACTCTTCATTCCTCAAAACATTTCGTAGAGAAAATTTTACGAAAACTACATTAAATCACTCAAGTTAAAAATTAAAAATTAAAAATTTCGCTTATCGTCTTTCGACCGCAGAATATCTAAATCAAAACATTGTGATGTTCATTATACAGATTTGGCAGAAAAAATCTCCCTTCCTGTTCGTTCCTTATCATCCAAATGCAAACCACATTGTTGACGTTACTCTTATTGCTATATGCTGTCAAATGAATTTCATGGGCCAAAGTTAGGAACATAGAAAAGAAATGTGTCCCTAAAGTTGGGTCCATGATTTACTTGTGAAAACGTTGTTAAACAATTAAAATAAACATAAAATATTCAAACAGTAACTGTGAGTTTTACGTCTAGTGTGTATTATCAGGTAATTCCATTCAATAAATGCCATAATCAGGCCATTTGATGATCGTCAGTGCAACCTTCCCATCTTAACCTTAGAAGTCATGGCGGCTAAAAACTCCGAACAGAGTGATATTCTCAACCAGTTTTATTACTTACGAGAGCTGAAAATGTATTGAAATGTTGTGATATAAATTGATTTGTGTGTGGTACACATTTATCAATCATCAGTGATCAATATTTTCCTTATTTTTTGTGTAATATTCCTTAATTAATTATTTATTTGCGTGATAGGCCGAATGAAAGGACTAGACCCACATTACATACCGTAACCCTATATGATTTTTTTTTCTACTGAATTTTGAGATAATGTATTGATTATTTTATTAGCACACTGTATACCAGGAAAAAGCAGCCTCCTGGTCAGTTTTTGCCCGTTTTCAAGTAAGTAGCTACTATAAAAATACAAAACGGCTGCTGATATTTCCCGGATACTTTACAAAAGCATACAAGCAAGAGCAATCATCATGCAAACATATCTAGAATTTGCTGTACTTCATATTTCACAAATTTGCTTTCGACTGCTATGACGTCGTGGTCATCCTCTCCAGCAATGTTTACCTTTTTCCCTCTACCAACACATACGTGAGGGCTAGATCTCCACACCTTGTATAGACCAGGTTGCGTTTAACCATCCATGAGAACTAGGCAATGTAAACAAACAATCTCAAAAGTCATAACTGCATGGTTTCCTAACTCATGGGATACTGAGATCGACAGCTTGATTGCCACACTCGACCCATCGCTTGCCACAGTTTTCGGCACAGATAAAGTGCTCGGTACAGATTGAGGTGTGCAGAGTTGAATACGCCTTGCAAATGATAGTTATTTGATAATTTTCTTTTTGCTCGAATATTATTCTACCATTTGTGTTGTGTGAGAGAGACGACGGTAGAGCATGAGTGTATGAATACAAACAGACTGTCGCGCACGACAACGAAGCGAGTGTAGTAAAAACGTCAACCGTTTCAACTCCTGTGTCCAACAATGATCGCGTTGAGGCTTTGCTGCAGAAATTGTCCGAGTCTAACAGCAGATACTGTGATCTGGTTCCATAATACTGTAAAAATCTCCAGTCGATTAACGTTGTCAAATTGAGTTTTAATTCTAGACGCAGCCAATGCCGCCGATGTCGCTAGAAAAAGATACGACGATTTGTTTTTGCCAAATGAAAAAATGGGAAATACTGGTTTGAATGTAAAAATTTACACTGGTGGTTCAATATATTTTTGCGGAACCCAAGGACAAAATATTGTTTTCTCTCATAACGCTTAAAAAAAAAAAATAATAAAATAAACATGGACAGAAAATAAACTCTCCATGCCAATAGAAAGGTGGGTGGCGCCATGATATTAGAGAAATTAAAACTAACAGCGTTCAGTGATTCATTAACATTAGTTATTATTTAAAAAAAAATTAAAGGGTTGTTTTCTAGACACAACCGCAGTATGACGGAGAACTACGTGATGTATGACATGCAATTTTGACTATTATACTTTATCTTAAATTTTTCAAGTATTACAATGTTTCGTTTATGGTGTAATGTTGGTTGAAGTATTTTTGTGGAATGTAATAAATTATTAAAATTATATATATATTGGAGTAGCACCCCAGTATAGTTCAAAAAGACGCCATGCATGTTGTAAGATAAAACAATTGCCAAAAAATACGTTTTTTTTCAGTTGCTCCATCATTAGTTTTAAATTTGGTCTCTGTAGCAGAGAAGGTTGCATTTTATGATAACGCAACAGGCTGTCATCAAAAAAATCAGAAGACGGTACTTTCAATATTGAACAAAATGTTGGTTCATATGTCAGCGAAGTAGGGGAGGAAGGGGTATAACCATAAAGGTAGCTCTTAGACTAGAAGGTCTCGAAGATACGTGCTCAACTTTTTGGCTCAGCTCTGGTACTTTATTCGGTCCCAAGCTAATCGATGCACCCCTCGAAACGTAGGAAAATCCACTAACCCCTCATTTTATCTTTCAACCTTTATAGCGAATCAAAACAAACATAGTGTAGTACTAGAATATCAACTAGAATGGGGTACGTTGATCGATTTGCTTGGGACCAATAGGCTAGTCAAGTAGTTATACCGGTTGGTATAACGATCATACGGGACTTAAGCACCTCTTTGTTCTCCAATTTGGAGGACAACCCTAAAATAAATTATCATGCATCATCATTATGTAGTTTACAGCGTGTTCGTAGAATGATGCAAAATATAATACTGTGACTTTTCTTCTCAAATCAAACGTCTGGTCTCCAATTAGTAGGTGTTTAGTACAACATTAATTGAAATTAGGGGGAATCAGTTCTTGAATTTCAAAGTCAGAGCAAATCTTGTATACAGCTTCTCCACCTGTTCAATGTTTTGATAGTAAGCATCATAGTTAAGGTAAACCGGGGTAAGTTGAAACGTTACGTGTATCTTTTAGCGAAAATGAATATCAGCGGATCACTTATTGCAACTTTTTGCTCCTTCTTCGGTAAATGGACCGCTCAGTGGGCTGCAGCTCGCACTTGCGGGCAGTCTTTTGTCGTGTACTGGAGAACAATCTACAACCACGCACCGAAAGCACTGCTGCTGCTGATGATGATGACCACTGGACACTAACACTCACCACATGCGGTGAGACCGGAGTGAATTCAATTTTTAAATCTGTGTCAGGGAAAGCGCTTTTCGCAGTCAATCGGTGATAATTTTCATTATTATAGCAACAGTTGCACATTCGTGTAATTTTCAATAGTGACCTTTGGAAAATTGTTAAAGTGTTCATTTAAGAAAAAATGTAGATGACATTCCAATTGATTGGCTTGTTTAGAATTAATATCCATCCGCTATTGACAGAGTTATAATTGGTCAAAACCTGACCACTTTGCATACCGCGGTCGATTTTGGTTTTTTGAAATTGAACCCCCAATATGTTTCCGAAAGACGCAATTCTACGTAAAAAACGGATTATTTGAATATTGTTTTCCTCTGCTTGGGACATAAATCCACTGCGACCAGTTATTTAATGCTGATTTATTGTGATCATGTCCATAGTTTAGTGCAAATCGAATTACTCCATCATTATTGAAAAATGTTGAAGTATTTGATTTTTTTACAGTTGTCATTCTTACCTTTATCGCAAGAATCCGACTCTCATTGTAAGGTCTCGCTCTTTATACCCTTTGAAGAGTGAGAGCACCCTCCAAAGGTGCACCCCTTTGTCAGTCAAAAAAAGGATTCCTTTGCAACAAAATCAAGCAATAACACCGATACTGACCATGCATCCGAATCCTAGTCTTAACCACTTCAAACTAGGGAATAGAGAACAAAAGATCATGAATCAGGTAGATAAAAAGATAACTACCTAACTCAATTTCCCCTTGTTTCAAGATCATCCTCGATGAAAAATTCTGAGTCTTGTCACTTTCAACAAGGCATAAAAGTAATAAGGACGAATATGTGTTCCTTTGATTACAAAACAATCCTGTTACCCTAGTTTCAAGTAGTTCGGAGTAGACTTCCTGGTAGATCTTAATGCCGGTAACGCACCACGAAAAGGTAATCTACCAAACGCTACTGGGCTTGAATATTTTTGCCAGATAAACATTATTTTTCTCTATAACTTTGTAAACGACGTCATTCCGTTCAGAAAGCTGTTTTTGGGATACAATTTTTTGAAAATTTCAAGAACGCCATTTTGAAAATGGACCGAGTTTTAACAAGAATGTGAATCACTACCCATAGCAAACAATTTAACAAAGTTTAATAGAAATTGGAGAAGGTCGAGTCTGATCGATTCGTCGTTTGGCGTGGAACTGCGCACATGTAGATCAATATTTCTGCGCCCAGTTAGTTTTGATTAAAAAAAAAAACAAAACAAACAAGTAACCATGAGTAACCACCATGTCAGCAAATATATCATATTAACAATATGAACCATTCATGCCTTTTCCAACCATCTAGCGTTGAAAAGGGTCAGCAACAATCATTCAATTACAATCGAGGGGTGCGAATATAGCACTTTTTTACAAAAGTAAGAGTCGAATTATTTTCATTAATTACATTGTGTATATTACTTTATAATTTATCTGACATGTCATCAAATAAAATAAAATGCTGAAATACATTCATTTGAAATATTAAACAAATTTTCATTTGGTTTACCCCTCGAGACGATAAACAAATACATTGGTAGCTTTTTTGGCCACAGAGGTGCTTTCATCGCTAAAAATTCGGTTCGCCAGCTAAGCGGAAGAGTGGATCATATTGTTAATATAATATATTTGATGGCAGGCTTGTTATCGATATTTCAAATTGAGCTGATAAAATCGATAAATCAATCAACAATCAACTTCTTTATTTACCCAATTTTTACCACCCCAAAAAATATGTTTTTGTCGACTGGTCACCAAATGCTTACACTGAAAACGAATTTGATTCACAGAGTGAATGACTTTTTGTCATTCGTTGGAAGAAATTTATGCGCTGAGTTGCCTACGCTTTTAGAAATTTTTGCATACGAATGAGTAAAGTGACACACTCTCTTACAGAATCCACGAAATTACACGTTTTGTTACCAGGTCAATCTTTGTCATTGACGAAACAATAAATGAGATTTTGACGAAGGTTTTTTTGCGAATAAAGTCTATCTCAATATCGCGAAAAAGTCAATGACAAAGCTCAGCACTGCTCGCCAATACAAGATTGTGGATTTGCTATGTATTGTTATCGTTATCGGAATTCGACGCTGTGGAGCAGATAAGCTCATCACAATCCATTTATGAGAGTGATGTGACGGTGAATTCAAGTTAGTCCATATCTAAAGTGCTCAGCGGTAAGGTGAAGAACTCAGTGCCTTTTTGTGGTATTTTTGTGGTGCTTAATTCGGTGAAAAAATTGTACTCAGAAGAATTCAAATAAGTGAAACTAACGAGAAGTAAATTGGTCCGCAACTAAGTGTGAGTATCATAATATGAATAGTCGTTTAAAACTGACTGACAGTCAACACGATCAAATGGTTTTAATTGAATTTGCTCATGCATTGTAACGGCGAGATAAAATATTGAAGATGTATTACCTTGAACAAATTGTGCAGTGGTGATATCTTGAAATACCTATACACTAGACCTGTTCATTTTAACAGAAATATGTGAGATGCACCTGGTCAACCGTGACTACTGTTCGTCATGTTAATTTGAAACTCCTGTGCAAATTAATTTTCAGCTTTTGCTTCAAGTTAATTCTATGTTTTTAAGGTAATTTAGGGCTTATAATATTTGTATCTCAAGACTGAAACAACGAAAACTGCTGTAACAACTTTCATAGCAATGTGTTATCTACCAACTTTGTGAACAAAGGTTGACTATTCAAAACGATTTTATTGAACTTTGACTTAGTTACATGCCCGAAGGTATATTAAAAAGTGAAGAATTTTAAAGTATTTGTTCTACGAACTTTCCACCCATATGATATTAAAAGGTGCTGATACTGTTCTAGAAATTTCGTTCAAACATAGTTTTCGTATAGATTCCATAGATTGAGAGATAAAAATCAGATAAGCGGCCGTTATAGCTAAAATTCACAAGACAACAGAGCCAATAAAAGTTTCAATTAGATGGACAGAACATAGTTGCATTGCTTTTCAATGACGACCGATGACGGGTGCAGCGGGTAGAAATCAAAATACTCGCCAACGTAATTCTTAAGGAAATTTTAAAAATTTTGACTTGGAAAGCATTACTGCTGCCAAAATGGAATTTTTACAGAATTCATTTATAGACATGATTACTGATACGCTAAACGCTTACTCCATGTTTGATGCTATTCAAACTGGAGTAAAATTTGCGAACAATATTGTCATGATTTTGAAATTCAGCAATGGATTTTAAATCATTAAATATTTTAAATTGGAATGCTCGATCTCTTAAAGATAATGAAGACGAGCTATTTAACTTTTTGAGAGTTCATAACGTGTATATTGCCGTTATAACTGAAACGTTCCTAAAACCTGACCATAAGGTTAAACGGAACGCAAATTATTTCATTTATAGAAATGATCGTCTTGATGGAGCCTGTGGTGGCGTTGCCATCATTGTTCATAGACGAATCAAACATAAAATTCTATCTTCATTTGAAACCAAAGTTTTGAAACTTTGGGCGTTTCTGTTGAAACAAAATTTGGACAACTTACGTTTATAGCTGCCTATTTGCCATTCCAATGCGTAGGCCAGCAAAAGAATTTTCTCATGGGTGACCTTCAGAAACTTACACGTCATAGGCCTAAATTCTTCATTATTGGTGATTTTAGTGCAAAACACCACTCATGGAATAATGCTCAAAGCAATTCCAATGTTAATATTCTGTTTGATGATTGTTCTGCAGGTTATTACACTATTCAATATCCAAACAGCCCAACATGCTTTCCTTCAGCAAGAAATCCCTCAACTATTGATTTGGTCTTACCTGATTCAGTCAACTTTGTAGCCAATTGGTTACTCATGCTGACTTCGGTTCTGATCACCTTCCAGTAACTTTTGAAAAATCCCAAGGGCCCATGCATTAATTATGTCACGCTAAATCGAGGAGAAATTTACCCCCCCCCCCCCCTATCGTGACGTTTTTCCTATGCCTAATGCATTGCTTGTCACAAAATCTTAGACCCCAAGAAATAATTTCTAATCCTAACCAATCGACGATCTTCAGCTCTTGATCAGTCTTAAAAATGTCCGTAGGAGACAATGTCAAAGAACTCGCGATCTTGCAGGATTTGCAAAAACAAAAGGCGATTCTCTGTCCTGAGGAACAAAATAAAAAAAATCTAAATTAGACCCGAGCTCCAAACCCTTTTGGAAACTCACATAAATTTTGAAAAAAAAAAAAAACCTCAAAAGCCTATTTTAGCGCTTAAAGAAGGTGGTAAAATATTGATCACAAATTTGGAAAAACTCAGAAACTTGCTAAGCAATTCGAGAGTTCCCATAATTTCAGTTTGGGTCTTACTAGTCCTATTGAGAATCAGGTTGCTCGGGATTATCTGAATATTTTCTTTCGGAAACTAAAAAGTTTCATAATAAGAAAGCTCCAGATGATGATGGAATTTTCTATAGCACCTTAAAAAAAAAACTCCCAGAGGCAAAAAAAAATCCAGCTGAAGCCTCTAGCTACCGTCCTATAAGTTTGCTTTCTTCAATAAGTAAACTTTTTAAAAAGATAATTTTGACAGGAGTGATGTTTCACATTGATGCGAACTTAATTTTTGCAGACTAGCAAATTGGATTTTGCTATGGACATTCAACTACTCATCAACTCTTAAGAGTTACCAATTTAATTCGTTCAAACAAATCTGAAGGTTGCTCTTCTAGACATACAAAAAGCATTCGACAGTGTTTGGCATGAAGGTTTGTTCGCTAATCAGCTATGCTCGCGGAGAAGGTGATCTTCAAATGAAACAATGACGAACAGCATGTCCGTCTGCGAGTACGTTAGAGTTAAAAAAGATGTCTGTCTTTATTATGGAGAACGGCTTATATACTAAGTTACAATAGTATGTTTTTCGGATAGCTCTAGGACAGGTAGTCTAAATAAAGTAGTGGCATCGGATGCGGCTGCGCATCCATTCTGTGTGTTCTGTTTATTATGGGTAAGTCCAAGGAAAAGTTAAAAGAAAGGTTTTACCGATTTGCATGAAAAGGTGGTTTTGGAATCGAATCGGGAAATACCTGATATGTAGTTTATAACTTGGAAAATACATGTTATTGTTTGGGTAGTAGACCTTTGTGAATTTTGATGATTTGAATGATTTGGAAAGCTGTATACTGCACTAAATTGAAAAAGCTTAATTTTCCACTCTTTATTATGAAATTAGTTCAAAATTCGAGTAGTCGAGTATTAGTACAAGGCACTGAAGAATTCTGCACATTGTTGACGAAATACGCGTATCTGTCAAGGATAAGCAAATAAGGTAGTGGAATTAAATGGAAATGACTAATCCTTCTCTCTCTCTCTCTCTCTCTCTCTCTCTCTCTCTCTCTCTCTCTCTCTCTCTCTCTCTCTCTCTCTCTCTCTCTCTCTCTCTCTCTCTCTCTCTCTCTCTCTCTCTCTCTCTCTCTCTCTCTCTCTCTCTCTCTCTCTCTCTCTCTCTCTCTCTCTCTCTCTCTCTCTCTCTCTCTCTCTCTCTCTCTCTCTCTCTCTCTCTCTCTCTCTCTCTCTCTCTCTCTCTCTCTCTCTCTCTCTCTCTCTCTCTCTCTCTCTCTCTCTTTCTCTCTTTATACAGATATTGCACTAAGACGCCCACATTCATCAGGAGTTCAACATTATTTAACTGACAGAACTCTGCAGGTAAATTATCAAAATTCCAAACCTAAACGACTACCTGTTATAGCAGGAGTTGCTCAGGGTAGCATTCTTGGGCCTATATTGTATAACATTTTCACTTCGTATCTCCCTGATTTGCCTCAGGATTGCCGCAAATCTTTGTTTGCTGAAGACACAGGCATTCCGCTAAAGGAAGAAGTCTTCGTGTTACTTGCATCAGAGAGCAGAAAAGTTTAGATATTTTCTCTTCTTATTTACAAAAATGGAAAATTTCTCCCAACGCTTCCAAAACTCAACTTATTATATATAAACATAAGCCTAGAGCTTGCTTTTTTGCAACCTAATAGTAGTCACTTAGTCACTATGAACGGAGTTCCAATTTCCTGGTCAAACCAAGTGAAATATCTTGGATTAGTACTTGACCAAAAATTAAGTTTTAAAGATCACATTGAGGGCATTCAAGCCAAATGTAACAAATATATAAAATGTTTGTATCCTCTTATAAACAGGAAATCCAAACTTTGCCTGACGAATAAACTTCTAATATTTAAACCAGTTTTTAGACCGGCCATGCTTTACGCTGTGCCAATATGGTCTAGTTGTTGCACTTCCACGAAAAAAGCACTTCAAAAGATTCAGAACAAAGTTTTGAAGATGATTTTGAAGTTGCCTCCCTGGTACAGTACTACCGAAGTACATAGAATTTCGAATGTTGAGACTTTAGAACAAATGGCCAACAAAATAATTAATAATTTCAGGCAAAAATCGTTGCAGTCAACTAGTGCGAATAGATTAGATGCCGTTTTATCCTCCCAATCCTATACTCTCAATAATATGTTTCAAGAAATGAATAGTTGGTTATTTTTCAATCAATAAATCAGGCAAGTTGATATCATGAAAAAAAAAAGATTACAGAAGTATATAAGGGAAGTTCACAAAGCACCATATGTGAACCTGTTTAATTCTGGTTCCAACCACCTAGAATGTACTTAAATTTGGCTTCTTGGGTAAAGCTGTGCATTTTATTATGTTGAAAAATGCTGCCCAAGACCAATGATTTACAAAAAGCAGGCCCACATAAAAGAATATAGCGCATTAAAGACATTTTCAGTCTAGGATTGCGATACTTTGGGGATGAGATAAGATTGAGCACCAGGTGGAAGGAAACCTATGGAGCATTTCGCAATAATGTTTGAAGTGGACTTCCCTATTGGGATTTTGAAGTTGGAAATAATTCACGTCCAATTCACACTCACTCAACCACCGCAACCCTTTTCGAGTTGGAACATACTTCCCCGTTTATTAATAAATCATTTTCTTTGATACTATCCTAAACCTATTTACTACGTACACAATTCTTTGGGCATTCTTACCCTGTCTACTTTTATTCTCTTCGCTCCCTAGCTGCGCACGTCGCGTACATTTTATCGGCCCATACCACTGCCTTATGGTTCAATAAACTTTGATGCATTTTCGAAAAATTCAAAAGCAGTTTTTTTCGACGCATTATTTCAGATTGCTAAAAGCTCGCGTCATTTTGTGTTAAATAGCAAAAGGAATCGAAAAGTGCGTGAGTTTTGCAATCTGAACTAATGCGTCGAAAAAAACTGCTCTTCAATTTTTCGAAAAAGCATCAAAGTAAATTGAACCTTAAATGCTATGTAAGTCGAATGTGTTTGTTTTCACTCTCGCGAGACGTCGGCCCTCGTGGCTCTGCAATAATGTATTGATAATCCGTTTCTTCCAGTTGAGTAGTTCCACACAGATTCGCCAATCGATTCGGATCGATGTTTTTAGGATTACTTGTTGTTTTACACAGTTGTTTATTATTGTCCAACATATTATTTTACATATTTGGTTCCCTAGTTTTGTACACGACTAGGGATTATGCAAAAATGATCTGCATCAACAGAAAGACATATTTGTTTGACCGAGATGGTGTCTTCAGCGACGTTTTTTTTTTATGCGTTTATTTTTCCAGGTTCATTTGCCGTAGCATTGCGGAGCCGATATTCATTGTTTAGGTTACAAAATTTCTTAAAACTAACGTTAGTAAAGCGGGGGCCGATTACTCGCGGCTATCTCGAGGTTAGGGGTAACAAATGGTAACAAATGGATGGCAGGGTAGGGATTGCGAACACAAGGTTTGGAGAGCAATGTGCGCTTAATCTCGAACTAAGCGACCAACTGATGAAAAAGACAAACATGGGGGTACACCGATGGGCAGCTAACAACTTGGGGGAACACAAGATGACACTAACTACTAAATCCTCAGATCGATCCGTTTTAAAAACACATAAATTAAATTAAAATATTCGAGAACGGTCCGCATAGCTTGTTTTCCTCGGGCCCTGAGGGATGCGGATAACTCGGATCTAGCAACACAATGGAGGGTGCATGACCAAAGCACGTGGTCGATATCATGATAGCCACTACCACAAGCGCACAATTTGCTGTTATGAAATTCGTTGAATACTCCAAATCCAGTGGAAGCGTTTATAGTTGACCCATCTGTGAAAAAACTCTTATTGTTACTGACATGGTGGTACTTGTTTGCAAAAATTAAGGGAACAACCATCGACCGATGGTGATGGTCATGATCAAAATGGTCAGATCAAAATTTACAGAGGAACTATAAAAGTCTTGGAGGCAATCACGAGAGGAATTGAATGAAGAAGGGCCAATCTACAGCGTCATGTACTCGTAATAGAGACTCATGAATCTTGTTTGAGGATTTCTGTCGAGCAGCTTCTCAAAGTTTTCTATTACCAATGGGTTCATTACTTCACAACGGATAAGAAACCGGAAGGACAGTTCCACGAAACGATCTGTCAGTGGGAGAACACCCGCGAGTACTTCGAGGCTCATCGTATGCGTCGAGTGCATACAGCCAAGCGCGATTCGGAGGCAACGGTGTTGAACCCGTTGCAGCTTCACACAATTTGATAATTTTGATATCACATCAAAGTGGATGCACTACAATCATGTCGAAAATTTCATGTAATTTTTATGACCACATAAATAAACAAATGCAGTAAAAGCAGCGTAATGTCAGTTCATGCATTGTATTAATGATAATTTTGTCCTTTTTAGCAAGTAATATTACACCATATTTTCGACATGATTGTAGTGCATCCACTTTGACGTGATATCAACATTATTTTTTTGCTGTGCGCAATATGTTTTCCCCACGTGCTTTTGGAATCGAACCAGACACCTAAATACTTGAAAGATATACTTTGAGTGATTGTTCTACCCTTTAGTTGAAGCTGTAACTGTGCAGGATGATGCTTCCTAGAAAAAACAACCAACTCAGTTTTCTCCAGAGAGAATTCGATACCCAGCTTCATAGCCCAAGTAGACAAATTGTCTAAGGTATCTTGCAATGGTCCTTGCAGGTCCGGTGCACTTGGCCCTATAACGGACACAACCCCGTCATCTGCAAGCTGCCTTAGCGAGCAATTTTCATCAAGACAACCATCAATGTCTTTTACATAAAAATTATAAAGAAGAGGGCTTAAACATGAACCCTGGGGGAGACCCATGTAACTAATTCGTGAAGTTGTCGAGTTTCCATGAGAAAAGCTCATATGTTTCTCAGACAACAAGTTGCTCAAATAGTTGTTCATAATTGGTGAAAGCCCACTATCGTGGAGTTTATCCGAAAGGAAACAGAATCAAAAGCCCCCTTAATGTCCAAGAAAACTGAACCCATTTGCTGTTTTTGCGCATAGGCCAGTTGAATTTCAGTTGAAAGCAACGCAAGACAGTCGCTCGTTCCGTTGCCTCTCTGAAATCCAAATTTCGTATCTGAAAGTAAACCATTCGACTCGACTCATTTGTCTAGACGAAAAAGAATCATTTTCTCCAACAATTTCCGTCTACAGGACAGCATCGCGATGGGACGGTACGAGTTATAATCCGACGCGGGTTTACCAGGTTTTCGAATGGCTATAACTCTTACTTGCCTCCAGTCATCCGGAACAATGTTGTGCTCCAGAAATTGATTGAATAAGTTCAACAAGCGTCTCTTCACTTCGTCTGGGAGATTTTTGAGCAAGTTGAACTTGATTCTATCCATTCCTGGAGCTGAGTTGTTACATGAAAGGAGAGCAAGTGAGAATTCCACCATCGAAAATGGGGAATCTATTTCGTTACTACCAGACGGACGATCACGAACGTTGGTTTGAACCGGTACCGAATCCGGGCAAACTTTCCACGCGAAGCTGAAAATCCATCTGTCCGAGTACTCCTTGTCTTCATTTATCGGTGAGAACGCGTTTCGCATTCTCCTGCCGACATTCCAGAGTGTTCTCATGGAAGTCTCTCGCGACAAACCATCGACGAACCGACGCCAGTAAACGCGTTTTTTTGCTTTAATTAAGTCCTTAAAGGTTTTCTCGAGGTCGGTGTACCGCTCGAAATCCCCGACCTTACCGTGTTTGCGGAAGCGTTTAAACGCGGCGGACTTCTCGCTGTTCGCGTCGGTGCAATCCTTATCCCACCACGGGGTGGGAGGTCGCTTGCGGACGGAAACACCCGGAACACGTTTCGTCTGTGCTCGCAGCGCAGAATCGATGATGATACGCGCGAGAAAGGAGTACTCGTCCAGCGGAGGAAGTACGTCAACCGATTGACTGGCATCAAGAACCGAGGTCGCGAATTTTCGCCAGTCAATGTTTTTCGTAAGATCGTACGCGATGTCGACCGAGCGAGTAGAAGATAAACCATTGGTAATAGAAATTTTGATTGGCAAATGGTCACTACCGTAGGGATCTTGAATTACTTTCCACGAGCAATCCAACGATAGTGAACTCGAACAAAGTGAGAGGTCTAATCTGCTTATTTTTGCTGGAGGTTTGGCTACTCGTGTTGCTTCCCCGGTGTTCAGAATTGTCATTTTGAAGAAGTCGCACATGTCGTATATCAAGGTTGAGCGGTTGTCGTCGTACAGTTCCCCCCAGCCTGTACCGTGAGAGTTAAAATCTCCCAAGGTCAACCGTGGCTCCGGCATAGCCGTGCAGATATCCGAGAAACTTTGACGAGAGATCGCGGTTCTCGGTGGAAGATATACTGAGGCAATACTGAGGCATTTACCTCGAATGTTAACCTGACATGCAACAACTTCAATGCCTGTCACCGAAGGCAGATCGATTCTGTAGAAGGAATGGAGCTTGTTGATCCCCAGAAGCACCCCTCCATACGAATCTGCCCGATCAAGGCGAATAATGTTGAAATCGTGGAAAGCAAGATCGTTGTCTGAAGAGAGCCATGTTTCACAAAGGGCAAATGCATCAGAAAGTGAGTTCTTAACTAAAAATTTAAATGTGTCAAGTTTTGGCATAAGACTTCTACAGTTCCACTGAAGAACAGAGATCATATCCCGACCTCATTCGGAGAATTATCCATCAAAGGATATGATCGATGCAAGGAAGGACCACCTAGAAGCTAGTTGCTTCAAAAGAGTTTTCACCATTGGCAGCACTAAATTAATAATGCTCCTCGTTGAGTCAGAGATATTGAATATATTGAAGAAGCTATTCACAATACCAGAAAACGTGAACATGGGGGCATGTTCTTGCTGATTATTCAGCTGCTTTTCTGGCCGAAAAACTGGGACACCTGGGGTTTTAGATGCTCCTGGAAGTGACGGAAAGTTCTTGTCATAATTACAAGGTTGAAAACCCGGTGGAATGGGCTTCGGTGCATTTCCGTTACCTCTTGATTTTTCCAAGGTGGAAGGGTGGTCCGTACGAGTGGCCTTACGAGGCTTTTCGGTGGTGTGTTTTTTTGCTCGTTTTCTCGTATTGCCTTTAAAGACAAACGGACTACCCTCACCGCCCTTTGAGTCAGAGTCTAGATCATCAACTGGCAAAATGGAAAACGTGTTACTGCTTTTTGGTGTGGTCTGAGAAGATGAAGCGGTATTCTTCAAGAGTTCTGCTAGTGTTCTCTTGGAGCGAGCTTGCAGAGACCGCTTAAGTTTTTCTCCCTGCTGTTTGTACCTCGGGCCAGGCATGGAAAATCATTTACATTTATTTCATGCAATCATTTACATTCATTTGCCTCTAACTTTTTTCATCAACAGCAATCCGCAAAATAATGAAAAGAGCTTTAGTAGGTTTTGTTATAAGCTACAACTTTGGCAGAAAACTCAAATCTGTATCTCTTATGCATCACTAGTTAGAGCGGGCAGAACTTATTACTGTTTTTCAATGAATGTAAAATACATTCACTGAAAAACAGTAGTGGATTCTTTTCGCTCTGGTTCGTCATACATGAGAGATAAGTATTTGAGTTGCTGACAAAAGTTGTAGCTAATACCAACACCTACAAAAGCTCTATACATCATTTGGCGGAACTCTATTGATGAAAAAAGTTAGGGGCAAATGAATGTTAATGAATGCACGAAATGAATGCAAATGATTTTCCATGCCTGCCTCGGGCAGTCAGTCAGGGTATGCAGGCTCTCCTTGCAGTACACGCATTTTGGAGGAGCACCGCAAGGGCCCTCTTGATGTTGCTCGCCACACTGATCGCAGCGTGTTTTGTTCGAGCAGTAGTCCGATGTATGACCAAGTTGTTTACATTTCGAGCAGTTCTTTACCCGAGGTACAAACAGACGTACAGGCAGCCGAACCTTGCCAATAGCGACGTAGTGAGGTAACGCTGAACCCGAAAAGGTCACACGAAACGAGTTTGACAAGGAATAAGTTTTTTTGGAGCCTACTACGGATACTGACTGCATTTGAAGGCAGTCCAATATCTTCACCTTCGGCAGAGCACGGTTTTTAAAGATTCCGAAGGAATCGGGACCCAAGAAATCATCACTAGTCAAACTCGCTTCGGTGACCACTCCTTAATTGGTGTTACCTTGAAAATATCGGTAACGGCCGAAAAATGTGTTGTTAGATCCTTAGAGATCCTCGGAATGTTCAAAGGTTTTTGTTTGGGCCGGAAAAAAACAACCCATTCGAGGTTTCTGGGTAAGCCTTTAGGCGGGGGAGCGCAGAGGTTTTTGGGGGCAATGATGTGGGTGGACGGTGGACGAGGAGGAGATGGTGGGGGAGAGGGTTGTGGGCGATTCCTTTTCTTGGGATATGCTCCAGTATTTTTGCTGGAGAGCGAGTCAACTGGAACGTCAAGGGTTTCCATTTCCACAACTTCCTCGAGACTTTCGTGTGAGGTGGAATTAAGAGTTTCGTCGTCTGAGATGGAAAGCGACCATCCCCGCCTTTATCATTTTCATCCATTGCGGTTAAATATCGCTGCAATGGCGTTTTTGATAAATATTTTACAAATAATTACAGTAATTTCAAATAATATCAAAAATAGAAAAAAATGCTAAAAAAAACAAAAAAAAAATGATGTTGTGTTACTTTACTAAACAGTAATACGAAAAAAAGAAAAAAAAACAAGAAAAAGGAAAAAAATATATACATATACTAAAAAAAAATAGATCACCCTAACTAAACTCATAAATAATACGAGAAAAAAAAAAATCAAGAAAAAAAAAATTATAGAAATATACTATTTACAAAATTTTGGATCACCCTAATTATGAATCAACCTAATCTAATATTGGACCATGCGGGGAGATGCGATACTGGTGACAACAAAGCGATACGTTATACCTATTGCACTGAGGCGGCAGATGACTGGTGCGATGCTATTGTTCGCCCCAACGGCTGTTGGGTCGATAACCTTGTAGCTGGTATGCCTCGGTCGCCTCGGTAGGCAATTTAACGTGCTTTCGTTGTTGCTATCAATGGGATGATGTGATGATGCGATGATGATGAGATAAAACTGGTCCGTAATCAAAGCGCTCGGCGCACTAGTTGTCTTAACACTATGCCAACTAACTTTAGCGAGAAAAAACCCTCGCGTGGGGAAAAACTCAAAAACTCAAATACTAGTGTCGTACAACGAGACCGATGCGACTTGACCGGCTCAGCGTGCGAGACGGAATGTGTCTTCGGCGAAGTTGCGGGCAAGTATTGTGCCTTTCAAGCAAACATATACACTGTAAATAATTATTTTATTATATACAAAAAAAATCAAAATTATATAAAAAAAATCTCAAATTGCTGCAAAGCCTGCAAGAAAATACTATTTATCAAAAATTTCTAGGAAAAAGCTGAACGATAATGAATGATTTATTTTGACTTATTTTGACCATAATATGCATCCAAAACGTTCCATCTACTTTTCCAAATTTCTAACTTAGTATCAATGGAACAGCGACATCAATGAGAAAACAAGGCTTGACTTAATTGGTGGAAACTATTTTTGTAGTTCTTCAACAATTCTACTCTAACTCTTTTCTTAAATGAACTTGGTGGCCCTGAAAAGGGCCGTATGTCAATGCGGTCAAATGCTTTTCTGAAGTCTGTGTTCAAAACTTAAACATTATTGCTTCGAAACTGGTTATTTGAAATGTTATAAGACGGTGTTTAATATGTTGTTTTGCTATATTTTTTTTTTTATTTTCATATTGTTTCGATGTAACGTAGTGAAATGAAAAATAAAGCTCCATTATATCAAGCTACTACTGTATTAATTTTGCCATGATATTCCTACCCCCTTTCAGAGCAGCAAAATGACAGTCAGTCTTTTAATCGCTCCCTTATATGGTGAACAATTAATTAGTAGTATCGAGGTAATTCCGTCGAACCCCTTCTCCAACCACTAAGCTGATTAATTTCAAAGTGGAACAAAGACTACGCACTGACCTTTACGTATGTCTTAAAAGGTTAGTACTTATGTGAACAGAAAACAGTTATCTAGTGCGTATTGATTAAAATTCAATTCCAATTCCAAATTTAGTAATCATCACTGCTTTCGAGGTGCATGAGAGTCAGCTTTGGTGAACAAAAGAAACCGATTGAACAAGTGCCGTAATTATGGTGGGCTGAAACCAGGGCCCCCAATCATATCTTCTCAATAATATGTTTGAAGAAATTAATCGTTGGGTAGTTTTGAATCAATAAATCATGCAAGTTGATATCATGAAAAAAAAAAGATTACAGAAGAACATAAGTGAAGTTCACAAGGGACCATATTTTAAAGGTTTTTGTTTGATTCTGGTTCCAACCACCTATAATGTATTTAAATTTGGCTTCTTTGGCAAAGATGTGCATTTCATAATGTTGAGAAATGCTGCCCAAGACCAATGATTCACAAAAATGAGGCCCACATAAAAGAATATACCGCATTAAAGACATGTTCAGTCTAGGAATTGTATACAGCGAGCAAAGTTTCTGTAGTGCTACGACTTCGAAGTTGCGTGGTTGAAGTTCGTCATAGATTAACCTATCGCAGCCCGGGAAGCCGAGCGATTTGCAGTTCCATGTTTCGAGTTTCCAATCGTAGTCCTTATTTCGTCACGTAGGTCTGTGCCGAATGTTCCGATCCGTATTTCTTTCTTCGATATTTGCAACTTTATATTTTTTTCCAGGGCGGCTTGTTGGGCCTGCCGCAACCCCCTGTCTCGCCGGGGGACCATCGTGCACAGCTCTGTTTAGAGTCCCACGCTGGCACAAGGACGGTGATCAGCCGCTCCTAACATGGAGAACAGACGCTGTTTTGAGCCGGGTTTGGTGAAGCATTTCCTCTATCACCGTACTATGGCTACCGCACCAGTGTTCGCATGGCTCCTCTTCACTTTGTTATTGCCGAAATGGCAACATTGCCCAGGCTTTGCCACCCAGCTGTGTCCATGTTTCAGCTGGCAGTCTTTTGTTATCGTATGACTCGGGGAGGCGTGAAGTAGAAACTTGTGAGCACCAGAGCTAGGTATTTCGCTCCTTCCAGGTTGGCATCTCACCATTTTGCGTTAGCTAACGCGTTAGCGTTGCTATGATATACTTCGTAGATTGGATACTACTCAGAAGGAAAAATGTTAGCGTTAGACCAACGTTAGACGTGACCATGATGATCGATCTGCATGACTCGGGTCGAATTATGCTCGGGCTGCATGACTCAGGTAACTCTTTACTAGAAACCCATCTGGGGATTTCAACTCTTTACTCCTATGGTAAATTCCCATAAGCAAACGTCAGTCTGTGCGTGAAGCATGGCGGACTAAATCCTATCCTTTCACTCATTCGAAAATTCCCATAAGAAGCTTTCAATCTTTGACGATAGAAAACGAGTTTAGTTTGCTTCGTAGTTTCCCTTGAGTGCATCTTTTTTCTCCGGTTGTTTTCCGTAGAATTGATTTTTGATTTTCTACTGTTTTCTCTGTCTTTTACCCGTTCTACGACGTGGCTAGTGTAGGATTGGGGACGTTTGGCATCCAGTGGCCTCCAGATATGAAATTCTTTCGGACCGTTGTTGTTGATGTAGGTACAAATTTATTTTTTGTTTCCTGTGAGCGCTTGGTGCCGTTTTGTTATTGAGTTTTTCGAATAAGCATGGAACGCTCAAGTTGAACCAGCTTATGTATCCTCCCAGTGGTCTTTAGCGTGAGAGGCATGAGTGCTAACCACTGCACCGGACCCGTCCCCATCAAGGATATGTCAAAAACAAATTTTCATTACGTCGAAAGTAACAAAGGTAAACAAAGTAGAGCTATCAGTGTCAATCGATACTCCTACTATTACACTATTTACTGTCCAAATATAGGATCACATCCCATTTTTAAATTTATTTGCCAACCAAATTGCTGTTTGACGTAATCACCTTCCGATCAAAATATTGTTCGATGTTACTTATGTCACCCGATTTCTATGGAGATGCCATTTGTCTTAAGTAACTTTTTTTTTTAATTCTTTATTGTAGTCTTAAGTAACAACGCAGAGCAACCCGTAAAACGTGTACGTTTCGTTTCGCTTTCTCATTATTAAAGTGAATAAATAGAACTGTTCGTTGATGACTTCGGTTGTCCTAAAATGAGGCTGGGCTGCACGTAAGGAGACGTAAGTGATAATTCTCCCAAATATCCTGGTAAATACATTGACTTAAGTAGCATCAGGGGGCCAATATAATAACTTTTGACTCAAAAACCAGTATTTTTTAGCATGAAAGCTAGCGATCTGCTTTGTATGATTAAAACCCTGCTTAATATGTTTAACATTCCTATTACCATGAGATTATATGTGACATCAAAACAAAACTTTATATTTTCTCGGATCGGTGCAAATGACATATGGAATCGACATAATGAACATTTTCTCTTGAATTTATTAAGCCCGAAACACAACTTAGTTTAAAAATTAATTACTTAGTAACGATTACTGATGTTTTAGAAACATTTACTATATTTTGAGTTACGTTTCCTCTGCGCTTTGGTAAGATAGTGTATAGGGCGTCGTTGTGCCAATTTGGTCGTGGTACATTTCGAGTATGAGAGAGTGATTGCAGTTTGCTCAAAAGTGCCTGAGTAAAATGCAAGTACTTTTGATGATTACCCGTAGTGGTTACAGTGGAGATATACACCCATATTCTCGTTTATATCTGGACGTGTTTGCGATAAAGAAACATTTTTATTTGATTTTGTGTGGTGGACGAGTTTCGGGCGTGGACGGGCATATGGGTGATAATATTAAGTTTACGTTAGGATAACGTTGAAAAATTGAGAAATGTATCGCTTCAGTTTGAGAAGCACTTTACTTCGCAACCGATGAAGTATTTTGATGGCCCACATTACCGTGCAGACGCCGTGTGGTGGCAGCCCGGAAAAAAATAACCATTCAATTACCATAAAATAAAATACAATTATAAGCAACAATCGATCTTATTGTGCGTATATAGTACACGAAATTTTAACAGATTGTTATTACAATAGATGTTTAATACGTCCCATATAGTAAGAGTTTTCAACATTAGAACAACAATACAATTAATGGTAAATGGCTCAAGTTTGTTCGGGAAAAGTGATTTTTCGTATGGTTAAGATACATAACGACCCCCTTATTCTATTGTGTATTCCTCCATTTACCATAAATTCTATTGTAGAAACAATACATTCTATTGCAATTTTATAGTTGTGGAGAATACGATTTATTGTAAATACAATACACTCTATTGTACGGTTACAATACATTTAATTGTCCCTCTACGGTTCTTTTTTTTACAAGAGGGTCCTATATTGGATAGTTTGATATTTATAAAGTATGATGTTATAACATAAGTTAAAACTGTGTTTTGAGCTTTATCTCTATACATTCTTAGGTGTTTCTTAGACGATTATCATGTTGGTGTACGCTGATTCAAAGAGTAAATGGTATTAACATTGAGCTGTCCATAGCTGGGCGTTATTGAACTTGTAGAACTTGCACAACATTTCATGTGAGTACCAAAGTAACCATAACAAAATAACTTTTAATGTAGGTTCAGAGTGAGACTAAGTCACTGAGATATGGTTAGTTGGGTATTCAGATGACTATTACTTTGAAAAACTAATCCTGGTTGTATCTCTTTTTCGTTTGCATGTAACACTGTTACTGATATTACTAACCACACCGAGCGTTCATTCCGGGTGGTGAGCGAACCTAAAGAAGAAGAAGATGACTATACAGGATGAGTGGTACCATGACCCCCTTTTTGGAACGAGTATATTGTTGATGGACCTGGTCTACGATTCAAGGTTGGATTCTGTGATGATGAGTATCACATAAAAATTAAAATAGGTAGCATCATCTTTATCGAAATATAAGTATTATTGACAATAATTATAACTAGATGATATGCAAATTTATCCAATAGGTATCTGGATCAACGTTATTTAAACATGCGCATTCAATCTCCTTTCTCTTATCCTTCACCTATAGGTATGCATCTACGCTTTTATGTTAAGGATCAACTTAACCCTTATTTAATATTCGGTTGATTTCAATTGACTCGGATAAGTCATTATCTCAGCGAAAAAAGCAAAATATAGGTAAATTTTAAGCCCAGTTTTTTTTTTTAATATGTACCATGTATGAATTGTTTTGATGCAAATTTACCCATATTTTGGGTAAACTTAATTTATATACGAACGCAAACCAAAAATGTATTACATTGAATGTTAGTTGCATTTCCTACACTAATAGAATTCCACACATTTTTATTGACGAATTTTCATGTAAAATTCCACATGATTTTCATGTGACCACACATAAACAGAATCCACCCAGAAGCACACATGAAATTTATGAGTCAAATGAATAGTATGTGTGGTTACACATGGCTTTTATGTGTACACATATTAAGTATGTGTCCGACACATAGATATCATTTGTTGATCACATTGCAAAAAATCATGTGTGGGACACAGAAAAACAATCTTTGAAATTTTATCAGTGATCAATCTGGCATCCAATATCATCCTCATTTTCACGCCACACGACTTCAGCATGATATTTGTTGTACAATACTACATACCATACTACCGCCGCACCAGTAGTGGGTGCATGGTCTTAAGAGAAAAACTATCTGGATTAAAGTACTAGGATAGAAATTTCCTTATACATTTTGGCTAATTCGAGGGCAAATTTCTATTGCTGATTATTCATAAAATGTATAAGTCAACTAATAAGCAGACGCCTTGCAAAAAGTTAATGAAGATTATGTGTCATATGAAATGTATAAGCGGTCACACATATCTTTTATGCATTCTTATAGGGCCTATGTGGTTTGTCTTATGGAATGTACAAGGCTGATGTTTTGGCAAAAATGTATAAGTGAAAAACATGGATAAAATAATTGATTTTCGTTTCGTGTACGTTCTCTAAATTTGTTCAGGGAATCCTTTGAATATAACCTTTGGACTTTTATATGTAGGTAGTCTACGGGACTTGCATTACTAATCTGGACATTAAACGTTTTGCATAATTTTGCAACAAGTTTCCTGCAATAAAAAAAATTGCATGACACTAACGACAAAGTTTTGAAATTAAAAAGTCATGCAGAATCAAAGATGAGGTCAGCCCCGACTTGGTGGTTAACCCTTTCCTTTCTATAATGTTTTTCGTTGTTTTGAGATGTGCAAATGTGTTAATACAAAAGGTTTTCCATACAGTTAGAAATTATCGAATCTGCCAAACAATTTTTGTTTAAAATCAATAGTAATTTAATTGTTCCTTCCCATTGGACATGGGCGTTGACCCCAAAAATAGATCTGTAAACTTTTTTGACGCTATCTAGCACACAGGGATAAATGGATGGTTTGCTTTCCCACTAATCTGTTTCCCTCTTGCTCGCACTCCTTCAATTTAAATGCTGCATTAGTGTGCGCCGATTAAACGTCAAAAAGCTCTGTAGGAATATTTATCAAAACTTAACTAGAATATATCTTTCTTGTATATATGCATTCTAAATCTCAGGGCAAAAGGGTTTACTAAAACACTTACACACAGAGATTATTTCACTGGGGTCAGTAATTTTTTACTGGGTTTTCAAACAGCTGAAAAAGTCAGTAAACTGAAAATAACGGTCACACGTAATGCAACGAACAATTTTAACATATTTTATTTTTATCATCAAATAAATGTAATAAGAACACAGTCTGTATAAATTTCAAGAAAAAATCACTTTTATACAATTTTTTACAATTTTTTTAAGTTTACTGACTTTTTCAGCTGTTCAAAAACCCAGTAAAAAATTACCGAACAGGGAGGCCGTGATTTTGTGTGTAGGTCCGCTTAGGAACATATGCACAACATTAGGATAGAGTGAGAATTAGGAAAGAATTTTTGAGAATACATTACTTTCACATATGTCACATATGTCACACCTGTCTCTACACATATAGAAATCTTCTTATACCTTTTGGCAAATTTCTATTGCTGATTATTCATAAAATGTATAAGTCAACTAATAAGCCTTGCAAAAATTTAATGAAGACCATGTGTCAAATGAAATGTATAAGCGGTCACACATACCTTTTATGCATTCTTATATAACCTATGTAGTTTGTCTTATAAGGCTGATGTTTTGGCAAAAATGTATTAGTGAACACATGATATTTGATAGATATTGGGCGGAACGCGTCGGAATGTTTAGAAAAATAGGGCGCACGCTCAGGCATGGAAAATCATTTACATTCATTTCATGCATTCATTTACATTCATTTGCCTCTAACTTTTTTCATCATCAGCATTCCGCAAAATGTTGTTCAGAGTTTTAGTAGGTTTTTTTATTAGCTACAACTTTTGCCCATAACTCAAATCTGTATCTCTTATGCATCACGAATTAGAGCGGGCAGAACTTGTTACTGTTTTTCAGTGAATGTAAAATACATTCACTGAAAAACAGTACTGGCTTCTGTTCACTCTGGTTCGTGATGCATGGGAGATACGGATTTGAGTTGTTAACAAAAGTTGTAGCTAATAACAAAGCCTACAAAAGTTTCCTAGACCATTTTGCGGAAATCTTTTGATGAAAAGGGTTAGGGGCAAGTGAATGTGAGTGAATGCACAAAATGAATGCAAATGATTTTCCATGCCTGCGCACGCTTGATCCGGTTTAAGATACATTGTTGACTGCTTTCGGGAACGTGATTTCATTTTAATAACTTGTTTACTTGTTTAACCATTGAACGTCACGTGAAAGTGGAACTTAATGAAGGCATCAGTGCTTTTTCGTAACTTTTAGTTTTCGGATTAGAAAAATCATCGGTTGCAGGACAGTGTTACCGATTTATATTAGATAATCCAAAGCTATGTTGATCATTATAACATTAAATTTTGAATAACAAATGATAAGACAATCTTATTCAAATGTCGTAATAATACCTCTGACCAAGGAAAAATGATTTATATAGTTTTCATAAAAGTTGACGATACAAATACTAACGAGGAAAGGAATTCCGCATTTCCTTTTCCCAAGTCCTTTTCCTCTCCTTCCCTTCCCTTCTTCTCTTTTCAGAAAGCGAGTAATGGCGCTATAACCATATGCCATATAGGGCTAGGACAAGAGTTAGTGCTCAGGTCCCAACCGCTAGAAGAAAATGGTAGCGAGCAAGGGCGCTATAACCTAGGCGAATACAGCATTCCCTCCGTATAGGTTACGTCCGCACACCGCTCTCTGTTGTCCTTCGACTGAGGTCGGCTGGATCGATTGAGGGATGGCAGTGGGTTGGCGATGCCGTCCACGCTTGTACGGAGGGAGGACTGTACGCTCGAACACAAGGGGTAAATACCTGTGTTCCATCCCAGGAGATCGGACAACCAAGGAGTGTACATTAACTTTCTTAGCTCTGTCACTCTCAACGATTTATATAGCCTTTTTTCAAATCCTGCATACGGAGCGGTTGGTACGGTATGTCCCCGCTCTTTGATTACCTGTGGATTAAATGTTAACCACTGTCTATACTTATTAAGTAGACATGGTAAACATTCACTTCCACAAAAATTAACTAAACGCTACACAGTAGGCCTGGCCGCTTTATTGTTTGTTTCACATCCTTGATGTGCAGTAAGCATTAATAATGACAAGAAAAATGATAGATGTATCATTTTCCAGGATTCTTTCAAGTACTGGCTGTGTATGTGTAGACTAGACTAGACTAGACTAAATGTATTAGTGAACACATGATATTAAATAATTGATTTTCGTTTCGAGTATTACATATTTTATAGTTTGAACTAATGCTGCCTTTTGTTAATTACTTTATTTGATCAGGTTCTATCGAATGAACTTTACAGAGCCTCAGTTTCTTGTTCATTATACAATGCAATAAATATGTAAATGCAATTGCTCTTAAAACTTCAGTCAAGAAGTACAACACAAAAAATACCTTATCCACCGCTTTCCAATAAGCTTTCTCCATAAGAACAGAATTAACTTCCAGTGGTTTCCAATTGAAGGATTAAAGGTTTTATAATATTTTCATTAATACATATTATAATCTTCCTTAGTGGAACACCTGCATAACACTTCAGAGCTTTCTTTTTGAAGCCTAGTAGTAGCATAGAGGTAACTCTAAGACCAGAAGGTTCCGAAGAAACGAGCTCAACTTTTTGGCTCAGCTCTGGTACTATCTTCGGACCCAAGCTAATCGATGCACCCCTCGAATCATAGGCAAATCAACGAACCCCTCATTTTATCTGTCAAATTTTCATAGCGAATCAAAACAAATATAGGCTGTGAACCATTTGCCGAGTTAAATTTAACTCGTGGTTAAAAGTGACATTTCGAAAGTTATTCATGATGTTCGAAAATCCCTGTGCTGTCGATCGACCGGTTTCCGAGAAGAACACAGCCACGGTTGTCAACATTTAACTTCTTGTCTGTCAGAAATAACCACGCTCGGATAGCAGGGTTAATCGATAACTTTCCATCTGTCAAATTTTAACCTAAAGTTAGAATAATCCACCAAATGGTTCAGAGCCATAGTGTAGTACTGGAATTTATACTAGAATGGGGTACGTTAATCGATTTGCTTGGGACCAATACGCTAGTCAAGTAGTGAGCCAATTTAAAATCGTTAGTTTCGTATTGATTGTTGGTAGTAGTCACATAGTCATTATGAAGGGAGTTCCAATGTCCTGGTCAAACCAAGTGAAATATCTTGGGTTGGTACTTGACCAAAAATTAACTTTTAAAGATCACGTTGAGGGCATTCAACCCAAATGTAACAAATATATAAAATGTTTGTATCCTCTTAAACAGGAAATCCAAACTTTGCCTGACGAATAAACTTCTCATATTTAAACAAGTTTTTAGACCGGCCATGCTTTACGCTGTGCCAATATGGTCAAGTAGTTGCACTACAGTACTTGTTCGCTAACTGGGCGTTCTTTAACTGGGCTGTTTTTTTTTTAACTGGGCGGGGCGTTCATTAACTGGGCTGTAGTCCAGTTTAAAAGCAGTTATACGTCAAAACTAGACGTCACATTTAGTTTGACATTTCGTTATCATAATTTGTGGGGGCATTCGAATGGAATATTAAATTTTGGAACTTTAAAATTATTTTAATTTTTCACTGAAATCTGGACTGAAAAGCAGTTTTAGCGAAAGCTTTAAGCTTTTCTAAACTCGTGAAAATTACAATAACAATCTTTACACTGTACCACAAGGCATTCCATATCAGTGGAGAAATTGGAACACCTGGAATGGATCGTCACTGTCAGTTTCTCTCTTGCGTAGATCTTTGCTCCGCCTATTCCGGTAACTGGCACGTTCACTGGCTCACGGGAAATCTTCAAGCGGTTGGCGATCGTCTCGGACAAAAAACATACTTGGGAGCCACTATCCATCATTGCCCGGCAAGGAGCTAACTGACAATCAGCACTCTCATGATTCACGATAGCAGTTAGCAGCATCACGGTCTTCGCGGTTTGAGAATGGTTGCAGGAACAGGGCGATTTTGGGAACTGTGTAGGCTTCAGCAGCGTCCTTGGAAGAATCCTTCTCAGGGAGGGTTTCGGTCTCAAGGGTTTTCGTGAGGGATTCTTCGTGCAGGAGGGTGTGATGTCGCTTGTGACATTTCGAACAATTACGCTTGGAAGTTTTCACCACAAAATTTACATTGACTCGCAGAATTAGAGGACGTGACAGTGTATGCCTTCTGATACACAGGTTTTGCATTGGAATGTTTGGACTGAGGCTCTTTGGCCGCAACAGGATGACGAGAATGTTGGAAACGCTCAAGAATTTGGCACTCACCTTTTAAGAACACCAACGTATCCTTGTACTTGGGTAACTCACCATGTTTTTGCTTACGTTCCCACAGCTGTAGGGTGTGATCGTCCAAACGGGAGGTTGATAGCTTCGTAATGATGACCCCGGATACTTCGTCCACTGCCAGACCCTGGTAATCCAGTCCTACGACGTGACGCTCACATGATTTCGTTAACTCCAACAGATCCTTGAAGTTGCTCTTCATCATCGGTTTCAAGTGGATCAATCCATCTTCCACTATGACACGCTTGTTTTCGAACTGTTCTCTCAACTGTCTGCATACTTGATGGAAATTATTGTCTTGAATCATCTTGGCATTGATGAGACCAGCTGCGTCACCCACCAAAGATTTGTCAAGGTAATGCAGCTTGACGGCATCGCAATCACTACTTTTCACGACCAAATCCTCAAACATGGCTTTGAATTTGGGCCGATTCTCCACACGACCATCGAAAGAAGGTATCGGTGCTTTGAGGGGATGATGCTGCACGACTACTTGGGCTGCTCCACTAGCAATAGCAACCACAGGAGCAGGCTTGGCAAAATACTCCATCAGACGCTCTAGGCGATCGAGTGCTTCCGTGTGCAGAACGTCGAATTCGTCTCTTCGCTCTTCCATTTTTGCCGGTGGAGTTATGGCAATCACTTTACGGTGGGCTTCAGTGTACTCGGTGTAATGCATTTCTAACTTTTTGCCATACACTTTGAGTAACGATGCACTGATTTGCGATGGGTCATCTTCAGCCTTTTCAAGGTTGTTGGTTATTTTAGTCAATTTGCCTTTAATTTGACCACGTTGGTGGATACACATCTGCAACTTCTCGGCGTCCGCAGTGGGCTTCCTAGGCGTGTGATTGATAGGCATTATGACGTTTCACTTTTCACATCACACTTTCTTTCACTTTTTCACTTCAATGTATCTTTTTTATTTATTGTCCACTCTACTTGTCCAATTATCACTACTCACTACTAGCTTTCTTCCAACATCCTCCAGAAACTCTGCTTCTCGTAGGTTTCTCCGCACAACGTTGCTCCAATCCGGCTCGAAGGACCAATGTCGGAACCGTACCAGACTCCAATGAAAGGAATGGTGGGACTTCCTAGTTCTCTTGCGGCAAAACTAATCGTGTCCTGACAATATAGGAAAGGGAAAGGGTGCCGCTCAAACAGGAAGTCTTCGTAAAATGAGTGTTCTGCTCAGGCGCATGGGATAACGATAAACTCTTCTTGTCCTGATAAGGACGGTTGGGATTCCGCAAGCCCGTCGACAGCAAGCACTCAACCAGCGGTGGACTGTATTTAAAAACGCTATACTGCTCCTCCTCAGTTGAACACAATGCCGGATCAGTGGATGTTATTAAAAAACTAGGATAGCTTCACTTATTTATTTTTCTCTAGTTGTATACAGTTTGACAACTAAAACCATACTAATACTAATGCCACTAGCTTCGCCGCTTTTATACTATCGTGCTTCTTCTTCTTTATCTTCTGGTTTTCGCCTTGCTCGATCGTTGGTTGAGAGAAATTTAACAAATGGGTGGGACTTACGACGGTCACTGACTGTCGTTCGCGTTTGGGCGTGAACAAACAGAGAATAAAAATCATGAATCACGTAGATAAAAAGATAACTACCTAACTCAATTTTCCCTTGTTTCAAGATCATCCTCGATGGAAAATGCTGAGTCTTCCCAGACAACCAGAAATCGTATAACAATGTACACATAGTATCGTAAATTGCTACAGTTTAAGTCAAAATCGCATAAAAGAATGACATACCTCGCATTATGTTTAAGTTAAATCGTATAGAATGCAAATTTCCGACCTATATGCGAGGACTCATTTTTCCGTCGTACTGTATCACAAATTGAATCGGATTACATCGTAAGACTTTTCAAAATGAATTTGTTATTTCAGATTAAATCGTATATGATGTTAAATCAACTCGTTTAAAATTAAATTAAAATATGCACGTATATGGCCTCCACTTTTGTACGTACAAGCCATTTATTTGCATCCAATACGAATTGTTTGTTTGTGTATATGTTCCTATATCACGAAAACAACTTTGAATATACGTGCATTCTGGTTGTCTGGGTTGTCACTTTCAACAAGGCATAAAAGTAATAAGGACGAATATGTGTTCCTTTGATTACAAAACAATCCTGTTACCCTAGTTTCAAGTAGTTCGGAGTAGACTTCCTGGTAGATCTTAATGCCGGTAACGCACCACGAAAAGGTAATCTACCAGACGCTACTGGGCTTGAATATTTTTGCCAGATAAACATTATTTTTCTCTATAACTTTGTAAACGATGTCATTCCGTTCAGAAAGCTGTTTTTATGATACAATTTTTTTGAAAATTTCAAGAACGCCATTATGGAAATGGCCCGAATTTTAACAAGAATGTGAATCACTACCCATAAAAAAACAATTTAACAAAGTTTAATAGAAATTGGAGAAGGTCGAGTCTGATCGATTCGTCGTTTGGCGTGGAACTGCGCACATGTAGATCGATATTTCTGCGCCCAGTTAGTTTTGATTAAAAAAAAACAAAACAAACAAGTAACCATGAGTAACCACCATGTCAGCAAATATATCATATTAACAATATGAACCATTCATGCCTTTTCCAACCATCTAGCGTTGAAAAGGGTCAGTAACAATCATTCAATTACAATCGAGGGGTGCGAATATAGCACTTTTTTACAAAAGTAAGAGTCGAATTATTTTCATTAATTACATTGTGTATATTACTTTATAATTTATCTGACATGTCATCAAATAAAATAAAATGCTGAAATACATTCATTTGAAATATTAAACAAATTTTCATTTGGTTTACCCCTCGAGACGATAAACAAATACATTGGTAGCTCTTTTGGCCACAGAGGTGCTTTCATCGCTAAAAATTCGGTTCGCCAGCTAAGCGGAAGTGTGGATCATATTGTTAATATAATATATTTGATGGCAGGCTTGTTATCGATATTTCAAATTGAGCTGATAAAACCGATAAATCAATCAACAATCAACTTCTTTATTTACTCAATTTTTACAACCCCAAAAAATATGTTTTTGTCGACTGGTCACCAAATGCTTACACTGAAAACGAATTTGATTCACAGAGTGAATGACTTTTTGTCATTCGTTGGAAGAAATTTATGCGCTGAGTTGCCTACGCTTATAGAATTTTTTGCATACGAATGAGTAAAGTGACACACTCTCTTACAGAATCCACGAAATTACACGTTTTGTTACCAGGTGAATCTTTGTCATTGACGAAACAATAAATGAGATTTTGACGAAGGTTTTTTTGCGGATAAAGTCTATCTCAATATCGCGAAAAAGTCAATGACAAAGCTCAGCACTGCTCGCCAATACAAGATTGTGGATTTGCTATGTATTGTTATCGTTATCGGAATTCGACGCTGTGGAGCAGATAAGCTCATCACAATCCATTTATGAGAGTGATGTGACGGTGAATTCAAGTTAGTCCATATCTAAAGTGCTCAGCGGTAAGGTGAAGAACTCAGTGCCTTTTTGTGGTATTTTTGTGGTGCTTAATTCGGTGAAAAAATTGTACTCAGAAGAATTAAAATAAGTGAAACTAACGAGGAGTAAATTGGTCCGCAACTAAGTGTGAGTATCATAATATGAATAGTCGTTTAAAACTGACTGACAGTCAACACGATCAAATGGTTTTAATTGAATTTGCTCATGCATTGTAACGGCGAGATAAAATATTGAAGATGTATTACCTTGAACAAATTGTGCAGTGGTGATATCTTGAAATACCTATACACTAGACCTGTTCATTTTAACAGAAATATGTGAGATGCACCTGGTCAACCGTGATTACTGTTCGTCATGTTAATTTGAAACTCCTGTGCAAATTAATTTTCAGCTTTTGCTTCAAGTTAATTCTATGTTTTTAAGGTAATTTAGGGCTTATAATATTTGTATCTCAAGACTGAAACAACGAAAACTGCTGTAACAACTTTCATAGCAATGTGTTATCTACCAACTTTGTGAACAAAGGTTGACTATTCAAAACGATTTTATTGAACTTTGACTTAGTTACATGCCCGAAGGTATATTAAAAAGTGAAGAATTTTAAAGTATTTGTTCTACGAACTTTCCACCCATATGATATTAAAAGGTGCTGATACTGTTCTAGAAATTTCGTTCAAACATAGTTTTCGTATAGATTCCATAGATTGAGAGATAAAAATCAGATAAGCGGCCGTTATAGCTAAAATTCACAAGACAACAGAGCCAATAAAAGTTTCAATTAGATGGACAGAACATAGTTGCATTGCTTTTCAATGACGACCGATGACGGGTGCAGCGGGTAGAAATCAAAATACTCGCCAACGTAATTCTTAAGGAAATTTTAAAAATTTTGACTTGGAAAGCATTACTGCTCCCAAAATGGAATTTTTACAGAATTCATTTATTGACATGATTACTGATACGCTAAACGCTTACTCCATGTTTGATGCTATTCAAACTGGAGTAAAATTTGCGAACAATATTGTCATGATATTGAAATTCAGCAATGGATTTTAAATCATTAAATATTTTAAATTGGAATGCTCGATCTCTTAAAGATAATGAAGACGAGCTATTCAACTTTTTGGGAGTTCATAACGTGCATATTACCGCAATAACTGAAACGTTCCTAAAACCTGACCATAAGGTTAAACGGAACGCAAATTATTTCATTTATAGAACTGATCGTCTTGATGGAGCCTGTGGTGGCGTTGCCATCATTGTTCATAGACGAATGAAACATAAAATTCTATCTTCATTTGAAACCAAAGTTTTTGAAACTTTGGGCGTTTCTGTTGAAACAAAATTTGGACAACTTACGTTTATAGCTGCCATTCCAATGCGTAGGCCAGCAAAAGAATTTTCTCATGGGTGACCTTCAGAAACTTACACGTCATAGGCCTAAATTCTTCATTATTGGTGATTTTAGTGCAAAACACCACTCATGGAATAATGCTCAAAGCAATTCCAATGTTAATATTCTGTTTGATGATTGTTCTGCAGGTTATTACACTATTCAATATCCAAACAGCCCAACATGCTTTTCTTCAACAAGGAATCCCTCAACTATTGATTTGGTCTTAACTGATTCATGTCAACTTTGTAGCCAATTGGTTACTCATACTGACTTCGGTTCTGATCACCTTCCAGTAACTTTTGAAAAATCCCAAGGGCCCATGCATTAATTATGTCACGCTAAATCGAGGAGAAATTTACCCCCCCCCCCCCTATCGTGACGTTTTTCCTATGCCTAATGCATTGCTTGTCACAAAATCTTAGACCCCAAGAAATAATTTCTAATCCTAACCAATCGACGATCTTCAGCTCTTGATCAGTCTTAAAAATGTCCGTAGGAGACAATGTCAAAGAACTCGCAATCTTGCAGGATTTGCAAAAACAAAAGGCGATTCTCTGTCCTGAGGAACAAAATAAAAAAAATCTAAATTAGACCCGAGCTCCAAACCCTTTTGGAAACTCACATAAATTTTGAAAAAAAAAAACCTCAAAAGCCTATTTTAGCGCTTAAAGAAGGTGGTAAAATATTGATCACAAATTTGGAAAAACTCAGAAACTTGCTAAGCAATTCGAGAGTTCCCATAATTTCAGTTTGGGTCTTACTAGTCCTATTGAGAATCAGGTTGCTCGGGATTATCTGAATATTTTCTTTCGGAAACTAAAAAGTTTCATAATAAGAAAGCTCCAGATGATGATGGAATTTTCTATATCACCTTCAAAAAAAAAAACTCCCAGAGGCAAAAAAAATCCAGCTGAAGCCTCTAGCTACCGTCCTATAAGTTTGCTTTCTTCAATAAGTAAACTTTTTAAAAAGATAATTTTGACAGGAGTGATGTTTCACATTGATGCGAACTTAATTTTTGCAGACTAGCAAATTGGATTTTGCCATGGACATTCAACTACTCATCAACTCTTAAGAGTTACCAATTTAATTCGTTCAAACAAATCTGAAGGTTGCTCAACTGAAGTTGCTCTTCTAGACATACAAAAAGCATTCGACAGTGTTTGGCATGAAGGTTTGTTCGCTAATCAGCTATGCTCGCGGAGAAGGTGATCTTCAAATGAAACAACGACGAACAGCATGTCCGTCTGCGAGTACACTAGAGTTAAAAAAGATGTCTGTCTTTATTATGGAGAACGGCTTATATAAGTTACAATAGTATGTTTTTCGGATAGCTTTTAAGGAATCAGCAGGTCAATACATGATTTTATGATCAAGAATTATTTGTGAAACCTCCAGTTGAAAACAATCACAAACCGTTACCCTGAAAATGCATCTGAGGAAAAGTTATCGCTGTTTTTCTAAAAGTGGGCATTTTACCCCAGGGGTGCATTATGGGCTGTTCTCCCTTACAGGGTTAATCTGCGTGGCGAATGAGGTGAGACGACAATTGTTACCTCGCAGTCACATGACTCTTCTCACTCTATTCTGACAGTCGACTCGGGTCTCGGCGCCTAATACATAGGTGCCACAGTCGGAAGAAGTGTTAGTTTGTTTACTAAAATGAACCATGCCCATTTTGTTATGGCATGTTTGCTATAAGAAATGCACCTCGTGTTTATTAGCGAATTTCACATCAAAGATTGATTAATTGAGTAGGAAATCAGTTTGGCACGGCATTTGTGACCAGCATACACCTTCCGGTAGTATGAAACAGGTCAAAAACTGTTCAAATCCGCAGATAAAATTTTTTGTTTTGAATTTCTGTATAGCAAAATAGTGAACTTTTCGTGAACATTAACGGCAAAGAACTCACCAACACTGGGAGACCGTGAGTTCCTGCCCACCTGTCTTAAAACCGTCTTGGACTCGGGTGACGTGAGAGGTTCATTGGCGTTGACGGCGACTCTGTAGCTCTTTACTTTATGAGAAAATCCATAAGCAAACGTCAGACTGTGCGTGAAACATGGCGGACTTTGTACTATCCTTTCACTCCACCGAAAATTTCTATAAGAAACTGTCTATATTTGCTAAAAGAGCAAATTTTTCGACGGTGCCGTCAACGCCAATTCTTAGGTGAGTTGCAAAGTGACTCGGTGTTCATTCGCCGAAATGTCAGTTTGATCAGTTTAATAGCAGGTTTTTATTTTTTACTATAAACATGCGTTTCGAGTCGTATTCCATGTCAAACAAGGTAGATTAAAATATTTTTTTTTCTTAAACATAATCCGCGTTCACATGTTTGAAATCATGCATTAAAATATCATTAAAATGAATTGAAAATGTTCGGTCTGTGCTAGACCCTTTCAGTTTTTGCTGTTTGTTGTTTTCGATTGCAAGCGAAGATTTTTTTTTTTTTTTGGATCGTGTTTTTTTTCAATTATTAATACACTGGAACCTACATTTACGAACCAAACCGGCGCGGCGGTTCGTAAATCGAACCAGACGTAACTAAACCTCATTACTTGGGATTTATTTCATAAAAAAGTTTTTTGAAAATATTATCAAATACCCCACAATATGGGTATTTTTGGTATCGGGGTGACGTGCACGGACCGGACATCGATGTCTGGGGCCGTTTTGAAATTTAAGATGGCGGCTTCCGGTTAGGGAAATACTGCCAAATTACTCACAATATTGGGTATTTTTTTAAACCTTGGTGACGTGTAAACCATGTCTGACGCCTTTTTCAAGTTCAAGGTGGCGGCTTCCGGTTAGAGAAAACTTGGAAATTCTGTCAAATTCCTCTCAATATGGGTATTTTTGGAATCATGCTAACGTGTAGGGACTTGAAACCCATGTCTGACACCATTTTGAAATTCAATATGCCAGCCTGGCTTCCGGTTGGAGAAAAGCTTGTAAATTTTGTCAAATATCCCACAATATTGGTACTTTTGGAGTCGAGGTGACGTGTAAGGGCCGGAAATCGATGTCTGTCGCCATTTTTAAATTCAAGATGGTGGCTTCCGGTTGGAGAAAAACTAACAAATTAAAGTTGAAGATGCTGTTAATTTCAAATAACAGACTGTAGTGGTAATTTTTATACGATAGATGGAGTAGATGAAAGCATAGAGTTGATAGTTCCGTTAGAGTACGGCAGTTTGAAAATTGCATATAGATATTAGAATAACGAGCTAGGACAACTTTTAAGGAAGGTACAAATCGGTTTTTTCATCTCTCTTTACCAAATTCCCCCTCTGGAGAGGGATGGTGAGGGGAGTCCGGGAACGACCGACTTCAATTCGCGCCCTATGCCGGTATTTGGGCATGGAAATTATTACAGGCGATTTATTAATAATTTCAGTGAAATTTCCGCTCCACTCACGAACTTGCTTCGAAAAAAAAAACCCATAATGATTGTGTTGAACGAACAAGCTGAGAAGGCTTTTCTCCGCCTAAAAGAATGCTTGATATCTGCTCCCGTTCTGTGCAATCCAGTGAAGTCTTTCAAATTCAGAGTGCCGCCAGCCCAAGGTACAATTCAGTAGCCATTTGGCATCCACTCTGATTTAGGATGGTTTTATAACGGCAATGAACAAACCATTTAGCATACAGCATTTCAAAGTGTAAAACATTCCTACTTAGTAATTCAGCTTTTTGCTGTTTTAAAAACCTTTTATAGTCTGAAAAGGAAGTCAAAAACTGTCTTGTTTTAAAAATAAATTTAAAACAGTTCTCAATCCCTCTTTAAAACTGCTCTGTTATTCAAGCATAAACGTCATTAGCAATTGTTTATTAATGCCTTGATAAAATAGTTTATAAACGTGTTCTATCATTATAAAAGCAACCATAAAACCATTAGGTTTTGCATTAGAGCAAAAAGCATTTATTGTTGCTTTTTAGGCCTTTTAAAGTGCATCATAAACTTCCCAATTACTCTGTATAAAAATTGAGCTTAAAAGATGGTTCGTCATAGTTAATAAAAGCCCAATTTATGACAAGGAAATCTCGAAGGATAGACGAAGTAGGATGAAAAATTCAAGTCGATTTCAGCAAAATTTACTTCCTTATCATCATATCATCAACGACTGACCATCTGGCGGAGAAGAGTAAAGTGAGCGGGACTTCGAAATCGTAAAACATTGTCGAAAGTTGAAAAACATACCAGCCTTCTTCAGATCTTGCGAATACATGACAATCGAAATAACAACCGACAGCAAACCACTGAACGGCGCCGGTGGTGTAATGGTAAGCGTGATTACCTCTCACCCCAGCAGGCCTGGGTTCAATCCCAGTCGGCGCCGCCGGGATGTTCTAAGGCATAACATCTTTGATCACGCCTTCCTTCGGATGGGAAGTAAAGCCGTTGGTCCCCGGTTCATGAGTTGATGGGTCGATAGGTAGGGTCCAGGTGTGGGAGCTGCCTTCCTGGCACGTCGGTAGCATTGGTGCTCAGCACGGAAAACAAGATCGACGGAAAAAACAAACCAAAGGAAGGAAAAAAAAAAGCAAACCACTGAAACTGTTAGTTAGCGGAGATTAGCTGGTTTCCGATCGATAGCAGCGATTTTGTCCGGCGAAAGAATCAACTCTCCGAAAATTTCATTCAAGCGTACATCCCTGCATCGTTGGATGGTGCACTTCTGTAACCATGCGGAAGAAGGGGATCTTTTTCGGTTCGAAATGCGAAATGTTGCAAAACAGTGTCGTTAACTATCTGAGTAGCTGCTCCCAATCCATCGGGAGAAAACTGCCTGGAAGAACCCTGGATCGCATAGCGCAACAAAATATCGAAAGATAAACAAAGTTTGACGTTTAACGTTTTGCAGGCAACTTTGTCTCCATAAATGCTGCTATAAATCTGAACCGGTTAGGATCAAGCAAAATGGCTTTAGATAAATACAATTCAGGCTGCAAGTTTTCATCATAAAAGCCATTTTAAAACCTTTTGAATTTGTTAAGGATTTCTTGAAAGCAAAACAACTTTTTCACAAATGACCCATGAAAATCAACTTTTATGCCACCGCCATGTTACAATTAGTTTGCTTGTTTTTTTACAATCTTCGATTTTCAATCTGTAGTTCTGTTGGCGCGCTTCTTGGCACCAAGGCGGTGGAGAATTCGTCAAGGCGGAAAAAGCAGAATCGAGTCAGTTGGTCGACCTGTCCAGCGAAAGCGGTTTCGAAAGCGGCAGAATAAAAGGAGGACAAGTTTTTACTTTTAATCTTTTATTCTCCGATGTTAACCGTGTGCGATACAAAAATTAACTGAGCTTATTCACGAATGGGCTGCTTTATTTACACTCATTCACCGATCCGACAACGTATAATGGGCGGAGCGTTGCGCGCTATTCTACGTTTTCTTCTTGTAGGTTGCCTTTGTTGGTGTGCGTCGCTTCTACTGCTACCGCTGCTTCTGTTGGTGTGCGTCGTTCGGTTTCATTTGGCAGTCTTTCCGGAGCGAACGGTTCGGTCGCGAACATATTCCCCCCAGGCTGCGAAGAATTCACTGAATCGATGTTTTGGTCGTCATTGTCAGCAATCGGAAGGACGGATAATTTGGATACCGCTCGTCTATAGATGCAACCTTCGACGTTGATGTCTACCACTCGCACCAAATTGTCGGAACCTGGGTAAATCTGGACGACCTTTCCCATCTTCCAACATTGCGGTGGGATATCCTTCTGCTCAAGCAGCACGATCATACCAGGGCGAATGTTTGGTTGTCTTTGGCGGTTTTTCCCCCTCAGTTGCAGGTTCAACAAGTAGTCCCGGCTCCATTGTCTCCAGAACTGCTCACGGAGGTACTGTAGATACTGCCATCTTGACAGGCGATTGGTTGGTATCTCATTGTAGCTAGGCTCCAGCGTGGCTATCAGAGGACGGCCAATCAAAAAATGGCCCGGTGTCAAAATTTCGTCGTCTGGATCTGATGTTGAGCAGAGAGGCCGGGAATTCATTATAGCCTCCACTTGGCTAAGGACTGTAGCATACTCTTCAAAAGTCAATTTGGCATTTTTTAGAGTTCTCTTCAGGTGATACTTATCGGTCTTCACTGCGCTCTCCCAGAGGCCGCCAAAGTTAGGAGCTTCCGGTGGGATAAATTTCCAGGAGATCTCTTTTGGCTGGCAGAAGGATGCTATCTCGTCAACGGCATTGCGGCTGCGAAATAGGAGATATAGATCATGTAATTCGGATTTGGCTCCCTTGAAGTTGGAGCCATTATCTGAAAAGACCTCTCGGCAAATGCCCCGTCGGCTTACGAAGCGCTGAAGTGCAGCTAGGAACGCGGCGGTAGAGATGTCGGAAACTAATTCCAAATGGACAGCTTTCGTTGACATGCAGATAAACACCGCGATGTAGGCCTTGACAATTTTCGGTTTGTGACGACCTTCCTTCACAAATACTGGTCCGGCATAGTCAATGCCAGTTTTCAAAAACGGTTCAGCGGGTGTTACTCGGCAGGGCGGCAGATTTCCCATCAGTTGAATAGAACCTTTAGGCTTCGACCGGAAACATGTGATGCAGCTTCTGGTAATCTTCCTGACGGACGACCTTCCATCCAGCAACCAAAAACGTGATCGGAGAGCGGCCAATAAGGCAGTTGGACCAACATGCAGGTTCTCTTCGTGGTATGTACGGATGATTTGATCGATGATCGGATGTTTAGGAAGTAATAGTGGATGCTTGGTTTCAAAAGGTAGCAGGAAATGTTGAAGCCTTCCTCCAACGCGCAGCACTCCATTGTTGTAAATCGGATTCAGAGCAGCAATTTTCTTACACGGTTCGTTGGATGTCACACGATGAATCTCGTCACCCAGAGCTTCAAGCTGAATGACCCTTACAATCAGCTGTAAAGCCGAGCGTAGTTCTTGGATTGTAGGATGACGTTGGAGGACTCGTTCGTTGCGAGATTTCAGTCGACAGTTACGGATAAATCGCTGGACCAACGCGACTACCCGTTGAAGCTTTCTAAACGAGCTGAACCTAAAAAAAACTTCCATCTTCTCCTCGTTAACGACTGGAATGGCGGTTACATTTACCTTTTTCAACTCCGGAAGATCTTCATCTGCGATGTCATCGGGAAGTTCCGACTGGTACTGCGCGGTACTTAGAAATGTCGGCCCATTCCACCAAAGTTCATTGGTGCTCAGGGCGTGCGGAAATTGACCTCTGGATACTAAATCTGCTGGGTTTTGTTTCGATTTGATGTACTTCCACGTGTAGCCTTCGGTGCTCTTCAAAATCTCTGCTACGCGGTTGCGCACAAACACTTCAAGGGATGATAACGGCTTCCGCAACCAGGCAAGTACCACCTGACTGTCGCACCACAGAACAACTTGCGATACATCTAGTTGAAGGGAGTCCAGCACTTTTACGAGTAGCCGGGCAAGTAGTCGGGCACCGAGTAATTCTTTGCGTGGAATGCTCAATTCAGCTATCGGATTTGCTACACAGCATGTTGAGTCGAGTCTTACCATTCGGTAGGATACAGCGAATATAAATGACCACTCCGTAAGCAGCCGCCGAGGCGTCGGAGAAGCCATGGATTTCGATGGTGGTGGCATCAGAAGAAATGGTGCATCGAGGAATCTTGATTTCGCTTCACGGAATTGTTTCCAGGATTGTAGAAGTTCTCCTTCCAACGGGGTATCCCACGGGAGACCGGATCTCCAAATCCTCTGCATGATCATTTTGGCGATAATGGTTACCGGCGTCACAAGACCCAGTGGATCGAACAGTCTGCCAATTTCGGATAACACTGTTCGCTTCGTAGGATGGCTTGCTTCTCGATCGGTTTGATTGGTGCTGAACACAAATTCATCTCGTTGTGGGCTCCAGATCAATCCCAATGTCTTCATAACGTCGATTGAGGTGTTGTCCAGACGTACTAATTTCTCACGGTCGGCTTCTGGAACGTTTTCTAGAACTTCTGTTGTGTTAGAACTCCATTTGTGGACCGGGAAACCACCTCGTTCAAGTAGCTGTTGAATTTGGGTTTAACTTGCGATGGCTTCCTCTACGGTGTTCGCACCTGAGATGACATCATCGACGTAACAATCTAGGCGGATGATTCGTGCAGCGAGTGGAAATGAGTCGCCTTCATCGTCACAGAGCTGTATCAAACATCTGGTCGCCAAGAATGGGGCTGCAGCTGTCCCGTAAGTAACGGTTGTGAGTTCCAGGACACGGAGGGGTTCTTCCGGGCTTGACCGCCAGAAAATTCGTTGGAAACACGCGTGAAGTAGTGCCATGCGTACCTGTCGAAAAAATTTTGAAACGTCAGCGGTGAATACTATCCTATACTTCCGAAAACGTAACAGGATACTGAAGATGTCGCTTTGCAGTGTTGCTCCAACTAGAAGAACGTCGTTCAATGACTTCTCGGACCGGGATGCCTTGGCAGAGGCGTCGAAAACAACTCGAATTTTAGTTGTCGAGCTCAATGGACGTAGGATGGCTTGATGCGGGAGATAAGACACTCGTTGATTGGGAGTATCATCGGCTTCGTTCACCTCTTGACAATGCCCCAATGCTTCATACTCATCGATGAATCGACAATACTGTTGCTTTAGCTCCGGATTTTTCTTGAATCTTCGCTCTAACGAAAGGCCAAGTTTCGGTTGTCTCCTAGCTCGTGCACCGATTCGCGGAATGGCAAACTCACCTCATATCTGCCGGTCTCATCTCGACGATGGGTAGACTGGAATACTTTTTCGCACTCATCTTGCTCGCTGGGTTGTGTTACTGACTCAGAGATCTCTTCCAGCTCCCAAAATTGGCGAAGGACTTCAGAAATAGGATCCGTCAGGGCAGCTAGACACTGCTGGGAGGTTGACACGTCGTCGATGTCTCCTGCAACTACCCATCCTAAATGGGTTTCTTGTAGTTCAGGTAACTTATCACTCAGTTGAATACGGCCCGTCTTTAGCAATTGCAAAAAATGGGAGATACCGATTAGCATATCGATATCGGAAGGAGTGTGGAAGTTGGGGTCTGCCATAAGTAGATCGGTGTTGATTGGCCATGCCGAAACGTTGATTTTCGTTGCTGGAATCGCTCCCGTTATCTCAGGAACTACGAGGCATTCGATAGTAGTACAGAAATCGGAATGCCTGGACTCCACTTCCACCATCATCTTCTCCTTCGCGTAGGTTTTGGACCCACCTATTCCAGCGATGGGTACATGTGCAGGTCGTCTTTCGGTGGCCAAGCGGTCAGCCATTGCCTTGGATAGGAAGTTGACTTGCGAGCCGCTATCCAACAGAACACGGCAGGGAGTTGTCCATCCACGAGAATCCTTGATTCGCACCACAGCGGTCATGAGCATAACGGTTTTGGCAGCTTTAGAATGGTTACATGACGCAACAGTTTCGGTGACTCGTTGAGACTCCGAGTGGTTCTCGGAAGAGGTTTGGCAAGCTGGTTCTTCATTTTGGATGGTTGGTGCCACCTCCACTGCATTCGAATCTGCTTCTTCATGCAACAGAGTGTGGTGTCTTCTCTGGCAGCGATAGCACGTCTTTTTGGATGAACAATCAATGGCTCGATGACCAGGGCGAAGGCAGTTGAAACAGATTCTCAACTCCTTCACTTTTTCATTCCGTTGAGCCGGTGACATTTGATGGAACTTCGGGCATTCGAAATGGCGATGGTAGCCACTACATACCTGGCAGGAACTGCTGGAGGTCACAGTCGTTGCAGCGTGGGCTTTCTGGTTAGTTGGTTTCGAACCCTGTTGTTGCCTTGGCAATGGCTCTTTTGCCGTCATCTGGTGCCGGTTTTGGAACCTTTCCAACACCTGGCATTCGCTTCGAAGAAAGGCCACAGTTTCTTGGTATTGGGGCAGCTTGGCATGCTGCTGTGTCCTCTCCCATAACTGGAGTGTTTGATCGTCCAATCGTGAAGTGAGGATCTTCGTGAGGATGAGACCAGATAGTACATCAACTTCCAGTCCCTGGTACTCGAGACCGCCAACATGACGGATGAATGTCTTCACTAGCTCGAGTAAATCTTTATGGCTGCGGGTGGTCATCGGTTTCATCTCGAGCAAACCTTCGAGATGCGTATCGACGATTACTCGGGGGTTTTCGTACTGGTCACTGAGCTGTTGCCAGGTTTGTTTGAAGTTGTTGTCAACGATCATTCTTGCCGTAATCCAACCGGAGGCATCACCCGTTAGCGCCTTATCGAGATGATGCAGCTTAACTGCATCGGAATCGGCGCTCCGTCCGACAATATCCTCAAACATCATCCGAAATTTCGGCCAATTCTCTACCTTCCCGTCGAATGTGGGAACTGGAGCTCGTAGTGATTGCTGCTGGATGATCACGGGTTGATTTTCACCTCTAGCACCGGAAGGGGAAATGGTTTCGGTGAGCAGTTCAAGCAAGACAAACGTGTTGGTATGGAGAGCGTCGAAAATATCCAAAGCATCATCTTCCAGTTCAATCTCATTGGAGGGTGTGGAAGCAACTATTGATTGGTGAATTGAAATGAACTCGTTGTAATGTAGTTCGAGCTTTTTCGAAAACACTTTCAAAAGCGATGCACAAATTTTACTTGGAGTATCCTCAGCTTCTTCAAGTGTGCGACTTATCGTTGTCACCTTTGCCTGAATTTGGCGACGCTGGTGAACTAATGCTGCCTTGGCATCATCTTCTGCCTCCTGGTTGGTAGACTTTCTCGTTTTCGGCATTTTGATCCACTTTTTCCACACTGGAATTCAATGTCGACACGACACTGGTTGGTTATCCGGTTCGGTAGGACCATATGTTGGCGCGCTTCTTGGCACCAAGGCGGTGAATTCTCCTCGTCAAGCCGGAAAAAGCAGAATCGAGTCAGTTGGTCGACTAGTCCAACGAAAGCGGTTTCGAAAGCGGCAGAATAAAAGGAGGACAAGTTTTTACTTTTAATCTTTTATTCTCCGATATTAACCGTGTGCGATACAAAAATTAACTGAGCTCATTCACAAATGGGCTGCTTTATTTGCAGTCATTCACCGATCCGACAACGTATAATGGGCGGAGCGCTGCGCGCTATTCTACGTTTTCTTCTTGTAGGTTGCCTTTGTTGGTGTGCGTCGCTTCTACTGCTGCCGCTGCTTCTGTTGGTGTGCGTCGTTCGGTTTCATTTGGCAGTCTTTCCGGAGCGAACGGTTCGGTCGCGAACAAGTTTCTTGGATATAGCTATATTTTTGGTAAATTTAGCAATGAGCAAACATTTAAATGCGAAAATCATAAAAAAAATCTCGGCCTACCTCGATCTGAAGAATTTTTTTTTTTCAATGTAAAATAATTAGTAAAATCGACATTTTACGAGGGCGGACGTATTTTTTTCGATGTTTTCACGTACATTTCACATAAAATTTAATAAGGCACTTAAAACTAGGCCACTTAATGAGAACTATTGTAACAAAATTTGGATATTCAACAAGATTTTCATACCATCAGTTTCTATTTAAATTATTTTGATAAGATCGGATTCATAAGTCCTTTTCTATCTTTATTGAAGCTTTCCTAGTGGATTTAGCAAGCGGCTAGGGGAAATGGCTCGGAAAGGGTTTTTATTGTTGCTAAATAGCTTTTGTTGTAGCTTTCAAATGGTTCTCAATGCGTTCGTCATACAACCTTTTTGCAGTAAATCAATATTGAAGAGCTTCTAGCAGTTTTAGTACAATACGCCCTTGAAAGGAATAGGGTAAAGCGCGGTTAAAATAGTACTTGTTCGATTATCGGAACAAACTCACTATTTTGTCGAATTTCGCGTTCAAAATGCTTATTTTCATATTTGTCGAGTCAAGCCCATAAAGGTGTTGTCTCAAACCTGGACTTAATTTGCTGAGGGAAAGTTTAAACGAAAATAAACTTTATCGTTGATAAAGATTTATTCTATAGAGGGAGTATGTGGTAGTGTTACCGTTTGTAACATTTGTTGATGTATTTCTGTATGTTTATCGTATTCTGCATGTCCACTTGAATTTGAATAATAATTGCCAATTTGATACCCCTAGTTTTAGTACACTATACAATACCACAGTTTACTACCAACTTCTGGAATAGGTGATGAGCCAACAATTTGAGTCCAGAGAAGTGCAGAGAAAGGGAACGGCGAGTAGCTTGGAAACTTCTTCCGCCACTAGCCAAGTAAACTTAACCGACAGCAGTTAAATAAGCTAAAAACCGTTAAAATTATAGTGAAGAAAAGTAAGAGTGTCGTAGTAGCAGGAGTGGAGAGAGAGGGTCAGGTATGGAACTGGGATTGAAAAGGTCACATGTCACAATCGGGCCTAAGACCGTTTCTTTTGTGCCCTTTAGGACCCGTTAGTTGTAAGGGTAGCTTTTGGTGGAGAACTGGCCTCTCGACGATACCGAGGTTGGACTCGCTTTGGAGTAATTGTATAATTATCCCGCGTGGTTGTGCTATACCAGTCGTAGTTTCCCAACCAAAGGGTTGGAAGCTGGAAGATTAGGATTCGAGTTCCAACCCAAATTGTACCGAGCACACACCCGTAAAATCCAAGTCCGCCATCTCCAGGCCTGGAACCAAAAACTCTCAGCGGAGCCAACATTCGTTCGCCAGAGTCCGCCATTGTGCTAACCGACCGGCGTCGCCAGACGCTTTCACTGAGTCTTCATCAGCCTCACTGTTTCCCGCCATCAAGCTAGCCACCGTCATCGAGACCACCACCACCAGCACCACCAGTAAACTCCAGCAGCCACCGGCCGGTCAGGTATTTGTTACAAACCACCTTACACACCACACTCCCACACACACCCCATGTTTAATTAGGGAAATAAATGGTAAAATTGTATTTCATCAGCTTCTTTTTACTACACCTTATCCGAGGTCTGATTTTCCGAGTAAAGTACACCAGCCGACCTTGAGGCTAAGAAATAGTTCTCCAGCTCTGCTAGCCATTAAAAGAGGTTGTTGTATAACCCACCCTCATTGGTAGGCCGTTGCTTTGCCAAGCCCGCCGAGGTGTTTGTCCTGGTAGGCCCCTTGGTACCCCACCCTAGCAGCAACAAATATGATTGCAATATTATAAGACTGTATATAATAAGATTGGGCGTAAATAGCTCAATAAAGCAGATTAAGTATAAAGTCATAAAGCTCCAGTTGTAATCCAAGAAAAAGTAAATGATGTATATACACTTCGCACTACGTAAAACTCATATCAGTTCCACATAGATAAGCCACAATCATATCTTAAAATGATTGCCATGTTAGGAAATGAACGTGAAGGCATAAATCAATTGATTATTCAATTATGATTTGAACTCCAATCGCTGTTCAATTGAGCAGTGCAGAAACTGAGACCAATAAAAATATAAATATCTTTTAAGGCCTCGTCTATCTATGGATAATATCAAAAACTATACTGAGTAACAACGGTTCTATTCACGTGCCCGGTGTTTCAATATGGGTTTATTATCGTTATCGGAATTCGACGCTGTGGAGCAGAAAAGTTCATCACAATCAATTTATGAGAGCGATGTGATGGTGTTAGTTAGTCCTTATCTAAAGTGCTCAGCTGTAAGGCGAAGCACTCAGTGCCTTGAGGTCTTTTTGTGGTGATTAATTCGGTGAAAAAAATGTAATCAGAAGAATTCAAATTAGTGAAACTAACGAAGCGTAAATTGGGCCGCAACTAAGTGTGAGTATCATAATATGAAAGTCGTTTAAAGCTGACCACTGGCGTGTGCAGTCCTCTTCATTTGGGGGAGCCGCCTACCAAAAGGGGGCGCTTCATAGCTTTGAGGGCGCCAATAATTTTGAAGAGATAATGTTTACTTACTAACATTTTCCTTGCGCTTTCCAGATTTTGACGCTTTTCTTTGAAAAATTTTGAGGTTTAACGAAAACTTTAAAAAAACTGTTGTTTGTAGACACAAATCTTTAAAAAAATAGTTTATAAAGTAAATAATTCAAAACTGAGACGAAGATCTCTGTAAAATAATTCATCCACTGAATTATGTTTTGAACTTCACGTCGAAGTACAAAAATTTTTAAATGCAGCTTTGAAACTTTTATTGCACCAAAAATGGTAAGGTATGGGAAAAGGGCAAGCGAGCTCACGCACTAGGAGGGTGGTTGCATTGATTGCAAACAAAAAAATACTAGAATTTTGGATACATAATATATCAATTGTATTGTTTAAGTTGCCTTATTTTAAAATTACAGTTATATTTCAGACTTACAAACGTCTTATGCATACTCAAAATGTTCAAAAAGTGTGTATAAATTATTTCAACTATGTTTTTTTGATGATGAAGTTGATGGTCCCACCTCTTACTCCTACAAAGGTTTGAGCTGGACGATTTATCTTTAAGATAACCTTTGTAGGGGTAAGAGGTGGGACCATCATCATCATCATCATCATCATCATCATCATCATCATCATCATCATCATCATCATCATCATCATCATCATAAGTATTACAAGCAATCAAGAGTTAATAAACAATCAACAAAGCATCCTACACTAGCAACCCCGCAATCTGATGCTGTCATAATTTTCAGCAATGTCAGGAATGCTCACGAACCCCTAACATTTGCCAGAAAACTTACTACTAACTCAAGGTATCTTCCAAATAAGCTTCAAAATTGCATTTTTTTTTAACAAATGTAAAATTCAGTCCTCTATATTCGTAATAAGCGCGCGAGGCTCAAACCTTTGTAGACTACTTTTTTTTTAATTAATCTACTTTTAAATCAAATATTAAAAATCCATCATTACCCTCGTGGTGAACAAAAATAGTTTCTGCAGTGCTAAAATAATTATTAAAAAGTCGTTATGACAGCTATTCATATAAAATAATCCGTTAGAGATAACATCGTCAAGATACATAATTTGTCAATTCATAAAAAAAATCACTGGATAACTGTTCAAAAGACAGTTTTAACGTGTGAAATGCAGTGTCTTTTAAATTCTGTAAGTGTTGCTGGACGTTTGATATGTCTAGGCATCGAATTGAAAACATTTATTCCATTATAATATAATGAATTTTGTGAAGCACAAGTCAAGAAATGTGGTGTTCTTATTTCAGCCGTGTTTCTAGTATTATATCTATGAAAGTCACTTCCTCTTTCAATTCAATCACACAAATATCGAGGCAGCAAATCGTTAAGTATTTTAAAATGAACACCACAGTCAAATATACAATACTTGGCTTCACCGACAACCATTGTAAGGCATCTAGCATCAAAGTTGAGGAAGTGAATCTATTACATCTCAAAATCAAACGCATTATTTTTTCTGTAAACGCTGTAATCTCGATATTTGTGTTGCATTGGCCAGAAATAAAATGGAAGGGCAAAAGTCTAGATGAGGAGAGATGATTGATTTGTATAGCTGTATTTTACTGGCAATAGTTGAATCGTTTTTCAGCCTCACATAGAATTCCAAACTTCTTGGCAATTTTCTTGATGACATTGTCAATGTGAGAGTTGAACTTAAGTGTGTCATCAATAATCACGCCAAGATATTTAATCTCCCGAACGCGATCAATAGTCTCATCATCAATTACAACAGAGACGTTCTCATTTACTCTTAGTTTTTTCTTAGTTTTACTTGTATTCAATTTTAACTGCTTATACCGCAACCATCTACTTAGAGAACGCAAATCTTCATTCAAGTGTAAAACGGCATCATCTAAATCCTTAGCTGCAATGAATAACACAGTATCATCTGCAAAAAGATTAATGTCGCAAAATCGTAAAACACGTCGCAAGTCATTAATATACATAATAAATAACAGGGGCCCTAATACACTTCCCTGGGGTACTCCAAGGATATTCTTCACGGGACTGGAAACAGAATTATTGAAAACAGTCCGTTGAGTTCTGTCAGACAAATAGCTTTCAAACCATACTCGTAATTCCAAAGCGCTTGATTGATCTTAACAATAAGGGCCTAGAAATTGTTTCAAAAGCGCGTTTAAGATCCAAAAAAACAGCAACAATCGTATCTTTACACTCCAAGTTATTTTTCCACTTCGCTAAAACCAAATTCAACGCGGTTTCACAAGAATGACCTTCCCGATATCCCGATTGTTCTGGTATCAACAAACTATTACTATTTAAATACTCCAACAGCTGGCCTTTAACAACAAGTTCTAAAATTTTCTCTAATGTGTGCAACATGTTGATGGGACGAAACTCTTCGGCTTTAATCGTTCCAGCAACTTTTTGAATAGGGACCACTAAGGATTCCTTCCAAATTTGTAGCACATGTCCGGTTTGTAATGATTCATTAATAAGGTCCAGAAAGATGTGGCAAATGACATGCAAGCAATCTTGAATAACTCTAGCATTAACATTATCTACTCCAGCCGATTTTCCTAATGAAAAACAAATAACTCTAAGTTCATCTAATGTGATTGGGTGAAAAACTTCAAATCTACAATTACTATTAACTGGCTGTTTTATTTCGTCAGGTTCATCGACCAATTTAATAGATTGATTAATCAATGAAACGCTATCTACGAAATAATCATTAAACTTAGCTGCAATAACTTGTTCTGACTGTTCTAATGTGCCATGAAAAGTTATGGACCGCGGTTTGCAATTACTAGGTTTTAAAACTCAGCTTAACGCTTAAAATGATTCGAATTATGGTTATCACGCCAAGTAATATTAAAATCACAAGCCAATATATTTAATTTACTTCAATCAAGGAATGTCTCGAGCCAGTTCTCTAAAACTTCAACAAAACGCTGGTCACTAGAACTGGCAGAATGATACAAAACACCATAATTGCCCATCTTCATGCCACGTACAACTGTAATGCCCAAGAACCAGTTGCCATCAATAACTTCGTTGGTACGAAGGTTGAATTGAACTGATTCTTTGACATAAATAGCAACACCGCCAGTGTGTCTAGAATGTGATAAACAAGCAGCAACAATATATCCCGGAATACTATACTGATCAAAAGCTTCAGTTTCAACAATATGAGTTTCAGATAATAAAACAAAAAGAGGACGTTTTTCCTCAACAATCTGACGTAATGCTACGTAGTTTGTTGACAACCCCGCAATATTCAAGTATAAAAAATCGAATTGATTCACATTCCTGGAACTTGGCTGCTATTTATTGAAACGCAAGCTGCTTTTCTTCTGATCAAAAAGTCTTTTATAAAGCAAACATTCCGAGCTAAATGCGGCATGGTTGACGTCCAAGTTCATTTTTCGTTCTTTATTCGGTTTCAAACAATTAATACATTTCAATACAGTTGACGTACACTCCGACGTTTTGTGTTGTTGGCTGTACCTAGAGCATCTATCACAATTTTTGCAATCCATGCTCTTGTGCCCAAATTCTCCACATTTGAAGCATCTCAACACATTAATCGCGGGAACTATCGAGCACCGGTCAAACCCTACATTTACTTTTTTCGCACGTAACAAACATTTATAAGTATCGACATCGACTTCAATTACAACACTAAACTTGTTATAAGTGAAGCGTTGATTTTCAAACATGTTCACTACTTTTACATCATTTATAGCGATGTCTTCATTTTGACTTTTTAAGTAGTCAATGAAGACATCGGAGGAAAACTTATCGCTCATGCCCACTATTTTCAATCTTGGCACCGAAGTGGGAACAACAGCACTATATTTTTCATCCAGATTGCTTTCAATACCATTTTTCACATCATTTAGATTAGCTCCTGTTGCACACTCAACAATAATGGAGCCATCTTTACCATTCCTGAAATTACTGATTTTGTGTGTTTTTGGATCTAACTGTGTTTTCAAAAACTTACGACCATCTTCGCAAGCTTGTTTGGACTCTTTTGGTTTGATCACAATGACCGGACGAGTCTTACGATTACTCTGTTTGTTACTGTTACTATTAATGTTACTGTTACTGTTTATGCTACTATTACTGTTACTGTTACTAATATTTTTACTTTTATTTGCACGACTAGATCTTTTTACAAAAACCGCAAATCTCGCATTTTCTTGAAAAACATCATCATTCGAATCGTTGTCACTATTTTGAAATTTACTGTTTTTGCGTCTGGGATTTCGGTCCGATTCAGAATGAACCGTCCTAGATGCGCCATTCGTTGCAGCTAAATTTTTATCTGTACTAATTTCAAAACATGAACTAGTCATCGTTTTCCATTTCTCGCTAATTAATTTTTCAAAGCAACTTAATGAATCGTTCAAATTTTGTTGCATTTTTTCCATGACAATTCTCAACGCGTTGTCTATCTGAGCAGCAACGTTGTTTCGTAGACCGATGATAGAGTTAGCAACAGAAGAAAATTGCTTCATTGCTTCCCCCATCATTTTGGTATCCGAAACCGATACATTCTGCTCGTCACAACTCTGATCTGACAGACAATTACTACACTTCAATAGAACATTTGCATTATCTGTGATAAGCTTTGTCTGAGCAGGCTAAACATTTTGGTATCAGGATCTGAATTAGCTATTGATGAGTCATTTCTTCCTGCTCGGGTAGTGTCATCAAAGTATGAATTAAAATTAAAATAAGGACCGTAGCATAACTTGTAACAAACCAACCATTCCAATTTCCGGATGCAATCTGAACGCCATCAAAATAAAAACAAATTCATTTAAAGAACCTTGTGCCTCCTATTGCTTAAGTGACATTCAAACCAGCAGTTTCAATTTTATAAAACTTAACAAACGCTTTTCAATTGCATTAGTATCGCCAAAGTTAAAGAAAAATATCAAAATCAATTTGCAGCCCCATGTTGCATCAAAGGTATTAAAAGCCACACTTCCAATTTCCTCATTTTCCAAACGCCTTGCAGTTTCATGAGTACATATCATTAAAGTAACTTACTTACTTATCCTTGTCCGACATCCCTCAGGAGTGCACCTGCATCGCAAGGTTACGCCAATTCACTCGGTCCGTGGCTGCTTGTCTCCAATTTTTCGACCGTCCCACACTTCCAAGATCCTGCTCCATTTGGTCTAATCACCTTGCTCGCTGTTGCCAAAAACGGGAAAGCACTGTATTTACAATTGAGCTGTTAAAACCGGACACCGGAGCTACCTACGCTTTTAGAAATCTCTCCATACGAATGAGTAAAAGTGACACACGCTCTTACAGAATACACGAAATTACACCTTTTGTTACCAGGTGAATCTTTGTCATTGACGAAAAAATAAATAAGACTCTGACGAAGGTTTTTTTTTTTGAGGATCAAGTCTATCTAAGACTATGTGAAAAACAATTTTGTAAATATCGCGCAAAAGTCTGTCAATGACAATGACAAAGCTCAGCACTGCTCGCCAGTACGAGATTGTGGATTTTCTATGTATTATTATCGTTATTTTTATTAAGATTAGTTTTAGACTAACATTTGAAAAGGGCAGAATTCTAAATTACCATATCGAGAAAATCACTTCCGAATTTTGATGACCTACAAATTAATCCTATTTCACGACTTTCTGGACATAGTTAATAGTGTAATCTGTCATCATGCATCACTAAAAACTAAAAAAAAAATTAAAGGGTTGAATTAGCACCTCTTTGTTCTCCAATTAGGAGGACAATCCTAACATAATTATCATGCATCATCTTTATGTACTTTACAGCATGTTCGTAGAATGATGCAAAATTGAATACTGTGAGTTTTCTCAAATCAAACGTTTGGTTTCCAATAAGTAGGTGCTTAGAACAACATTAATTGAAAATTGGGGGGTTTCAGCTATTGAATTTCAAAGTCAGAACAAAAGCTCGTATACAGATTCTCCACCTGTTCAATGCTTTGACAGTAAGCATAATAGTTAAAGTACATCGGGCAAGTTGAAACGGTTGTATTAGAAATAATCTCAGTGATTATTCATTTCAGCTAAGAGATACACTTATGCCAGGATGATTCTTGGCATCATAAAAAAAAATTCTTTATTCCCTAAAAGGTAATAACATTTCACTTTTAACACTAAATCTGAACTACTCCTGTTCTCACCTAGAACCTAACATAAACTACGCTCGCTCCTGCCTCTGCAACTGGTTTTGTTTTTTGTTGCTGCTGTCTTAGCAAAACTCCTCTGGGTGGTAACCGATCGTCAACTGCTAAGTTGACAATTGCTGGTCATCGAATTCTTCGGTGTCCAAAGTGCTTTGTCGAGTAAGCGTTGGCCTGTTTGGTGTGATATGCTGATTCTTGTCGCCAGGTGCCTCGTGCATGGAGTCGAATACGGGGATGTTGTTGAGTCAGCGTCTAGGCCACGGTTGGTTGGTTGGTGGACGTGGGTAGAGCATCGGTATGTCCATAACTATACATCTACCGGTTCCACTTCCCCACGCGCTTCTTTTTTTGACTTTATATTTTTTTTGTTAATTACTTTATTTGTACAGGCTCAATCGAATAAACTTTACAGAGCCAAGTTATCATTTTCTTTATATATTATAAATGTCTTAAATCTAAAATTAAAGGATTTGAACCGATTACTCGCGGTCTTTTCGAGGTTAGTGGATGACAATTGTTTGGATCGGGAGAGGGAAAAGGAGATTTGGAATATGATTTATGATTAAAAAATGTCACTATTTCTAAAACATATACTTAATCCTATCGACGTTATATCAACTCTGTAATTATACAATTATTACAGAAACAAATCTACAAAAAAAATACACACACATACAAAACACAAACTAAACACAAGGTTAGTCAAACTTACAATCTATGGTTAATATTCTTCAAGAAAACATATATGAGTTGCATAAACTCCAGATCACGTCTAGCCAAAATATCCCGAACTGGAACATTAGGTTGTCTACCTCGAGCCCGAAGGGAATCGTACAACTCGGATCTGACTCCACGGTGCTTAGCACATGACCAAATAATGTAATCTGCGTCCTGGTAACCTTGTCCACATTCACAGAGATTGCTGTCCTCCAGCCCAACACGGAACAAGTGAGCGTTTAACGAATAGTGATTGGACATGAGGCGAGACATCATACGAATGAAGTCTCGACCCACATCCAACCCCTTGAACCAAGGACACTTCGACACCTTAGGGATGATTGAATATAACCATCGTCCTAAACTCCCTTCACTCCATTTATTTTGCCAGCTGGCGAGTGACTGTTGACGATAAATGAAGAAAAATTCGTCGTAGGCGATTTGTCGATCGTAAATATCGCCTTCCATAGCGCCCACCTTTGCAAGCGAGTCCGCCTTCTCATTGCCCGCAATCGAGCAATGAGATGGGACCCATGCAAAGGTGATGACAAAGGTGGTGGAGTGCTGATTGCGGTTAAGAACACACTGGAGTGTGAATCTGTTTCGATGGCTAACTGTAATGAACTAGAACAAATCGCAGTTTGCATAAAGTCACAACTTCGTTCGCTTTACGTAGTTGCTATCTATCTCCCACCTAATTCGAGTACCGAGTTATATACTGCTCATGCTAATGCAGTGCAACTTGTTGCAGATCGTCTATCGGAGTCTGACATAATCTTGTCGGTTGGCGATTTCAACCTTCCTAATTTGCGATGGCATCTTGACGAGGACATTAATGGATTCATTCCTTCGAATGTATCTACTGATACTGAGTTGAACTTTACAGAAGCAATGTTTGCCAACGGGTTGAGACAGATTAATAGTTTCGTCAACACAAATGGCAGACTGCTGGACCTTGTTTTTACCAATCTACCGGAATATCTTGACCTGATTGCACCATCTACTCCGCTGTTGCCTATAGATAACCATCACACACCAGTTATTTTACTACTTGACGAGAGTGACGCACCAACACTACTTGACGATCATGATCATTGTTTCAAATTTGACTATTCGGCATGCGACTTTGATTTGTTGAACTCTACTTTTATGGATATTGAGTGGGAACGATTATCGAATAATGGTACGGTAGATCAGATGCTATCAGCTTTTTACGAATCTCTCTCAGAAGTTATCAACCGTCATGTACCTCGAAAAAGACAAAAATCGATATCTGTTTTCAACCAACCGTGGTGGACTCCTGAGCTACGTAACCTTCATAACAATGTACGTAAGATGCGCAACCGATATTTCCTTACAAAAACTGGGTCTGACAAAGCTAGACTCCGTGAGCTTGAGTTGGAGTACAAAGTCATTCTTTCTGCAACACATGAAAACTATTTGCTCAGTATTCAGTCAACCGTCAAGCAAAATCCTTCACGCTTCTGGGACTTCATCAAGAAACGGAAAGCTGGAAATGGAATCCCTGGCTCAGTCAACTTAGATGGAACTACTTCTCGGTCAAGCTCAGAAGCAGCCAATCTTTTTGCTACTTTCTTCGAGAGCGTGTTTAGTAAAGCATCACCCGTGCAACGTCAAAACTGTTTTGAACAGATACCGTCCCATAACATTAATCTACCGTGTATACAGTTTTCTCCAGACGAAGTACAGAAAGTTCTCAATGAGCTTGATTCAAAGAAAGGACCTGGAACAGACAGCTTGCCTCCTGTGTTTTTGAAGAACTGCGCCGCTACGCTGGCGACGCCCATTGCTGCTGTTTTCAACCGTTCGCTCCAAGACAGAACGTTCCCAAATGCATGGAAAATGGCGTCCATAGTACCGATCCATAAATCCGGAAGCTACAAGTGTGTCACCAATTATCGAGGTGTATCCATACTTTGTAGTCTCAGTAAGGTATTTGAGAAACTGATCCACACCGTTTTGTACAGAGCTGCTGCACCGATCATCTCCAACAGTCAGCACGGCTTTATGAAGCATCGTTCAACAACATCGAACTTAAGGGGGTATTCCCGATCTTTTTTTTCAAAAAATCAATTTTTTTTTCACGTTTTTTTGTACTTTAGACTATATACTTTCATCCCCCCAAGCCGTTTTCCGATCAGCGAATTCGGTGTCCAGGCATAGCAGATTAATGGTAAGAACCCCCAAATGGTTTTAACTAAAGTCAAAACTTTAAACGCGTTTTTCTCGAAACCACATTTTTTTTATCCGGCGAAGATTTTTCTCAGAAACTATAAGAGATATTGACTTGAATCTTTGCGCATTTTGTTCCTTATTAAATTCTTTGGAGCTTCTCCCACTTTCAGCCAAAAATATTAACATTTAACATTGTTTGAAGCACCTTAAAGCTGCAAAAAAGCGGGCTAAAAATCGCCTGTTTTTTCATCTGGCCGCCATTTTGTTAATTTGCAAGATTTTTTGCTGCCAACGGGAGAAGCTCCAGAGAATCTTATGCAGATTATTAATTTCATCACGAAATCTGTTTCAGATAGCCGTTCCGAGAAAAGTCTTCGCCCGTCCAGGCGTTTGCGGCGAACAGGGGTCTGTTTGCTGCCATTTTGTGACGTCAATAATGTCTTTTTTTATGTCGAAAAATTTTTATTTGTAAACTTTAATGTTCAATAAACAAGAATCCCAAAGAGTTAGGCGCATTACTATTCATTTTCCTTGAAAAAAATTAATTGAAAAACAGGCCGAAAAAAGGCAAAAGATTGGGAATACCCCCTTAATGTGTTATGTATCAGCGATATCCCGTAGCTTAGAATCGAAGCAACAAGTGGATTCGGTTTATGTTGATTTTGCGAAAGCGTTTGATACAGTACCGCACAATCTCATCGCTGCCAAAATGAACCACATTGGATTTCCAACATGGATCACTGAATGGCTCTATTCATACCTGTCTAATCGCAATGCTTTCGTGATGGTGAATTCCGCACGCTCCAGGACTTTCAACATACCATCTGGCGTGCCACAAGGCAGTGTTCTCGGTCCTCTTATTTTTATCATTTATGTTAATGACCTGTGTGACATGCTCTCATCATCCAAACTTTCTTTTGCCGATGATCTAAAATTTTTCCGTGTGATTGTTTCTCCCACTGACTGTGTCGCGTTGCAAGAAGATATACATCGTGTGATAGTCTGGTGCGGTGACAACGGCATGCGCGTAAACAGCAAAAAGTGCAAAATAATATCCTTCACTCGCTGCAACAACGTTATTCACCATCAATATTACATGGGGCCGGATTCTCTAGAACGTGCAATTTCAATCTGTGATCTAGGCATTACGATCGATTCGAAGCTAAGGTTTAACGAACACATAAACATCGTAACTGCTAAAGCATATACTGTGCTTGGTTTTATTCGTCGTCATGCTTCTGGTTTCACCGATGTTTATTGTCTCAAGACGCTATTCTGCTCGCTGGTTCGCAGCATTTTAGAATATGCTTCCCCGGTTTGGTCTCCATTTTACGTTACGCATGTCCTTGCGGTTGAAAGGATTCAGAAAAGTTTTATAAGGTTTGCATTGCGTCAGCTCCCCTGGAATGATCCAGTCAATCTTCCAAGTTATCCCGACCGATGCAAGCTGATTGATTTGGAATCCCTCTCTGCCAGGCGTCTCAAATTGCAACGACTGTTTATCTTTGACCTCATAACAGGAAACGTGGACTGTCCTGAACTTCTGGAACTGATTCCATGGAATACTCCTCCTCGACGATTCCGTAATTCCCCGTTACTTGCAATTCCATTTCACAGAACGAACTTTGGATTTAATAATTGTTTTAATTCTTGTTTGCGTTCCTTTAATGATGTTTGTAGCGAGTTTGATTTTATTTTGACCAAACATGTGTTTAGTGCTAGAATAAGACGTTTAGATTAAATTAGGTTTTAAGTAATGAGTCTGTACGACGTAGTCGAAGATGGTGATCAAATAAATAAATAAATAAATAAAAAGATCTTAAAGATAAAGCACTTAGAAGCTCTCGTATTTTCATGAGAAAATACGAGGAGTGCTTTACCGGCCTCATGGAGCGAATAGCCTCGACAAAACTGAGACTATCCGTAAAAATAAAATAATGATCTGGTGCAAGTGAGGCGATCGTTTCTAGCGTATAATGTATTGCCGCCAGCTCAGCAACATATACGGAACAAGGAGCATGAAGCATTCGAGAGGCGCTATGAAATTCGTTATAAATACCAAAACCTGCGGACGCCTCTATTAGTGATCCATCTGTGAAGAACGATCTTGCGGAATCAACTTGGCCAAACTTGGCAGCGAAAATTGACGGAGCAATCATGGGACGATGATGCTCTGGGATTCCGCGAATCTCTTGCGTCATGGATAAATCAAAATGAACAGAATTGACGAAGTCGGAGAAGCAAACACGATAGGGATTATGCTGCGAAGGGCTGACATCCTGTGTTATGTACACGTAGTACAATGTCATAAAACGAGTTTGAGGGTTTAGCTCAAGAAGCTTCTCAAAGTTTGCAATCGCCAGTGGGTTCATAATTTCACAACGGGTGAGGAGTCTGAGGGATAATTCCGAAAACCGATCAGAGAGTGGCAACATTCTCGCTAACACTTCGAGACTCATCGTATGAGTCGAGTGCATGCATCCTAACGCGATACGAAGACAGCGATACTGGATCCGTTCCAGTTTTATGATGTGCGTTTTAGCCGCCGACTGGAAGCAAAAACTACCGTACTGTAAAACCGATAAAATCGTTGTCCGGTACAACGTTAGAAGATCTTGCGGATGGGCTCCCCACCACGTTCCGGTAATTGTTCGGAGAAAATTGATCCTTTGTTGGCATTTTCGTCTCAGATACTCAATGTGGGATCTCCAGGTGCATTTTGAATCGAACCAGACCCCAAGATATTTGAAGGACATAGAATGAGTGATCGGTTTACCCAAAAGTTGAAGCTTCGGTTGTGCTGGGCTATGCTTCCTAGAAAAAACGACCAACTCAGTTTTCTCCGTGGAGAATTCGATACCTAGCTGAATAGCCCAAGTAGACAAATTGTCTGAGGTATCCTGTAAGGGTCCTTGCAGGTCGGCCTCTCTGGGCCCTGTCATAGACACTACTCCGTCATCTGCAAGTTGTCTCAACGTACAGTTGTCACTTAGACAATTGTCAATTTCTCTGACGTAGAAATTATACAGAAGGGGGCTTAAACATGAGCCCTGGGGGAGACCCATGTAGCTAAATCGTGAAGCTGTAGAGTTTCCATGAGAAAAGCTCATATGTTTCTCTGACAGCAAATTGTACAAAAAGTTATTAATTAATGGAGAAAGGCCACAAGCGTGGAGTTTGTCTGAAAGGACTTCAACCGATACTGAATCAAAAGCCCCCTTAATATCCAAGAAGACAGAAGCCATTTGCTCTTTTTTAGCAAAAGTCAACTGAATTTCAGTGGAAAGCAACGCGAGACAGTCGTTCGTTCCCTTGCCCCTACGGAATCCAAATTGAGTATCTGAGAGTAGGTGGTTCAACTCAACCCATTTGTCCAGGCGAAAAAGGATCATTTTCTCCAACAATTTTTGAATACACGATAGCATCGCAATGGGACGATACGAGTTGTGATCTGACGCGGGTTTTCCAGGCTTTTGAATGGCTATAACTCTCACCCGCCTCCAATCATCCGGAACAATATTAAGCTCCAAGAACTGACCAAACAAGTTCAACATGCGCCTCTTAGTGACGTCTGGGAGGTTCTTCAACAAGTTGAACTTGATTCTATCAGCCCCCGGAGCCGAATTGCCACACGAAAGGAGTGCGAGTGAGAGCTCCAGCATTGAAAAAGGCTGGCTGATCTCGTCTACCGAATTCATCGTTTCGCGAGGAATCATCTGTGCCGGCACAGAATCAGGACATACTTTTCGCGCGAACTTGAGAATCCAACTATCCGAGTACTCCTCGCTCTCGTTGTTTGAAGACCGGTTACGCATTCTTCGCGCCGCATTCCAAAGCGTATTCATCGACGTTTCGCGTGATAATCCGTCCACGAATTGCCGCCAGTATCCGCGTTTCTTGGCTTTGATGAGGCTCTTGAGTTCGCGTTCAAGAGCCGAGTACGCTTCGAAATGTACGGGGGTTCCACGTTTCCGGAAAAACTTAAACGCGTCGGACTTTTTACGATAAACCTCAGTGCATTGCTGGTCCCACCAAGGGGAAGGAGGTTTCCTACGGAAAGACGTTCCTGGAACCGGCCGAGTTTGAGCTCGAAGCGCGCTGTCCAAGATCAGATTGGAGAGGAAGTTATATTCCTCCAACGGTGGAAGCCCTTCTACCGACGTTATGGCATCTTCTATCACATTCTTGAACTTTGTCCAATCGATATTAGGGTAAGATCGTACGCGACGTTAACGGGTTCCGACGGATTGAACCCACTGGCAACTGAAACTTTGATCGGCAAGTGATCACTACCGTGGGGATCTTGGATCACATTCCACGTGCAATCCAACGATAATGAGTTAGAGCAAAATGTGAGGTCTAATCTACTTCCATTCGAGGATGGGCCAGCCAAACGTGTTACTTCTCCATTGTTAAGAATTGTCATATTAAAGCTGTCGCAGAGGTCATATATCAAAGTAGAACGGTTGTCATCATACAGCTCCCTCAGCCTGTACCGTGGGAATTAAAATCTCCCATAATCAACCGTGGAGCAGGAAGTACCGAACAGATATCTGAAAGTTGTTTTCGATTAACAACGGCTCTAGGAGGAATATAAACAGAAGCAATACAAAGGCTCTTACCTTTAATAATAGCCTGACATGCGACAACTTCAATACCTGGAAATTGTGGAAGATTCACCCCTCCTCCACGCGAATCCTCACGATCCAGTCGAATAATGTTAAAATCATAAAAAGGAAGATCTATATCTGAAGAGAGCCAAGTTTCACAAACAGCAAATGCATCACAATCATTATTGTGAACTAAAAACTTAAAAGAATCTAATTTAGGAATGAGACTTCGACAATTCCACTGTAGAATAGTGATCAAATCCCCGACCTCGTTTGGAAAATTATCCATCGAAGGAAATGATTGCTGCAATGAGGGGCCACTTCAATGTCAATTGCTTCAAGAGGGTCTTCACAATGCTTTTGAGAGGATCAGAAATAGTGAGATACTTGAGAATATCGTCCACAATTTTATCAAATGAGAACAACCCGGATGAAGAAGGGGCTTCTGTTCTTAAAAATGGGCCATCAGGGGTTTTTGATGTCCCCGGGAGAGATGGAAAATTCTGGTTAAAGTCAGTTCTGCGGAAACCAGGAGGAGTTGAAACTTCCTTTTTTCCATCACTCCTTGATTTGGGCAAGCTGATTTGGGATTCCTTATCTGCAACTTTCCGCGAACGGATGCGTTTTCGTTTCCGTGCAGAACCTTCCGGAAGACTGAAATAAACTCCCTCCTCAGCCAAGTCAGAGTCAGACTCGGCATCAGACAAAACAGCAAAGGGATTTTTGTCGTTGGTTCATGGTGTGGCTGTTTTTAGCATTGCTGCAAAAGACTGCCTGGAACGCTCCTTAAGAGAGCGTTCTATTTTCTCCCCGCGTTGTTTGTACGCCGGGCACGATGAGAGACCATGAGGAGTTCCTTTACAGTACACGCATTTTGGTGCAGTGACTGTGCAGGCGCCATCCTCGTGCTTCTCCCCGCATTTGGAACAGCGTGCCTTGCTGCCACAGTGAGAGGCCGTATGTCCCAACTGTTTGCAGTTTTGGCAGTTCATGACCCGAGGAACAAACAAACGCACAGGTAGCCGAAGTTTTCCCAACTCGATGTAGTGAGGAAGGGCTGAACCAGAAAAGGTCACTCGAAACGAGTCTGTGGGGGTAAAGCTCTTTTTACCCTCGCTGAAAGATACTGAGTTCAGCTTCTGGACTTCCATTATCTCAACCGTGGGAAGCAAGGGGTTCTTGAAACGGCCAACCGCTTGCTTCGCCAAGATCTCGGGGGTCAGACTCGCTTCGTTGACCACACCTTCGATCTCCACATTACGAGCTGGGATGTACACTCTATACTATCATTACGAGCTGGGAGGCAGCAATCTCGTTAGCTTGTTTCAGGTTAGAGACAACAACGCGAAGTTTATTGTACCTCACCTTCGAGATTTCGGTCACGGCCGAGAACCGCTTCGTCAGATCATGAGTAATTTGCATTACATTCAAAGGTTTCTTTTTGGGCTGAAAGTAAACAACCCATGGGCCAGTCGAGTCTTTTGGGTAGGCTCGCGATCGGGGACTTATCTGTCCCTGTCCATTACCAGACTGAGATGACGAACCAGGGATGGCATCAACTGATTTCTGGGATGACAGACGTTTTCGACCCTTCTTGCTATCGTGTGGCAAAGTGGTGTCATCTTCCGACAAAACGTCCATTTCGTCTTCCGACAAAATGTCCATTTTGCCGTACTAGTAGGAGCGAAAAACGCTCTACCACTGCAACGATAATCAAAATTACTCTGACACAATACACGAAAAAAGAAAACTAACACAGAAACACAAACTTAAAAATTAACTGATGGGAGAAAGAAAGAGACAAGAACAAAAACTTATCTGATAATCCTATACTACTACCACCGAGCGTTTACACAGCAGCAGCGGAGCGACGCGCAGCTTGGATGATCTTCGATCCGCGTGTGCGGGCGGTCTTCATTGGTGTGTGCTTGTATGAGGGTCGGCACTCAGCTGAACACACGATGATAGATGAGCGGTGTAATGCGGAGGCAGATGCTGACACTCGATGACGATGATCCGTGTGCAAGTATGCGTTACCACGCACCGATGGTGCGCAAAATGGTTGGCGAATTGGCAATCGCAAAAACAATTTTCCTTCCGATGATGCCGAAAACACACTTTCTTCTCAGAAAAAAAAACTCACTTTTTGATAAAAATGTATCGGGAATTATGCCAGGAATCACTAAGCGAGAAAAAACTGATTATTTACGTCAGATAATAGCGAGAAAACTTCCAAATTAACGGAGCGCGAAACAAGTCGACCGTACTTCTTGCTAGGACGCAGTGGGATGTTTTGACTTTATATGATCTTTATTTCTTGTTTTTGTATGCTTTACACGTATGAATTTTCAAGTGACACGGATGCGTCTTTTCAACTTTTGTACATTTGAGATTTTAATTATTATTTACAGTTCCTAGTTCTATCAGGCCTATTTTAAAGTATGACCACCTTGGTGGGATTGGTTTGATTTGAATTGGAAAAAGGAGACTACTTATAACTACTATTTACAACTACAACTAACCTACATTTACTATGTACACCTAATCTACTAAATAAAAATTGCTTATCAAAGCATGTTCTGATAAAATACATTTTTGTGAAAATTTCAAAAGCAGTTTTTTCCGACGCATTATTTCAGATTGCAAAAAGCTCGCACTAATCGATTCCTTTTGATATTTTACACAAAATGACGCGAGCTTTTTGCAATCTAAAATAATGCGTCGAAAAAAACTGCTTTTGAATTTTTAAAAAATGTATCAAAGTAAATTGAACCTTAATTCTGGAATCTATTTTGGGAATGTTTGTGTAAATTTGTTATTCAAGTGTCGAAACGATCAAGTACCATCCTCAGCATTCTATTCTGAGCGATCTGGATTTTGTTCCTGTGAGTCTTTGCACATGATTCCCACATCGGAGCTGCGTAGAGGATCGCCGGTGCTATGATTTGTTTGTAGCAGTGATGGGCAACTGAACCAACCGGTGCGCACCGTGTGCTAGTTCGTGTTAAAAAAAATACTCCCGTGTAAACTGGTTCGGTTGAGTTTTCGTGTACCACCGAATGCCGGTTTTCGAGTTGATGTTCAGAACCGCAGCTTGAAAACCGAAAACCGGTGTGCTAGAATTTTGGTTTTGGTTCAGGAGATCTGAACCGTGTGCATGGTTCAATTATATGTAACCAAAACCGGGTATACCGTTCTTGGTTCAGATCATTGGCAATAATTAAATAACAGTGCTCCCAAATATGTGAATAAATATTTTTACCAAACGACAGTTGTTAATTCAATTGTCAAATATTTTGATAGACAATATTGGTAGCGAAGGAACTGGAAATCATTTTGAAGTCTGACAAATACCCATATTGAAGAATTTTTGACATTATATCCCAGTTTTTCTATAACCGGAAGCCGCGATCTTGGATTTAAAAATGGCTTCAGACATTGATGTCTGGTCTCTTGACATTACCCCGATTCCGTAAATACGCATATTGAAAGATATTTGGCATTATTTCCCAGTTTTTCTGCAACCGGAAGCAGCCATATTAGGTTTCAAGATGACGTCTGACATTGATATCCGGTATATATACGTCATCCCGATTCCGAAAACACCCATATTGAAGGGTATTTGCTAGTATTTCCCAGTTTTCCTACAACCGGAATCTTGCATTGGTTAATCTTGGTCCGGGCGGTTTATTGGCAGCATATTCTCCTCAGTTGCATTTACTTCACTATTTGTGACATACTTTTTCTAATTGAATAGCTCTAGTCAGCCAACTCGCTTTCCGCCCAAAATTTGGGAAAAATAGGAACCTAATCCTGCAAGGTCTCATACGGTCGGGCAACCTCAAAATTGGTAAATGGTCTCCCTCGGGAGTGGCGCTTAAGCCATTTTACTTTCAACGGAAAGCTCGTCAGGCTTTACATAGTTGAAGATGCTATTTCGCATCTTACATTTATTACTTTCGATCGTCTTTAAAAATAATAATTTGTACATAAACCTTTTCGTTGGATATATTTTTATTTGATGAACTTTTGATTTGCACGTTTTTATATGTTATGAATGGTGCGTTATTCGTCATTCGAAAATAGTTTCGCTGATATTTTATTTTCGGAAATCGGAACAATACAGTGATATTTTCTTGTACCTGGGATCGTTTTGGCCTTTTCAAAAATGCTTTTCCATTCTGCAGCCCCCTGTTCGTATTCCTTTTGTGACACAAAACAAAATGATATTTTTGTTAAATAATCATTACTCTTCTGGTTAGCTCATGCATATAACTCTGCTGCACTTGTGATTGGATGTTCGTGTTCTACAGCCACACTTGCGTTCCTTGCCATTCGTTTTAATGTGCCACCAATCGCGTCACATGGTCGCTTGCCATGCGAAGTTGCAAAAAAGTGCCATTCAATATCAATATTGTACTTCGTTTTAAATTTACAAATTTTACATCAGACATAATCATCGCTTTTTTACTTGAATTTTTGTTTGCAAAAAGGTCAGTAATTTTGAAATAAATACTTGCACCGCAATTGTATCGTGTTTTAAAACTTTAGAGATTACGATCAAACTTAAATTTTTAATTATACCTGATTCTGAATAATAAATGCAAAAAGGATGAATAGTAGCTTGTTGATTATTCCAGTAAAGTAAAATCACAAATTATGACAACTTCTCCATTTTTAAGAGTATTTTTTGTATTTCTCAAGAAACTAGACTGCTGAGTTTAAATATAATCATGGGATACCAGTTTATCCAACTTTTCGCAAAAATAAGGAACAAATCCATTTACTGGTTTTTCAAGTTTCTCTAAACAACATCGATCAGTTGAAACCCATTGTTCAAAACATATTTCAGACGTACCCTTTTCCTCGAATTTTTCTGAAAAACTTCATTCAAAATCTGAGAGACCTGGACAACGTTCGCATTCGCGGAGATAACAATGTTTAGTTCTGGATGATGAGCTGCATAATATTTCTTCAAAATAACGGTTGATATCTTTTTCGAATGAATATTTTCTAAGACAATGAAGCATTAAATTAATATTTTCATGGATGGTACAAACACAAATATTGTGAGAACCTGAACTACCAAGTAATTTGCAATGCTTTGGTTTTAGTGCTGCAAATGAACTAAATCCAATGCTATTTTTACTAACTTCTTGAAATTTAATAAAAGCTTCTCGCAATGTACAAACTAAAAGTCGCTTTTGAATATGAATCTTCTTACCTTCCTTCTTCACTGAAACGTAAACGTTTAGTCCTGGCGTGGTTCTGCTTATCTGGTCGCTTTCGAAGAACTGCAATACCTCGTTTTTAATTTCGGGATCCAAACCGTGTCCTAACCTTTTGTTGGGGGTGGCCAATACTCCTTTCCCGTTTGCCAAGCATCGAGCTTGTTTCAAACTCGTCCATTACCGTTGCGTTGACCAAGATTTCGGCAAAATCGTCAGAATCCTTATTTGATCGTCTCTCGATGAACCTGGATCAGCAAATCTCTCCTTCAGTTGTCCAATCATCTCATTGTGTTCCGCAGCTTTTAATTTTAGTTGCTCCAGGTCATCTTCTTCCGCTTGAAAACCGCAGATGCGTTTCTTAATGCCATTGGTAATGTCCATATACTTTCTCCGGGGATAGTTAACATTCTGGATTTGTCGATACGTTGACACCAGCTATGCCCTTGTTGAATAGCTCAATATTATGCGTCCTGGAAAATTGTTGCTCTCCACTATCCTGAGATGATACTGTTGTTATTGACGTATTTCGATGGTATTTCTGGATGGACATTATTGATGGTATTTCTTCGAGGCCATGTCGAGATGTAGATGGCTGTGGCTCCACGATGTCCATGACTGACGGTTGCACTTCTAGTTCCAGCTCTTCAGCACATGGTTCGATTCTATTTAAATTCAAGCGACACGTATCACAGATTGATAGAGATGTATCCAAATTAAATTTCCACTCTAGGAACTTATGTTTTTCAATCAAATTTTCGGATAATTTTCGAAAGCTTTGACGAACACCGTTTAGGAAAACGGCTTGCAACACTCGACCTTCTTGATTTTTTTAGTGATGTCTGTTTTCAAAAGGATGGTCACGCTTATATACAAACGTAGGTACTATTTGGATATTCAGGTATAAATTTTGTTTTTGGATTGAAGCTACTCTAACAGAGAAGCTCTTTTTTTTTAAGAAAAATACCATGGAAGACATTATAATGTACCTAAGATAATAAGATGGACAGGCACATCAATATTAACAACTTAAATAGGATGACACTACGCTCGAAAATGAAAATAAGTGCAACTTAACTTGTGTTGGTTTCTATATTTAAAATAATAGTGTTTTCATTTCCCCTGTAAATTCTAAACGGGTTGTCTGATCGTTCAATCGTCAAAAGACAAATTGAAGGTAAATATATGTGTATCTTGTTAAATTTATCAAAGTTGATGGAGAATCACGATTAACTTATGAAAATGGCTTATATTCTACAAAAAAAATGATTTTGATGCAAGTAAATTTGAAATATCTCGAAAACGGTTATATTTAGGAAGTTTATCGATATTGGCACTATCGTTTGAAATGATTTTTATAATCATATACTAATATCAAACAGAACATTTTGCCGTAAATAATGAAATTTTCAAAAATGCCTCAAAAGTTGCTCTTTGAAAACCTTTTTTATTGAAAATTTGTCCATCCTAGAGTTGTTTTTAAAACTTCTGTTTTCTATTCGAGTTTTTATAAAAAAATATAAAAAAAAAAATCAAAAATATGTTTTTTTTTTGTTATTTGAACTTTGAGGTTTATTATTATTTTTTTTGTAAAAAAACGAAAAAAAAATTCAGTGTGGCTATTTTTTTATAAAGCCTTATTAGTTTCCTACAACTTCTTCTTAGTAAATTTTTTTCTACAACCAACTGTTTTCGAATTACATTTTTTTAAAGTATGTGAGCAAAAACACATAGGCCCTTTTCGAAAATTACCCTTGGGTCAAAAGGGTCTCCTTTCCTGCGGAAAATATTTGGTCTATCATACTGAAAATATGGGCAAAGTATCATCCAAATCGAAGATGGTCGAGCACGATTTCAGGTTTTTTCAGCTCATTCTGGATGGAATCCCTCAAGTGGTAGTTTTTATACGATAGATGAGGAGGAGATGAAAGTATAGAATTGATAGTTCCGTTTAGATTACGGCAGTGTGAAAATTGCATATAGAAAGTAGATAGCGAGCTAGGACAAATCGGTTTTATCATCTCTCTTTACCAAACTCCCCCTGGCGGGAGACTCCCCCGCCAAAATTATGTTTAGTTATTTGCCATCACTGGCAATTCTGAATAATGCACACCACGCACATAAACACACAACAGTACCAGATCGGTTCTTGAATTCAAAACATCATTGGCGTTGACGGCACCGCCGAAAAAATTTCTCTTCCAGCAAATATAGACAGTTTCTTATGAGAATTTTCGGTGGAGTGAAAGGATAGTACAAAGTCCGCCATGTTTCACGCACAGTCTGACGTTTGCTTATGGATTTTCCATAGGAGTAAAGAGCTACAGAGTCGCCGTCAACGCCAATCCTTGTGAACACGAACACCGGTACTGTAAAATCAGAACCGCACCGTGTGCATCGAACCGACAGCAGCACCAAACACTCGGTACAACAGATCAGCACATTGGTTATGACTTAGAAATCCGTACCGGTGCTGTACCGGTGTTTTGTCCATCACTGGTTTGTAGACCGCCAGTTTTTTTACCCTTGAGAGGCGGGATCTATGGCAAATCAGCGGATACAGACACCTCCACATGCGAGCGGAATAGGAGCTTTTCGTCAAACAACATCCCGAGATAGGTTACTTCAGCGGACCACTCAACCCTTGTGCCTTCCATGATTACAGTACAAGAGGGAACCGGTTTTAGTTTGGGTGATTGCCGATGGAGGAACATGATTGTTTGTGTTTTGGAGGCATTGATTTTAATTTTCCACGTGGTGGCATAATCAGCAAAGGCGTCAAGACATCGTTGGAGCTTGTTTGTTATTTCGCGAGGCATCCTACCCTTGACGGTTATTGAGGAATCATCTGCGAACAGGAAGAACACGCAACCGTCTCCGAGGGGATGGCACAATGGGAGGAATCAAGGTTGAGTACGCATTGCTTAACCTATACTTCGAGCGGATGTTGGAGCAAAGCAAGTGCGATTTGGCAATATGCTCACCAATCGCATTTGCTTTCTCCTGAGGGGTGAAGCCGATCGTCATCATTAACATCTTTGAGTGGTGGAATGGGTTTAGGGTGCATCTTTAAGACCTTGGCAACATTCCAGAATGGTCTGGAGCGTTCGTCCAGATTCTGGACAAGCCGCCCGAAACTGTCGTTTCGGAGTGAGACCATTCTGGAAGCAATCTCCTTGTTCAGATCGGTCATTCCACGTTTCCTCGCTAGATCTCCGGTTATCTGGAACTGGCGTCTACGAACATTTCTCAGGCGAATCAAGAGTTGGGTGTGGGAATCAATGGCAATAAACTTACCCCTCACAGGAACTCATCGGACGCACGCCTCGTCAGCCACGTTTATGGCTTGTTGCTGCTAGGGTGGGGTACCTAGGGGGCTACCAGGACAAACACCTCGGCGGGTTTGGCAAAGCAACGGCCTACCAATGAGGGTGGGTTATACAACAACCTCTTTTAATGGCTAGCAGAGCTGGAGAACTATTTCTGAGTCTCAAGGTCGGCTGGTGTACTTTACTCGGCAAATCAGACCTCGGCTAAGGTGTAGTAAAAAGAAGCTGGTGAAATATAATTTTACCATTTATTTCCCTAATTAAACATGGTGTGTGTGTGTGTGTGTGTGTGTGTGTGTGGGGGGGGGGGGGGGATGTGGTGTGTACTACCTGACCGGCCGGTGGCTGCTGGAGTTTACTGGTGGGGGTGATGGTGCTGGTGGTGGTGGTCTCGATGACGGTGGCTAGCTTGATGGCGGGAAACAGTGAGGCTGATGAAGACTCGGTGAAAGCGTCTGGCGACGCCGGTCGGTTAGCACAATGGCGGACTTTGGCGAACAAATGTTGGCTATGCTGAGAGTCTGTGGAGATGGCAGACTTGGATTTCACGGGTGTGTGGAGACCTGCTAGGTACCATTTGGGGTGGAACCCAAATCCTAATCTTCCCGAGTCCAACCTCGGTATCGTCGAGAGGCCAGTTCTCCACCAAAAGCTACCCTCACAACTAACGGGTCCTGACTCTCTCTCTCTCTCTATCCACTACTGCTACTACGACACTCTTACTCTTCTTCAATAAACTTTTAACGGGTTTTAGCTTATGTAACTGCTCTTGTTTCAGTTTACTTGGCAAGTGGCGGAAGAAGTTTCCGTGCTACTCGCCGTTCCCTTTCTCTGTACTTCTCGTACCCATTCTCCTATGTTCCACTGAACTCAATTTGTTGGCTCATCACCTATTCCAGCAGTTGGTAGTAAACTGTGGTATTGTTTAGTTTACTAAAACTAGGGGTATCAAATTGGTAATTATTATTCAAATTTAAATGGATATGCAGAATACGATAAACATACAGAAATACATCAACAAATGTTACAAACGGTAACAGGCTTGGTGGAGTCCCTCCAACGCCCGGTCGGTGTCCTCCGCGGAGTCAAGCAGCGGGTTGTCGATGATGTGCCTGTCTACCACGCGTCCTAACTGATAGTCCTTGCTTGAAGCAGGAGCCACGTTGCAGCCCAGTTCAGCCTCCATCGGTTGGTGGTCGGAGCTGAGTTCGTTCAAGGCTACCGGCTTGGACAAGCCGATATTTGTCAGGAACAGGTCTAGCGTCAATGGGTTGCCCGCCGGTGAGATAAATGTTGGCTCATCCGAAAACCAAACGGAGTACAGCCCATGCTGTGAGTGGTCCAACAGCAGACGACCGTTCTGGTTTTGCTGGTAGCTCCGCCAGGCCTCATGACGAGCATTTAGATCTCATCCTACTACGAAGCGAGAACCGTTACCGGTGATGGTGGACAAGTCCTTCTTGAATTTAGCTGCTAGTCCACTGCTGGCGGCAAACTGTCGAGGGCAGTAGACGTATCCAGTCCAGACGACTCCACCTCCACACCAAGGGCCTCGATGAAAGAGGTGCGGATATGGGACAGAGTGTGGTATTTTATTCCTTTCTTGACGACGACCGCCACACCACCCCCCTGGAGCTGGTGCGATCAAGCCGAATAATGTTGTGGTCAGGCAACCAGAAGCTGTCGCTGGACTTTAGATGGGTTTCGGTTAGAAGGCCCACGTCGACGCTGTGCTTGCGGAGGAAGTCGGCAAGCTCAATACCTTTTGCTCTTACAGAGCAAGCATTCCAGGTGACGATACTTAGAGGATGATGAACTTACCGAGCACTTGGATCTGTTCGGGCTTATTGCGGCACTTACGAAGAGCACCGGACATGTTGACGAAAATTTCCATCAGTTCGTCTGCTGAGAACAGATCGGAGTTGTTGTTTTGCGCTGTTGGTTGGACCCGAGTTCCAAACCTTTTTGGAAACTCACAAAATTTTTGAAAAAAAAAAAAACCTCAAAAGCCTATTCTAGGGCATAAAGAAGGTGGTAAAATTTTGATCGCAAATTTGGAAAAAGCTGTGGTGGATGCCAACCCTGCGCGAGCCCGGATATTTATCCATGAGCGATTATAAACATTGAGGATCAGCATAAATGCGATCACGCCACCCGGGCGATGAACGCATTTATGCTGATGCGACGAAAAGGGTCACGTAGGCACCACAAGAAAACTAATCCACAAGCACAGCCAATTTATAGTAAACCCTATAGATTGCCGCATATGCAAAAAACCGAAGTGGAAGAGCAAATCCAAAAAATGGTCAACGACCAAATTATTGAAAAAGCTACTTCGGCATGGAACAGCCCCATTTTACTTGTCCCTAAGAAGAGTTCTGGGGATAAGAAGAAATGGAGGCTGGTCATCGATTACAGGAAATTGAATACTGTGATCGAAGATGACAAATTTCCATTGCCTAATATCGAGGATATTATTGACGCACTTGCTGGTGCGAAATATTTCTCACACTTGGACCTTTCTCAGGGCTACTATCAGTGTCTTTTAAGACCGGAAGATAGACCCGTGACAGCATTTTCAACACCCTCGGGGCAGTATCAGATGACGAGACTGCCCATGGGCCTTAAAATAAGCCCTTCATCTTTTTCAAGGCTCATGACAATTGCTATGTCAGGTCTAGATACGACAAAATGTCTGGTCTATCTAGATGACATCATTGTTTTTGGGAAATCAGTCGAAGATCATAACAGAAATCTGATTTCTGTTTTTGAAAAACTTCGAAAAGTGAACTTGAAATTAAATCCTAAGAAATGTAATTTCTTTAAAACAGAATTACTGTATTTGGGACACCTCATATCTGCAGAAGGTATTAGGCCTGATCCTGCTAAAATAGAAGCAGTGAAAAAATGGCCTACTCCTTTAAATGCTGATGAGGTAAAGCGATTTGTTGCTTTCGCTAATTACTATCGAAAGCACATTAAAAATTTTGCAAGTTTGTGTGCACCCTTAAATCGTCTAACGAGAAAAGGAGCACAATTTATGTGGAATTCAGAATGTGAAACATCATTCAACATTTTAAAGACGAAGTTCATTGACCCACCAGTATTAGATTACCCGAACTTCGAAAAAACCAATACTTTCCATCTACATACGGATGCTTCTGGTTACGCGATAGGAGCTGTCTTATCTAACGATAATGGCAAACCTGTTGCATATGCCAGTAAAGCATTGAACCAAGCAGAAACAAATTATCCAACGATAGAGAAGGAACTGTTGGCTTTGGTATGGGCAATTCGACATTTTCGACCATATCTTTATGGACGGAAATTCATTGTTCATACTGATCATAGGCCATTAGTATACCTTTTCTCTCTGACGGATCCTTCGAGTCGCCTGACCAAATTCAGATTAGCACTCGAGGAATACGACTTCGAAACGATCTATATCCCAGGAAAAGACAACGTAATAGCGGACGCGTTATCACGTATATCTATTTCTGATTTAAAAGCTATGGCTATGCCAGTAACAACAAGATCGAAGACAAATTCAACATTGACTTTACAAAACACAGAATCTGACACTGATGGGTCTGATCAACCTCAAGTGTCAGAGACTAAATACATCCAAATGAAAGTCTGTCCGGAATTGAAAACTATTGAGATCTCCCCTGAATTAATAAAAATACCGGCTACAAGTACGTTGGATCATCTACGGAGACTAATGGAAAGGATAGCGATATATATAAAGGAAAATAAATTGGAAAATGTGCACATTTTCATTAAAAGACATAAAAGCGCTATACAAATTATCAAAAATTTAAGAAATTTGAAATATGAAGGCTTGCCAAAAATAGTCATAATCGGGGATGATGTTAGAAAAATTAATGATGAAAAAGAAAGACAGACAATTATAAATGACTATCATGTCCTACCGACAGCTGGTCATGCAGGGATCAATAGAACCCTGCACACCATAAAACAAAAGTTCTATTGGCCAAAAATGAAGCAAGATATTAGAAATTTTATAAAAACTTGCGAATTATGTCAAAAGAATAAGAATTTACCAACAAACAGAACACCAATGATAGTAACGACGACTGCCAACACGGCATTCGAGAAAATATACCTCGATCTGGTTGGTCCATTACCACCAGATATTGACGACAATAAATACGTCCTCACCACACAGTGTGAGTTGACTAAATTCATAACTGCGACTCCGATTAAGGAAAAATCGTCGAGCGCAGTTGCAAGAGCTTTCGTTGAGAAGGTTATCCTAAATTTTGGTATTCCAAGTATCATTGCGACGGATAGAGGTACTGAGTTTATGTCCGCGGTATTTAAAGATATTTGTGAACTTCTCAAGATTGAGAAATTAAATTCTGTCGCGTACCATCATCAGTCCATTGGAGCTTTGGAAAATGCCCATAAATCTCTGGGTAACTTTCTCCGAATTCACGCTGGTAGCAAAATATTTGAATGGGCATCCTGGATGCCATTCTTTCAATTTGATTACAATACTACGTACCACTCTGAGACCAATTTTACGCCTTTTGAACTAGTATTTGGAAAGCAATGTAAACTGCCTTCTAATTTAGCGGACGAATCACCTATAGAACCAATTTATAACATGGAGGATTATTGTAAAATTTTAAAATTCAAACTCCAGACACTTCAATCAGAAGTGAGGAGTAAACTTTTGGCATCAAAACAAAAACGCTGTCTAGAATACAACGTGAACAAAACAGTTTCTAAATTTAATCCGGGAGAGCTTGTTTTGGTCAGACAGGAGACCGGAACAAAGCTCGACCCCAAATATTTTGGTCCATTTGCCGTGATAGAGGAGAAAGAGCCAAACGTAGTAATTGAAATGAACAACAAAAGCGAAATAATACATAAGGATAGAGTTAGAAAGTTTTATAGGTAATGATAGATAAAAGTAGAATAGGGTGTGTGGTGGATGTTGCCACACTAGGATAAGAGGTTCATCACGGGTATGAGATATCCATAAAAACCTCATTTAGGACTAGGTGTATGATACGGGGTATCACACACAAGTATGGTTAGAAATTTTCATGATAGAATATAGGTCTACGTGGTGCTGATACGGGGTATCGCACACACGGTAGGTTGTTTAAAAAAAAAAGAAAAAGATAAAAATAGTTTTAAATTTTAGACTATAGCTTAAAATTTAAAAATTATAAAATAGGGCGTGTGGTGGATGCCAACCCTGCGCGAGCCCGGATATTTATCCATGAGCGATTATTGTTATTATAATTATACGTAGGCACCACAGCCCGCGAGCTTGCCCTCGCTAAAGAATTAATGAATAAATGAGTCGAGTTTTGTAGCTGAACTGGAATGGTAGTCCCGGGCCGTTAAGACCAGAAACTGAAGAAGCCATAAGCCCCCCACAAAAAGGGCAATTAATTATCTTATCGTTTCAAAGCTCAGAAACTTGCTAAGCAATTTTAGAGTTCCCATAATTTCAGTTTGGGTCTTACTAGTCCTAATAAGAATCAGAATGCTTATCTGAATATTTTCTCTCGGAAACTAAAAAGTTTCATAATAAGATAGCTCCACGTGATGATGGAATTTTCTATATCATCTTCAAAAAAAACTCCCAGAGGCAAAAAAAATCCAGCTGAAGCCTCTAGCTACCGTCCTATAAGTTTGCTTTCTTCAATTTTTTTTTTGGGGCGGTCCCGGCGTAGTGGTTAACATCACTGCCTCTCACGCCAAAGTCGCGAGTTCAAATCTCACCCCCGGACAAGTCACGAATAACCCAAGAGTGTTAAAGTGACTACAATAAAAAAAAAAGTAAACTTTTTGAAAAGATAATTTTGACAGGAATGATGTTTCACATTGATACGAACTTAATTTTTGCAGATTATCAATTTGGATTTTGCCATGAACATTCAACTACTCATCAACTCTTAAGAGTTACCAATTTAATTCGTTCAAACAAATCTGAAGGTTTCTCAACTGGAGTTGCTCTTCTAGACATACAAAAAGCATTCGACAGTGTTTGGCATGAAGGTTTGTTCGCTAATCAGCTATGCTCGCGGAGAAGGTGATCTTCAAATGAAACAACGACGAACAGCATGTCCGTCTGCGAGAACGTTAGAGTTAAAAAAGATGTCTGTCTTTATTATGGAGAACGGCTTATATACTAAGTTACAATAGTATGTTTTTCGGATAGCTCTAGGACAGGTAGTCTAAATAAAGTAGTGGCATTGGATGCGGCTGCGCATCCATTCTGTGTGTTCTGTTTATTATGGGTAAGTCCAAGGAAAAGTTAAAAGAAAGGTTTTGCCGATTTGCATGAAAAGGTGGTTTTGGAATCGAATCGGGAAATACCTGATATGTAGTTTATAACTTGGAAAATACATGTTATTGTTTGGGTAGTAGACCTTTGTGAATTTTGATGATTTGAATGATTTGGAAAGCTGTATACTACACTAAATTGAAAAAGCTTCAATTTCCACTCTTTATTATGAAATTAGTTCAAAATTCGAGTAGTCGAGTATTAGTACAAGGCACTGAAGAATTCTGCACATTGTAGACGAAATACGCGTATCTGTCAAGGATAAGCAAATAAGCTAGTGGAATTAAATGGAAATTACTAATCCTTTTCTCTCTCTCTCTCTCTTTCTCTCTTTATACAGATATTGCACTAAGACGCCCACATTCATCAGGAGTTCAACATTATTTAACTGACAGAACTCTGCAGGTAAATTATCAAAATTCCAAATCTGAACGACTACCTGTTATAGAAGGAGTTGCTCAGGGTAGCATTCTTGGGCCTATATTGTATAACATTTTCACTTCGTACCTCCCTGATTTACCTCAGGATTGCCGCAAATCTTTGTTCGCTGAAGACACAGGCATTCCGCTAAAGGAAGAAGTCTTCGTGTTACTTGCATCAGAGAGCAGAAAAGTTTAGATATTTTCTCTTCTTATTTACAAAAATGGAAAATTTCTCCCAACGCTTACAAAACTCAACTTATTATATATAAACATAAGCCTAGAGCTTGCTTTTTTGCAACCTAATAGTAGTCACTTAGTCACTATGAACGGAGTTCCAATTTCCTGGTCAAACCAAGTGAATTATCTTGGATCAGTACTTGACCAAAAATTAACTTTTAAATATAACAAATATATAAAATGTGTGTAGCCTCTTATAAACAGGAAATCAAAACTTTGCCTGACGAATAAACTTCTAATATTTAAACAACTTTTGAGACCGGCCTTGCTTTACGCTGTGCCAATATGGTCTTGTTGTTGCACTACCAGTAAAAAAGCACTTCAAAGGAATCAGAAAAAAAATTTGAAGATGATTTTGAAGTTGCCTCCCTGGTACAGTACTACCGAAGTACATAGAATTTCGAATGTTGAGACTTTAGAACAAATGGCCAACAAAATAATTAATAATTTCAGGCAAAAATCGTTGCAATCCTCAATTGCAACGATTAATTTCCTGTATACCTAGATAAGGTTTAGTTTTAGTTTTAGTTTTAAGATTTCAACTGCCTTACTGACATGCAGGTTAAAAAAAAAACTGTTAAAAATAATGAAATACCACTGCAGGAACAATTTAAAAACACTTAGATATGTATCATAACAATTAAGGCTGGTAAGTTACTGTTGTAGCTGGAGCACCTATGTTAAAATAAAATGAAATTTATTTTGAATTTGGAGCATATAAAGAGATAAAAAAATAGTACTCTCGAGGTAATTCCATCGAACCCCTCCTCGAAGTCTTAAGCTGATTAATTTCAAAACTGAACACAGACTACGCACTAACCTTTACGTATGTCCTAAAAGGTTAGTACTTAAGTGCACATAAAACAGTTAACTAGTGCGTATTGATTAGATTAAATACTCTGTAATCAAAAATTCAATTCCAATTCCAAATTTAGTAATCATCACTGCTTTCGAGGTGCATGAGAGTCAGCTTTGGTGAACAAAAGAAACCGATTGAACAAGTGCCGTAATTATGGTGGGTTGAAACCAGGGCCCCCAATCATATCCTCTCAATAATATGTTTCAAGAAATGAATAGTTGGTTATTTTTGAATCAATAAATCAGGCAAGTTGATATCATGAAAAAAAGGGAAGTTCACAAAGCACCATATGTTTAAGGTTTCTGTTTAATTCTGGTTCCAACCACCTAGAATGTACTTCAATTTGGCTTCTTTGGTAAAGATGTGCATTTCATAATGTTGAGAAATGCTGCCCAAGACCAATGATTTACAAAAAGCAGGCCCACATATAAGAAGTTGGAAATAATTCACGTCCAATTCACTTTCGCTCAACCACCGCAACCCTTTTCGAGTTGGAACATACTTCCCCGTTTATTAATTAATCGATTTCTTTGATCCTATCCTAAACCTATTTATAGCCGGCGCCGGTGGTGTAGTGGTAAGCGTGACTGCTTTCTCACCCCAATGGGTCTGGGTTCAATCCCAGCCGAGGTCGGTGGGATTTTTCTGAGGCATAAAAATCTCTGGTCACGTCTTCCTTCGGAAGGGAAGTAAAGCCGTTGGTCCCGGCCCATGTATGTGTGTTGAATGGGTGCGATATCCTACGCAGGTGTGGAAGCTGCCTTCCTGCACATTCGATTGCCGTCAATGGATAGCAATCGATGTCCGTCGGTGATTGGCACCAGATTGCGGAACAGAGACCGACGTTAAACACTCAAAAAATTGCACACGTTTGATCGAAGTGTTTAAACACTTGATTTTTTAAATGCAAAATCACATTAACTTTAAGTGTATTTCACCTTGGTTCAATGTGTTATACACGTTAATTTCTGGTGTTTCAAACTTTGAAATGTTAAAAATCATTCACTATACATTTAAGTGTATAGCACATTGAATCACACTACTGTTCAAAACAGATGGATTTAAAGTGTTTTGCATTTCAATACGATGTGAATTGCTTGCTCAGAAAGGTAAACATCGAAAACAAGAGTTGTGACTTTATCCTATCAACCCGCCTCATATATGATGACAACCGTGGCACAGTGAGATCGAATGAAGACTCCGGCAGCAGCTCACCCCAACAGTCCATGATCGAATCCCAAATCAGATCCATTAAAAAGATATGTGACAGATCTGGCCTCTGGCAGTTTTGTTTATATATTTGTCGACTCATTTTTAGAGTCGGTAAAGTAGAAGTCGATAAAGTAGAATATTGTAGAATATTGAACTATGATGTGCAAAGCTATTGATATCACCATATGAGGCACATAGAATCCAAGAGTGTCACAATTCAAATCCATAGTGTTCGGGCATGGTTCATAGCATAAAATTCACACATGAAATGGATGTGTTTCACAATATGCGCAAAATTAAGTGTGAGACACATGATGATGACGTGTGCAATTTTTTGAGTGAATAAAGGAAAGAAAAAAAAACCTATTTACTACACGCTAACATAAAAGTACACAATAAAGAGTAAATAAAGACCCATTTTGAAGAAAAGTGGCTTAACTCATGAAATGAGTAAAACAGACTTTACTCATTAATGAGTATTCGATGAATACACTCAAAAATATTACAAAACGAGTATAGATTAAATTTTATGCATTTTATGGTTTTTCAAAATTTATACATTGGTTCGATTAAAATTTTCGTCAAAATTATACTAAGTCCGAATAACGGAGTGGAATTCGATCAGTGTTTACTAATATGACAGGAATAAGAACATCTGGATTCCCTTCGGAGCTTCGTGCTGGTGAAGGGCTTTGTCCCAGCGGATTTCTACTGCGCCTGTAATCTGCAGGGCAGCATCGAAATTGTAAGTATTTTTTTTTTAATATTATTAATAAAAAATAAACTAATGAAAAAAGCTTCCTGAGACAATTTTTATTTTCATTTGAAAACAATAATATTTACCATAAATAAAATAAAGAAGCGAAAAATACATTCTCTTGAATAAACCGTATCTATGCATTGTGAGTATATTTCGATTTTATACTATGGCACGCATAAACCATTTATATACTAAGTTTGCATTCTCTCCCTTTATACCGACCTTTGCGTCGGTACAAAGAGTGTTGCTATTTAGCGTAACTTTTATACTATTTAGATTTCAATATTTTTTGAGTGTTACCCTTCTTGATGGTTCTGTAGATGAGTAAAAACTACACATTTTATTGATTTGTTTTGCTTTATTGGGCTACCTGGAAGTAACCAATTAAATTATATAAAAAGCGGATATAATTAAAACACTTCATACTCTTTATTGAATATAATCACAATCATTATAATTTATTTGATTTTATAAATCGCGTTAAAAATCTTTGACCACAGGTGCAGTTCACTGCGGGTCAGAGCGAGAGAGAGACGTTGCTTATCGCACAGGCCCAGATCCTACCACTTTTCCCTTTTTGGAGTTCTTCGCTAGCCTGAAACGGAACACATTTTCAAAATACCGTGTCTTAATGTTCATCATGATTCTAATTCTTACCTCGTATCAACCGGTTCCAAACTCCTATGGCAACGATTTTTGCAATGGTTTCGGAGCGTTTTGTTTCCAATGAAACAAACAATACTCGTTTCGGGAATGATCACAACACTCACTTGTTAAAAAAAAAAAGTTAAACACTCTGGGTCTTCACTTCGTCAGAGATGTGTTTACATTGATTGAAGGCATATTTTTACCCATTTTTGATTGCAGAAGATATTTCTCAAATGGGGAAAAAGTACCCGCTCTTCGTTTTTTGAAAATACCCATTTTTTGACAGGTTTGAATAACTTCAAAAAAAGAGTACAAGATACTCATTTAATGGGTACCTTCGAGTTAGCGTGTACGTACACAATTCTTTGGGCATTCTTACCTGGGGGGGGATGTGCTGTCAAATCAGCCTACTGATCATCTTGTATGAAACTGGTTCCAAACGTAAACAAACGCTGTAGGTTTCTTATGGCTTGTTTACGTTTGGAACCAGTTATGCGAGGTAGGCGACGATTGTTCGTATTTGACAGCCACCTCCCCCCCTTGATTCTTACCCTCTCTACTCTTATTCTCTTCGCTTCCTAGCTGCGCGCGTCGCGTACTATAGACTTCTCTGACGTTTGTGAAATGCGCAAGGATTAGTGCAGAACTTGAGGTAATTTATTAGTATTAGTGCTAGAAAACCTTTGAATTCACCCAAAGTTCTGCACTAATACTTGTGCAATTCATAAACTTCAGAGAAGTCTATTATCGGTCCATACCACTGCCGTATATGGGTACATCTGTTAGTAAGTCGAATGTGTTTTGATTTCCCTCTCGCGGGACGTTGGCTCTCGTGGCTCTGTAATAGTATATTGGTAATCCGTTTCTTGCAGTTGGTGAAGATTGTGATCTACATTGAACTGTTTTCGGAAATGTTTACGTTCGGTAAGTGTGTGGTTTTCCAATGCATTAGGACTAGAAAGTAATCTCGTTCTTTTAGTAAGCCTGAACTGGAAACCAGAAGAAGACGAGTTGTACAAACGAATCATTGACATATGGACTGATCCCAAGTAGTATTACCAGTGTTATCAAGGTTTTAAAGCATGCTATTAGTCCAAATTATAGGTAGCAAAGCTGTGATAGAACCAAAATTTCTATTGGGGGAATTGGTTTTCCGAAATGTGGAAATAATCCATAGGGTTTTGATTTCAATAATGACCACAAACTTCTCAAGATTCATTGAAATGACTGAAAAATAAATTGAGGGATGTTATAAACCAGACTCGGAAAATATAAACTTTACATTCAATTTTCAAAAAAATCGCGTCATTTTGTGTAAAATAGCAAAAGGGTAAAATGACGCAACCTTTTCACAATCTTTAATAATGCGTCGAAGCAAATTGTTTTTCTTTTTAAATTTTCTAAAATACATCACAGTGAATTGAACCATTATTGGTGACTGATCATGAATACGAAATAATATCAATTCATATCAACAACACTTCTATTAACTGATTTTTAAGTATGAGGAGTCGTTATCAGATTTAGTTTATTCAGTTAAAATCAGGCTTGCTTCCACTCACTTTCTATAAAACAACGGTTTTCGGAATTTTAGAATCATTAGATGTTATTATGATACTTTGTACTTGTAAGAGGCTGAAATACAAGTGTTTGACACATAAAACCTGTCAAATTCGCTTTCAGATAGTCACAATCAGCGATTTTACGGCCCTCGAGTGCTTACTCTGAGTGAACGCTCATAATTCATAAAATCGTTGATTTTGACACTTTGAAAGCAAAATTGTTAGGTTTCATGTGTCAAACGCACACTTTGCAACCTCTTCTTTTTAACTTACAAGTATACAATATCATAATAACATCTAACGATTTTATAATTTTAAAAACATTTTTTATAGCAACTGAGTGGAAACAACGCTTAAAATAAAAGCAGGTTGCAGAAAGAAATACAAACGAAAAAGGATTGTCGCTAATAGCAATTTTTATTTCATGTGTGCAATAGACCAGGGCTCCCAAGATTTTTTTTTTTGTTAATTTCGTTATTATTGAGATTTTTAGCACTTGGCTAGTTCATCTCATTGGGTCCCAAGGGTGGTTTAGAAGGCCCTGGTTTTGTACAACAGCTACGACATGAAAAATAATAAAGTTAGACAAGATCCAGCCAGGTGCTGAAAGTCGCCAGAGCTAAACTAAACTAACTAAAATAATTAATTATGTTGAACTTTGTAATGAGTTGCAACAATTGCAAGCTGCATTATTGTGTTGCCATTTCCTTGTACAAATTAAAAATATGGCCTATTCGTCAGTTTCATAGCCAAGGAATCAAAAATATCTCCAGAAGACAAAATGGCAAACGATAAACAAGCTATGTCAGAAATGAAAAGCAATAATGATATCAGGCATAACATTTGATAACGGCACAAAAGCATTTGTAAACAAACTTTTTAAGGCGCTTTACACGCGACCCAAAGCACGTCCACGCAAACCAATTCCACTTTCGAAAAGGTGATAGTTGCCCCTATCCGATTATGTTGTTGGTTTGCGTGGGCGTACTTCGGTTCGCGTGAAAAGGGCCTTAGAAAATTTGTTTACAAATGCTTTTGTGCCGTTATCAAATGTTGTGCCTGATATAATCTTCTTCCTTTTTCTTCATGACGAACAATTTCTGCAACACAGCTCGTAGAAGGTTAAGCCCGATTCAAAGTAAATTTGGACGCATTCAAGTGATCATTACTCAAGAACAACAACAACATACACGGTTGATCAACACGTCAAACAAAAGGGTATTTATTCAGCTTCCAAACGATTTATAACAAGTTATTACATTTCACCGTTTGGAACAAACTGTCGCACTTTACTTGTGATCGATGCCATCATGATCTGCACAGTCGCTGGTGACACTGTACCGGCGAACTTATTCCACTTTAAACGCATTTGTTGTGCATTTGTCACTTCTTTACCGCATCCTCGAAGTTTTCGCTTGACAATTGCCCAATATTTTTCGATCGGTCTGAACTCAGGGCAATTCGGAGGATTAATTTCTTTGGCGACGAAATTAGCATTGTTTGCAGCATACCATTCTAGTACCTCCTCAGAGTATTGGCAGCTGGCTAGATCCGATCAAAACATAACGTTGGTCTTGTGTTGCCGAATGAAGGGTAAAATCCTCAGTTCTTTGTCCCTAGTGCCACTTTTATGATAGATGTGCTGTGCTCTATCCACACTCAGAGTATTCTTGTAACGTTTGATTACAAGACTCACCGTTGACTTTGGGAATTTTAACACTTTTGCTATTTTTGAGGCCCCTTTCGTGGTCTGGTTCTCTAAATGTTTGTGCACAATTAATTTTCTTTTATCATGTTCCAGGATCCGTAATCAATCGATCAATCGAGAAAAACTTTTCACCGATTTCTTCGTCAATGAAACATCAACAAATGCCTGTCAAACGTTTTTTGTTCCAACAACCAGGGGCGCGGTGGTGTATTAAACCGTGCGTCCAGATTTACTTTGAATCGAGCTTTAGAAGGAAACGACCAAATTGTTTGCAAGCTTCTTCACGAAGTTTAGCCGAGGATGATACACGATACACGATCATTTTATGTCCTCCGCCATGTCTATTGCAACAATGGAGGCAAGTAATATAGCATTATCCTTCTACCACTCCGATCGAGCTGTGTTGCAGTGAGAGTTTGTCGTGGTAGTCGTAGCAAGCGTTTTGTTTGTATCGTTGGTTGCTTTATGTGTTTGGATTCGCTGATCATAGCTCGAAAACTCGAAAAAACGAAATTTTTTGACGTAAGACTACGTCTGTGATTTCTATATGGGGGTACACTTTGAGAAAACCGGAAATGGAACATGTAACAAAATTATGATAGATTTTGAACGTTAATAACAAAGCTGTCCCTGGACCAATTTCAATAATTTTATCACCAATCGATCAGGAATATTTCTACGCAATTGAGAACTTATCATTTTTCAAAATGTCACTATTATAAATTACACGAACATGCAACTGTTGCTATGATTATTAAAATTATCACCGATTGCTTGCGAAAAGCGATTTCGCTAACACAGATTTCAAAGTTGAATTCCATCTGGTCTTACCAAACGGTGTTTATTCAATCACCGCTTGGTGAATGGTGGTTTTCTCCAGCACACGACCAAAGGCTCCCCGCAAACAGCTAGCTATCAAGGCTGCCCTCAACCGCTGATCAGATTCAGTTCCAATCACCGTGTGTGGTGGTATCCGGTCGGCATCTGCAGTGCTTCCGGCGCGTGGCGTTGAACATTGTTCTCCAGTACACAACGAGCTGCAGCCCACATGAGCATCCATAGAAGGAGGATGAAGCCGCACCGATATTAATCGGAATCAGTAGCTCTTCGTGAGTCGCTGTAGGCCATCTATGCCAAGCGCGTCATACTAAGGAGTATACACAGAGAGAACCCCGCTCAAATTCCTATTCCTACACAAAATACAAGCTCCTAATAACATTTAATAACATAATCTTTTTTACCTTTGTTACTAGCGTAACATAGGTATTAGAATCGATTTTCACACGTCCTGCCGTCTGTGCCCGATAGCCATCCACACAAGCTATCTCACCTGAATAAAACATTCTCAATCGATAGAACTCGGCGCGATCTGGCTCGACAGTTTAATTACGACGTCGTAGAATCAAATTGAATATGAAAAATCGACCCAGCAAGGTGAAATTTGCTGATGTCTGTATGTGCGTCTGTGGACGCGTTTCATCTAGGCAAGCTTTTTTCGAGATGGCTCATGCAATCAATATGGTTGATATCTCGTTTGATAGGCCCCATTGCGCCATTGATCGCTATTGAATTTTTTCTCGATCTGACTTCCGGTTTCGGAGATATATAGGCCAGAATGATTTTAGTGAACGATTTTTAAAAAATCAACGGTACACTTTATCGACATGATTTCTTTAACAGTAGAAAGATCTTATCCATATCTACTTGGGGAAAAAATTTCATACCGATCTAACTTCCGGTTCCGGAGATTTACAGGATAGAATGATTTTAGTTAACGATTTTTTACAAATCAACGGTACATCCCATCAACGTGAAATTTGCAGCAGTGAAAAGACCTTATCCATATCTACCTGCAGAAAAATTTCATACCGATCTGACGTTTGGTGTTCGAGATTCCGCCTTATTACCTTTGTTACTAGCGTAACATAGGTATTAGAATCGATTTTCACACGTCCTGCCGTCTGCGCCCGATAGCCATCCACACAAGCTATCTCACCTGAATAAAACATTCTCAATCGATAGAACTCGGCGCGATCTGGCTCGACAGTTTAATTACGACGTCGTAGAATCAAATTGAATATGAAAAATCGACCCAGCAAGGTGAAATTTGCTGATGTCTGTATGTGCGTCTGTGGACGCGTTTCATCTAGGCAAGCTTTTTTCGAGATGGCTCATGCGATCAATATGGTTGATATCTCGTTTGATAGGCCCCATTGCGCCATTGATCGCTATTGAATTTTTTCTCGATCTGACTTCCGGTTTCGGAGATATATAGGCCAGAATGATTTTAGTGAACGATTTTTAAAAAATCAACGGTACACTTTATCGACATGATTTCTTTAACAGTAGAAAGATCTTATCCATATCTACTTGGGTAAAAAATTTCATACCGATCTAACTTCCGGTTCCGGAGATTTACAGGATAGAATGATTTTAGTTAACGATTTTTTACAAATCAACGGTACATCCCATCAACGTGAAATTTGCAGCAGTGGAAAGACCTCATCCATATCTACCTGCAGAAAAAAATTCATACCGATCTGAATTATTTATCAAGAATTATGGTTGATACGTGTATGTCGGTTAACCTCTGGTTTTTTTTTTTTTGTTTTTTTTTAAGTCAGAAGAAGGCTTTATGTTTAGTTTGGGCGTTATGATGAGAAGAAGAAATCGTACGCAAAATCGTGGAACGTAGGGGAGAATAGTCCATAATGCACCCCTGGGGTAAAATGGCCCCGTGCAATTTTTCGATGCTTATCTATTACTAATTCTGGAAATATCATGTGCCAGAATGTTAGTTCAAGCACTGAACTAGCAATGCTGATTTTCAAATTCACGAATTGACAATCGGAAAGCCAGGGGTGCGTTGAGAACCATCGTACCCTACGTATTCCAATAGACCTTTTCGATGCTTAATCGTCTTTATCTTCTTATCACACATGTATGAATCGACGGTGTATTTTCCCACTAATGTGTTTCCCTCTTGCTGGCACTCGTTGGATTTAAATTGTACAGTAGTGTGCGCCGATTAGACGTCGAGAAGCTCTGTAAGACCAGTCAGATGTTGTCCCTTCATATTTGTGCACGGCCGATGAGATCAACCCAAATAAAAGCCTCAATAATCTGCTGGAAAATGAGGAAAATTTACCAAAATTTTACATAGTCAAGTAGTAGTACCAATAGACCAAGAAAATCCAATCGTTAGAACTCTGGCATTTTTTCCTTGAAAAAGTGCGAAAAAACTGGAAAAACATGAAGTAAATTGCACTTTTTGCGATTAATGAGTAAAGTAAAATCAAATTTGGGTTGATCTCGTTGGCCGTGTGCAGAGAGTTTTTCCACCTGTCTGCACACGTTACTTCTAAACAATCCAAATTTAAGTAAGATCTACTCATTTCCATTAGAATTAGGGCTAAACAATATAGAGCGAACTAGATTGTAACTGACAAGATAACAAATTAACATTCGGAGTCAGGTGTTCATTCGCCATCTTGTCAGTCCCAACTTTGTTTACTCAATTTTAGGGGATATGAGTCGTTCTTAGTTGTTTAGAAATAGCGTGCATCCTGCATTGTTTTGTTCAGGATAGTGTATCTGACGCTTTAAACCTTGGTCTCTATATATTATATAATATATATAATATTCACAAGGAGGATAGTGTAACTGACGCTTTAAACCTTGGTCTATATATCACCCTCATTTTTAAAAATCACTTTTAGAACTGGTACATCGTGAATCTCTCACCGATCAGCTCCTGCCGAGTTGTTATGTTAATCTGCTAAAAAAAAATTGACATAACAGCGTGGCCCTGTTTACTGTAAATGAATACCGGAATAATGCTCGCGTAACATTTGAACAGGAGCTATCAACTTTTGTAAACAATTTGCTACACTGTTAAAGATCGACACATTTTTATTGGTAATTTTCCATGTAAAATATCACATGATTTTCATGTGTCCACACATAAACAGAATCCACCCAGAAGTACACACGATATTTATGAGTCAAATGAATAGTATGTGTGGTTACACATGAATTTGATGTGTACACATAAGAACTATGTGTCCGACATATAAAGACATATATATAATTTGTTTATCACATTGCAAAAATTCATGTGTGGGACACATAAAAATTCGCATTGCATTTTTATTAGTGTAGGCCCTTTTCACAAGAACCGATGTACACCCTACCCGATGGTGTTGTAAGTTTGCGTAGACGTATTCGGTTCACGCGAAAAGGGCTTTACAAGTTTTGTGTACAAAAGTTGATAGGCTCGTCTCAAATGTTACGCGAGTATTATTCATGTGTTCATTTTAAGAAAACAGGGCCCCGCTGTTGTGTCACTTTTTATCGAGTGAGTGAACTCAAATCCATCCGTGCCCTCGTCTATTGGGGGTGCCGTAGGCAGTGATGCCACAATTGTTCGAATTTAACTCACGTAACATTTGAAAAGGACCTATCCTCGTTGATCGATTCTTTTCATCGACTTTCTCTTTGATTAACCACGGCAACATAAATGAATTTCTCGCTAAGCTCACAAGACAGTTCGACAGAAGATGATGTTAGCTTTATAGTCGCTATATTCATAGCATGCCGGATAGAATCTCGCGAACCAATTGAGCTGTCAAATATCTGTTTGACCAATTGAGCTGTCAAATCACGACCAACAACAGAGGAGAGCACATCAGCTATTGCGAACAGAACTTAAGGCTCGCCTACGCAAAATAACATCATCTTTGGGGAAAATTTCCTCTATCCGAAGAAGCCGGTAATTTGCGTTCGATTGGCGAGGAAAGAATAATCATTTATTATTTATAAAACTTGATAGTACCATTTCAATTGTTGGTCTACAATATATAGAATTTGTTCCGCTTTTTAATAGATTGAAATTCTATCCGCCAGACTATAAATATAGCGACTATAGTTAGCTTGCGCCTAAATCAACACACTGAATGGGAAATTCAATTGCACTCGGGTTATTCGCGAAAGAGTATATCGATTAAGATAATCAGGCTGATTGATTATTTAACTTTATTGGTATATATTGTATATAATAAGATTGATATATGTAGAGCACAATAAAGCACATTAAGTATAAAGTAATAAAGCTCCAGTTGTAAGCCAAGAAGAAGAAAGTGATTTATATATACTTTGCACTACGTAAAACTCATATCAGCTCCTCATAGATAAGCCACAATTATATCTTAAAATTATTGTCATGTTAGAAAATTAACGTGAAGACATAAATCAATTGATTATTGAATAATAATTGCTGTTCAATTGAGCAGTGCATAAACTGAGACCAGTAAAAACTAAAAATATCCTCTAAGGCCTCGTATATTTATCTATGGATAATATCAAAAACGAGATTATACTGGGTAACAAAGGTTCTATTCACCTGCCCGGTGGATCAATTTGGGTTTTTTCTTTATTAAATAGACTTTCAGCCATCGGCTGGTTCATATCTGATTTAATAAAATTTATTATATACGACCACGTAGTCCTACGTCACCATTGCGTACAACCCTATCGGGCTGTCCGTTGTAGTTTTTTTTTTTTATAATTTATAAATTTCATGAGAAGAATTAGGCAAAACACTTGCACTAACATAAATTGACATTGTTCAATATTTACTGTTTATCTTTTATAAAAAGCTTATTCAAAAAATGGTTTCTTTAGAAAATTTGAAAATTAAGACGCTTCAAAATTGGCCACATTCCTAAACATCTACTTAAGTCATTTTTATTTAAATATCGTTGTATTTTTGCACAACAAAGGGTTTTGAACATAGGTTTCTGTGATTAAATGACACTGTGTCCAGAACAGTGTTGCCTAAAATCAAGATCAGAAAATCAAAATCAACTTTCTTTCAAGATCATTATCTCTTAAAATCACAATATCGTGGCCCCCCTACAGGGAATATACAACTAAACCCATGCAATATGGATATCTACGGAATTAGCTCGATAAGTGGAAGTGAAAAATTGTCATCCGCAGCCATGTAAGAATCCAAGATCGTGAACCAAACTCCAATATGGCGACCCCTGGACTGGGCTTGATAAGTGGAAGTGAAAAATTGACATCCACTGACATTTTGGAATTCAAGATGGTGGACCAATGATTACACATGTCAATATATTGACAAACATCGTATTGTGTATTGTGTTTGTGAACGTGGAATAATCGTTTGGGCACTTGTATCTCGGGAACGATGCGCTGCAGCGTAAGTAAGGAGATCGAACTACGCCTAATCGATTGTCTGGCAAGGAACATTTGGGCTTGGCTCTCGGGTAAATCACCTCTGTTCCAATGTGGCAAGAATGACATAAAATTATTTGAAGTGGTTTACATGTTCATATTTGTTGCTATGGTAATAATTCAATTTATGTGACGTAAAGATTTTTGACGGTGGGAAAGTTACAGGGTTTGAATGTAGGAAAATGTTCAATGTTTTCTGTTTCTAACGCTATAAACTTTGATGACTGAACTTGAGATTCATTCGTATTGAAATTAATGAGCGATGGATTTGACTATTGCGTTTATCTGGTATGCTTCATCTAATGTTGAATATCTGGTTTGCTACAAGGCTTTTGTTGCACCAAGTGTGAAACATCTGTATTTCATGTTTGAATGTGTTGTTGTCTTCAGCATTTTTAATTTCTAGAAAAAGCGTAAATTAAAACTGAGTTTTTTTTTTAAGAATAAGGATTTGTTGTACAAATAGAATGAACAGAAGGGGCCCTAAATGAGAACCTTGTGGGACCCCTGATGTGGCATGAATAGTGGTTGATCTGTTTTTCCTTTGAATCTTATTATTTGATCGCGGTTGGTTAGATATGATTCAAGCCATTTAAGAAGTTTTGGCTGCATTCCCATATTTTTAAGTTTAAAAAGAAGCGCGGGTCAAATGCTTAAATGCCGTTGTCCATTGTTTCTAGATAATAATTAATGAATTCGAGTAAATTAGTGGTTTCCGAACGACCTTTAAAAAAGCCGTGCTACCTTGTAGTAAATCTATTTTTGATTTGGGCAAACATTTATAATTGATTTAAGAGATAATGGCTATGCTCGCCATGAGAGCTGGTGGAACTACCAGCAGAACCAGAACGGTCATCTGCTGTTCGACCACTCACAGCATGGGCTGTACTCCGTTTGATTCTCGGACGAGCCAACATTCATCTCACCGGCGGGCAATCCATCGACGCTAGACCTGTTCCTGACAAATACCGGTTGAAGCGCCCGAACTCCGTTGCGCATTCATGTTTCACTACCGTGTTGAAGCGCCCAACGTAGAGCAGACAGACAGACAGAATGACAGTGCAATTCTATTTATACTGTATGGAAAAAGCTCTTTGATGAATCAATTATCCTGAGGTTGGAACTGTGCTCGTCCGCACCTAGCATACCTCGAATAATAACTCATCAGAACAACTGCCCCGATTCTTTATTTTTCGACACAATAGTTTTTCTCCAGTATGTACAGATAAAGCGAGACAGATAGTTTTTTCTCTTGGAAAGTCGGTGTCTGCTTTTTTTACAAGAATTGATGCTCCCCGCGGTAGGAACGGCTATGTAAGATGCTTAATGTTTAATGTTTACTTTGACCTTTCGCGAAGCACCGAGTTAAACCAGCGCGCATCGCTGACGACGCGGTAGCAACTGTTTATAAACAACTGACTCTGAAATGTGCGACATTGTCACTGTTGCTGTTAAGTTGTGTATTTTCTCCTACCGTATGGGGGTCTTTTACTGGTTAATTTCTAACTCAGATTGATATTAGAATTTGAGACCTTTGCACCGGTATCATTGAACGAACTCAGCTCTGAACATGATTCTTAGATACATCCGATTGAAAACGCACTGATTTTAAATTAGCAGGGCTTTATCAGAACGGTTAGCAGTGACGGAAATCACATGTTGTTTATGTGCAAACGGATCAACCACAAAACGAATTGATAACAAAAGTCCGATAACGAAAACCTAAAATGCAGTGTTGAAAGATAAAAAAAAAGCACAGTCATACTTCGATATAATGTAGCCGCGAAGTTGTGAAACTTTTGAAAAGTCTGATACCTATACTAGCTTGGAAACTGCTTCTTTGAAATGTTATGAGACTGTGTTTAATTTTTTGTCTTGCTATGATTCATTTTTCATATTTTTTTTGATGTAACGCAGCGAAATGAAAAACTACTACTACTTACTGTATCAAGTTAACCTATATATGTAAGTCAAGTTAACCTCTATTGGGTTTCTGGCCACTGTGGAATTGAAGGGAATGAAAAAATTGGTGGGGTTGTGTACAAAACACGACCGCAGGGTTGACGTAGACTACGTTAAGCAGTGTAGTGAAATTCTCGTGCATTTTTTCTAGATATTGATTTAAAATACAGTAGAAGTAACCTATGATTTCGGTCCTATGTATATATTTTGGATTTCCTACTTGATAAAACTGGGATAAATTCAGGACCTCATGAAAGAACTCAATTTTCAGTTAAAAGTACTCATCCGTTTAACTTATTTTTCGATGAAAATCATAGCAACCTGCACTGTGTCGATGCTGTCATATTTTCGTGCTCCATTGCCTCCGTTCGTGCTCCATCGGTCATCGTATTAGTCTTCGTTAGTGCGTGGCACGAAGCGACAAAAAAAAATTGGATGCTGGTAGGTTGTGAGTGTTTTTAGTTCCATTGCAGCATGGTGATGATGATGATAGCATGATAGTGGTTTACCACACATTGTAGCACGTAAGCTTAGTCCGATAGCAGTGGGCTCTCTTCTCTGTTTATCTTGATCAAGCTTAATAACCTCTGATTGTCCTCAACATGTCGCTGTATGAAGGGCCAAAAACGGATTGGGTGGATCGATAGACAAAATCGCCTATACGCATCTACGGGACAATAAAGAATCTCCTTCCAGCAACATGATCAGCCAATTGGTCAACAAGACGAGTTCCCAAACAGGAAGATGCCCCAATGAGTGGGGTGAAGAGCCCGCCCTTTATCAACGAAATGTTATCAACAGGGAGTTGACAATCCCACTCTCCCCGTCCAAATCGTTTCAATCGGGTGCCCCTTTTTTGTATGAGAATAACTTATGCGAGTCGATTGTTATGATTATTGTCAATAATACTTAGATGAAGATGATGCCACCAATCCAACTTTGAATCGTTCGGAGCAGGAGCTCATGGTTCCACTCATCCGGTATGGTCTTCTTCTTCTTCTTCAGGTTCGCTCACCACCCGAAATGAACGCTCGGTGCATCATAGATTTGATATGGTTAGTAATATCAAATAGTGTTACATGCAACAGAAAATGATGAGCTTTTTAAAGTAACAGTTTCATCTGAATTCCTAACTAACCACATCGTATCTCAGTGACATTGTCTCAATCTGAACCTACATTTAAAGTTATGTCTTGATTATATGGTTACTGTGCAAGTACCACAAGTTCAACAACGCCCAACTATGGACAGTTCAATGCTATGGACACCAAAGAATATATAGAGATAAAGCTCAAAAATACAGTTTTAACTGATAGTGACTCATCAAGCTGTTCCATATTGGACCCTGCCAACCCACGGAACCTGTAATGTGGGCCATCAGAATGGTTCATCGGTTGCTAAGTCAAGTACTGCTCAAACTGAAGCGATACATTTCTCAATGTTTCAACTTTATTCTAATGTAAACTTAATATCGTCTCACACGCCATATGCCCATACACACCCAAAACCCATCCCCACACAAAATCAAATAAAAAGGTTTATGTATGGTAAACACGTCCGGACATTAACAGGGAAATGGGTTTACATCTTCACTATCGCAACTACGGGTAATCATCGAAAGTATTTGCATTTTACTCAGGCACTTTTGAGGGAACTTCAATCAACCTCTCATACCTGAAATGTGCCACGACCAACCTGGCACAACGATGTCGTTACGCTCTCTGATCAAAGCGCAGGGAGTGTTTTAGTTCCGTTGTTTACAAAAATCTTAATTTGTATCTACTGTAGATTTGCATCGACCATGAGCTTCCGAAGAAGTCGAACTTGGTATAAGGACGATGAGGATATATTCTGCTGTGAACGAGTGGTTTCGCGTTGACGAGTGGTTGCGGAAGTGCTTATTAATTGTTGTGTAATAATTTCAATAGCTGCAAATAAATTCAATTTAACTTTGGTTGTCATATATTCGTTGTCATATAAAGAATGGAAAATTATTAAATTATGAATTATTCCAACGTTGGGTAAAGTTTACCTATTTATAAACCTAATTTTACCTAGCCCCACTGAAGCCACGCGTTGAGTGAAAGGAACTCAATTTTGGTACTTTTTTCTTACCGTGTAGAAAATCTTGTGGTACCACTATTTTTTAAATTTGTCAAGAAATTCAAACAAAGTCATTGGAAACTTTCCGTAACACGTTTTCCGGAGGCTTCGTAGTCGGTGTAAAGTTTTTTTTTTATCCACCCTGTTCAAAGCGTTAATTTAAATTCTGTTACTATATCTAATATTGTTCTAACAAGATAATTTTGTTACGGGTGACCTTCATAGCTTATTGATGAAATATTTATCCTGTTTTTTTTTCAGGTGGTTCAAAATGGATCAACAATCGTATGAAAGTGAAATTAAGTCGGGTGGCCACGGAGAAAAATTCCAAACAGACGTTGCCCTCGTACTGTTGCTGCGTACGCGGGAATTAAGTTCCGCTACAAGGATGGCGTATGAAATGAAGATGGCCGACAAGTTTGACGATGTTGTGTTGATTGACGATACAAACAAGGTGATCCACTTAATTCAAGCAAAACACGCCGATACCAAGGATGAAAAGGTTAAAAATATCGATCTGGATGCCCTGTTTCCAACTGGAAATAGTGCCAAACGCACCGGGGACTTTGATTTGTGCAAGTATGCCAAATCCTACATGACTGTGACTGGAAGTTTGGAACTAAAGGCGTTCAAGAAGATGTTTTACATCTTCACCAATAAGGATCTGAAACAGACCGATAACGAGTGGGTGAAGATCGAAGAACGGGAAGTAAATGAAATCCTACGTTTTTCTGGATCCAGTGCCAAAAACCTGGAACTTATTCCAAGCGAAAAGGCTATCAACGAGGTGCTCAATTACATCAACAAAGATATCATTGCGATTAAAGATGCGATCAAAGAGTTCTTTCACAGCGGAACGGTCAGCCCAATTTTAACTCACTATTGCACTCCATTGAAAGACGTTATGATCATAGACCGGAAAAAGTGTCGCTTTGCAAGCAACTTCAATGCTGAAAATCCCAATGTTGCCAAGCTATACACCATGTTGCAAAGCGATCAGGTTGATATGGAGAAAGAAGTAACCGTCAACAATAATTTCCTGGCGAAAGACTCAAGGAACAAACTTTTGCCACCATTCGTTGGTGAGGATGACATTCGTGGCTTCTTTCGCGATTTGACTCTATCGGTGGGTCAACCAAACGATTTGCAACCTATCATCGTTGGTGAACTACTGGCTTGGATGAAGACGTGGATTCAACCGGACATTCTCGGTAAGCTGGGGCAAAAGGACTTGGATCAGGTGTATATCGACCTGAAAGATTATTTTGTAAAATGCAACGAACCTGATAACAAAACTAGGAAGCGTTTTTTGGCCAAACAAGGTATCGAAAAATGCTTTGGACAATTAAAGCGTGGAATGGAGACGGGTGTCATAAAGCGCGTAATGGCAGAGGTGGAAGAATGGCAATTTACGTATATTAACCGCCATATCAAGTACGAAGAGACGGCATTAGAACCAACCGGTAAATTATTAACCAAGGCAACAGATAAGGATAGGACTAGCACAATAGTTCGAAAGATAAGTGATACTATATTAGTTGAAGAGCTTCGAGGAAGATTCAAATACCAGCAACACATTTTACTTGTAGCAGACCCCGGTATGGGAAAAACCATTTTACTGCAGTTTTTGGCATTTCAGGTTCAAAAACAAAGCCACTCTGCAGTATTCTTGGTGTATTTAAGCACGCTTTGTAATGCACTAAACAAAATTGAAAAAGTATCAAACTTAGACGATGTCCGGGGAATTCTCAGCGCTGCTCTTTCAGAGAATAACTGTAATCTCATCCTTAATGCCCCGGAAAGGCGAAATGACGAAGAATATTCCATTATTTTAGCATTGGATGCATTTGACGAAATACATTCCAAATACACCGAGAAAGTAATTAGTATACTTGAACTGCTCAGCTCTAGAAAGAGTATTCAGTTCATAATCAGCTCGAGACTCCACGTGCAGGAATTATTGCAAAGGAAATTCGATGTGAAGCTAATATCCCTAGTCCCTTTTCGGCATAAGGATCAGATCCAGTACTTGAAGAAAATATGGATGAAGGACAGTGTTGATGAGAAAGTGGTTGAAAACTTTTCGGAACTTCTTTTAAAAAAATATCATTCCAGCATTTTATCCAACTTGAGTGAAATTTCCGGTTTGCCTCTGATGATGCGAATGCTCGCTGAAATTTACTCTGACAAATTCGAACAATTTATTTCAGCAGCAAATTCCGACAATATGAAACCGTTTGATTGGTCAGAAGACACATTGAATATTGTGCAACTGTTAGAGCAGTTTGCCAAGAAATGTTTTCACAAGAAATTTGTAGAAAAATTTAAGTTCACGGTTGATATCAACGATGCTGAATTTAATTCAATAATTGACACGTACATTTTGGAACATCAACTGCTAGCGATAAAGCTGCTAGACATTGACATGCTCATGGATTTATTCACGGTGCCGTATTTTAAGAAAAAATATGACTCATTCAAAAACCGTTGTGAGCAGGATGCAGAAAAATCTATTTTGGTGAAAGTAGTCAACAATAATGTTCAGTTCTGCCATTTATCATTTGGTGAATACTTCGTAGCAACATATTTAAGTGATAACATTTCCAAGTTGGAACCAAACTTATTGATCAACGTTCTATCTCAACACGATGTTATTAGGAAACTGACACTGATCAAGCTTGGAGAAAATGAAAACTGCTCCGAAACTTTAAACAAATTGTGCAGACTTGACTGGAACGTACCTTTGTGGGTATGTGAGAGTGGTTGTCTGAAATTGGTTTCATCCCTAGAATTTGAAGAGTTCTCCACTCTCACACTAAATAATATGTTAAAAGTCTCTGCGAAATACGGATATTTAGAAATATGTAATTTTCTAATTGATTACCATGCAAATCTCGATGAAAGCACTGCGCTGCATTCTGCCGTTGTGAATGGCCATCTGAGCGTTGTGAAACTATTGATAGAGAAAAATGCGGACCCAAATAAGATGGACAAATACAAATGGACTGCACTTCATTATGCATGCAAAAACGGAAATGTAGAACTAGTTCAATTCTTTATTGATCGCGGTATGAACACTTCCTCTCGGTCAATCAACGGTGCAACTCCACTTCACATTGCTGCGATGAACGGCCATCTGAATATTATTAAACTATTGATAGCGAATAATGTGGACCCAAATGAGATGGACGATAATAAATGGACTGCACTTCGTTATGCATGCAGAAACGGAAATGTAGAACTAGTTCAATTCTTTATTGATCGCGGTGTGAACATTTCCTCTCGGTCAATCACAGGTATAACTCCACTTCTCATTGCTGCGATGAACGGCCATCTGAATATTGTTAATCTGTTTATAGCAAATAATGCGGACCCAAATGAGATGAACGATAATAAATGGACTGCACTTCATTTTGCATGCAGAAACGGAAATGTAGAACTAGTTCAATTCTTTATTGATCGCGGTATGAACATTTCCTCTCGGTCAATCATAGGCGAAACTCCACTTCACATTGCTGCGGGGAAAGGCCATCTGAATATTGTTAATCTGTTGATAGCAAATAATGCGGACCCAAATGAGATGGACGATAATAAATGGACTGCACTTCATTATGCATGCAGAAACGGAAATGTAGAACTAGTTCAATTATTGATTGATAAAGGTGGGAACAGCTGCTCTCAGACAATGTTTGGTAGTACTCCACTTCAAATTGCTAAGAAATACGGCCATCAAAGTGTTGTTGAATTGATTACTGCGAACACTTAGAAAATTAGCTGGACGATTAAAAATGAACTTCCGAAACGAAAATGTGGAAATAGTTCAATTCTTGATTCTCGCTCTTGGAAAATCCATGATGTAACTCTACTTCACATTGCTGCAGGGAATGGCCATGCGAACGAGTGCTGTGAAACTCTTGATAAAGGGGTTTCATATGTTTTAATTCAACCAAAAAATCGACACGTGTTAGTATCAGTATTAGTTAACACGAATTCGTAACTGATGTTCGTTGACTGAATTTTGTGCCGTAAAAATATTTTTATCTTTTTTGGTACCTAATTCCACTGAAATAATTTTGGTATCGATGACAGATACGATTATTAGTGATTTGAATAGATTTTTCTCCTTTACTTTACTAAAACCTTTGTTTATTATTAGTTAGGTAGGTTCTAAACATTGTAGTTTCATTTTTTTTACCTGTGATCTTGACATTTTTACCTACGGGATGAGTACTTAAGGGGGATAGGTTTTTGATAAGTCTTTAGTGGCAATGACACTTATGAAGACTGTACATTGTAGTCGAAATATGTATCTGTCATGGATACTTCGTAGATTGGATACTACCCAACAAACAATTTTAGCTGCAGATTAGCTTATGCAGCCAAAACTTGCCTTATGCAGCTAATTTTTGCTTGTATAAGCTAAGCTGCAGCTAAAATTGTTTGTTGGGTAGCGACACTCACGACTCTTTTGAAACTCTCAGTCAGACTACTTTCAGGAATAATGCTGGGGTGTAAACATTGATTCCAATCTTAATGAGAATACCAGAATCATGAATTTTGCTATTCCCGGCCACGCCCATCTTTTCCATAACTAAGGATAGGAAAGAAGATGTTGATGTAGTACTTCCTTAACGAGAGGCCACCAACTTAGCGACACCCTCATAAGTGCTACGGAGTTGGAGGTTCGGGTAGGGTCTTCGGTAACGATTCACCTCTCAAGTTGGCGATGCAACCAAAGTTTATTTTGTTTAAGCTCTCGATAGCCGATTATCGAAAGAAAATATTAATTTTGCTTAGTGATTTTGTATTTTGAGGGTCATGACGGAGAGCTTGTGATTACATCCAAGGTGTTCTGTTCTTTTTTTTTTTTTTTCCTTTGGTTTGTTTTTTCCATCGACCTTGTTTTCCGTGCTGAGCACCAATGCTACCGAAGAGATGAACTAGCCTCAGGCTAAAAATCTCTAAAATAAAGACAAAAAAAAAAAAAAAAACCAATGCTACCGACGTGCCAGGAAGGCAGCTCCCACACCTGGACCCTACCTATCGACCCATCAACTCATGAACCGGGGACCAACGGCTTTACTTCCCATCCGAAGGAAGGCGTGATCAGAGATGTTATGCCTCAGAACATCTCGGCGCGCCGACTGGGATTGAACCCAGGCCTGCTGGGGTGAGAGATAATCACGCTTACCACTACACCACCGGTGACGTTGGGTGTTCTGTTCAGTAAGCAAATCAATTCATCTAAATGGACTACAAAATATGACTACGTTTTCGCTTGGTATGTAAAGAACGACTGAAATACGCGATAGTAAAAGTTTTCGAGGTTGATGGATAATCTGCATTATTGGATATACAGTCTACACGTCTGTCCTAAAACTCAAATATTACTTCTTCACGTACTCGACCCTTCAACCCCTTCTTTACGTTTTACATCATATTATGAAATAAAGCCGATTTAAACTATAACTCCATAATGGAAGGAGCTTGGGATTGAACCCATGATTTTCTACTTATTGAGCAAAATCGGTCGCCATAAGGCCACCGAGCTCCTCCTTATACAAAACAATTACGAGCAATTTCCCGTTCAACTTGCTATCACTACAATAACAGATACTCTTGAGAAGGATTTGTTATAGATTTCCAATCAACGCATCTTTCCCAAAAACTCAAATATTACGATTGTTTTTCCGTACTCGTTCCTCCAACCGAATTTCAATACGCTTTATCTCATATCAAGAATAAATCCGATTCACACTAAGGCTCCATTATGGGGAGGAGTTTGAGATTGAATCCACCGAGCTCTTTATATCAGTGACGACAAGGCCAATCACAAATTCTCACAAAATCAAAATATCAAGAACATTGATAATAAATACATAAAGGACGTTCTTCAACTAGAACAAATGCACCAAATCCAACGATGATCGTTTTCCAATGCTGCGGATTCATACATTATGAATTCAAATTGCACTTGATTCAAATATGACACAAAACGACCCGAAACTCGTCCAACAAATACAAAATGTATACATTCTGCACATGGCAAACAGGCCCGAATCAATCTCCACGATATTCACCGAGAAACCGACAAGCATGACCCTCGTCCCGCCCACATCCTCCACCAGCGATTCCAACCACTAATAACTAGATATGATTTACACGGCATGATCGAATGTGTCTTTTATGAACCAATTTTCTGTCAAACGCGAACCAGCTCCTGATTGGTCGGGCGAAAGTATAGAAACGCAAGAATTTCTACAACAGGGAATCTGTTTTCTGGTATTTTGACAGACAACTGCGTCGCTCAAAATGAAATAGTTTTTGCACGGTCGTTTCTGCGAGAGAGGAAGAACACGTCAGAGACTTCCTCCTAGGTTCCTCTTATGCCTAGGCGAGTAAGAGAGGTGACACAGTCGGAAGAAGTGTTAGTTTGTTTACTAAAATGAACCGCCCATTTTGTTATGGCAAGTTTTGCAAAGATTGATTAATTGCGTAGGAAATCAGTTTGGCACGGCATTTGTGACCAGCATACACCTTCCGGTCGCATGAAACAGGTCAAAAACTGTCCTAATACGCAGATAAAAATTTTTGTTTTGAATTTCTGTATGGCAAAATAGTGAACTTTTTGTGGACATTAACGGCAAATAACTCACCAACACTGGGAGACCGTGAGTTCCTGCCCCCCTGTCATTTCCCATCTCGCTCTTAGGCGCTGCTCATCACAGGAACAGAAAAACAGATCAGCACGGTAGAGGTTATAACGGGCAACAAAGCAAAACGCAACAGCACACTTAAGGGGTGTTTACACTTATGCTAGTTCACTAGCGCTAATGAGTTCGCTGCTAGCAAAAACGCCCACCATCATGATAAAAAGTGTTGACAATATGATAATACGCTGGTGAGTGGGTGCTGATAATGTTCATTATGCAAACGAAGTCAAAAGAGGCTTTTCTGTTGATCAGTTCGTCTCGTGACCGGTTAATTGCTTAATTAAAAAAAAATGACCGAAATACTATATGATTGTGCGTATGATGTTGTGTGCTGCTTGTTAGATGAAGAAATTTGCAATTCTACGAATACACAATCCAGAAAACGAAAACAAACTGTTCGGTCAGTGTGGGTTCTGATAGACCTTGGATGTTTTATTTTGTAGTTGAGATTGGAAAAGCCTCACAAACATGGATTTTGCTCATAAACTCGGATCAGGTAGGTCTTACTCTTCTGACATTTTGTTCACTACTGTCGGGTACCAGCTTCTCATCACCAGCATGCAATTTCAGAAGCGCCTGCAATTGATGCGCGAGTGGAAATCAGCTGCTAGAAACTGTTTACATGCTCATTAGCGCTAGTGATCTGGCCTAAGTGTAAGCACCCCATTAGCACCAGTGTCTGTTTTTTTTTATCATTTACCATCACACGCAAGGAGTATCGTTTCAACCCAGTGTGGATGAATTGCGTTCGTTTTGAATATCTTCGCTGTCACGTACGAGCAAAATGAACAAATGAGTTCATTATACATCAACGAATACGCGTTTGATGGTATTCACCACTTCTTGATTATATAACCCAAAATTTCAATATCAGAAGCGATCCTTAAAAGCATTTTGGGCAAAATATTTATTTTGAGTATTGCCGACTAGAGATCCCAAAACCTCGATATTATCAATAATTCAGCATGATGCAATAATGTTCCATCAATCTGTGTATAAATAACCAACACAACACTTTCTACAGATCTATATGTGTGCAATATGAAAATAATCCTTTCTGCATTTGATCCTCAAAATCATCCTCATCAAGATGAAGACGAATATTGATATTGACAACAACACAGGCGAATTAAACATCCAGCCACGAATGAACAAAACAAATCAAGATCAACCATTGAAAAGGCCTTAACTCCATTTTGTAAACAAACCTTGTAAGGCCATTTTCTCGCGAACCAAAACCTTCATTCGCAGGTTGAAGGCGAACCAGCCTAAGGCGAACCAGCCTAAGGCTGAAAGCCTCCTAAATAAAGCTAAATAATAATAATACCTTCATTCGCAAACCTAAACCACAATCGGGTCGAGGAGAATTTCCCCTACCTGTTCATTATGTTGGTTTGCCTTTGCGGACTTCGGTACGCGAGAAAATGGCCTTACAAGGTTTGTTTACAAAATGGAGTTAAGGCCATTTCAATTGTTGGTCTTGAAATGTTGACTTCGATACGCAGAGGTTGCCTTGATCAAAAGAATGTGTTTATGTCAAAATTCAAATTCATGCAGGAAGTTGGTCTATCTGTTAAGGTTGTCTTCATTTTCAGCTAAGTTGAGTGTTTAGTCAGCGCAGTGCACCATTGTATCAACAAATCGATAAAGTATCACTTGCAAAAACATATTCAATCAGATCAAACAATACCGCACGGGACCTAAAGCTAATAAAATGCGATCACCAGTCCATAACAACTCCAGTTTTTCAGCAGCAAAAAACACAGGAGAAGAATCAAAACACATCCGGTTCGCTCGCTGGTTCAATCAGCACTCTTTTACCGACTTACTTATATGCATCCCCTTAAGCACACTTCGGACCCATATGAGGTGGACGATAAGAAATGGACTGCCCTCCATCATGCAAGCCATAACGGAAATGTGGATACGGTGAAATTCTTGACTGCACAGTTAGAAATACACAATCTTACACTTGACGGAATCCATCTTTGACATAAAGGATGAGACGTACACAAACATGTCATGTTCGAAATTACGTTTCAATGAGCTGAATTTCGCGTCTATTATGACTCAATTTTATGTCAAAATTGACGCTCGTATATGTCAGTCTCAGAGCACCTAAATCTACATTAATATTTCTAAGTGTGTGATCAAGATGTGAATCACATAAATAATGGTTTAAATTGACTTTTCCTCACTTCCCCTTTAATGTTTTCAACTGCTTTCATGTTGTTAATACTGTTTTACTTTGTACGTATTTTTTTTTTACCTATGCGAGCATTGAATTTCTCCATTAGAAATAAACTGTAGAAATAGGAATAAACTGTACCCATGAACATCAATGGCAAGACTGGATTTCTTACATCCTCTGCATGTTTTCTTACAACAACTGTAATGGCGGTTCTTGCTATGGACTGTAGCGTACAAACAAGTTTTTATAGAATAAATATTTTCGTAGGAAACCTTTGTTGGTTGATTTTATAGCAACAGTGCATTTGAAGAAATAAACATTGTCGAAAAATAAGCTAAGCTAAATAAAAATAAAAGTATTTAAAAATAAAAAAATCTGATTAATTCTTTTACCGCTGACAAGTGCCTTTCTCATTTCATTTCATCTTCATGTTGTAGTATAGAAGGGGGTCAAGGGCCAGGTCTCTGGTGTGCTTAGGCACCATCCACGCTATACCAGTAGACAGGGGGTTGGCATCACAGCATCTTTACCAGCCGGTTAAATAAGTTCTGTGTGTAGTAGGCAAAGATGATTGAGGACGTGCTTAGTGAAGACGATTGGAAAATGCTGAAACGGGTTGGTTTCACCGCGTCTGATGTGGATCGAAAAAGCCTCTGACGGTACTCGGTGAAGTGGACGCAGAAATCGAAATCGGCTATGCCAACTGCCATACAACCTTCTTCGTGATTCAAGATGGAAAATGCTGTGTGGAAATTCTGCAGAAAAACTTGAGGTAGTAAAGTTTCTGCATGCGTTGTCTACTGAGGAGTTGCCTCACATCAAAGGTAAGAAGTCTACAATTTAATAATTAGTTACGGTAAATGCTTCATTTCACGTGCACTAAATATATTATCTTAAACATTTAGATATGTGTGCATCTATAAAAATAGACAAGTCTGTCCCTCCAGTAAGACAAGCTTATCGACGTATTCCCATACCTCTTGAAGAGATTACACTTCTCAAATTAAAAGAGTTTTAAAGTCAGGGTATCGTAGAAAGAGTTAACCAAGCATCAGAATGGGTGTCTCCCATGCTTGTGAAGTTCAGATGAGGTCAGAATAATCATAGATTTACGAGAAGCGGACAAGGCAATCGTTCGCTACCCACAATGGAGCAAATGATTTGTTAACTGAAGGGAAGTATGGTCTTCACTATACTGGATGTAAAACAAGCATTTCACCATTTACTACCAGTCGAGAAGAATGCAGATATATCACGACATTCATCTCACCCCTTGGATTGATGCGATATAAGCGACTAGTATTCGGTTTATCAGCAGCTCCAGAGTTGTTTCAGAAATGCATGGAAACAATTCTTGGTGATTTTCCTTGGCTAACTGTTTTAATTGATGATATTTTAACTTTCACTTCTTATATTGAAACTCTGAAGGTATATTAATATTATGCATTTTTTTTTAAATTAATATTTAAAACCAACATTATACCTACGAACAGAGCAGACGCCTAAGGAGAAAAATGTCCTTCTGAATGATGCAAACCAGATAGATTTTCTTGGTTATCATCTATCATCTGAAGGGGTAAAGGCATCGAATGAAAAGCTACAAGCTATCACCAAATTCCGTCAACCAAAATCAACAGAGGAACTCAGAAGCTTTTTGAGGCTAGTTACATTTGTAAATCGTTATTTAACCGGATTTATCAACTATCTCGCATTTCTGTGGAATAATGAGCATCAACAAGTATTAGAATTGTTGAAATCGAGTTTGGCTCAGAATAACACTTTGGCGTTCTTTAACCCAGGATTAGAAACATTTTTAGTTACTGAATCTAGCCCGGTAGCCCGTACTATTTTTTTTTTCAAAAATCCCACGAAGAGGTGTCCAAAGTAGTGAGCTACGCCTCTAAGGCGCTGTCTGAGGTCGAAAGACGTTACGCGCAAACAGAGCGTGAAGCCTTAGCTTTAGTTTGGGCACCAGAGAGGTTTCATTATTACCTGTATGGAAAATTCTTCTGGTTGATCACGGATCATAAACTGTTGGTCTCTATTTTTGGAGATAAAGCTAAACCATGCGCTTAGAATCGAAAGGTGGAAACTTCGATTCGACGAAATCAAACATTGCTGATCCTTTCTCAAGGCTTTACGTCGACAGCACATCTGCTGTGCAGAGTTTTGATGAAGAAAGTGAGAGGATTATTCAACTAAGCTTCAACCGATTCCTGTCCGATTGCTGTTCCACTATCTGAAATAATAGAGGCAACCAAAAATGATATTCAGATTAGTGAATTGATGAAATACCCTGTAAAACGGTGGCAAAAAACATTAAATCAGTACAAGTTGAATGATCTTTCAACAGATGGGAAAATCTTGTTAAAGGGAAACATGAAGAAACGACTCAGGGGAAAAGTTTGGTGGATCCGCATTGATGCTATGGTAAAAGATTATGCTAATTCTTGCGATGGTTGTCTACTAGTTTCGGAACCAGACATCGAACCTTTGTATAGGACACCCATTCCTGATGGACCGTGGCGTAAATTAGCACTGGATTTTACTGAAGTTTCCAACGGAATTCATCTACTGGTTCTCGTAGATTACTACTCAATATACCGTGCTTGGATGGCTATACCTATTGGGAATGGCTTCCAAGCAAACCAATCGATGTGGCAGAATGCTTTCATCGAAGATCTTTTTGTTTATGAAGTTCGAAGGACCACCATGGTGAGCTCGGTCGTCGCATTCCGGAGTATTTGGCAGTGTTAGGGTTTAGATGTAGTATATATGTAGAAAAATAATCAGGTAGATTGATAGGAGCTAGGATAGGAGGTGTCGCTTAATTTTGTTGAATCAAGTGTTTAAGGCTTCAAAAGATCCTGTTGACCAATGATTACTTCAAATAGTATTGCCAAACTAAAGCTAACCAAGACACCATTATGGAATGCTCTTCGGCAGGGGAGCTTTGCCATTAGCGCGAAGCATTTTTAAACCACTGATGCTGGCGCCAACTAGTATTGTGTTTATTATTTGGTCATCACTTGTTTCCATAGGATCAGATCCGTCGTTAGCACAAGATGGGTAAGTGTGTCAGTTTTTTTGATCTTAGTGTTCCTCTAATTGACCCTGTCTTATTGAGGAGGTACGTTTGGTTCATTGTTTGATCTCATACTTCCTGGATAAAATTATCAACATGGTTTGCCGCTATATCTAGTTCAGGTCGCTTTACATCAGTTTTAGACAATCAAAGAAATTTGAATGTTCATTTCTAGTAACAAAAATGAATTTCAGAGAAGGACCTTTCGTTTGCGTTTATTGTCAAAACCGTCAACCCAATTACGCAAGGTCAACGGTAAACCTGGTGCGCAAAGGCAATGAATTAATCTACGAATAAATAACTTAGCTCATGCGCAAATAAACAGAAGGATAAAGGTCTACGGCCACACCTTTGAAAAAAAAAATAACTAAACCTAGATTAGAGCTTTTCGTAGAGAGGATCTAGGATAAGAGATGAGCCTGGTTGATTTCAAGCCAACCGAACTGTCAAAACCAGAGCTAATCGAGCAACGCAGCAAGTCGTTTGTTTTGAATACGCTTCTCTCTTATCCTAAAAACTCTCTCTACGTAACACCTTTGGCTGTTGCGCTATAATCTCGAAAGTCGTTCCTTCGTTAGTCACGATAATGTTTAAACGAGTGGTGCTCTGGTGTTGTTCTGATGACTTGAGTTCTGGATCAGCTTCAACGAACTTTGCAATAACTTGTGTCGCGATATTCGAAGTGAATCGAATGGTTATCATTGGAGCCAAGCCAAATTCATGAAGCACAAATGAAATATGCACAACAACATTGGGGTAAAATTCATCGCTTGTTAGAGATAAACCATAACCTGCCAGTACAGAATACAAAGGCATGAGGTATTTCAAATGATTGTTACTTTACATCAGAAAAATGGTCTCAATAGAGTGTTAAAGTGTTATTGTGTAATGTAATGAGTTGGTTCCGGACCCTGGTGCAATTTTATGTGCAATGCAATGGGAAGAGCGTTTGAGAGTGCATCGTCAAAATCATAAAAAGAAAGCCCTATATCATTATGTTTTCATTAAACTTCATTTAACCAGCGTCATACTGTGCTTCTGTGCCAAAATGAATACTAATTTTTATTTCTCATTCAAAATAACTGGAATTCCACATTTAACATGATATATTTCGTTGATAAATTACTATAAAGGATTATTTTGTTTTAGAAGTATACCGACCCAGTATATCACGACGTCCTGCTTGCGGCAAGGAATCGAACGACTGTTCTTCCTGGAAATGACAGACACATCAGGCAACAACTGACCATCATCAAGCCTGATTGAATACTTGCCACAGTGAGTGGGTTGGCCTCGTAGTCTTACGTCAATAATGCGTTCGTGATTCGGACATAGCCCTTAACTTTTTTGAATCAAAATGCATCCCTCTGATGTAAGCTCCCTGAACTATTACCAGTCATAATGCCGAACACAGCAATTGTATGTTCTCTATTTGTGCACGAATACCAAATACCCAACGACTGGGAATACGAGGAAATTTTTGAATACAAATTAGCAGACTACGAAAAAATCAAACATAAATTAAACGACGTCAATTGTCAAATAATTCTAAGAAATGATGGAAACGTCGAAACTGTAATATCGAAGAAATACCTTTGAAGAAATAATAAAAGACGCTTCAAAAGCACTAAAAAACCAGCCTGGTATAACAGACAAATAAAAAATTTGAAAAATCGAAAACAGAAAGCACATAAACATTACGAAAAACACAATAATAGTGAAAATTTGGCAATCTATTTGGATATATGCGATCAACTGGATTTAGCCACCAGTAATGCATTTGAAGAATTTAATTCAGAAACTGAACTTGCAATAAGGTCCTGTCCTGTCTATTACGTAGAAAACCAAATTAAAATCTGACAATTTTCCATCAATAATACATCTTGACGAACGTGTCGGGGATAGCTCGGAAAAAATTGTAATCTTCTTGCATTTTTTTTTTTTCAAAAACTACGACATTTTCCGAAGAAGATCGCGATTATTTTGCATTTTATCCAGAATTTTCAAGGGACATTGGTGTCAATCAACTTCAAATGCAGGATATTTTGCAGGCTTTGATGAGCCTAAAAAATTTTTTTTTTAAAAAGTCTAGCAATGAAACTGACTGGTCCATTATCTTGGCTTTTTAATACGTCACTTGAATGTGGAACCTTCCCAAAAATTTGGAAAAGCTCATTTTTAGTATCTATTTTAAAATCTGGCCGGAAAGCTGTACAGTACATAATTATCGTGGAATAGCCATTATCTCTGTTTTTTTTAACTAGTTCGTTTCTTCACTAGGCTCAGCCGCGCGTGACACTTTGCGGAGCCAAAATCAGTCATGTTTGAATTTACATTTTAAATAGCAGTAGTTCTAGGTTAGTATTGGGTACCAACTACTCGTGGCGGATTCGAGGTTAATGGGTAATAATTTCTATTGGAAGGAGCTAGGTAGGAAACTGCTTTCTGAAGCCTCCTTCAGATACTACTCTCGGACGGTTGACCAAATCCTGGCTGGGCAGGGGCAAGTAGCACAGGAACAGGAGGATAATAAGACTGACTGACTAACAAACAAAGGAATTCGTAGATGGCTTGCATGTAGGGAAGATCACGTGTTCCCAATACATCTCTTACTTCACGGAAGGGTTGTCCAATAGTCGTGCTCTGGAGGCGTCATTACCCGGGTAATACCAAACTGCGTGATCGATGTCATCATAACCGGTTCTGCACCTACATATATTGCTGTCAACGAGGTTTATTCTATAGAGCTGTGCGTCTAGCGAGTAGTGGTTGGACATAAGTCTTGACATCACTCGAATGAGTCCCCGACTTACATCCAGACCTTTGAACCACGCTCTTGAAGAAACATTTGGAATAATGGAATGTAACCACCGCCCAAGAGAATTACTTGTCCAATCGTTTTGCCAACTTAAAAGAGAACTCTGACGAACTAATGGGAAAAATTCATCATGTAAAAATATTTTATCATAAATCTCGCCTTGTTGTGCGCCCACCTTTGCGAGAGAGTCTCCCAGGTAACAATTTGATGCTTAACAAGTGTTGTTTAATCGATTTTAATTCAGCTTCCAACCCTTGTTCAGCCTTCTAGTTTTATTTCAAAAATAATAATGGAGGACCGCTTCATATCTTATGCATTTATATGGAACTGCTTTAAATTGTTGCTGACTAACTGAATTTACATATTTATGTTGTTAATATAAGTTTAAAAATTACCTTTGGATTTTGGGATTCGAACCGGCAGTCGCTGAATCACAGGCGTCAACCATACCTACTGGACCATTTAAGCATATGTGTGGCAAAAGTTATGACCATTAACTTGAAACATGTCAAATTTAAGTTGAATTACAGCAACCGGAAGAGTATTATACAGCAATGCAGAATTGTAAACAACAACTAATATTTTTGAAATGCGGTCTGAAACTTCAGTGCAATATAACAGACAAAACACAGGAATACAAATGTATACTTGTCGCAGCCCACATCTACCAGCTATTCCTAAAAATCTCCTTTTCCTTGTCTCTACTGCTTCCACTGCATGTAATTAGAAAGGTAGGAAGTAAATTTAGCAGAACTAAAATGTCGGACATGCAACGAGGGACACAGACACTGACGACATTTAACAAATCAAGCTATCAAAATATGTGTAACGCATTGCTGATTTGTGGAGAATTGTGTTAAGCTTAAATAAGGCTTGTTCAATCTTTAGATCAGCTAACTTATTGAGGTTGGATTATGGGGGTACAATTCGCTTCATGCACTACTAATCAACTATATATTCAGCCTGATGTTAATCAGCTTTGTACACCTTAAATCAACCAATAATCAGCTTCTGTTCTCAATGTTCAGCTTGAATTGTTACTGGGGCTGCCTTCTCATTGCCTGGGATTGAGCAATGTGAGGGAACCGAATAGCCTCAATCAAACTGAGACTATCCGAGAAGATGAAGTAATGGTCTATGGGCATATCGGAAATCATCCCCAATGCGAAGTTGATTGCTGCTAGCTCAGCAACATAAACGGGACAAGGTTCCTGAAGTTTCCGAAAGGCGGTTGAGTATTCATTGCAGACGCTGAAGCCAGTGGATCCATCAAAGCGTGATCCATCAGTGAAAAATCTTCTATTGCAATTGATTTGTTGGTACTTTTCAGAAAAAATGCGGGGAATTGAGATAGGTCGAAGTTGATCTGGAACTCATTGAATAGCCTGTTTCATGAAGAGATCATAGTCAATGGGAGAACTGTAGTTAGTAAAGCATACACGAGATGGGTTATAGCAAGGAAGGATAATATCCGATGACATATAATTAAGATAGATTCGCACGAATCTAGACTGGATGCTCAATTCGAGCATTTCTTTGAAGTTTTCAATCACAAGGTTGTTACTGACATTACATTTAATCAATATTCTTAATGAGAGCTCCCAGAAACGGTTCTGCAGGGGTTTTACGCCCGCTAGGACCTCTAGGCTCATATTGTGTGTTGAATGCATACAGCCAAGGGCAATACGTAAACAACGATATTGAATACGTTCCAGTTTGGTTAGGTGGCTTTTTATATAGTTTAATGAGGTCTTCCGGGTGAGCACCCCACCATGTCCCGGAAATTGATCGTAGAAAGTTGATCCTTTGTTGACACTTTTGTTTCAAATACGTAATGTGGGTACCCCAAGTGCATTTTTAATCAAACCAGACTCCAAGGTATTTGAAGGTTAAAGATTGGGCAATGTCTCTGCCAAAAAGATTTAGACGCAGTTGGGCTGGAAACCGCTTCCTTGTAAACGCTACCAATTCAGTTTTTTCAGCTTATCTAAGCAATTATCAATATCTTTGACATAGAAATTATAAAGTAAGGGACTTAAACATGAGCCTTGGGGTAAGCCCATGTAGCTAATTCTAGAAGTTGTCAGTTGATCTAGATTGAAGGTCATTTGTTTTTCTGACAGCAAACTATACAAGAAATTATTCAAAATAGCGGGTAATCCACTACTGTGCAAATTGCCAGTTGAATATCAGATGAAAGCATTGTTAGACAATCGTTTGTTCCTTAACTCGTTCGGAAACCAAATTGCGTATTTGAAAGTAGATTGTTTGATTCAACCCAATGGTCAAGTCTTAATAGGTTCATTTTTTCTAATAATTTCCTCAGGCATGATAACATAGAGATCGGACGGTAAGAATTGTGATCAGACGCTGGTTTCCCAGGCTTTTGAATAGCTTTTACTTAAACCTGTCTCCATGCTGGTGGGACTATATTGAATTCCATAAATGAATTATATAGGTTAAGTAATCGTCTTTTAGCGATATCGGGGAGGTTTTTTAGACGGTCGAATTTAACCATATCGCTTCCCGGAGCAGAGTTATTCGATGAAAGAAGTGCCATTGAAAATTCCAGAATTGTGAATGGTTCATCCAGAGAACCGTTACTTCGGGCTGTATCCCGTAAAGTTGGTTGTGCTGGAACCGAATCTGGACAAACCTTTTTAGCGAAGTCGAATATCCATTGGGAGGAGTATTCTTCACTCTCATTGGAAGATGAGCGGTTTCGCATATAGCGACCCTTTTTCGAAAGCGTTGTCATCGAGGTTTCTCTAGAAAGTCTCTCGATAAAAGTACGCCAGTAATTTCGTTTCTTTGCTTTTAGTAAGTTTTTAAGCTTTTTTTTTCAAGCTGTAGATACTTTTCAAAAAGCTCAGATCTTTCATGTCTACGATAATCTTTAAAGGCATCGGATTTCTCAAGATACAACTTTGTGCATTCGTCATCTCATCGAGGTGACGGGTAGACTGCCAATGGAATGTATGGGAAAATTTGACCATCAAATTTCGCTAACAAACCATATACAAAATGTTTATTGCCTCGAAAAATGACCCTATGCAAAATTTGAGCTCAACCGGACATGATTTAGGGGTGGCACAAACGCGTCAAAGATTGACTTTTTTTACTCTCAAAAATCTCCCAATGGGGGGGGGGGGGTACATGAAATTTCGGAAATCAAAAAAAAAAAATTGATGCCAAATGTCTTAAAAACACATGAAACGTCGAGATTTGGTGTTATCTCGAATTTTTTTTTTTTCAAAAATCGACTTTTTTCATGAGTTCTATATGGAATATAGTAGATTGATGAGTCGGCTTCTAAAACTGTTCAAAATAGTCTCCAACCTGCTTATATATCGAATTAAACCATCATTTAGGATCTAATACGCAATAATTCACTAGGGTGGTCCAATTATTCTTCATTAGGGTGGTCCAAAAATCAAAATAGGTATGTAAAAACCATTACTTTTTACCAAACGCATGTATCTGAAAATATCATCATGTTGTGTTTTGGAATTTTTAAGAATCCAAACTTCAAAACATTTGATGATATTACTTTTAAGTATCTGAGACCACGTAAAATAGAAGCATAGACAGACATAAAGCGTAGAATAATTCCGAAAACTGTACAGGACAACCGTTAGTGCTGTTTAGTTTACAGTACAATCTGACGAAAGTACAATGACTTTTTAATATATCTACCTAATACGGGACAACCCTGTATATGTGTTTCTTTTAAATTCCTACCCTATAGAGGTGCCAAAAAAGTACCCGCATAAAGCATATTGTTTATCTGGCTTCCTTTTGGGTATTAATTAAAAAACACACACTAACAGTGTTCTCCTACAGGCAAGCAACGGTCTCAAGTACTTATTTCTATGTAAACTTTTCTACCATGGCTTTTTCTACCTATGCTTTAGTATAAAAAAGGATGCGATCTGAGGATGTATGATCAATCAGTAGTGCGTTTAAAGAAGACAACAAGCAGAGAACTGATAGTGAATAGTACGACAGTTTGTTAAAAATGGTTGACATTTGGCTAGTTGGAGAATATCTGCCGTCGTTTGGCCATTCTGTTAACTTGCCGACGTATAGTGAAGTTTTTCGTAAATAGGGGAAATGCAGGTAATGTCGGCCTAAGTGTCCCTAATTTGGGCCCATACATAAATTCTGCAATTAACTAAATTTTCAAAAGCAATCAAAAATATCCATTATTAACGTCCCAATAACGCGTTCATCTAGATAAAATTGATAAATAGCAGACTTTTAGCGATGGGCCCAAATTAGGGACATGTAGGCCGACATTACCTACATTTCCCCTATATGTTTCATTTGCGTGCTGAAAAAAAGCAGGCGATGCAATATTTGCAAAAACGGCGGGAACAAGCTCATCTTGAAGAAGAAACTGAGGTTCTCCCAACCAATGAAACCATTTCGTGTAGCGATTTTGAGGAAGAAGGGTCAAGCCAAAGACCGGGTCAAATTTGTAGTGCAACCTCAATTGAAACATCATCACAAAACGACAGCCAGGCTGGGTCAGTGTACTCGCCTAGTACATCCAAAAGAGCTTCTCCAAAAACAGGTACGTTGTGATGTTTTACTAATGTTTTTTTTTTTCTTGTAGATTATACACCTATTACCATCCATATTAATATATTTTGAACGTTCTAGGTTCTCCAAAACCAGCTTTGACACGTAAATCGCAACTGATACGAGTTGTTACAGTTGAGGTAGCTGCTGCATTGGACCGCTGTAAAGTGAGTGATTGAAATGCTGTGTTTCTAATATCATCGATCGCTAAAGGTTTAGGACACGATGTTTCATCATTATTGTTGAACAAGGAATCTGTCAGAATCGCCAGAGCAGGAATTCGCTTACAAATGCAACATGATTTAAAAGCGTCGTTTAAGCCAGATATAAATTTAACAGTACATTGGGATTCTAAGCTGCTACCTAACATATTACCATCCAAAGCTCTACCAAAAACCGAGCACTTGGCCATAGTTGCATCAGGCGAAGGCATTAGCAAATTATTGGCTGTTCCACCGATCGAAAACTCTACGGGGGCACAACAAGCAGAAGTGGTGTACAATGCAGTCGTCGAATGGAGGCTTGCGGACAGGTATGATCTTTAATCTTGTATGTTCACCTCAGAATCCTGACTATTTTATCGTTTGTTTTCAGAATTATGTTTACATCTTTTGATACTACTGCATCAAACACCGGTAGAAAAAAAGGTGCGTGTCAGAACCTGGACAAATTGTTTAAGAGGCAGCTTATAGGCCTCCCTTGTAGACACCACACACATGAACTGCTACTTGGCAAAGTTTTTAAAATTATGGAATTTGAAACGTCAAAGTCTCCAAATGTTGAGATTTTTAAGGAATTCCAATCAAAATGGCACATTTTGGAAAAGACTTCATGATTTTTTTAAAATAGTTATTTCGGAAATAGAAAGATTGGCGTTATTGGAGTTTTATGAAAAACAAATTAGAGAGCAACACCACCGTGGTGATTACCGAGAGGTTCTACAACTTGTCATTTTATATTTGGGTGGAACAATCGATGAAAAATTACAAATAAGAGCTGCTGGTGCGTTCCACAATGCAAGGTGGATGGCCAAAATCATTTATTCTTTGAAAATGGCACCCAACAACGATCTGAACCTGTTAAAAAATATTGAAGGAATATGAAACTGTTGATGAAGACGTTGCGAAAGCAGTACATAAAGGAATTTTAACTCACTTGCAATATTTGCACGACAGCCTTATCGGACTATGTCTGTTCGACGAAAATGTAGACCTCCCGGTTAAGAAAAAGGTCATCGAAGCCTTACTTCTATCAGGTAAATGCTTTAATTGATACATTTGCATTTAATTTTCTAATGATTTTTTTTACAGATACTCATAAAAACATTACAGCCAGATCCATTGTTGAATCCAACGATATTTCAACGATCACTCGTTTGTACAAGGCAGCACTGGTATTGAAAACTTATTCTCCAAATTCCGAAGTCGTTGCTGAATGTCGATATGGAGCAGTGGAGTAGTTCCATCGAGTTTAAAAATGCCAAAAGACGGGTTCAATGTTTGGAAGTAGTTAATGATAATGCAGAGCGTGGTATAGCATTGATTAAAACATACAATTCAAAACTATCAACGGATGAAGATCAAAAGCAGTGCATTTTACAATTAGTTGAAGATCATCGAAAAAATTATAAGAGTACCAGGAAATCTGTTTGGTGTAGGTTATAAGGAAATATATGACAAAGTATAAAACAAGTATTTTTTCATCTTTTCAGGCAAATGTTCCTCTTGTGTAAACTCATCCGGATCTAATGTGCGTGGGCCTTAAATCATGTCCGATTGAGCTCAAATTTTGCATAGGGTCATTTTTCGAGGCAATAAACATTTTGTATATGGTTTGTTAGCGAAATTAAAAATTACCATTTTCGCTGGCAGTCTAGAGACGGGCCTTCTTTTGAGGGATGCACTTGGAACACGTCATTTCTGAGCTTCTAATGCACTTTTGTAGATTACTTCGGTAAAGAAACGATACTCTTTCAGTGGTGGTAGAGGATCGGCAGAATCAATACCAAGAGTTACCGCCGATACAATTTTTTGCCAATCCAGTTTCCTTGTGAGGTCAAAAGGAACTTGAATTTACTGATCTGTTTTTAGACGACCACTTTTGGTTGAAATAATAATTGGTAAGTGATCACTACCATGGCGATCATAGATAACCTTCCACAGACAATCTAATGATAGTGAGTTAGAGCACAAAGATATGTCAAGACGGCTCTCTCGAGCAGGAGGGTTTGCTATACGTGTTGCTTCACCAGTGTTCAAGATAGTCAAGTTGAAATCGTCACACAAATCATAGTAAATACCCGCTCTATTGCAATCGTATGTTTCGCTCCAACCAGTACCGCCCAGTATTAGAACTGGAGATGGAAAGATATTAACTGAACTCCAAAGATGACGGCGGTTTATGGAAGTCCTTGGAGGGACATATACGGAAGCTATGCAAAGATCTTTGTTCTTCACATTTATTTGGCAAGCGACAATTTCAATTGGGATTGAGATTTTATAGAAGGAGTAGCACTTTTTGGTCCCCATCCATTATCTCTTGCATTCCAAAGCTTTTTGAGGCAATTACCAACCAAAAATAGAATTACTGACATCCAACACGGAGGACGTTCGACCTCGACAAACTTACATTTGACCGAATTCAATTACCAATGCTACTCTTCAAATTGAAAAAAATGGAATTGAGCCAGGACTCCTGAAATGGCTTGAATCATATTTAACTAACCGCCAACAAATAATTAAGTTCAATGGAAAGAAATCGACCCCAATTCAAGTCACCTTAGCAGTCCCCCAAGGCTCTCAGAGAAAACAGTAGTCAAGTGTTCTGCATTGGTTATAGGTGTCTGTATCCGCTAATTTGCCACAGATCTCGCCTCTCAAGGGTAAACAAACTGGCCGTCTACAAACAAATCATAGCACCTGCGATCCTCTACGCAGCTCCGGTGTGGGAATCAGGTGCACAGACTCACAGGAACAAAATTCAGGTAGCTCAGAATAGAGTGCTGAGGATGGTTCTTGATCGTCCTTTCGACACTAGAATAACAAATTTACATGAAGAGGCAGGCATTGCTAAAATAGATTCCAAAGCTAACGAGATTAAAACTTAATTTACACAAAAATGTATTTTACCAGAACATGCTTTGATAAGCAATTTGTATATAGTAGGTTAGGTGTACATAGTAGTTGTAGGTTAGTTGTAGTTGTAAATGGTAGTTATAAGTAGTCTCCTTTTTCCAATTCAAATCAAACCAATCCCACTAAGGTGGTCATACTTTAAAATAGGCCTGATAGGACTAGGAACTGTAAATAATAATTAAAATTTCAAATGTACTAAAGTTTAAAAGACGCATCTGTATCACTTGAAAAATGAATACATGTAAACCACACAAACACAAAAACTAAAGATCATTTAAAGTCAAAAAAAAAGTCGTTGCGATGATACAGTCCACAAACTTTGTAAAAAGAACACCGAATTAGGGTTTTTGATCTAATTTCCGTCGCGCTTTATAAGCTTGAAATGCGAAGAAGAAGAAGAAGAAGAAGAAGAAGAAGAAGAAGAAGAAGAAGAAGAAGAAGAAGAAGAAGAAGAAGAAGAAGAAGAAGAAGAAGAAGAAGAAGAAGAAGAAGAAGAAGAAGAAGAAGAAGAAGAAGAAGAAGAAGAAGAAGAAGAAGAAAGAAGAAGAAGAAGAAGAAGAAGAAGAAGAAAGAAGAAGAAGAAGAAGAAGAAGAAGAAGAAGAAGAAGAAGAAGAAGAAGAAGAAGAAGAAGAAGAAGAAGAAGAAGAAGAAGAAGAAGAAGAAGAAGAAGAAGAAGAAGAAGAAGAAGAAGAAGAAGAAGAAGAAGAAGAAGAAGAAGAAGAAGAAGAAGAAGAAGAAGAAGAAGAAGAAGAAGAAGAAGAAGAAGAAGAAGAAGAAGAAGAAGAAGAAGAAGAAGAAGAAGAAGAAGAAGAAGAAGAAGAAGAAGAAAGAAGAAGAAGAAGAAGAAGAAGAAGAAGAAGAAGAAGAAGAAGAAGAAGAAGAAGAAGAAGAAGAAGAAGAAGAAGAAGAAGAAGAAGAAGAAGAAGAAGAAGAAGAAGAAGAAGAAGAAGAAGAAGAAGAAGAAGAAGAAGAAGAAGAAGAAGAAGAAGAAGAAGAAGAAGAAGAAGAAGGAGGTATATGCCGACGCCTCTTCCAATGCATATGGAGCATGTCTTTATATCCGAACCATAACCCAGGATGGGGTAAAAGTCTCTCTTGTCTGTAGTAAGTCAAAGGTTATTCCAATCAAAGGATTGAAGATTCTCCGATCACTGTGTGCTGCATTGTTGCTAATCAGATTGGCAATGAAGGTTCTTCCGGCAATCAAGATGAACTTCCACTCAATTCATTATTGGTCGGATAGTCAGATCGTTCTTGCATGGCTAAAAAAGCCCCTAAGCGAGCAATGGAGAAAAATTCGTTGAAGGCGATTTGTCGCTCAAAAATATCGCCTTCCATAGCGCCCACCTTGGCCAATGAGTCCGCTTTCTCATTACCGGAATTGAGCAATGAGATGGGACCCAAGTTAAGGTGATAGTATAGGAGCAGTTAGATAAAGCACTCAGTTTAGATCGTATTTCAGGCAGGAAATACGAGGAGTGCTTCATCGGCCTCATTGAACGAATAGCCTCCAATGAGCTAAGACTATCCGTAAAAATGAAATAATGGTCAGAAGTAGTGAGGCAATTCGCTCTACTGCGTAAAATATAGCTGCGAGCATGCTTGGCATTCACAGCTTTGGTCACGAACTGCTCATTTGCTAATAACTTTGCACACCGTTGACGGAACATAGTTATTTTTGAAGCAGTAGATAGAATAGAGTGTAAGCTTGTTATAGATATGTAAAAACAAGTAGATTTTAATGCTAGTAGTAAACTGTATTTGTTTTTGCGTTGTAAAAATGAGGTGAGAAATACTCACTACACATCTCGGAATTTAAGTGTTAAATTGATTAGTGTTGATTCAAATGTTAAGTTTTACGTAATCTTTGCATATCTATAGTAAACAATGAGCCTAATCTATCAATTACTTTAAAGAAAAATACATTTCAACATCTGAGTGAAAAGTTATTACCAAATGAGCAGTTGGTGTGTACAACTGTGCATGCCAAGCATGCGGAGCATGGTTTCTGCAGTTTATAGGAGGCGCTATGAAATTGATTAAATACACCAAATCCAGTGGAAGCATTTATGGTTGACCCATCTGTGAAAAATCTTTTATCGCTATTGCAAAAATTGAGGGAACAACCATCGACCGATGGTGATCTGGTATTCCATGGATTTCTTGCATCATGATCAGATCAAAATTTCCAGAGCAACTATAGAAGGCTTGAAAGCAATCACGATTGGAGATTAATAAAGAAGGACCAACCTCCAGCGTCATGTACTCATAGTACAAACTCATGAATCTTGTTTGAGGATTTTGGTCGAGCAGCTTCTCAAAGTGTTCTATTACCAAAGGATTCATTACTTCACAACGGATGAGAAACCGGAAAGACAGCTCAGCGAAACGATCTGTCAGTGGGAGAACACCCGAGAGTACTTCGAGGCTCATCGTATGAGTCGAGTGCATACAGCCTAGCGCAATACGAAGGCAATGGTATTGAATCCGTTGCAGCTTAAGGATGTGTGTTTTTGCTGCGGATTGGAAGCAAAAGCTGCCGTACTCTAAAACCGAAAGGATGTTCCGGTAATTGTACGAAGAAAATTAATCCTTTGCTGGCATTTTTGTTTCAGATACGCAATATGTTTCCCCACGTGCTTTTGGAATCGAACCAGACACCTAAAAATACTTGAAAGATATACTTTGAGTGATTGTTCTACCCTTTAGCTGAAGCTGCAACTGTGCAGGATGATGCTTCCTAGAAAAACAACCAACTCAGTTTTCTCCAGAGAGAATTCGATATCCAGCTTCATAGCCCAAGTAGACAAATTGTCTAAGGTATCTTGCAAGGACCAAGTCCGGTGCACTTGGCCCTATAACGGACACAACCCCGTCATCTGCAAGCTGCCTTAGCGAGCAATTTTCATCAAGACAACCATCAATGTCTTTGACATAAAAATTATAAAGAAGGGGGCTTAAACATGAGCCCTGGGGGAGACCCATGTAACTAATTCGTGAAGTTGTCGAGTTTCCATGAGAAAAGCTCATATATTTCTTAGACAACAAGTTGCTCAAATAGTTGTTCATAATTGGTGAAAGTCCACTATCGTTGAGTTTATCCGAAAGGACATCGATACAAACAAAATCAAAAGCCCCCTTAATGTCCAAGAAAACTGAACCCATTTGCTGTTTTTGCGCATAGGCCAGTTGAATTTCAGTTGAAAGCAACGCAAGACAGTCGCTCGTTCCTTTGCCTCTCCGAAATCCAAATTGCGTATCTGAAAGTAAACCATTCGACTCGACCCATTTGTCTAGACGAAAAAGAATCATTTTCTCCAACAATTTCCGTATACAGGACAGCATCGCGATGGGACGGTACGAGTTATAATCCGACGTGGGTTTACCGCGTTTTCGAATGGCGATAACTCTTACTTGCCTCCAGTCATCCGGAACAATCTTGTGCTCCAGAAATTGATTGAATAAGTTCAACAAGCGTCTCTTCGCGACATCTGGGAGATTTTTAAGCAAGTTGAACTTGATTCTATCCATTCCTGGAGCTGAGTTGTTACATGAAAGGAGAGCAAGTGAGAATTCCACCATCGAAAACGGGGAATCTTTTTCGTTATTACTCGACGGACGATCACGAACGTTGGTTTGAACCGACACCGAATCCGGGCAAACTTTCCGCGCGAAGCTGAAGATCCAACTGTCCGAGTACTCCTTGTCTTCGTTGACCGGTGATGACGCGTTTCGCATTCTCCTGCCGACATTCCAGAGCGTTCTCATGGAAGTCTCTCGTGACAAACCATCGACGAATCGACGCCAGTAACCGCGTTTTTTGGCTTTAATCAAGCTCTTAAAAGTTTTCTCGAGGTCGGTGTACCGCTCGAAGTCCCCGACCTTACCGTGTTTGCGGAAGCGTTTAAACGCGGCGGACTTCTCGCTGTTTGCGTCGGTGCAATCCTTATCCCACCACGGAGTGAGAGGTCGTTTGCGAACGGAACCACCCGGAACGCGTTTCGTCTGTGCTTGAAGAGCGCAGTCAACGATAAGTCGCGATAAAAAGGAGTACTCGTCCAGCGGAGGGAGTATCTTAACCGAATCAGTACCACCGAGAACCGCGGACGCAAATTTTTGCCAGTCGATGTTTTTCGTGAGGTCGTACGCGATGTCAACCGAGCGAGTGGAAGATGAACCATTGATAATAGAAATGTTGATTGGCAAGTGGTCACTACCGTAGGGATCTTGAATTACTTTCCACGAGCAATCCAACGATAGTGAACTCGAACTGAGGGAGAGGTCTAATCTACTTTCTCTTGCTGGAGGTTTGGCCACTCGTGTTACTTCCCCAGTGTTTAGAATTGTCATATTGAAGTTATCGCAAAGGTCGTATATCAGGATTGAGCGGTTGTCATCGTACAGTTCCCCCCAGCCTGTACCGTGGGAGTTAAAATCTCCTAAGATCAACCGAGGCTCAGATAAAGCTGAGCAGATATCAGAGAAACCTTGGCGAGAAATCGCAGTTCTTGGAGGAAGATATACTGAGGCAATACTGAAGCTTTTACCTCGATTATTTACCTGACATGCGACAACTTGGAAAAAATGGAGCTTATTAATCCCGAGAAGCACTCCTCCATACGAATCTGCTCGATCAAGGCGAATAATGTTAAAATCGTGGGAAGGGAGATCGTTGTCTGAAGAAAGCCATGGTTCACAAAGAGCAAATGCATCACAAAGTGAGTTGTTAACTAAAAATTTGAATGTGTCAAGTTTCGGTATAAGACTTCTACAGTTCCACTGTTCCACTGAAGAACAGAGATCATATCCCCGACCTCATTCGGAAAATTATCCATCAAAGGATATGATCGATGCAAGGAAGAACCACCTAGAAGCTAGTTGCTTCAAAAGAGTTTTGACAAATGGAAACACTAAATTAATAATGTTCCGAGTTGAGTCAGAGACGTTGAATATATTGAAGATGCTCTCCACAATTCCAGAAAACGTGAACATGGCATCATGTTCTTGCTGATTATTCAGTGTTTTTCTTGCTGAAAAACTGGGATATCTGGGGTTTAAGATGATCCCGGAAGTGGCGGAAAGTCCTTGTTAAAATTACAATCGGAGACGAGCCAGCCAACGGCTGAAAGTCTCCTTAATAAAGATAAAAAAAAAATAAAATTACAAGATTTAAATCCCGGTGGTGGGGGTTTCGGTACATTTCCTTCAAGGATGTAACAAAAAAAAATGTATTATTCAGGCAAAACATTTTGGTATCAGGATCTGAATAAGTTTTTGATGAGTCATTTTTTCCTGCTTGGGTAGTGTCATCAAAATATGAATTAAAATTAAAATAAGGACTATAGCATAACAAAACCAACCATTCCAATTTCAGGATGCAATCTAAACGCTATCAAAATAAAAACAAATTCATTTAAAGTACCTTGTGCCCCCCCCCCCCCATTTGTTAAATTGACATTAAAAACAGCAGTTCCAATTTTATAAACCACAACAAACGCTTTTCAGTTGCATTAGTATCACCAAAGTTAAAGAAAAAATATCAAATTCAATATGCGCTCCCATGTTGCATCAAAGGTATTAAAAGCCACACTTCCAATTTCCTCATTTTCCAAACGCCTTGCAGTATCATGAGTACATATCATTAAAGTAAAAAAAATATCAATTAATGTACGTGATGAACTAGCCCATGGCTAAAAATCAAGCTGATAAATCCAACAATAAAAAAAAACAATTCAATTAAAAACTCCTAGCCCTAAATTTAAATAAAGACCCCTCGCGCCCCTTGTTACAAACCAACAATTCCAATTTCAGGAAATAAAATATAAAAAAAATCTACTGGTACAGTTACATAAACTCAGCAATAAGAATTTCATCAAACATTACCAACGCCCTTCAGTTGCCTAAGTACCATAAAAATATGAAATAAAATTCAGGTTAAAACTTCCACGATCCCCGTGATCAAACCAACAATTTCAATTTCATACCATCAAAGAAAAAATAAATCCAATTCAATTAAAGACCCCTAGCGCCCCCATGTTGAATCGGATTGATCAACCTCAATTCCACCAAACATAACAAACGCCTTACAGTATCATATCATCTAATTCTGGACACAGCGAACTGTCGAGCAGCAACTCTAGTCAGACGCAAGCCTCCCACTTGTTTGATATCAGCGAGTTGGAAGACTTGAGCTGTCCCTCCGAGGACGTTACCACCAGCAGACACCCCGTTCCTGCTCTACCAGTACCCATCATCTTTATCCTCCAGTGGAACGTGAACGGTTTCCTAAACCACCTCGGGGACTTGGAGATGCTTTGCCACAGCAATCCACCCTGGGTGATAGCTCTCCAATAAGTTAACAAGGTGACGGTAGACCAGATGGATCGTTCGCTTACCGGAAAATACGCCTGGACCCTCAAAAGAGGTAGCAATTTTCGCCACTCCGTAGGCATCGGTGTTCCAAGGAGCATACCTTTTAATGAGATTGACCTGGGAACTGATCTTCCCATAGTTGCTGTTCAATTCTGTCCCTGATCCTCGAACGCAATCCGTTAACCATCTCAGATTTTTCTAAGTTGTTGTTAGATGCTGCATCCGTTACCATACCAAGGGCCAGTAGCCTACCTGGACGAAAAACCCTCCCTTGGTGGAGCGAAGACACCAAAAAATCCGTTAAAGCCCGCCGGAAAGCTCTACGGACACTCAGGCGAACGCCGAGAGATGACTCAAACAGGGAAGAGCTACTAACCCGGTACCGTACACTGCACATTCAATGCAGAAAAGAAGTGAGAAGTGCGAAGCTAAACAGTTGGTCTGGTTTCATTGAAAGCATCAACGCCTCCCAGTCCTCTGCCGATCTCTGGAGCGGTAAACGGCACTCGACGCCATTACATGTACAAGCTAACGGAGTTACCATCTCCGAACCGGCAGCCGTCGCCGAAGAACTCGGAGGGTATTTCGGAGAAATTTCAGCCATTTCCGGTAGCGATAGCCACTTTCAGCGGTTGGCAAAGCCTACCCGTACATCAGTCGTTGAGTTCAGCATCCCGCCTGACACGGACAACCTCGAGATCAACGAGCCTTTCTCCTGGGAGGAACTCCAGCACGCACTAAGCCGCAGCAACGGCAAATCTGCGGAACCTGACGATCTCGGGTATCCACTTAAAAAAAAAACTGCCCCTTGAGGGCAAGTGTTGCATGCTTGTGATGCTCAACCAACTCTGGGTCTCGGATACCTACCCGACGCTGTGGAAGGAGAGTCTCATCGTGCCCATGCCGAATGCAAACGAAAAAGACAGGGGCACATCTAAGTTCCGGCCGATCGCTCTCACATCCTCCATGGAAAAAGGTATTCGAACGGATGGTGAACCGTCAACTCAAGATGTTCCTTGAGACCAACAGCTTGCTCGACTACCAACAACATGCCTTTTGACAAGGCTTTCAACCGGACGTGGACGCCAGCCGTCCTGAAAAAAACTAACAAACTGGGGCTTGAAGGGGTATATGATGTATTTCATACGAAACTTCTTGACCGACCGGTCATTCCGTGTATTGGTGGGGAACACGCGGTCGAAAAGTTTCAGCGAGGAGATCGGAGTCCTTCAAGGCTCCGTTATCGCAGTCACGTTGTTTCTGGTGACAATGAACGGGGTATTTGACCGGCTACCTGTACGCATTAACATATTTGTTTTCGCTGACGATGTGCTGATTGTGGCCACCAGTCCTACACATATCCGAACCCTACGGCAAGCACAAGCGGCAGTCTCTGCCGTCGTCAAATGGACCGGCTCGATGGGTTTCCAGCTGTCTGCCAGGAAGAGCATCCGATGCCACGTATGTCCGTCTCATCACCGAGTCAATAGCACCCCAATTACGATCCACGACCAAGCCATTTCAAACAGGAAAACAGTTCGCGTCCTCGGCGTACTGATCGACCGAACGCTCTCCTTCGACCAGCATTTCCAACATGTCAAAAAGGTCTGCCGCAGTAGACTCAATCTCGTTAAAACGATCTCTCGGCCTCACCGACCTAACAACCGCGATGTTCGGTTCCGGGTGGCGCGAGCCATCATCGACAATAGGTTGCTTTACGGGACGGAAATTACTTGCATCGCTTCCGAGAAGCTGGTTAGAACCCTTGCACCGGTCTATCCAGCAGACGCCGCATGCATCGAAGCGGATCTTCTTCCTTTCCAGTTGCATAAGTTGTATTGTATTATATAATTCCAAATTAAAAAAAATAATATGAAATTCAATAAAATTCCCCTAGCGCCCCTCTGTTGCATCAGAGATATTTGAAACCACACATCCAATTTTTTCAGGTCTCAAATGCTCTCCAGAAGCATGCATATCATCGAAGTAAAAAGAAAATCAAATTAAATTAAAGACACCTAGTGCCCTCTGATGCTTCAGTCACATTAAATTCAACAATTACAATTTCGTCATCCATTTCAAAAGTTTTCCAATTGCATCAGTATCATCCAAATATGAAACAAAATTCAAATAAAGACTGATACGTCATTTTCTCCTTCATGTAGGTAAGAAAAATAGTTCAAATCGAGAGCATTACTGGATTTCTTATATAAGGGAAATGCGGGTAATGTCGGCCTAAGTGTCCCTAATTTGGGCCCATACATAAATGCAGCAATCAAGCCGGTGCCGGTGGTGTAGTGGTAAGCGTGACTGCTTTCTAACACCCCAATGGGTCTGGGTTCAATCCCAGCCAAGGTCGGTGGGATTTTTCTGAGGCATAAAAATCTCTGGTCATGTCTTCCTTCGAAAGGGAAGTAAAGCCGTTGGTCCCGGCCCATGTGTGTTGAATGGGTGCGATATCCTACGCAGGTGTGGAAGCTGCCTTCCTGCACATTCGATTTCCGTCAATGGGTGCCAATCGATGTCCGTCGGTGATTGGCACTAGATTGCGGAACAGAGACCGACGTTAAAATAGAGGAATGAATGAATAAATGCAGCAATCGACTAAATTTTCAATAGCAACCAAAAATATCTATTAGTACCGTCCCAATTACGCGTTCATCTAGATACAATTGATAAATAGCAGATTTTTAGCGATGGGCCCAATCTTAGATCCATAGGCCAACATTAGAGACATTTTCCCAATTGTTCTGGCAACACTGGCCGTTGCCCTGCTCCATCGCTGCAGTGAATTTGGACGATGAGGTAGTAAGTATGACAGATGAAGTGACGGATTGAAGAGAGGAGGAAGATAATCTGTCAAAGAACGGAAGGTAGCATAGAAAAACACAAACAATACAGCATCGTTGAGAAAGTGCTTAAAAGTGAGTTTTTAGTATTCTGTGCTTTGGGAATTTGCAGAAAGTTTCTGGACAAATTTAGGTCAGGCACGTATAGTGAAGTGCAACGGAGAGCACGATATAAAGTTGGAAGTGGAGGTTACAAAACACGAAACGGCAAGCAGACGACTCACAGATAGACTCACGACTCACACACTGTACAAATAAATTAAATTAAAACACTGAATTTGTAATAGGCGAAAGAACATTTCAGAGCGGTCAAGGTAGAAGAAAAGTTGTTTGAAGGAGGAACAACAACTAAAATTGTGAGAATCTTAACTGAGCATGAGCATGAGCTTGATTGACCGCCCGCGGTTGCTACTCTGTTATTGCCAGACCAGCTGTAATTACACAGAGAACCAATAGACGATGCTTGGGACTAGCAATCATCCTCAATGTGTAAAAACTGGTGATCTCAAATTAAGCAATACCAGCGCCAGCCGCGCTTGAACGCAGGTCAAGAAAGGAATGGGTAGGAATGTGTTGACGTGACACTCGCTTTGATGGAAGCCGAGGAGTCCTCTGCACTTCCACGAGGAATCACAGGGATGTTGGGTAAGAGGGTTGGGTTTGCAGCAGGGTTCGTTTTGGTAAACGATAAGCTGAATTGATGTCCTAACGATCGTATAACGCGAAAGAGCTTGGGATTGAACCCACGGTCTTCTGCTCAGTAAGCAAAAACGTTTGCTACTAGGCAAACGAGCTCCTTTTTAATCATCGAGTTGCTGTTATTACCATGTAGTCATATTAACAAATAAAACGATTGACGAATCTTGATGTGGATGGGCTTGAGATTAGACTCAAGATGTTCTGCTCAGTAAGCAAAAACGGTTGCTCTAAGGCCACCGAGCCCCTCATTGTAACGGGAGTAGGAGAAGGAAAGGGTAGGTGCCGAATACAGCCTTCACTTAAGCGCCAGGCAAGTGTATTTTTCTTGCTGTGAAGGAGCGTGGTTTGTATCTCTCTTTGTATCCCGTGCCCAGCTGGGAGACCTCAAGGCGAGTCCTGGTCCTCAACCTACGACCCACGACCGAAACGTTCCACACCAAACTCACGGAAGGAGTTATCGAAAAGAACAAATCGGAACTTCCAACAACTTCAGGGTGGACCCGGTTTCCTTTGAAGGTTTTCCAAGTCCAGAGCCTATTCTAAAATGGCGAAACGAAAACCGAATCTGCATAAACCGATCTCACACGGTTTCGGGTGATGTCGCACACGGCCAAAACGGTCTGTTTCTTTGTGTCTGCAGTCGTCGCACGTGGACGTCACTACGACGAGTTCCGTTGACGGGTTAACCTAGGGGTGGCACCTTCGTTCGAAGGAGTTCTCTTTCTCACAACTATTTTATTTTATTTTAGCTTTTTTTTTTTGTCTTCACACAGCTATCAGCCGATTTTGAGATCTAACGCGTGGTCTCCTTTAGTCTGTTTTTCACCGGTAGCCTTTGATAATTGGCTTCTGCTTGACCCTGAATTCTGATAACTGTTTCTGGCTGATCACTACTTTTAAATTTATTTCAATTTACTCCTAATTTTAAATAATCGCGGATCGGCAGTGTGCACTGTTTGCTAGTCAAACTCTTAGAGCACGGCTCATGCAGATGAGGGTATGCTTTAACCCCCGAGAACGAACCCGACGACCACTCCTTCGGTACTTTTCGTGTGTTTAATTCCGAGAGAATTCGTTTATGGACGACCCCCCCTTTTATCGAAAATCGAAAATCGCTGACCGAACCCCTTTGGCGTTTCGCAGCTTGGATGGATTAGAGACTGAGAACGCGGACTATTGCATGCAAGTGAAGGTTGTTTTCCAATTAGATATTTTTTTTGGTAATTTCGGAAATCTGTAACCACGTTACATTACACCCAACTCAATTTAAAAAAAAAGAAGTTAACTGAATTTTTTTTTTTTTTTTTTTCAAAAATAAACCATTAACTTTGTGATTAATTAAGTTGATTTTAATTCTTATGGACTTTCGTCTACAAGATTAAATCAAAGAATTTAATATTTACGATCAACTACCAAATAAGAACAAACTTAATGATGAATGTGAATAATTTTTAAATACTTGAAACATTATCTATATCATGCATAAGGCAAATGAGTATTGGTATAAAAGACTATTGAAATTGATTTAGTATCTGTACAACTATGAAGTAGACCATTTTTTTTTTTTTAACTGGGGTGTATTATCAATACAATACAGTTGTCTATTAACTAGACTATTTCCGGAGACTTCCGAAACATATACTCAGCACTATTTCTAAACCACTACCAAATCGTAGTGAATCAGGAGAACAATCTCCTCAAAGTTATTCCTATAAACTGCTTCCCTACCCTTGAACATTTTGTTCAAGAAATATTATTCCAACGTGAACGAAGACTTTCGTTCCATATCACTGAGTACACCCCAGCTAAATGACACCAACTATAGAATTTCAGTGCAATGAACTATGCTGTCAATGTATGCTGACGCATAAACGATCACTTTATGACGTACATCAATCCGGTCGATTTATATGGTCTTGTTTATGTTTGCTGTTGCCGATGCAATTGCGGCGAATTTTAATTGAAAATTTACGGTGTTGCTCGGAAAAACGGGGAAACTTCTGCATTATTGGGTTTTAACGGATGTGAAAGGAAGTTATTGGTGAGTACTACATGAAAAGTTGTCACTAGTGACAAATGACAGTGAAAAAAAAATACCAGCATAATACGACTGAGACAGAAACAAGAAAACGGTCCTCAACGGAATGTAAACATGCAATGACGCGCAATTCAGTGCCAACATTTCAAAGGGGCGTAATTGCATTTGTAAACAATGGCTTTAGTCGTCGATTTCTCGCGAATGAAAGCTCACTCATGAAAATGAATGACACCAGCACGCAGAGGAATGTTTCCTGTATCAGCTAGCATTTGTAATTTGGAGGTGTGGGTTTTCATTTGCGAGAAATCGACGTCTAAAGCCATTGTTTACAAAAGCAATTACGCCCCTTTGAAATGTTGGCACTGAATTGTTCATTTTTCTATAACAAATTGGAGAAAATAAGTGGATTATGTGTTCCTAGTGATAATGTAATAGTGCCTTATTCAAGTTGTGTATTTACATATTTACAAATGAGTTTGAGTCCTAATTAAACTCCTTGAAATCCGTTTTTCTTTACTGCGTCTTTCGTTTACTTTTCATTCCGTGTCATTGTAATCTATGAGCGTTTTCTTGCTGTTTAGAGCAGCGCCCAAAGTAACGATTTTGTTAGAACGACAGCCTGGTCATCGTCTGGCCCTACAGACTCGCACTGACTTCCAGAGTACTCTCCCTTCTCTGCACACCTAGGTGAGCTCCGGGCATGTGTGGGTAAGCTGGCTGTCGATTCATAGGGCGATAATCTTACTTTTTGCGTAGCTCCTAACATAGCTCATTACAAAAAAAAAAACAAAACTTATCCAACACAGAACTTAACGCTTTTTTTTCTTTCATTTTAGGTTCGAAGCAGTTTTGTAGGAATTTCATCGAGGAGCAAGGCTAATGTTGCTTGTACTATTAGAACCTGATTTTGAAGACAACATCACCTGCATCACTCGGGTATCCAAACATAAGTTTGTTTTTCTCGGAAAAAATAAATCCATAGTAACTGTGCCATAGGTAGCGACAGACATAGCTTTAGAAACAGTTTTGATTATTTCTTTTGAAGGTCACTAGCATGGAACACGCCTAAGAAGTTTCCGTGCATATCTTCAAGTTCATAACATGAAGACCCGATTTTTCCGATCACTTTGGCTGGCGAATATGGATCTGCCAATTTTGCCGAAAATTGCTTAGCCTTACTCGACTGGAAGAAATTTTTTTTAAATAATATCTCCCCTATTTTAAAATCTGTATTCATTTTGTTTGAGCGAAGGTTATAATGTTTCGCGTACTTATCATATGCTTTTTTTAGATTTATTTTAACTGCTTCGAATATTGTCTGAAGATTTTTGTTCAATTCCGGTGATTCATAATCTACATCGTCTGCCGTTTCTCGAATCCTTCTATACTCGGCCCCCGAGCTAATATAGTTTCGTCCGTAGTTCACGAAATATGGCGTGAACCCTGTAGACTCGTGTACTGCAGATCTCACCGCCATTGCAATCTTTTGAATATTTTTATCCCAATTTTTATGATCATCTTTTAGGGATGCTCTCATGGCAGCTCCAATAACGCGGTTTACCCGTTCCGTGGGGTTGTTTGCCGGATGATAGTTCGCATTTTTCCAATGTGTGACATGGTACTGACTGAGGAATCTTCCAAAATCTTTTGATTTAAATTGGGCCCCGTTGTCGGAGATCAACACTTCTGGCACTCCAAACATCAAGAACACCATATTTTCAAGAAATGTTATAAGTGCATGGGTTTTTGCCTCTCTCAGTGGTTGGACCATAACAAATTTTGAAAATAGATCGGTTACTACTAACAAAACAGAATTTCCATTTCGGGACCTGGGAAATGGCCCTACGAAATCAACCGAAATTATTTGCCACGGCAACGATGCCAGTTTTTGACGACCCATTACTGGAGTTCGGTTTGTGTTGGGATGCTTCGTTCTCTTGCAAATCTCGCATCCTTGGCAATATTTTCGAACGTCTTCCTCCATTGCTGGCCAATAATATTTTTCTTGGAGCTTCTTATACGTCTTCAATCGACCGAAGTGAGTACTGTCGTGTGCCTCTTTTAACAGTTCCAGTCTTTCCCCTTTTTGTGGCACATATTTCCAGTGAAACCTGGCGTCTGTTAACTCCGAGGCTACCAGTTTATATATTTGATTCCTAATGACTCTAAAGTTTTTATACCTAACTTTATCCTTGCTTATTTTCTCTTTTAGGTCTTCATATTCTGTATCCAGGATTGTTAGTTGGTTGATGGATCGCGACAAGGCATCCGCGGTTACGTTTAATGCTCCTTTTCGGTACACGAGCTCAAAATCGTACTGTTGAAGTTTGAGAGCCCAACGGATGAGTTTTGCTGAGCCCCCTTCTGCACTTATCCTGCGGAGCCAGATGAGACTCTGTGCATCCGTGATTACGCTGAATTTCGATCCTTCGACGTAATGTCGGAATTTTTCTATCGCCAGAATCACACCGAGGCATTCTTTCTCCGTCGGTGCATACTTTTTCTGCGTCGCGGACAATTTCCTTGAAAAGAAGGCTATGGGTCGTCGTACCCCTTCAAGTACTTGGATTAACACCGCTCCAACGGCCACATCCGATGCGTCCGATTCTATTATAAACGCCTGACTAAAATCGGGATTCGCTAAAACTTTTGGCGAGGTAAGGATCGATTTTATTTTAAGGAATGACTCGTCCGCTTCTTTGGTCCATGCCATCTTTCCTTTTGCTTTTTTAAGCAAATCCGTTATTGGGGCGGTCAACTCGCTGAAGCGATTTATAAATTGCTTATAAAAACTGACCATCCCTACAAATCTTCTTACATCCCTCGGCGTCTTAGGTGTAGCATAATCAAGTATTGGTCGTATTTTTGCACTGTCTATAGCTAATCCGTGCTCAGACAAAGTGTATCCCAGATAACTGATTTTCTTCTGACAGAACTTTGACTTGCTAATGCTGATGGTAAGATTCGCTTTTTCTAATCGTTCCCTAATCAACCGTAGTAGACGAAAATGCTCCACTAGAGTTTTTGAAATTACTATTATGTCATCTAAATACACATAGACGTGAGGCTCTAAATCGAACCCCAAAACTTTGTTCATTAGCTTCGTTTGGGTGATTGGCGCACCCTTCAGCCCAAAAGGCATCACCTTGAAGCGAAAAAATTGCTTGCCCGCTCTGAATGATGTAAAATCGCGACTGGTTTCTTCAAGCGGAATTTGCCAGTACGCTTTGGAAAGATCAATGACCGTAAAGTATTTTGATTTCTCTAAACGACCTAGTATTCCCAACATATCCGGGAAGGGATATGCTTCGTTTTTTGTAATTTCGTTAACGCGACGGCAATCCAAACATATCCTCCACTCTCCGGAAGATTTTTTTAACCGGTAGTAAAGGATTGCACCATTCGGCGCAAGACTCTTCAATTATGTCTAACTGTAGCATTCTAGCAATTTCTTTGTCCACCTCTTTTTGAATGTGAGGAGAACAGCGATACTGAGGTGGTTTTTTAGGTTTTGCACCAGCTATTAGCTCTATTTTGTGGGATAGAAGATTTGTTCGTCCTAATTGTCCTCCATTGATGCCTTTGAACCCGTTTACAATTTCTTCCAATTCTTCTCTTTCTGCTGACGATAGTTCATGCTCCGTAATAATCTCTTTAGCTTCTTCGTTTTCAGTGTTTTCCGCAAATGGTAGCTCCAGACTTAAATCCTCCGTTATATTTTCTTCCGGTAGTTCTGGCCCATCGGGTTCTATCGCTAGGATGATGGGCTCGTGATCACTAAAATAGTTTTCGATCACATGAATACTATCATCTGCTTCTTCAAACGACAGCTTTCGAATATTCCCGTTTTCGGTGATGGCTGGGGCTATTTTGAAAGACTCCCAGAAATCAATTCCAAGGATCAACTGTTTAGCAATTTGAGGGACAAGTAAGGTCGGTACAACTCTTGTCGATCCATTATACGTGTAGGGAATGTGTACTAGCCCTTCACACTTATATGCTGTTCCATCCGCAGTTTTGATTTTTAAGTTAATTGGATGGATTTTAAAATTATGTTTTTCAATTATATCTGTCGAGCTGAGGATGCTTGCGCTAGCTCCAGAATCCAGAAGAGCATGTACTTTTGATCCTAAGATGATGTAACGTGGTTACATCATATCACATCATACCGTTACTCAAGTTGTTATAACTATTCAAACCCGGCACCGACGACAACGAAAGGTTTAGCAAAATACACGATAACAAGCGATCTTACCATACATTTTTAATATGAAAGGACCTGGGACCGCGTTTTTCTGCTCAGTAAGCAAGCCACTGCAACCGACGATCTTTCAAATCCGAAAACAAAAGGCTACGAGAAGGTATTTAGGCCTTGAAGAAATTCCACTATCACGCGACGTTCAATGTTTCGATTTGCTCTTTACGCATTGTTCAGGCAATTATAACAAGCTATGACCGACGTGACGATTGTTTAAAGTAATATGAGTAATATGTGTATTATTGTATAAACCACAGTAGATTGCAGAAGTTACCTCACTATTCCGCAGCGCCATCAGCTTTCATCTCTGGATCCTGAGCTGTTTTGGTGATATACCCACTTGCGGCATACTACCTTGGGCGCCCATATAGGCGTGTACTATGTAGGGTAGCTCATCTATCGTCGTGATGGTAGGATATAGCATACAAATTAGAGACGAAACATTAGAGAGGAAACAAAGAGGTATTAGTATTAGTTATATCTAAACAAACAAAACAAAAGAAGAGCAGAACAATAAAAGAGAACAATAGAAAGAAGCATAGATCAATAACTAGGAAAACAGAACTACTTTATAACTAAAAGTGCAATGAATTAGCGTTAGTTTCGGGATCATTTTAGTGTTAGAGTTATGATCGTTTTGATCCGCAGTCAACCTTGCCAGCCTCTCCAACACTAGTTGCAGGCAGTGGTTGTTCAATCATGCGACACTGTAACTACTACTATGTTAGAGGTATGATTCGTCAAGTTTATACAACTCAATGTTTCAATTGACGTAAAATATTCATCGTGCAATTACAAAAGCAAACCTAAAATTACAATTATATGGCAATATTATATTTCTTATATAAATAACTTTGATGAAAACAAAAACAAATGCAAAATGAAACTTGACAAACCATTGTCGAACTCCCATTCTAGGGCAGGTCAATAGGGAGGATTATTGTCACAAGAGACAAAACTAAGAAACAACGAGAGATGAAAAATCCCCCCAGGATAAACAATTGAGCCATATGTGTTAACTCAAGGCAACGGAGGCTTAACAAATTAATCAAACAAGTTGACATAAATCTAACCAGGGTCCAGGTCAAGAGGAAAAGCAAGCAGCCACCCAGGATAGAAGTGTTTCACGTTGGCCCCATGCGTTACTTAAGGTGCACAAGATACCTGACTGTTTAAATGAGGGAAGGTACATCGTTGGATAACAACAACAACAACAACACCAACAACAACAACAACAACAACAACAACAACAACAACAAAAACAGAGGAAGTGATAGGAGTACTCGAGGGTCTCATATTCATAGGTTCACAGTAAATGGAAGATTGATGGCCGAGATCATAGAAACCGAAGAGAACAGTGGAAAGAAAGAGTGAAAATGAAGCTGTCTTGATTCATGAATCAAATATACCACTAAATTTAAAAACTCGTAGAACTGTATACTACTAACTGTGCTTACGGAAGTTGGTATGTAGATGCCGTATAAATAAATCAAGCAAAATGCTCTAAATTGGCACCACAGACAAACAGACATAACTTTCGCAAGTTGTTCATCGAACAAGCATTTATCGGTCATTTTAAAAGTATCTTAGTTGGTAGTACCGCCACCTGTGGCGCGCATAGTCAATTCTCTTGCGTTTGACGTTTTCACACTACCGCAATCTGTTCAGCGTACTAAAGGTGTACACAATAGATGGCGGTTATGTTTTAGCGGCGATGTATTACAGTGAGAAATATTCAATGTGTTACGTCTGTTTGTCTGTGCTAATACTAACTTCCAAATCTAAACAAGTGCAAAACAAAACCCATAACGCACTCATTTCGCTTTGACACCAGTCCCGAAGTGACGTTTATTCACACACATTTTGACAGTTCCTTATGAGGTTTTGCGTTGGAGTGAGAGAATAAGAAAAAGTCCGCCATATTTCACACATAGACTGACAGTTACATATAAGATTTCTCCATAGGCGTAAAGAGCTACAGAGCTCTCGTCAACGCCATTTGGCCAGGCTTAGCATCAGACAGCGGGCCCGTGCGCTCCACTCGAAGCTTCCTTTCCCTCAAATTCATTCCTAATTCCAAACTCTACCCTGTGAGCACTGATATATCATGCTGTGATGGAGCATGGACATGCTTCATAGAGATCTCCAAACACAATCTCACGAACAATGAAGTCCAACGTTCATATATAAAAATGAAGAAGAAGAAGAACCAAAAAGGTATGGCGATACCACAACTACTGAAAAAGGTAGCGCGCGGTCTCACGTACACTTTTGTGCATCTGGAGAACTCTATTCCTTCTTCCATACAACTATACATTCACATACGATCCGACCCGTTTTAATACATGAATGCTCGCCATCTCCCGCAGTTGACACACTCACACCGAATGTAAGCTATCGTATAGCGCCGTCACAAGGAGTTACTACCGTTGCAGTCCATTTGCTGGAGAGAACTAATGAGCCCTATGCCAGCGTTTTGCGGTTGAAGCAAGGTCGAACAAAAAGATGTTCGACTCAAAGTGTTGACCATCTCGTAATAGCGGAAAAAGTTGCACGAATGGAAGTACATGCCACACCTGATGTCAGCGATCAAGGCATAAAGTTGGTTTCCCAGATTGGACTAAGGTTCGTTTCTCTCAATGTAAACGGGTGTAGAATTGTTGAGAAAAGGGATGCTATTGATTATTATTTGTTGTCGCAAAACGTTCATCTAGCAGCGCTCCAGGAAGTAAATCTGCAATGCACCGATGTCATGACTTCTAATTACAGATGGTATTTGGATAAAAAGTCTGGCAGTAAAATTGTGAGAACCTTAACTAAAACCACAAACTGTAAACACTAACACTATATATTAAACGAATGCTTGCAGTATGATCAACTTTATTTACGGTTGATTTACAAAAAACGGGTTTGTTTTCTTTGATCCGAACACCTATGTTTTGGAAAAAAAAAACGAGAAAATAGGTTACAAATATCCTCACTTTTAGTTTTATCATACTCTTCAAACTGCATGTGTGATGGGAATGTACATGACTTCATTTTTTCGCTCCCACACTTGGACCATACCTATCGATCCATCAACTCATGGACCGGGGACCAACGGCTTTACTTCCCTAAGCCGTAATCAGAGATGTTATGCCTCAGAACATCCCGGCGGTGCCGACTGGGAGGGTCGACTTGATGCAGACATTAATCGGTATAGATGGATTCTGCGATCATACCAAGAATCATACACTGATTCAAATAATCAATGCACTTGTCAGGACTCTACATCCTTCTATACATATAAAAAAGTAAGTTAAAGAATCAATCCAGTAAATCTCATCAAACTATTATCAGAAATAAAAAAATGTTCACGAGATCACTCCAAGTATCGAGCAGGCAGCTTCTTATCCCTCAAGGGGCGTTTTACTGTTGGTACTTAATCATCTGCTGCATTCTCTCCTTCGATTTTCCGCTTCCTTTCTGCTTTATTCGGTTGTGCATCTGGAACTGATATTTGAGGTTCTTTAGGTTGTTGAAAGTCAGTAATTTTGGTATCCATAACCCGATGATTCTACTACTTCCGCAAATGTAGTCTGAACTTTGGCTCAAGCTTACCCGTCTCGTAGTTCCGTAGCATGACCATATCACCCGCCTTGATTTCAGAAGTTTTTGCTTGTCTGCGGTCGTCTGCATAAAATTTTCCTTGCATCTTTCTCATCGCATCCTTTTCACGTACGTCCACATCTCGACGCCAGTGAGGATCAGTTCGCAGGGATGGTAAAAGATCTTTTACTGGACGACCGGTTAACCGTTTCATTGGCGCTTTTTCAGTAACCGAATGCGGTATAGTATTATACATGTAAATGTAATCTTGCACCGCTTTCCTCCAATCAGTGTTGGTTGTTACCTTAGCGATACGCAATGAACGGAGTATTCCTTGATTTTGTCGCTCGCCAAGACCAGTAAGGAATAGTGCGTACCAACCTAATATTCTTACTTTCACAGTAGCTGGAAAACTCCTCACTAGCAAATGGTGGGCCGTTGTCACTTCGAATAGTTTCTGTGTAGGTTTGTTCACAAAGTACTCCTTCTAATGCTTCAATTGTCTTGGCAGCGTTCGTCCCTTTCATTTCGATCACCTTTAAGAATCGATGATCCAGGAATATGCTTAATCTCGAAGGTATACGGTTGCAATCGCATTTCCCATCCCTCAGCTCTTTATCACACGCGTCTACCATTATGATGTTTCCTTCCATATATATATATATATTCCAAAGATATATGGTCTGTGAAGATAGCGAATTGAAGACCGGAAAGGTGCAGATAGTATTTTTCGACCGCCCATGCAACCGCTAATGCTTCCCGTTGCGCCAGTACGAGATTGTGGATTTGCTATGTTTTATTATCGTTATCGGAATTCGACGCTGTGGAGCAGATAAGTTCATCACAATCGGTGAAGCTAAGTTAGTCCATATCTAAAGTGCTCGGCGGTAAGGTGAAGAACTCAGTGCCTTTTTGTAGTATTTTTATGGTGCTTAATTCGGTGAAAAAAATTGTGTTCAGAAGAATCCAAATTAGTGAAACTAACGAAGCTTAAATTGGGTCGCAACTAAGTGTGAGTATCATAATAAGAATAGTCGTTTAAAGCTGACTGACAGCCATATAACAGCACGATCAAATGATTCATATGACGGGAGAGGAAAAGCCGTGCAACCTAACTTACGTAGTGCATATAATAAAAATTGCTTTTGGATTTGGATGAGTGATTTTTTTCATGAACGGGTCGATTGCCTATATTTTTTATTTTTTAGAATCAGTGTGACGAATAAATTAGAACATTTAACCTAAATCGTGTTTTGAAAAACCGTTTGTGAACCATGGTTTTCGTGAACCAGTGCAGTTAACCCCGATTTTTTAGGCATGTTAGTTCATGAACAGTTACAGTTATTATTTTCAGTGAACCGTAATGAACTTCGACGCGCGCAGTCCTCGGTTCACTACCCAAGCCTGCAATTAAATAAAACCTAATTAACTTCTATAAATAGGTCTTCAATCGAAAGCATTTTGTTTCTTCCAACCATCAGACACCTACCGGACTATTAAGGATTTCCGTCAACCTGGACGATATATCTTGACCTCGTTTCGGACGAATCAATATGAAGATATTTTTTATTCCTGGGCAAGAACGTAGCAATTTTTCAATGTGCAATTTGTAGCATTTAAATAAATAACACATTTTTTGGAAAAGTTTTATTATTTACTTTATTGATAGAAATATTGCTTTAATTTGGTTATGGACAAGTTAATAGAATCGCAATAGCAAATAATTGTCGATGTCGTAAATGACGTGATGGTATATAAAACATTAATTTTGATAAGAGTTTCATAGAATTAGGGTTACTTCCACTCACTTGCTATAAAAAAATGTTGTTCGGAATTATGAAATCATGAAATAGACTAATGCTAATTAGTGCTTGTAAGTTACAAGAAGAAGTCATGTTTGACACATAAAATCTGTCAATATTGCTTTCAGTGCGTCACAATCAGTGATTTTACGACTCGTGAGCGCTCACTCTGAGTGAACACTCACGAATCATAAGATTGCTAATTGTGACGCTCTGAAAGCGGAATTGACAGGTTTTATCAGTCAAACACATACTTTACACCCTCTTCTTGTTACTTACCAGTACAACATATCATTGTAACATCTAATGATTGCATAATTCCGAAAAAAATATTTTTTTATAGCAAGTGAGTGGAAGCAACCCTGCAATCTTGTGCGAGACGATATCACGACGCTATTTTAATGTTTGAATATTGATGAGCATGCATCGAGCTTTTTAAGGCGGTGCCTAGCTTGCGGAGTGCATATAGTAAAAATTGCTTTTGTACTGACTCTATTCTCTTTTCATGTGTAGTTGAAAAAGTAGACACATCAATATTCTAGTATTTGTGAAAATCCGCCGATATTAATTATGGGCAAATCACCCACGACGCAGCTTATCAATGTCCAACTTACCCGTACAGTAACTTGAATCCAAATGACCTTTCACCAACTTTCAGGAAATGTGTATGAAAGGTCATGACCTACCTAGTTATATCCATCTCATATCTTCCCTCTCCTTCGATATAAAAGTTTTAAATGTTTTGACGTAGAACTACGTCTTTTTCGACTATAATGCGTTGCAAATCAAAAAATATGTATGGTGAAATAGTGTTAGGTTTTGAACGAGAATAACTTTGTCGTTTATAGATGAAATTAAAATCCAAATACGCCAATCGATAGGATATTACTTTACGGATCTGATGAAATAAATAGTTTAAAAATTTCCATAAAAAAAAACTTTTGAAAAATGTGCAAATGATAATTTGCTCAATGTTTTCTGAAATAAACGTTTTCCCTAAACCCAGCCATCATAATCGAGTATCATTTGGATGCACATCGTTCTGTTTGAACTTAAAAATATATAAAGCTGCGTGCCTCTGCTCATTACCGCTTCGGATGACGTGGCATTGGGTCCTGCAAGCAGGAGCTAGTTAGCGGTCAATGTGGTGTTTGCATCTATGCGGATTTGCTAGCGCTAGTGTAAGCACTGTGTAAAAAGTAGGCAGCTTAATGTAAGCAGGGCATCAGAGTCTACCAGCATGTTAGTACCCTAGGGCTCGCAAATAAGCACAGATGTAAACACCCCTAGAGGTGGATCACGGCATGATCACCTTGACAACCCACCATGGGGTCCAAGGGGACTGGCTTTAACTAGATCGAAAATCGTAAATTATTTAAACAAAACACCTCCCCCCCCCTTCCACCCATCCAAACACTAACAACCTGAAAGTGAACCAATTACAATTAAGTAAAATTAATTCCATTAATGTTTTACCCGCTTCTGCCCAGAGAGCCAAAACATTCAAATTGAGAAAAAAAAAAATCGCTCACGATGATGATTGTGATTTATCAACAACTGACTGTAGAAAGTTTTTTTTTTTTTTTACATTAAATTTATTTTTATTCAGTTGGTTTGTTTAACCATAGTTTTACAATGTAATTGGTATTTATTATTTTACAGTGTGAACATTTGTTCTATTTTAAATTTTTAAATTTTAAATTTCCAATCTTACTACATTAAATCCTAACTAAACCAACTATTTACAAAATTATGGGTAAAGATTTCTAACTTTTTCGTACTCTGAGTTTAGAGTCCTAGTTTGGATTTGATCGAGATTTGCCAGCCGATGAACGTCGGCTATCCGTGTGCGCGGAGGCAGATTCAGAATCATCTTCAGGAACTTGTTCTGCAGGACTTGGAGCTTCTTCCGATGTGTTTTAGCACAACCCTTCCATACCGGAGACCCATACTCCAGCATAGGCGCAACAATCTGCCTGTAGACAGCCAGCTTGTTGACGGTGGATGCTTTCGAGCGACGGTTGATGATCGGATACAGACGTTTCAGCATGATGGTGCCTTTTTTTGACTCGGTTTTCCACGAGCGACCGGAAGAGGAGCTTACTGTCGAGAATCAGGCCAAGATAGCGTACCTCGGGTGACCACTCAGTTTCAGCGTTCAGAACCTTTATCTTTGATGACGGTTTGAGCCGGTCGGTGTTGCTATGCGGAAACACAATGGTTTGCGTTTTGGCCGCGTTCACACATATCTTCTAGTCGGTGAGATATATGGTGTAGGCATCCAATCCGTTTTGGAGCTTCGATACGAGAGTGCGCATTACTCGTCCCTTGTAGCTGATTGCCGAATCGTCAGCAAAAAGCGACAGTGTTCCACCTTGCGGCAGTGTCGGTATGTCCGATGTGTACAGATTGTACAATATGGGTCCCAGGATGCTTCCTTGAGGGACACCAGCGGGTACATCATACGGTTCCGAGAGAGCACTGCCTACGCATACTTGAGACGTCATACCGTCGAGGTAGTCTGAGATGATCTTCACCAGGTAGCTGGGGAAACGAAATTGCAGAAGCTTTTGCACCAAGCCATCGTGCCACACGTTATCGAATGCCTTTTCGATGTCCAGTATCGCCATGACCGTTGTCCACCGTCGAGTGACCTCGTCGGAATTCAAATTGCTCGTCCAGAAGGATGTCGTTCGCCTCGGGTGCTCGAGGAGTCTGGCGTAAAGGAGTTTTTCGAACAACTTGCTAAGCGAGGAAAGCAAACTGATCGGACGGTAGCTTGACGGGTTGGTAGGATCCTTTCCCGGCTACGGTATCGGAACCACCTTGGACCGTTTTCAGGTACCTGGGAAGTGTTCAAGCTCCAGCGATACCAGAAGAGTATGCGCTTTCGGTCCTAAATTCTTCAGGACAATGTTGAAGAGTCCGTCAAAACCCGGTGCCTTCATGTTCTTCGTCGACTTGATGGTGTTCACCAGCTCATCAAGTGTGATTTTCCGGTCCGCCGGAAGCTCGCTAGGCTCAGTAGCTAGCTGGTAGACGCTCTCAAGCACCTTCAAGGACCCTCCGAACCATATCTCGACCCAGATTATGCGAAGCCTTAAAATGCTGAGAAATGGAGTTCACCTTTTTGACGGCTGTTATGTGAACCTCATTATCAACTCTACAGTCAGTTGATCTTGAAGAGACTCAGCATGAAAGTGCAGTCTCTTCTAACCGCTATCTTCAACAGATGTTTGCAACTGCACTACTTTCCAAGCATCTGGAAAGTTGCAAAAATCATACCAATCCGCAAACCCGGTAAGGATCCAACGCTAGCTTCAAACTACAGACCAATCAGCCTCCTTTCAGCGCTGAGCAAATATTTCGAGAAACTCATTCTCAATCGTTTGCTCAAGTTTGTCGAGGAAAATAACATTCTCCTTCCGGAACAGTTTGGATTCAGAAAGGGGCACTCCACCAATCACCAGCTAGTACAGGTGATGAATAACATCCGAAGTAACAAAGCTGTATCCAAGTCCACAGTCATGGCCTTGTTAGACGTTGAGAAGGCGTTTGACAATGTTTGGCATGACGGACTTGTGTACAATCATTGTATCTTCAACTTCCCATTACATCTGGTTAAAATCACCCGTAACTACCTTCAGCAAAGCTCGTCTAAGGTATCGTTGAATGGTTGTCTTTCCGACACGTTTTCCATCCCAGCAGGAGTCCCGCAAGGCAGTCTGCTGGGCCCCTTGCTTTACAACATTTACACTTCCGGCATTCCTCCCCTTGGAGACGGTTGCGTGTTTTTCCTGTTAGCAGATGATACCGCTATAGCCATCAAAGGAAGGATGCCTCGCGAAATAACGAACAAACTTCAACGATGCCTTAACGCCTTTACTGATTATGGCACCACGTGGAAAATCAAAATCAATGCCTCCAAAACACAAGCGATCATATTCCTCCATCGGCAATCGCCCAAACTGAAACCGGCTCCCTCTTGTACTGTAATCATGGATGGCACAAGGGTTGAGTGGTCTGCCGAAGTAAACTTTTTTTTTAACTCTTTATTTGTTCCAAATTCAAAATAAATTACATTTCATTTTAACCTAGGTGCTCCAGTTACTACAGTAACTTACCAGCCTTAATTGTTATGATATATATCTAAGTATTTTTACGTTGTTCCTGTCTTGGCAATTCAGTATTTTAAACAGGTTTTTTAACAATTGATATCTTAAAACTAAAAACTAAAACTAAATATTATCTACGTATTAAAAAAGAATGAATCGTTGCAATTGAGGATTGCAACGATTTTTGCCTGAAATTATTAATTATTTTGTTGGAAATTTGTATTGAACCCCCGACGTCCAATTTGTAGTGAAAACTTAACTTTCACGAAATTCAAAAGTTCCATGCGAAGAGCATGGAAATCGGAAGTGGTTATCACAATAGGAGGAATCTTTTCCTTCTTGGCATTAAGCCGGGAATGTTTACTAGAATTTTTCTTGGATGATGGATAATTCTCATCATCCGTGAGCAAATCAAATTGATTACTCAAATTAATTTCATCAGAAGGGGGATCAAGAGTTTGCCCCTTTCTTTTGCGCTTAGGCGCCATGGCGGCAGTAAATTTTTATCCAAATCGACTTCCAAGCAGATTACTATAAGAATCTGAAGGATCGAAGAGGAATTTTCCAAAACGATATCCAAGAAGGATTACCTCGGGTAGAGTCCAAACAAGGATCGAAGAGGAATAAGAGTTGAACAAGGTAGAAAATTTTTACAGGTTGAATACTGAAAAGTGCTGTTTAAATTTGTTGTAGCTTTAGGTAGTAGTAACACTTCCTTCAGCAAAAAGCAAATAGATCCGCACGGCAAGAGAGCACGATGCGGACTGGATGGCTTCAAACATTGATTTCCGGTCCCTAAACGTCACTCCGATTTAAAAAATACCCATATTGTGCGGTATTTGGCAGAATTTCAAAGGTTTAATGTGACCGGAAGTCGCCATCTTGGATTTCAAAATGTCGTCAGACATTGATTTCCGGTCGAGGTAAAGAGTGGCTGCAAACAGCGCCTAAACATCCTGAGGACACTAGCAGGCCGACATCCTAACGCCAACCGTACCTCACGCTTCAATGTTGCGAAGGCTATAGTAAACTCGCGGCTGACCTATGGCATCGAGGCTACCTTGCCAAACCGCGCCTGGTGGAAAGGCTTACACCAGTCTACCAGCAAGCACTTCGGATTTAATCCAAACCCGCCCCGGGATCGCCGCCTGCATTGAGGGAGGAGTACTCCCCTTCGACCGCCTGATTACCGGAACTATATGCAAACGCGCCATCGGGCTGAATGAGATAACGTCAGGTACAGACAAGGAAGGTTCCCTCCTAAAGGAGGCCAACAAGTTCCTCAGGGAAATCTCCAACCGAGCTCTCCCCCCAGTGTGCAAGACACATTGGGTTGGAGTCAGAGGCTGGAACAAACCGCCAATCAAGACCGACCACACCATCAAACGACACACTTCAAGGCTGGTTCCAATCCCTCTGCGGTAAATCAGGCGGTATTGGATTTGCAGAGAAGGAAGGACGCTGGATACGCCATTCGTTACTCGGACGGTTCCGTAGCCCAGAAAAGGGTGGGCATCGGCATCTCCGGTGACCACCTAAAGGAGTGTCACAGGCTCCCGGATGAGTGCCCTATTTTTTCTGCCGGGGCAGCCGCAGCTTTTATCGCAGTTACTACCCCGGATACACGGCCAATCGCACTTTTCACAGACTCTGCTAGTGTAGTCACTTCACTTGAATCCGCAACCAGCAGGCACCCCTGGATACAGACCATCCAAGAGTACGCGCCACCCAACACAGTATTCATTTGGTTGCCTGGACATTGCAGTGTAAAAGGGAATGAGGAAGCTGATCATCTTGCCGGATCAGGCCGTCGTATGACCAAATATACCCGGAAGGTCCCCGGGCAGGATCTGAAGAAGTGGCTCATCAAGATCGTAGACCAATCCTGGAGCCGGGACTGGCTCGCCGGAAGTATACTGTTTATACGAAAGATAAAAGGGGACACTAGCAGATGGGAGGATCCACCCCTCCACCGTGAGCAGGTCGTTTTATCGCGACTCCGGTCCGGCCACACAAACGTCTCCCACAACTATAAGGGGGACGGACCCTTGCGGAGGATATGCGACCACTGCCACATCCCACAGACCGTCGAGCACTTTATCTGCATATGCCCGAAATACGATGGAACCAGGAGAAGCTACGACATTTCCGGCAGCATCCGGGATGTCCTCTCCGATGATCCTGTTCGGACTGCTACGCTGTTCATCTTCCTGAAGGAAACCGGACTCTTCAATATGATTTAAATTACTCAATGACTAGCTCCAACTACCGGCATACACCACGATACGTTTCAACCCTGAACCCTGATGACAACTTACCGCAATCCAATTGGAAATCCAACTGAATTAACGCAGATATACCACGCCAGTTCTTATTTTAATATGTCCTTTATGTTTATTCTGATTTGTGTTTTATGTTAATGGAGTTAATGGTTATACAAACACTGTAGCAGCTCTTGCAAACCTTTTGGAACTCCTTTCTGGAGTTCCCAAGGCGAACCAGCCAATGGCTGAAAACCTTGTACATAAAGGAAAAAAAAAAATGTCCAACTTACCCGTGCAGCAACTTGAATCCAAATGACCTTTCAAATGTGTATGAAAGGTCATGAAATACCTAGTTATTATCCATCGCATAGTATTGACCTGACATACGCGATGTTCAATGTTTTTTTTTTATCGTATACGGGTCATGAAAGTTGTAACAGAATCGTTTTATAAAGCCAATCATATTGTTGGCTCTGCTTAAAATTGTGTTATAATGATCAATGAATGTAAGTTTAGAGTCTAAGATAATACCTAAGTCCCTAACTCTATCACACTTTTGAACATTTTAGTTTAATAATTGTTATAGTAGTTATGTATCGTTTTCTGCTAAAGCCGGCATTCCATGATGGAACGTTTCTTCAATTCAACATTTTGGTTACAAGAAGTTTCGGCTACAAATATTACTTTTGGGGAGGAGCTTGGAGTTAGTTAGACTATTGACTGCGAGCCAATCAGTGTAGATGCATTATATATTCATCGATAGGTGATGGCTTAGTGTATTGTGTTTGTGAAAGTGGATAATCGTTTGGGCACTTGTATCTTGGGAACGATGCGCTGCAGCGTAAGTAAGGAGATCGAACTACGCCTAATCGATTGTCTGGCAACAAATATTTGGGCTTGGCTTTAGGTGTCGATGACGTGGGTCATCACCTCTGTTCCAATGTGGCAAGGATGACATAAAATAATTTGAAGTGGTTGGCATGTTCATGTTTGTTGCTGTGGTAATTCACTGGAACCTCCATTTACGAACCAAACCGGGGGTTCGTAAATCGAATTAGAGCGTAAAAAAACTCGTTATTTGGGATTTACTTCGTACAAAGAGGTTTTTGAAAATATTGTCAAATACATACCCCACAATATTGGTATTTTTGGAATTTGGGGACGATGTTTTACAACATTTTTAAATTCAAGATGGCGCCATCCGGTTCATTGGGGCCTCCCTTAGCTCAGTCGGTTAAGGCGCAGCTACAAAGCAAGACCATGCTGGAGGTGTCTGGGTTCGATTCCCGGTCCGGTCTAGAAATTTTTCGGGTTGGAAAATTTCTCGACTTCCCAAAAATGGTACAGCCATCGAAAGCTCTCAATTAATAACTGTGGAAGTGCATCTAGAACACTAAGTTGAGAGCACGCAATAAGCTAATATGCGATGTGCAATAAGCTTGAAATTCGAAGAAGAAGAAGAAGAAGAAGAAGAAGAAGAAGAAGAAGAAGAAGAAGAAGAAGAATAAGACGAATAAGAAGAAGAAGAAGAAGAAGAAGAAGAAGAAGAAGAAGAAGAAGAAGAAGAAGAAGAAAAAGCATCCGGTTCATAAAAAACTGGAAAATATTGTCTAATACCCCAAAATATAAGTATTTTTGGAATCTGGGTGACGTGTAGGAACTGGAAATCCATGTCTGACGCCATTTTAAAATCCAAGATTCCAAAAATACTCATATTGTGGGGTATTGATAGTATTTTTCAGTTCTTCATGAACCGGATGCCGCCATCTTGGATTTCAAAATGGTGTCAGACATGGATTTCCGGTTCCCACATGTGGCTCCGATTCCAAAGATACCCATAACTGTGAAATATTATTCCTAGATTCCCAAAATCGCAAAAAAAAAAAAACTCGTTGTTTGGAATTTACTCCGTAAAAAGAGGGACGTAAATTGAATACTGTGTAAAAAAAAACTCGTAAACGGAGGTTTCAGTGTAATTCAATTTATGTGACGCAAGGTTTTTTGACTGTGGGAAAGTTACAGGGTTTGAATGGGGGAAAATGTTCAATGTTTTTTGTTTCTAACGCTATAAACTTTGATGACTGAACTTAAGATTAATGAGAGATGGATTTGACTATTGCGTTTATCTGGTATGCTTCATATAATGTTGAATATCTGGTATGCTACAAGGCTTTTGTTGTACCAAGTGTGAAACATCTGTATTTCATTTTTGAATGTGTTGATGTCTTCAGCATTTTTAATTTCTAGAAAAAGCGTAAATTAAAACTGAGTTTTTTTTTAAGAATAAAGGATTTGTTGTTTACAAATAAAATAAATCGAAGGGACCCTAAATGAGAACCTTGTGGGACTCCTGATATGGCATGCACAATGGTTACTTTTTTTCATTTGAATCTAATTATTTGATCGCGGTTGGTTAGCTATGATTCAAGCCATTTAACGAGTTTAGGCTGCATTCCCATCTTTTGAAGTTTAAAAAGAAGCATGGATCAAATGATTAGCTGAAGTCCATGTACAAAACTTCAACATGATTTCCGTTATCCATTGCTCCTAGAGAATAATTAATAAATTCGAACAACCTTTAAAAAAGCCGTGCTGCATAGTAAAAATTCTATTTTTGATTTGGGTAACATTTTTTCAATTATAATAGATTTAAGAGATAATGGCTATGCTCGTCATGAGACCTGGTGGAACTAGCAGCAGAACCAGAACGGTCGTCTGCTGTTCGACCACTCACAGCATGGGCTGTACTCCATTTGGTTCTCGGACAAGCCAACATTCATCTCACCGGCGGACAACCCATCGACTTGCTTTCCTGCTTTGTTGCAAGATACACGGATGAGGACATAGCTTGATCTGAATCGAGAAAAGACATAACAAAAAAATTTCCATCTTCAGTTTAACTTCGTGAAGCAGCTTGCCAACCATTTGCTCATTTCCATCAACTACCCCGAGTGAGCTGTGTCGCACGGGCTGCTTGTCATGACAAAATAGGAAGAATATTATATCATTATTGCTTTCCACTTCTGACATAGCGTTATTATTCGGTTCGTTGATCGTTTGTCATTTTGTCATTTGGAGATATTTTTGATTCCTTGGATACATCCGATTGAAAACGCATCGATTTAAAATTGGCAGGGCTATATCAGAGCGATTAGCAGTGACGGAAATCACATGTTGTTTATGCGCAAACGGATCATCTACAAAACGAATTGATAACAAAAGTCCGATAGCGAAAACCTAAAATCCAGTGTTGAAAGATAAAAAAAGCACAGTCATACTTCGATATAATGTAGCCGTGAAGTTGCGTAACTTTTGAAAAGTCTGATATCTATACTTGCTTGGAAACTGGTTCTTTGAAATGTTATGAGACTGTGTTTAATTTTTTGTCATTATTTTAGCTGAAATGAGTCTTTGCAACCTTGCATTGTACATTGCTTATGTAAGGACGATATTAGAATATTGCAGCATAGTTTGGTCTCCTTCTTCAATCACACACGAAGAAAGAATAGAGTCCGTTCAAAAGCAGTTTCTATTGTATGCTCTCCGCAAGTTAGGTTGGACTGTATTTCCTTTGCCATCTTACACAGCTCGGTGTATGCTCATAAATATCCAAACATTAAAAGAGCGTCGTGAATTTGCTATTATTTTTTTTGTAAACGATATCGTATCACATCGCATTGATTCAATAGAACTATTGTCATCCTTAAATTAATATACACCATCTAGGCATTAACGAAATAGAAATATACATGCTACAAATCGTCATCGTACGAATTATGCCAATTTTGGACCCTTGAACCAATCAAACCTAATCCATTGTCTGGCAACGAACATTTGGGCTTGGCTCTCGGGTAAATCACCTCTGTTCCAATGCGGCAAGGATGATATAAAATTTTGTGAAGTGTTTTACATGTTCATATTTTTTGCTATGGTAATAATTTAATTAATGTGACGCAAGGTTTTTTGACTGTGGGAAAGTTACAGGGCTTGAATGTGGGAAAATGTCCAATTTCTTCAGTTTCTAACGCTATAAACTTTGATGACTGAACTTGAGAATCATTCGTATTGAAATTAATGAGAGATGGATTTGACTATTGCGTTTATCTGGTATGTTTCATCTAATGTTGAATATCTGGTATGCTTCAAGGCTTTTGTTGCACCAAGTGTGAACCAACTGTATTTAATTTTTGAATGTGTTGATGTCTTCAGCATTTTTAATTTCTAGAAAAAGCGTAAATTAAAACTGAGTTTTTGACGTAGGACTACGTCTGTGGTACACTTTGTGAAAACCGAAAATAGAACATGTAACAAAATTATGAAAGATTTTGAACGTTAATAACTTAGCTGCCCCTGGACCAATTTCAATAATTTTATCACCAATCGATCAGAAATATTTCTACGCATCAAAATTTATTTCATTTTCAAAATTTCCCCATTTAAAATTTAACGAATGTGCAATTGTTGCTATGATAGTAAAAATTATTATGGATTGTCCCAACACAGATTTCAAAGTTGAAGTCCATCCGGTCTCACCAAAAGGTGTTTATTTAATCACCGCGTGGTGGTGTTCTTCAGTGCACAACGAAAGGCTGCCTGAAAGCAGCGAGCTGCAGCCTACATGAGCATCCATGAAAGGAGGAAGAAACCGCACCGCTATTGATCGGAATCAGTAGCTCATCGTGAGTCGCTGCGAGCCATCTATGTGAAGTGCGTCATACTAAAGAGTATAAAAATAGAGAACCCCGCTCAAATTCCTAAACCTACAAAAAACACAAGCGGCTGCTGCAGTTAACAAATAATATTTATTATATACGATCACGCAGTCCTACCTCACCATTGCGTACAACCCCATTGGGCTGTCCTTTGTAGATTTCTTAAGAATGAAGGATTTGTTGTTTACAAATAGAATAAATAGAAGGGGCCCTAAATGAGAACCTTGTGGGAACCCTGATATGGCATGAATAGTGATTGTTTTGTTTTTCCTTTGAATCTTAATTTTTGATCGCGGTTGGTTAGATATGACTCAAGCCATTTAAGGAGTTTTGGCTGCATTCCCATCTTTTGAAGTTTAAAAAGAAGCATGGGTCAAATGTTTTGCTGAAGTCTGTGAACAAAACTTCAACATGATTTCCGTTATCCAATGCTCCTAGAGAATAATTAATGAATTCGAGTAAATTAGAGGTTGCCGAACGACCTTTAAAAAAGCCGTGCTGCATAGTAAAAATTCTATTTTTGATTTGGGTAAACATTTTTTCATCTATAATCGCCTCAAAAAGTTTCGGGGTGCAAGAGATAATGGCTATGGTCGTCATGAACTACCAGCATAACCAGAACGGTCGTCTGCTGTTCGACCACTCACAGCATGGGCTGTACTCCGTTTGGTTCTCGGACAAGCCAACATTCATCTCACCGGCGGACAACCCATCGACTTGCTTTCCTGCTTTGTTGCAAGATACACGGATGAGGACATAGCTTGATCTGAATCGAGAAAAGACATAAAAAAAATTCCCATCTTCAGTTTTACTTCGTGAAGCAGCTTGCCAACCATTTGCTCATTCCCTTCTACCACCCCGAGTGAGCTGTGCCGCACGGGCTGCTTGTCATGACAAAATAGGAAGAATATTATATCATTATTGCTTTCCACTTCTGACATAGCGTTATTATTCGGTTCGTTGATCGTTTGTCATTTTGTCACTTGGAGATATTTTTGATTCCTTGGATCAAAAACTGGCAGTTTCAAAACGCATCGATTTAAAACTGGCAGGGCTTTATCAGAGCGATTAGCAGTGACGGAAATCATATGTTGTTTATGCGCAAACGGATCAACTACAAAACGAATTGATAACAAAAGTCCGATAGCGAAAACCTAAAATCTAGTGTTGAAAGATAAAAAAGCACAGTCATACTTCGATATAATGTAGCCGCGAAGTTGCGTAACTTTTGAAAAGTCTGATATCTATACTTGCTTGGAAACTGGTTCTTTGAAATGTTATGAGACTGTGTTTAATTTTTTGTCTTGCTATAATTATTTTTTCATATTTTTTCTATGTAACGTGGCGAAATGGAAAATAAAGGTTAATTATATCGAGCTGCTACTTACTGCATTAATTTTGCCGTGATCTTCTTCACCCGTTCAAAGCAGCAAAATGACAGTCAGTCTTTAAATCGCTCTCTTGTAAGGTGAATAATTCCATGAAAAACAATATGTTGAAGCGTGGATTCAACAAAAGCATCGTTAGGTGGATTAATGAGATGCCTACTTTTGGTAGGGCCTGAAAAAAAAATATCCAGAATATCCTACGCATCATTGATTTGGTGGCCGAAAACTACTTGCTACTCTCTCAATAACTGGTGCAATGAACAGCACACCGAGTATGTCACTAGATGCTCTACTTTATCCGCTTCCGTTGCATCAATTTATCCAATTAGAAGCTGAATTTTGGCTCTTCCGCCCCTTTCAAATGTAAGTCTAGAGTTCATCACAAACCATTCATAAGAGCGATTTGACGGTGAAATCAAGTTAGTCGATATCTAAAGTGCTCAGCTGTAAGGTGAAGAAATCAGTGCCTTGAGATATTTTTGTGGTGCTTAATTCGGCGAACAAAATTGTACTCAGAAGAATTCAAATTAGTGAAACTAACGGAGCGTTAATTGGGTCGCAACTAAGTGTGAGTATCATAATCCGAATAGTCGTTTAAAGCTGACTCACAGCCATATAACAGCACGATGAAATTATCGTGACAAAAGATTTTAATTCGATTTGCTCATGCATTGTAACGGCGAGATAAAATATTGAAGACAAATGGTGCAATGGTGATACACTGAAACCTCCGTTTACGAAGTCTTTTTTTACGCAGTATTCAAATTACGTCCCTCTTTTTACGAAGTAAATCTTAAATAACGAGTTTTATTTTTACGAAGTAAATTCCAAATAACGAGTTTTTTTTTCGTGATTTTGGGAAACTGGGATATACTGTGAAATACCCCACAATATGGGTATTGTTGGAATTGGAGTGACGTGTAGGGACCGGATTTTAAAGCATTAAATATTTTAAATTGGAATGCTCGATCTCTTAAAGATAATGAAGACGAGCTATTTAACTTTTTGAGAGTTCATAACGTGCATATTGCCGTTATTCCTGAAACGTTCCTTAAACCTGACCATAAGGTTAAGAAGGACGCAAATTAATTCATTTATATAAATGATCGTCTTGATGGACCCTGTGGTGGCGTTGCCATTATTATTCATAGACGAATCAAACATAAAATTCTTTCTTCATTTGGAACCAAAGTTTTTGGAACTTTGGGAGTTTCTGTTGAAACAAATTTGGACAACTTACGTTTATAGCTGCGTATTTGCCATTCCAATGCGTAGATCAGCAAAAGAATTTTCTCAAGGGTGACCTTCAGAAACTTACCCGTCATAGGTCTAAATTCTGTATTTTTGGTGATTTTAATGCAAAACACCGCTCATGGAATAATGCTCAAAGCAATTCCAATGGTAATATCCTGTTTGATGATTGTTCTGCAGGATATTACACTATTCAATATCCAAACAGTTCAACATGTTTTTCTTCTGCAAGAAATCCCTCCACCATTGATTTGGTCTTAACTGATTCATGTCAACTTTGTAGCCTATTGGTTACTCATGCTGACTTCGGTTCTGATCACCTTCCAGTAACTTTTGAAATATCCCAAGAAATAATTTGTAATCCCAAAAGCTCTACTTTCAATTACCATAGAGCTGATTGGGAGCAGTATCGAACATTTATAGAATATAACTTCGATCCAAACATTCCTTTGCAAACCAAAGATGAAATTAATTATGCTCTTGAATCTCTGACTACTTCTATAAATGAAGCAAGAGCTGCCTCAGTACAAAAATGCGAGGTTAACCCGAGCAAAGTCGGTTAACAAAATGAAAGCAAATCGATATTAAAGTTTGCAGTTCCTATCATAATGAAAACTAATTTTGATTTCAATTTCCGTGACAGAAGTGTGATATCATATTGTGCTTTCATTATACAGTCAATACATTTTAAATAAAAACAACTTAACTTGAAATTCTGCTGTAACGTCTTCTTTATAATTTAATTTAAGTTCATCTGTTGTTGAACTAACGATTATGGTTTATTTGTTTTTTATAACACATTTTAGGTCGTTAGTATTTTGCCCGGGATGAGATTCAGGGCCCAGGAAGTCTTTCAGCGTGAGAAGCATGGATACTAACCATTTACACCAGGCCCGTATTCAGTTAAAGAACATGAATGCAAAATCTGTAATTAAATTGATTTCATTGATAGCAGGATTAATTTTCCGTTTGATTCAACAGTGTAACATTGTGCTCTCATTTTTGCTGTGTTAACCGTTAAGTTAACCAAAATGAGATCAACTGGAGTATTCAAAATAAGTTACATCATAGCAGCAAATTTTGATTACAATTTGATCTTCAGCTTTGCTCGGGAAATTAGATTCAATTATAATAGACGATGATCTTCAGCTCTTGATCCGTCTTAAAAATGTCCGTAGGAGGCAATGTCTAAGAACACGCGATCCTGCCATGAAAGTTATCTGGCGGGATTTACAAAAACAAATTAAAAACGATTCTCTGTCCTGAGGAACAAAACTTTTGAAAATAATGTTTCTAAATTAGACCCGAGTTCCAAACCCTTTTAGAAACTCACAAAATTTTTGAAAAAACCTCAAAAGCCAATTCCAGCGCTTAAAGAAGGTGGTAAAATTTTGATCACAAATTTGGAAAAAGCTCAGAAACTTGCTAAGCAATTCGAGAGTTCCCATAATTTCAGTTTGGGTCTTACTAGTCCTATTGAGAATCAGGTTGCTCGGGATTTTCTGAATATTTTGCTCTCGGGAAAATATTTTTGATGATTTCTGGGGGACTGATTTGAACAAAGTAAGGTATATAACTAAAAAGTTTCAAAATATGAAAGCTCCAGGTGATGATGGAATTTTCTATATCCTCATCAAAAAACTCCCAGAGAGTACCTTGTCTTTCTTGGTAAAATTATTTAACAGATGTTTCCATTTGGCATACTTTCCTGATAAATGGAAAAATGCAAAAGTTGTGTGGTGGATGCGCAAACCAATTGAAAAACAGTTTGATTTAGACGCAATCATTTCCGTTAAAAGTGTCGATGCGCAACAAAAACGAAAAACTAACTTGTAAATCAAAATGACATTAATGTATACCAAGCATTTCCACTGGGTCTCAAATAAACATTCCTAAGAAATCCCAAATGTAATAAACATGTTTACTAGGTCAAGCGCAAGACGATCAACAACGCACGCAGACGGCGCAATGAATGAAATGATTGTTTGCATAGCTTAGCATACTTGCAATAAGCATAATCGATTGCGTGTGACTTTTGCCACATGGTATCGGGTCAATTCGTAAACAACAGGAAGCAACATATCAACATAGGACTTGGGAAAGATTCAGCATAAACAATATTGAATTCTATCTGCGCAATTGGTTAATTAATAAAACTAACTGAAACTAAAATATACATTATTCTACAATCGCAAGTCAGAGTGTTATAACCTTCGAATGCCAGTTCAGTTGTTCCAATTTTGAAGCCGGATAAAAATCCTGCTGAAGCTTCTGGCAAAGTAAATTTTTTGAAAAGATGATTTTAAAAAGAATGATGCTTCACATCAATACGAACTCAATTTTTGCAGATGAGCAATTTGGATTTCGCAATGTGCTAGCAACTACTCATCAACTCTTAAGAGTTACCCATTTAATTCGTTCAAATAAATCTGAAAGCTGCTCAACTAGAGTTGCTCTTCTAGACATAGAAAAAGCATTCGACAGTGTTTGTCATGAAGGTTTGTTTGCTAAATTGAAAAAGCTTAATTTTCCACTCTATATTATGAAATTAGTTCAAAATTCGAGTAGTCGAGTATTAGTACACTGAAGAAGTCTGCACATTGTAGACGAAAACCGCGTATCTGTCAAGGAAAAGCAAATAAGGTAGTGGAATTAAGGTGATACTCTAAGGAAGCCTTAACGTGAAACTTCAAAGGCACAAATGTCAGCTTCCACAAAACATACAAATTTGAAATTCCTACTCTCTGTTCGTAGTAGCACAGCAGGAATTTACTAATCTTTCTCTCTCTCTCTCTCTGTATACAGGTATTCCACTAAGACGCCCACATTCCTCAGGAGTTCAACATTATTGAACTGACAGAACTCTGCAGGTAAATTATCAAAATTCCAAATCTGAACGACTATCTGTTAGAGCAGGAGTTCCTCAGGGTAGCATTCTTGGGCCTATATTGTATAACATTTTCACTTCGGACCTCCCTGATTTGCCTCAGGGTTGCCGCAAATCTTTGTTCGCTGAAGACACAGGCATTTCCGCTAAAGGAAGAAGTCTTCGTGTTATTTGCAGCAGACAGCAGAAAAGTTTAGATATTTTCTCTTCTTATTTATAAAGTGCAAACTCAACTTATAATATTTCCACATAAGCCTAGAGCTTCGTTTTTGAAACCTTATAGTAGTCACATAGTCACTATGAATGGAGTTCCAATTTCCTGGTCAAACCAAGTTAAATATCTTGGATTAGTACTTGACCAAAAAAATAACTTTTAAAGATCACTTTTCAAGGCAAATGTTACAAATGTATAAAATGTTTATATCCTCTTATAACAGGAAATCCAAGCTTTGCCTGACGAATAAACTTCTAATATATAAACAAGTTTTTAGACCGGCCATGCTTAACGCTGTGCCAATATGGTCTAGTTGTTGCACTACCAAGAAAAAAAGCACTTCAAAGGATTCAGAACAAAGTTCTGAAGATGGTGTTGAAGCTGCCTCCCTGGTACAGTACTATCGAGGTAATTCCGTCGAACCCCTTCTCGAAGTCCTAAGTTGATTAATTTCAAAGTGGAATACAGACTACGCACTGACATTTACGTATTTCCTAAAAGGTTAGTACTTAAGTGCACAGAAAACGTGCGTGGGTATAGATTAGATTAAATACTCTGTAATCAAAAATTCGATTCCAATTCCAAATTCAGTCAAAAATTCGATTCCAATTTCAAATTCACTCGCTGCTTTCGAGGTGAATGAGAGTCATTGCACCAATGACGTATTAATGGTGGGCTGAAACCAGGACCCCCAATCATATCCTCTCAATAAGGCCGGAACAAATCACAAGTTTTTCTATTGTCACTCGATGCTCGCACCAGTCTAGGGGGGGGGGATAAAAAAAAATCAAAAAAAAAAAATTAAACATTTAAAATTCGTTTTACATTACATATATAAACCTTATATTTCAAACGGTAACATTTTTTCTTAGCCTTCGCTTTAGCCTTATACTTCTTTGAAGCCGTGATTTTTGACACTAATGCCACAAATGTTGACTTTATTATGTGTAACACTCGAGTTATCAACAAAACATTTCACGCATAAGTTTTTGTATCCTTTCAAAGAAGAACATTGGTAATAATGTAGATGAATAGGATCAAAGCAATTGATTTTTGTGTATTGATAAATTCCGGATAAGCCATCAAGCGGAATACCACAAACGTAACAGTTCTTATGAAAAAAAAAACGTTCTGTTTTCGATACTTCCTCCCTATCCAAATATAACTCAGTTTTCTTAACAATTGTTCGTGCTTCAAAAAATCTAACTAGACGTATGGGTTCAGGAAGGTCTATTCAACAAAATTCAAGCGTAATATTTAAAGAAAGTAGCCAAAATCCATTTTGGCTGAACATAAAGTTAAAGTAGTTTTGTCAATTTAAACCTGGCTTTGGGTGTGATTAAAAAAATAATCATCACATATGAATTCAGCAAGGTCAATTCTAAAAACCCGAATTTATCCACCTATGGTGTGATCAGACCCTTCTTACTTATTCAAGTTTATTTATTTTATTGTCATTATCAGTGACCAAGCCCCCCACCCCCGTGTCATACAGTGACGCTACGCCACTGCCTGGGGGTACCCGGAATATATCCGGGTGTAGTCTATTTGGTGAGGCTACCAATCACCTTAACATCGTATTTTAATGTGATTTAATGGGTTTTAATTCAATTCATATTCAAGCAACTTCCCCGGGGTACCCGGAACATGTCCAAGTGTGTCCAATGTGGTCTGGAACACTTAACACGACTTGCATTGATCTTTTTTTTGAATTCTGTAGTAATTTTATGTGTCGCATGATGCTTTTGATACGTTTTCCGTTAAATCCAGCGTGAAGGCCCATATTCACCGGATCTTATTCCGGCCATATCTCCGGAACTGGTTCACCGATTCCAAAACCGTTCAATGGGACCTCAAGACCTATCATTTGGCGCCGAGTTTGTCCAAATCGGTTGAGCGGTTGCTGAGAAACGTGAGCGCATTCATTTCGTTACATACACACACACATACACACATACACACACACACAGACATGTTCCGATCTCGTCGAGCTGAGTCGAATGGTATATGACACTCGGCCCTCCGGGCCTCGGATCGATAGTCGGTTTTTCAAGTGATATCTATACCCTTCTTTGTAAGAAGGGTAAACATCTAAGCATAACTTTCAAAGGACAGTATCAAAATCCAACTTAGCAGAAAAGGAAAACCAAAAAAAAACCTTTTCGAAATAAAACCCGGGTCAACCTTCACGTATGGATTCAGCAAGGTCCATTCTAAAAAAATACAAGCCTATTTTTTAAAGATATGAGCCAAAATGCAATTTGGCAGAACCGAAAAACCAAATTTCTATGAAAATACGGATGGATTCAGCAATTCGGTAAAATCCACTCCTATTTTCCAAAGGAAGGAGCCGAAATTCAACTTGGCTGAACAAGAAACCCAAATTTCTATAAAAATACGTACTTTTGAGAATTTAAACCCAGTTTTCTAAAAAAAATTACCATCAGGTATGAAATCAGCAAAGTCCATTCTATAAAATTCAAGTCTATTTTCAAAGATCGGAGCCTAAATTCAACTTGGCAGAACTGAAAATCAAAGTTGTTATTAAAATACGTACTTTTGTTAATTTAAACTCGGTATTCTCAAAAATTGAAGAAATTGAACCCTCACGTATGGATTCATTAACTTCTATTAAAATACAAGCCTATTTTTCAAAGATAGAAGCCAAAATTCAGTTCGGAAAAACAGAAAAAAATAATTTTCTATGAAAATACCTTCTTTAGTGAATATTAACCAGGTTCTTCCTTCCAGTATTCAGCAAGTTCCATTCTATAAAATCCAAGCACAAATTTCAAAAGATTGAACCGAAATCCAACCTGGCTCCATAACATCCAAGCCTGTTTTTCAAAGGACGAAGCCAAAATCCAACTTGGCTGATCAAGAAACCCAAATTTCTAAAAAAATACGTACTTTTGTGGATGTAAACCCAGATTTTTCAACAATTGTGCTTGCTTTAAAAAAAAAACCTACCATCAGTTATGAACACACGAAGGTCCATTCTTTAAAATCTAATTCTAATTTTCAAACGATGTGAATCTCACAAGAACGAGAAAGGGATCTTAGGGAGCGGAATCTACGTTAAAAGATAGATAAATCACTTCAGGAAAGCTCAGACTAACATTCAATATAATTCAATCACTCAACAGAAAGTTTGGACTCCCTAAGGAAGGTTTTGAACCACTTCAGAAAAGTTTGGACACCATTTGGAAAATTTAAGCTCAAAAAATTGTCGGTTCACTTCGGAAAACTTTCTACACTTTCACTAAGCAAGATTGTGTCCTTGCCAAATGCCAAAGCAGTTAACAAAAATCTGGAGCTCACTTAGGAAAATATCAAACCCGTTCTGACTAGTTTGGTCTCAGTTCGGAAAAACTTGAATCAATGCAGGAAACCTTGAATTCATTTAGGAAAAGGATTAATCAGCTAATGTTGTCTCACTTCAGAAAATGCAAAACCAATTCTTTAAAGATTGGATTTGGAATATGTTGAATCACGTCAGGAAAGTTTTGACAACTTTAAAAAGGATTGAATAACATAACAGAAAAGTTTAGACTCAGTTAGAAACATATTGATGACTTATTCGAAAGTTTGAACTCACTTCAAAAAAGTTCAGACTCAGTTTTGAATCTGCTTTGAAAAGTGCCACCTCAGTTAGGAATTTCCTAAATCGTTTCTGATGAGGTCTAACTTCTAAAAAATTTAAACCAATTTTGAAAAGGTTGGATGTAGCTCGGAAATTGTTGAATCACTGTAGAAAAGAAGTATCATTGCAGAAGGTTTGTAAGTTAAGAAATGTAGATCTAATGCAAAAATTTGGCGACTACGGTGGGCTGGGCACATTGTAATAATGTCGGATAACGACCCACTGAAAATGGTTGCGCAACGAACAAGAAGGATCGATCAGATTGAAGGTGGCTTACCTAGTGAGTTGCCAACAACTGAAACCGGCTGATCCGATTTCAAGGACCTGTCATGCCGTACTGGTCAAGTACCAATTTATGTGAAAATTCTTTAAAAGAACAACAACAACAACAACATAATAAAATCTAACCAAGCAAGTTTCCATACCCAAATGAATTTGCGAAAAATAAATATACACTGAAAGCTTTATCTTATTTCCCCCTTGGTGATATTCCACAATATTGAAGGGAGGGGTGACAAAAGAAAAACTTGATATTTGTTCCGGCCTAATATGTTTCAAGAAATTAATCGTTGGGTAGTTTTGAATCAATAAATCAGCAAAGTTGATATAATGAAAAAAAGAAAAGATTACAGAAGAACATTAGGGAAGTTCACAAAGCACCATATTTTTAAGGTTTCTGTTTAATTCTGGTTCCAAGAACCTAGAGTGAACTTAAATTTGGCTTCTTTGGTAAAGTTGTGCATTTTATAATGTTGAGAGAGAAATGCTGCCCAAGACCAATGAGTTACAAAAAGCAGGCCCACATAAAAGAATTTAGCGCATTAAAGACATTTTCAGTCTAGGATTGCGATACTTTGGGGATGGGATAAGATGGAGCACCAGGTGGAAGGAAACCTATAGAGCATTTCGATATAATGTGTGAAGTGGGGTTTCGAAGTTGAAAATAATTCACGTCCAATTCACCTCACTCAACCACCGCAACCCTTTTCGAGGTGGAAAATACTTCCCCGTTTATTAAGAAATCAATTTCTTTGATAGGGGTTTTGATCTAATTTCCGTCCTACTAAGCACAACTCGCGCTTTACTTCTTTTTTCTGAACGAGTTTACACAGAAAATGGAATGTTTCTGTCAAAGATGACTTTTAAATTTATTCAGCTTTCCATACGTACCGTTGAATTTGATAAAGAGTCACAAATTGTTGAGATATTGTTTAAAATCTAACACTGCTTCTTGATTCTAAATTCGTTCTACGAGTTTCAATTCCGTCCTAACGCATTGAAACGCCATTAAATTTTCTTCGTTCTACGGATAAACGTAGAAAAAGAGGATTCGCTAGATGCGCTTCTTTTGTTTTGAGAACAATGCGCGTAAATATTCATACCATGCGCTTTAATAGGATTTATGTGGTAGCTAATGAACTAACGTATCGGAACAAACCTATTATTGATTTGTGCACGGTGAAATCATTGATATTATTGATATGTTCTGATCGATAGAACGGAAATGGGCGATTACGACGAAGTAGTGCTCTACCCTACTATCTTAAACCTATTTACTACATACACAATTATTCGGGCATTCTTACCCTCTCTACTATTATTCTCTTCGCTCCCTAGCTGCGCACGTCGCGTACATATTATCGGCCTCTGTCGTATTTGGGTATATTAATTTTCTGCTATGTTAGTAAGTCGAATTTATTTTGATTTCCCTCTCGCGGGACGTCGGCCCTCGTGGCTCTGCAATAATATATTGGTAATCCGTTTCTCGCAGTTGGTGAAGATTGTGATCTACATTGAACTGTTTTCTGAAATGTTTACGTTCGGTAAATGTTTGAACTAAGTGTGTGTTTTTCCAATACACTAGGACTAGACAGTAATCTCGTTCTTTTAGTAAGCCTGAACTGGAAACCAGAAGAAGACGAGTTGTACAAACGAATCATTGACATATGGACTGATTTCATGTAGTATTACCAGTTTTATCAAGGTTTTAAAGCATGCTATTAGTCCAAATCATAGTCAGCAAGGCTGTGATAGAACCAAAATTTCTATTGGGGAAATTGGTTTTCCGAAATGTGGAAATAATCCTAAGGGTATTGATTTCAATAATGACCACCAACTTCTCAACTTACTTACTTAAGTGTCCTGAGCGCCATCCCTGGCGCAAAGGGCCAACGTGAAAGATCTCCATCCTGGGCGATTGTTTGCTTTCGCCTTGACCTGGGCCCAGGTCAAATTTCGGTCGACTTGCTTAATCTCCTTGTTTAGGCTTCGCCGCCATGAGCCCCTGGGTCTGCCTCTGCTGCGATGTCCGGCTGGATTCCAATCCAGCGCTTGTTTGCAGATTTCATTTCCGCTCTTCCGTAGAGTGTGGCCAACCCACCTCCACTTACGTTCCCGAATTTCTGTCGATTGTAGCGTACAGCAGTACAGATTTCACGTTAGAGTTGAAAATTCGGATCTTCGTGCGGAGACTAATCTGATTTGACTTCCAGATGTTTCGTAAACTCGCAAAAGCAGCCCTTGCCTTCTTGATCCGTGCACCTATGTCACTCTTGGTTCCGCCGTCCGACGCTATCTGGCTGCCAAGATATTGGAAACTTTCAACCTTCTCCACTTCCTGACCAGCTACCGTAAAATTGGATGGATTTCCCGTGTTGATATTTAACGATTTAGTCTTGCTGACGTTGATGTTGAGACCTGCCGCTGAGGAGCGTTCGGCGAGATCGTCGAGCTTACTCTGCATGTCAGAACGCCGTTGTGATACTAAAGCAACGTCATCCGCCAAATCTAGGTCGTTTAGATGCTCCATTGTAATAGGCTGCCAGAGCAACCCACGGTTCGGCACACGGTCGATCGCACCAACCATTATCTCGTCGATTACGATGAGGAACAGTAGCGGTGATAGAATACATCCTTGCCTCACTCCAGCGACTACCCGAATAGGGTCAGATAGGGCTCCGTTGTGCAGCACCCTGCACGTGAAAGCCTCATACTGAGCTTCGATGAGGTTGACGATTTTATCCGGAACTCCCTTGCGCCTTAGGGCGCCCCACAGGTTTTCGTGGTTGAGTCGGTCGAAAGCTTTTTCGTAGTCAATGGAAACCAAGTAAAGGGACTCTTGGAATTCGTTGACCTGCTCCAAGATTATGCGGAGCGAGACAATATGGTCCACACAGGATCTTCCAGCACGGAATCCCGCCTGCTGCCGTCGGAGAGTCGCGTCGATCTTCTCCTGTATCCGGTTGAGGATAACTAACTTCTCAAGATAGGTTAAAATAAGTGAAAAATAAATTGAGGGTATAGCAGACTCAGAAAATATAAATTTTAACATTAACAGTTATTTTGTGTAAAGTAGCAAAAGGGTAAAATGACGCAACCTTTTCACAATCTTTAATAATGCGTCGAAGCAAATTGTTTTTCTTTTTAAATTTTCGAAAATACCTCAAAGTGAATTGAACCTTTAATCATGAGTACAAAAAAAAAACGTTAGAAATTCATATCAACAACACCTCTATTAACTAGTTTGTAAGTATGAGGAGTCGTAATCAGATTTAGTTTATTCAGTTAAAATAAGGCTTGCTTCCACTCACTTTCTATTAAAAAAATGATTTTTGTAATTTTGGAATCATTCGATGTTATAATGATATTTTGTACTTGTTAGATGCAAGAAGAGATTGAAATGCAAGTGTTTGACTCATAAAACCTGTCATATTCACTTTCAAATAGTCACAATCAGCGATTTCACGGCTCGCGAGCGCTTACTCTGAGTGAACGCTCACGAGTCCTAACATCGTTGATTGTGACACTCTGAAAGCAAAATTGACAGGTTTCATGTGTCAAACACACACTTTGTAACCTCTACTTTTAACTTACAAGTGCACAATATTATAATAACATCTAACGATTTTAAAATTCTGAGAAACATTTTTTTTTATAGAAATCTATACTATGTTTTCAGAAGAGGACCGTGACCGTGAATATTTTGAATCTTATCCAGAACTTTCAAGTGATATCAGCGTAAGTCAAATCAAAGTTCATGATATCTTGAAGGGTTTAAACAATTTAGATGCATCTAAAGGTCCTGGCCCTGACGGTGTCCCACCAGTTTTTTTGAAAACTTTAGCAACTGAACTTACTGCTCTATTATTTTGAATTTTCAATATGTCATTGGAATCCGGAAACTTCCCTTAAATATGGAAAAACTCGTTATTAGTGCCTATCTTGCCAGATCATAGAAGTGTGATAGAGTTAGGGATCTAGGTGTTATTTTGGATTCATGCAGAGCTAACAACATGCTTGGTTTCATAAAACGTTTCTGCTACCACTTTCACGATTCGTATACGATAAAAACATTGTACATTGCTTATGTAAGGTCGATATTAGAATATTGCAGCATAGTTTGGTCTGCTTCTTCAATCACACACGAAGAAAGAATAGAGTCCGTTCAAAAGCAGTTTCTATTGTATGCTCTCCGCAAGTTAGGTTGGACTGTATTTCCTTTGCCATCTTACACAGCTCGGTGTATGCTCATAAATATCCAAACATTATTCAGTCCGCATCGTGCTCTCTTGCCGTGCGGATCTATTTGCTTTTTGCTTAAGGAAGTGTTACTACTACCTAAAGCTACAACAAATTTAAACAGCACTTTTCAGTGCTCAACCTGTGAAAATTTTCTACCTTGTTCAACTCCTCTTATTCCTCTTCGATCCTTGTTTGGACCCTACCCGAGGTAATCCTTCTTGGATATCGATTTGGAAAATTCCTCTTCGATCCTTCAGATTCTTATAGTAATCTGCTTGGAAGTCGATTTGGATAAAAATTTACTGCCGCCATGGCGCCTAAACGCAAAAGAAAGGGGCAAACTCTTGACCCCCCTTCTGAAGAAATCAATTTGAGTAATCAATTTGATTTGCTCACGGATGATGAGAATGATCCATCATCCAAGAAAAATTCTAGTAAACTTTCCCGGCTTAATGCCAAGAAAGAAAAGATTCCCCCTATTGTGATAACCACTACCGATTTCCATGCTCTTCGCATGGAACTTTTGAACTTCGTGAAAGTTAAGTTTTCTCTACAAATTGGACGTCGGGGTGAATGCCGTGTATTGGCTGAAACCTTGGACGGATTTAAATGTCTTCTCAAGTATCTTACTGAGAAGAAGCACAAATTTTTTACTTACGACACCAAAACTGAACGTGTGTTCAAGGTTGTCATGAAAGGACTGCCCAGTGGTGAATCCCTGGATCAGATCAAAGATGAACTGGCAAAATTACTTGGAGTTGTGCCACTCCAAGTAATCAAAATGAAAATGAAATCCCGTCCTGGCGATTCGCGCAACGGGATTTCTAATGATTTTTATTTAGTTCACTTCAAGTCTAGTGAACTAAACAACCTTAAGGCCTTAGAAAAAGCTAGCCTTATGCTCCATGTCCGAGTGAAGTGGGAACACTTCAGGAAGACTGGAGGAAATTTCCAAAACCTCACCCAGTGCCGTAAGTGCCAGGGATGGGGTCACGGAACTAAAAATTGCTACATGCCAGCTAAATGCATGAATTGTGGTGATTCCTCTCACGCAAAGGACGACTGTCCTGTGAAGGAAGATCCTAAGAAATTTAAATGTTCAAATTGTGGTGAAAACCACAAATCCAATTTTTGGGAATGTAAGACTCGCAAAGCGATCCTACAATCTCGTTCTAACCGTCAGGTAGGAAACGCTCCACGTTTCCGACCAGGTACAAATTCCTCTGCTGTTAACAACGGTCAGCGAGGAACAAATTCTACATTCGTACCCGTAGGTACAAATATCTCCCCTGCTTCAAATGTTTCATCTGTACCTACTCCCCTCGCTGCTAACAATGTTCAGCGAGTTAATGGAGCTACCTATGCTGCTATTGCAGCGGGTAGAAATCAAAATACTAACCAACGTTCTAACGGAAATTTTGACAATTTTGACTTAGGAAGCATTACTGCCCCTAAAATGGAATTTTTACAGAATTCATTAATTGACATGATTTCTGATATGCTGAAATCTAACTCCATGTTTGATGCTATTCAAACTGGAGTAAAATTTGCTAATAATATTGTCATGACTTTAAAATTCAGCAATGGATTTTAAAGCTTTAAACATTTTAAATTGGAACGCTCGATCTCTTAAAGATAATGAAGACGAGCTATTTAATTTTTTGAGAGTTCATAACGTGCATATTGCCGTTATAACTGAAACGTTCCTTAAACCTGACCATAAGGTTAAGAAGGACGCAAATTACTTGATTTATAGAAATGATCGTCTTGATGGACCCTGTGGTGGCGTTGCCATCATTATTCATAGACGAATCAAGCATAAAATTCTTTCTTCATTTGAAACCAAAGTTTTTGAAACTTTGGGAGTTTCTGTTGAAACAAAATTTGGACAACTTACGTTTATAGCTGCCTATTTGCCATTCCAATGCGTAGGCCAGCAAAAGAATTTTCTCAACGGTGACCTCCAGAAACTTACCCGTCATAGGTCTAAATTCTTCATTATTGGTGATTTTAATGCAAAACACCGCTCATGGAATAATGCTCAAAGCAATTCCAATGGTAATATTCTGTTTGATGATTGTTCTGCAGGTTATTACACTATTCAATATCCAAACAGCCCAACATGCTTTTCTTCTGCAAGAAATCCCTCAACTATTGATTTGGTCTTAACTGATTCATGTCATCTTTGTAGCCAATTGGTTACCCATGCTGACTTCGGTTCTGATCACCTTCCAGTAACTTTTGAAATATCCCAAGAAATAATTTCTAATCCCAACAGCTTTACTTTCAATTACCATAGGGGTGATTGGGAGCAATATCGAACATTTATGGAATATAACTTCGATCCAAACATTCCTTTGCAAACCAAAGATGAAATTAATTATGCTCTTGAATCTCTGACTACTTCTATAGTTGAAGCAAGAGCTGCCTCAGTACCAAAATGCGAGGTTAAATTCGATTCAATTATAATAGACGATGATCTTCAGCTCTTGATCCGTCTTAAAAATGTCCGTAGGAGGCAATGTCAAAGAACACGCGATCCTGCCATGAAAGTTATCTGGCGAGATTTGCAAAAACAAATTAAAAAGCGATTCTCTGCCCTGAGGAACAAAACTTTTGAAAATAATGTTTCTAAATTAGACCCGAGTTCCAAACCCTTTTGGAAACTCACAAAAATTTTGAAAAAACCTCAAAAGCCAATTCCAGCGCTTAAAGTAGGTGGTAAAATTTTGATCACAAATTTGGAAAAAGCTCAGAAACTTGCTAAGCAATTCGAGAGTTCCCATAATTTCAGTTTGGGTCTTACTAGTCCTATTGAGAATCAGGTTGCTCGGGATTTTCTGAATATTTTCTCTCGGGAAAATATTTTTGATGATTCCTGGGGGACTGATTTGGACGAAGTAAGGTCTATAACCAAAAAATTTCAAAATATGAAAGCTCCAGGTGATGATGGTATTTTCTATATCCTCATCAAAAAACTCCCAGAGAGTACCTTGTCTTTCCTGGTAAAATTATTTAACAGATGTTTCCATTTGGCATACTTTCCTGATAAATGGAAAAATGCAAAAGTTGTTCCAATTTTGAAGCCGGATAAAAATCCAGCTGAAGCTTCTAGCTACCGTCCAATAAGTTTGCTTTCTTCAATAAGTAAACTTTTTGAAAAAATAATTTTGAATAGAATGATGCTTCACATCAACACGAACTCAATTTTTGCAGATGAGCAGTTTGGATTTCGCCATGGGCATTCAACTACTCATCAACTCTTAAGAGTTACCAATTTAATTCGTTCAAACAAATCGGAAGGCCACTCAACTGGAGTTGCTCTTCTAGACATAGAAAAAGCATTCGACAGTGTTTGGCATGAAGGTTTGATTGCTAAATTGAAAAAGTTTAATTTTCCACTTTATATTATGAAATTAGTTCAAAATTATTTAACTGACAGAACTCTGCAGGTAAATTATCAAAATTCCAAATCTAATCGACTACCTGTTAGAGCAGGAGTTCCTCAGGGTAGCATTCTTGGGCCTATATTGTATAACATTTTCACTTCGGACCTCCCTGATTTGCCTCAGGGTTGCCACAAATCTTTGTTCGCTGATGACACAGGCATTTCCGCTAAAGGAAGAAGTCTTCGTGTTATTTGCAGCAGACTTCAGAAAAGTTTAGATATTTTCTCTTCTTATTTACAAAAATGGAAGATTTCTCCCAACGCTTCCAAAACTCAACTTATAATATTTCCACATAAGCCCAGGGCTTCCTTTTTGAAACCTAGTAGTAGTCACATAGTCACTATGAACGGAGTTCCAATTTCCTGGTCAACCCAAGTGAAATATCTTGGATTAATACTTGACCATAAATTAACTTTTAAAGATCACATTGAGGGCATTCAAGCCAAATGTAACAAATATATAAAATGTTTGTATCCTCTTATAAACAGGAAATCCAAACTTTGCCTGACGAATAAACTTCTAATATTTAAACAAGTTTTTAGACCGGCCATGCTTTACGCTGTGCCAATATGGTCTAGTTGTTGCACTACCAGGAAAAAAGCACTTCAAAGGATTCAGAACAAAATTCTGAAGATGATTTTGAAGTTGCCTCCCTGGTACAGTACTACCGAAGTACATAGAATTTTGAATGTTGAGACTTTAGCACAAATGTCCAACAAAATAATTAATAATTTCCGGCAAAAATCGTTACAATCCTCAATTGCAACGATTAATTCCCTTTATACTTAGATAAGATTTAGTTTTAGTTATTTAGTTTTAAGCTATCAATTGTTATACTGACATGCAGGTTTAAAAAACCTGTTTAAAATACTGAATTGTAAAAATGCTTAGATATATATCATAACAATTAAGGCTGGTAAGTTACTGTAGTAACTGGAGCACCTCTTTCGTAAACGATATCTATCACATCGCATTGATTCAATAGAACTATTGTCATCCTTAAATTAATATACACCATCTAGGCATTTACGAAATAGAAATATATATGCTACAAATCGTCATCGTACGAATTATGCCAATTTTGGACCCTTGAACCAATCAAACCTAACCCATTGTCTGGCAACGAACATTTGGGCTTGGCTCTCGGGTAAATCACCTCTGTTCCAATGCGGCAAGGATGACATAAAATTTTGTGAAGTGTTTTACATGTTCATATTTTTTGCTATGGTAATAATTTAATTAATGTGACGCAAGGTTTTTTGACTGTGGGAAATTTACAAGGTTTGAATGTGGGAAAATGTCCAATTTCTTCAGTTTCTAACGCTATAAACTTTGATGACTGAACTTGAGAATCATTCGTATTGAAATTAATGAGAGATGGATTTGACTATTGCGTTTATCTGGTATGCTTCATCTAATGTTGAATATCTGGTATGCTTCAAGGCTTTTGTTGCACCAAGTGTGAACCAACTGTATTTAATTTTTGAATGTGTTGATGTCTTCAGCATTTTTAATTTCTAGAAAAAGCATAAATTAAAACTGAGTGCGTCATACTAAAGAGTATAAAAATAGAGAACCCCGCTCAAATTCCTAAACCTACAAAAAACACAAGCGGCTGCTGCAGTTAACAAATAATATTTATTACATAAGATCACGTAGTCCTACGTCAACATTGCGTACAACCCCATTGGGCTGTCCTTTGTAGATTTTTTTAAGAATGAAGGATTTGTTGTTTACAAATAGAATAAATAGAAGGGGCCCTAAATGAGAACCTTGTGGGAACCCTGATGTGGCATGAATAGTGATTGTTTTGTTTTTCCTTTGAATCTTAATTTTTGATCGCGGTTGGTTAGATATGACTCAAGCCATTTAAGGAGTTTTGGCTGCATTCCCATCTTTTGAAGTTTAAAAAGAAGCATGGGTCAAATGCTTTGCTGAAGTCTGTGAACAAAACTTCAACATGATTTCCGTCATCCAATGCTCCTAGAGAATAATTAATGAATTCGAGTAAATTAGAGGTTGCCGAACGACCTTTAAAAAAGCCGTGCTGCATAGTAAAAATTCTATTTTTGATTTGGGTAAACATTTTTTTCATTTATAATAGATTTAAGAGATAATGGCTATGCTCGTCATGAGACCTGGTGGAACTACCAGCAGAACCAGAACAGGCATGGGCTGTACTCCGTTTGCTTCTCGGACGAGCCAACATTCATCTCACCGGCGAGTAACCCATCGACACTAGACATGTTCCTGACAAATGCCGGTAGCCTTGAACAAACTCAGCTCCGACCATGATTCTTAGATACATCGGATTGAAAACGTACCGATTTAAAATTGGCAGGGCTTTATCAGAGCGATTAGCAGTGACGGAAATCACATGTTGGTTATGTGCAAACGGATCAACCACAAAACGAATTGATAACAAATGTCCGATAACGAAAACCTATAATGCAGTGTTGAAAGATAAAAAAGTAAGAGGTTGTTTCCAAGACTCGACCGTAGATTTGACGTAGGATTACGTGGTCGGTATAAATATTTGAGACTATGTACTTACCTTACCAATCAGGCTAAGGCCTTGTTGTCCTCTGCTGTCCGAAGAAGTCGTCTCCACTCTACTCGATCCATGGCCACAGTTCGCCAGCCTCGTAGTCTGCGAAGGGTCCGCAGGTCACCTTCTACTTGGTCGATCCACCTTGCCCGCTGCGCGCCTCTTCTTCTTGTTCCTGTTGGGTCGCTTTCTAGAACCATTTTCACTGGGTCGTCGTGCGGCATTCTTACGACGTGCCCAGCCCACCGTAGTCGCCCAATTTTTGCAATGTGGACAATGGATGGTTCTCCCAGCAGTTGGTGCAATTCGTGGTTCATTCGCCTCCTCCACGTTCCGTCATCCATCTGCACTCCACCGTAGATGGTACGCAACACCTTCCGTTCGAAAACACCAAGGGCGCGTTGGTCCTCCACGAGCATAGTCCAGGTCTCGTGGCCGTAAAGGACCACCGGTCTAATCAGCGTCTTGTAGACAGTCAACTTCGTGCGGCGGCGAATTTTATTCGACCGGAGCGTCCTCCGGAGTCCAAAGTAGGCACGATTCCCTGCCATAATGCGTCTTTGAATTTCTCTGCTGGTATCATTTTCGGCGGTCACCAGTGAGCCCAAATACACGAACTCATCGACCACCTCGATTTCGTCACCGTCAATCTGAACTCGGGGTGGGAGGCTAACATTGTCTTCCCTAGAACCTCTTGCTTTCATATATTTTGTCTTTGATGCGTTGATGGCAAGTCCAATCCGTCTAGCTTCAGCCTTCAGTCTGATGTACGTTTCCGCCATCATCTCAAAGTTCCGTGCCATAATGTCAATGTCATCGGCGAAACCAAGGAGCTGGATGGACTTCCTGAATATCGTGCCACTCGTGTCTATCCCAGCTCTTCTGATCACACCTTCTAACGCGATGTTGAACAGCAGACACGAAAGTCCATCACCCTGCCGTAACCCCCTTCGAGATTCAAAGGGACTCGAGAGTGTCCCCGATACTCGAACAACGCACGTCACTCGATCCATCGTCGCCTTGACCAATCGCGTCAGTGTATCCGGAAATCCGTACTCGTGCATAATCTGCCATAGCTGATCTCGATCGATTGTGTCGTATGCGGATTTGAAATCGATGAACAAATGATGTGTGGGCACGTTGTATTCGCGGCATTTCTGCAGAACCTGCCGAATCGCGAAAATTTGGTCCGTGGTAGCGCGGGCACCCATGAATCCCGCCTGGTATTGCCCCACGAACTCTCTTGCATATGGTGACAGACGGCGGCATAGAATTTGGGAGAGTACCTTGTAGGCGGCGCTCAGCAGTGTGATCGCGCGGTAGTTGCAGCAATCCAACTTGTCGCCCTTTTTGTAGATTGGGCATACGACATCTTCCATCCACTCCTCCGGTAATATCTCCTCCTCCCAAATCTTGGCAATTACCCAGTGCAGCGCTCTAGCCAGTGCTTCACCACCGTATTTCAATAGCTCACTTGGTAGTTGATCTACACCAGTTGCTTTGTTGTTCTTCAGCCGACCGATCTCCTCCTCAACTTCTTGAAGATCAGGGGCCGGTAGCCTGTCGTCTTCTGCGCGTGCTCCAAGGTCTGTTGCCGTGCCACCTTCGTTTTCTGCTGCTTCACCGTTGAGGTGCTCGTCATAGTACTGCTTCCACCTCTCAATCACCTCACACTCGTTCGTGAGAAGGTTACCGTCCAAGTCCTTGCACATATCGGCTTGCGGCACGTAGCCTTTGCGCGAACTATTTAGCTTCTCGTAGAACTTCCGTGTGTCGTTTACGCGGTACAGATTTTCCATCGCCTCGCGATCTCGGTCTTCCTGCTGACGCTTCTTACTTCGGAAAACCGAGTTTTGTCTGTTCCGCGCTTGTCTGTATCGCTCCACATTCAATCTCGTGCGGTGTTGCAGCATTCTCGCCCGTGCTGCATTCTTCTCCTCTACTAACAGTTTGCGTTCGCCGTCAAATCAGTCATTTCTTCGGTCCGGGATTGCAGTACCTAGTGCCGCTGCAGCAGTACTACCTATGGCTGAACGGATGTCCTTCCAGCCATCTTCAAGAGAAGCTGTGCCAAGCTGCTCTTCCGTGGGTAGTGCAACTTCCAGCTGCTGCGCGTAGTCCTGGGCAACTCCGGTGTCCCGTAGTTGCTCAATGTTGGGTCGTGGCGTTCGACTTCGACGTGTGTTATGCACCGTCGAGAGTTTTGAGCGCATGCATACTGCAACTAGGTAGTGGTCCGAATCTATGTTCGCACTGCGGTACGTGCGGACGTTGATAATGTCGGAGAAGAATTTCCCGTCGATTAGAACGTGATCGATTTGGTTTTCTGTGTGTTGGTCAGGTGATCTCCAGGTGGCTTTGTGGATATCCTTGCGGGGGAAAAAGGTACTTCGAACTACCATACCCCGGGAGGCTGCAAAGTTCACGCATCATTGGCCGTTGTCGTTCGATACGGCATGCAGGCTGTTTGGCCCGATTGCCGGTCTATACATTGCCTCCCGTCCTACCTGAGCGTTCATGTCGCCGATGACGATTTTGACGTCCCGTTGCGAACAGCCGTCGTACACCTGCTCCAGCTGCGCATAGAACGCTTCTTTCTCGTCGTCGGGTCTCCCTTCGTGTGGGAGCTGTAGTTGAAGAAACGGCCCTTAATCCTCAACTTGCACATCCTCGCGTTGATCGGCTGCCAACCAATCACGCGTTGGCGCATCTTACCCAGCACTACAAAGCCGGTTCCCAGCTCGTTGGTGGTGCCACAGCTCTGGTAGAAAGTAGCCGCTCGATGCCCACTTTTCCATACCTTTTGTCCCGTCCAGCAAAGTTCCTGCAGTGCTACGACTTCGAAGTTGCGTGGTTGAAGTTCGTCATAGATTAACCTATCGCAACCCGGGAAGCCGAGCGATTTGCAGTTCCATGTTCCGAGTTTCCAATCGTAGTCCTTATTTCGTCGCGTAGGTCTGTGCCGATTGTTCCGATCCGTATTTCTTTCTTCGGTATTTGCAACTTTGTTTTTTTCCAGGGCGGCTTGTTGGGCCTGCCCCAACCCCCTGTCTCGCCGGGGGACCATCGTGCACAGCTCTGTTTAGAGTCCCACGCTGGCACTAGGACGGTGATCAGCCGCTCCTAACATGGAGAACAGACGCCGTTTTGAGCCGCACCTCCATGGTGAGCAGACGCTCAGGTTTGGTGAAGCATTTCCTCTATCACCGTACTATGGTTACCGCGCCAGTGTTCGCGTCGCACCTCTTCACTTTGCTATTGCCGGACTGGCAACATTGCCCAGGCTACGCCAACCAGCTGTGTCCATGTTTCAGCTGGTAGTCTTTTGTTATCATATGACTCGAGGAGGCGTGAAGTAGGAACTTGTGAGGACCAGGGCTAGGTATTCCGCTCCTTCCAGGTTGTCAACTCACCATTTTGTAGCCTAATGTTAGGGAAACCAATTTTTGCAGGCAATCGGTGATAGTTTTGATAACCATTTCAACAGTTGGACATTTGTGTAATTTTCAATAGTGACCTATTGAAAATTGATAAAGTATTCAATTTAGCAGCTTTGAAAAAAAAATTAAAAATCCATCCGTTATTGACAGAGTTATAAGCCGATCGAGCCTGGACGAAGAGTTGTGCGTTTGGAGCTGCTGCCATACGTCATGCAGATGAAGTTGCTGAACGGTGGCTTGGAGAGCGGGACTCGTGTTATATCCTTGTGTACACGCAACGCAAGCAGTTTTCCATCCAGGCTCTTCTCTACATGCGAGAATTTGATGTGCTCTTTGATCATTGTTGCATATCTTCATCGGAGACGACGTGTTCGTGTTCGGTGGTGGTGATGGCTTCTCCAGAGTGTCGCATTTTCTTGCCGGGTGGTTGTCTACGTGAACGTCGACTGCCGTTCGAAGTTTGCGAGCTGTCCGTTTCGTTGCCATCGGTCCTGCGTTGAGAAACAAAGGTGCCGATTGGGACTGACACCGGCGTGAGCTGGATGACGGCTTGTGTTGCGGTTGGTTTTTTTTTGTATAGTAGCATGTGCAGCGGGGGTGGCATCGTGCTTTTGTGTTGTGCTGTTGTTACTCGCGTCTCACTTGCTCCAAAGAGATTTGGAGCCATTCCCGAAGTGCCTGGCTGTTCGATTACAAGCGGACCTTTTCTAGCCGGTTTGCGTTGCTCCGCTATGTACGGTGGAGGTTTGCTTGGTAGAGGTTTGTTCGGTTTACCTTTTGTAACGTTAGCGTACGATTGATCTGCTGCAAGCTTCTGTACCAGAAGTTTTTTGTTTTGCACACATGGGATGCCAATGTGTGCAAATTCATGGCAGTGCAAACAGGTTTGCCTCTGCCCCTTGTAAGCCACCGCAGTTTCTTCGCCCTGAATCGTAACGAGAGAAGGAATGTTCTTCGTTACCACTACACGCGCGACACGAACACCGGTTTTAACACCACCAAAGTCATTGTAACGGGTATCCCATAGTAGGTCACGAACGTAGATGGCATCACCGTATTCGGTGAGGAAAACTGTGATTTGTTCGTTGGAGACGCCTTCGGGTAGATCGAAAAATTTCCCTTCCACCATCATAATTCGTAGCTTGTACGACTTTCCGTCAAACACGAACTCGTGTTTACCATCGTGTTGCTCCACGATCGTCTCGGCAAGATCGAGTTTGTTAACCTTCACGAAGGTACATCCCAGCCGTCTGCTTGGCTGGAGTTGTAGCACATTTTCACGCGAAAGACCAAGTTCTTTCGCGATGAACTTGTGTATTTCGTCATGGGAAAGGTGCTTCGGAAACTGCGAATAGTCGACGCGAAACGTATTTTCGCGGCGTGGCATCGCGAAATATGACGTCGCGACGGAGGCGAACGCGATACTTGGTTCGACGGTAGAAAAAACCGACAAAGAACGTACAAAGTAGCCTGTATACGACTTCCGATATCTGCTCGTCCGAAAACATCGACTTATCGGCTCGGAAGTTGAGCGCTAACTGTCAGGTTCGCAAATCGATCCTGACCGATCATTTCCAATTACGCTGAAACTTTGCACAGTTGTTCCTTTTTAGTAAAGGCGCCATTTTGTGCTCTCAGTGTTTCATATTGAATCACGACTACTTTTTGAAAAGGGCCTGTGTAAAAATAGTACTAATGAGTCTAAAAATATATATTGCCGAAACTCTTTGTTCGATTGATTTGGTGTCTTCAGCAAAGTTGTAGATATTATTTTGGCAATTGTCTTAAAAATAAACGCTGTAAAAAAAATTGTTTGTATCAATGAAAAAAATTATATTTATTATTAAAAAATATAATTTCTCAAAAAACGCATTTTTGAAAATTTTTGTTTTAAGCCTCATTGAAGCTCATAATGTTTGCTACTAACTGGCAAAGTTTGGTGATGGTAAACTCAACAAATTATGGTTTTTTGAAAATTTCACAATCTTTACATTTTCATTAAAAACACATGTTTTTCAACCGTGTATATTTTTTCAAGAATCACATTTCAATTTTGCACAACTTTCCCCAAGACACCATAGCAATCAAGCAAGCCGTTTTTGCAATGTATTAAAATGTTTATTTTTTAAGCACTTTTCTACACAGGCCCTATTGGAAAAGAAGTCGGGGTTCGCTTTTACAATTTGTAAAAGCGAATCCCGACTACTTCTTTATTTTCAAATTTCAACAAAAAATCCACAAAATACATTTTTCTGCTCTATTTCACTTTTTTTTTATTCGGAAACCTTATGGACAGATGATACATAATTTATTTTTTTTTTAATTAATTTATTTGTACAGGCTCAATCGAATAAACTTTACAGAGCCGAGTTATCATTTTTGTTACACATTATTGATGTCTTATATTTAAAGTTAAAGGAGCTGGACCGGATACTCGCGGTTGTCCAGAGGTTAGTGGAGATTAACAATTTTTTTGGATGGGAAAAGGGAGAGGGAGGTTTGAAATGTGGTTTACGATACAAATTTTTAATTAATTCTAAAACATGAACTAATTTCTATTCATCTTGAAAACAAACATAAAAAAACCCACACGTACAAAATACAAACTAAACACAAGGTTAATCAAACTTACAATCTAATGTTAATATTCTTAAAGTAAACCTATATGAGTTTCATAAACTCCAGATCGCGTCTAGCCAAAATATCCCGAACTGGAACATTAGGTTGTCTACCTCGAGCCCGAAGGGAATCGTACAACTTGGATCTGACTCCACGGTGCTCAGCACATGACCAAATAATGTGATCTGCGTCCTGGTAACCTTGTCCACATTCACAGAGATTGCTGTCTCCCAGCCCAACACTGAACAAATGAGCATTTAACGAATAGTGATTGGACATGAAGCGAGACATCATACGAATGAAGTCTCGACCCACATCCAACCCCTTGAACCAAGGACTCTTCGACACCTTAGGGATGATCGAATATAGCCATCGTCCCAAACTCCCTTCACTCCACTTATTCTGCCAGCTGACGAGTGACTGTTGACGATAAATGTTATGCAGTGTTATGTACACGTAGTACAATGACATAAAACGAGTTTGAGGGTTCAGCTCAAGAAGCTTTTCAAAGTTTTCGATTACCAGTGGGTTCATAACTTCGCAACTGGTGAGGAGCCTGAGGGACAATTACGAAAACCGATCCGAGAGCGGCAACATGCCCGCCAACACTTCTAGACTCATCGAATGAGTCGAGTGCATGCATCCTAACGCGATACGAAGACAACGATACTGTTCCAGTTTGATGATGTGAGTTTTAGCCGCCGACTGGAAACAAAAACTACCGTATTCTAAAACCGATAAAATCGTTGTCCGGTACAACGTTAGAAGATCTTGCGGATGGGCTCCCCACCACGTTCCGGTAATTGTTCGGAGAAAATTGATCCTTTGTTGGCATTTTCGTCTCAGATACTCAATGTGGGATCTCCAGGTGCATTTTGAATCGAACCAGACACCAAGATATTTGAAGGACATAGAATGAGTGATCGGTTTACCCAAAAGTTGAAGCTTTGGTTGTGCTGGGCTATGCTTCCTAGAAAAAACGACCAACTCAGTTTTCTCCGTGGAGAATTCGATACCTAGCTGAACAGCCCAAGTAGACAAATTATCTAAGGTATCCTGCTAGGGTCCTTGCAGGTCAACCCCTTTGGGCCCTGTCATAGACACTACGCCGTCATCTGCAAGTTGTCTCAACGTGCAGTTGTCACTCAGACAATTGTCAATTTCTCTGACGTAGAAATTATACAAAAGGGGGCTTAAACATGAGCCCTGGGGGAGACCCATGTAACTAAATCGAGAAGCTGTAGAGTTTCCATGAGAAAAGCTCATATGTTTCTCTGACAGCAAATTGTACAAAAAGTTAATTTATTAATGGAGAAAGGCCACAAGCGTGGAGTTTGTCTGAAAGGACTTCAACCGATACTGAATCAAAAGCCCCTTGATATCCAAGAATACAGAAGCCATTTGCTCTTTTTTAGCAAAAGCCAACTGAATTTCTGTGGAAAGCAACGTGAAACAGTCGTTCGTTCCCTTGCCCCTACGGAAACCAAATTGAGTATCTGAGAGTAGGTGGTTCGTCTCAAACCATTTGTTCAAGCGAAAAAGGATCATTTTCACCAACAATTTTCGAATGCACGATAACATCGCGATGGGACGATACGAGTTATGATCTGAAGCGGGTTTTCCAGGCTTTTTAATGGCTATAACTCTCACTTGCCTCCAATCATCCGGAACAATATTAAGCTCCAGAAACTGACCAAACAAGTTCAACATGCGCCTCTTAGCGACGTCTGGGAGGTTCTTCAACAAGTTGAACTTGATTCTATCAGCCCCCGGAGCCGAATTGCCACACGAAAGGAGCGCGAGTGAGAGCTCCAGCATTGAAAAAGGCTGGCTGATCCCGTCTACCAAATTCGTCGTTTCGCGAGGAATCATCTGTGCTGGCACGGAATCAGGACATACTTTTCGCGCGAACTTGAGAATCCAACGATCTGAGTACTCCTCGCTCTCGTTGTCCGAAGACCGGTTACGTATTCTTCAAAGCGTATTCATCGACGTTTCTGCGTGAAAATTCGTCCACGAATTGCCACCAGTATCCGCGTTTCTTGGCTTTGATGAGGCTCTTGAGTTTGCGTTCAAGAGCCGAGTACGCTTCGAAATTCACGGGTGTTACACGTTTCCGGAAAAGCTAAAACGCGTCGGACTTTTTACGATAAACCTCAGCGCACTGCTGGTCCCACCAAGAGGAAGGAGGTTTCCTACGGAAAGACGTTCCTGGAACCGGCCGAGTTTGAGCTTGAAGCGCGCTGTCCAAGATCAGATTGGAGAGGAAGTTATATTCCTCCAACGGTGGAAGCCCTTCTACCGACCACACGGCTTCCTCTATCGCGGTCTTGAACGTTGTCCAATCGATATTACGGGTAAGGTCGTAAGCGACGTTAACGGATTCCGACGGATTGAACCCACTGGCAATCGAAATTTTGATCGGCAAGTGATTACTACCGTGGGGATCCTGGATCACATTCCACGTGCAATCCAACGATAATGAGTTAGAGCAAAGTGTGAGGTCTAATTTACTTCCATTTGAGGATGGACCAGCCAAACGTGTTACTTCTCCATTGTTAAGAATTGTCATATTGAAGTTGTCACAGAGGTCATATATCATAGTAGAACGGTTGTCATCCTACAGTTCCCCCCAGCCTGTACCGTGGGAATTAAAATCTCCCATAATCAACCGTGGAGCAGGAAATACTGAACATATATCTGAAAGTTGTTTTCGATTAACAACGGCTCTAGGAGGAATATAAACAGAAGCAATACAAAGGCTCTTACCTTTAAAAATAGCCTGACATGCAACAACTTCAATACCTGGAAATTGTGGAAGATTCACTCTATAGAAGGAATGGCACTTTTTGATCCCCAAAAGTACTCCTCCTCCACGCGAATCCTCACGATCCAGTCGAATAATGTTAAAATCATAAAAAGGAAGATCAATATCTGAAGAGAGCCAAGTTTCACAAAGAGCAAATGCATCACAATCATTATTGTGAACTAAAAACTTAAAAGAGTCTAATTTAGGAATAAGACTTCGACAATTCCACTGTAGAACAGTGATCAAATCCCCGACCTCGTTTGGAAAATTAGCCATCGAAGGAAATGATTGCTGCAATGAGGGGCCACTTCAATGTCAATTGCTTCAAGAGGGTCTTCACAGTAGGAAGCATTGCCAGAACTATGCTTTTGAGAGGATCAGAAATATTGAGGTACTTGAGGATATCGTCCACAATTTTATCAAATGAGAACAACCCAGATTAAGAAGAGGCTTCTGTTTTCTCAAAAATGGGACATCAGGGGTTTTTGATGTCCCCGGGAGAGGTGGAAAATCCTGGATATAGTCAGTTCTGCGGAACCCAGGAGGAGTAGAAGTCTCTTTTTTCCACCACTCCTTGATTTGGGCAAGCTGATTTGGGGTTCTTCATTCTCAACTTTCCGCGAACGGATGCGTTTTCTTTTCCGTGCTGAAAAACGGAAAGAAGTTCCCCTCTCAGCCAAGTCAGAGTCAGTCTCGTCATCTGACAAAAGAGAAAAGGGATTTTTGTCATTGGTCGATGGCGTGGCCGTCTTAAGCATTTCCGCAAAAGACTGCCGGGAATGTTCCTTGAGTGAGCGTTGTAATTTCTCCCCGCGTTGTTTGTACACCGGGCAAGACGAGAGACCATGAGGAGTTCCCTTACAGTACACGCATTTTGATGCAGTGACTGTGCAGGCGCCATCCATTGGAACAGCGTGCCTTGCTGCCACAGTGGGAGGCCGTATGTCCCAACTGCTTACAGTTTTGGCAGTTCGTGACCCGGGGAACGAACAAGCGCACAGGTAGTCGAAGTTTTCCCAGCTCGATGTAGTGAGGAAGGGCTGAACCAGAAAAGATCACACGGAACGAGTCTGTGGGGGTAAAACTCTTTTTACCCTTGCTGACAGATACTGAGCCCAGTTTTTGGACATCCAGTATCTTCACCGGGCGGAGCAAGGGGTTCTTGAAACGGCCAACCGCCTGCTTCTCCAAGATCTCGGGGGTCAGACTCGCTTCGGTGACCACACCTTCGATCTTCACCTCACGAGCTGGGATGTAAACTCTATACTCGAGCGTAAAGAGCTGGGAGGCAGCAATCTCGTTAGCCTGCTTCAGGTTAGAGACGGAGACACGAAGTTTATTGTGCCTAACCTTCGTGATTTCGGTCACGACCGAGAATCGCTTCGTCAGATCATTAGTAATTTGCATTACATTCAAAGTTTTGTTTCTGGGCTTAAAGTAGACAACCCATGGGCCAGTCGAGTCATCAGGATAGGCTCGCGATCGGGGGTTATTCTGAGCCTGACCTTTGCCAGACTGAGACGACGAACCAGGGAAGGCATCATCTGTCTTCTGAGAAGACGTACGTTTTCGACCCTTCTTGCCATCGCGTGGCAAAGAAGTGTCATCTTCCGACAAAACGTCAATTTCGTCTTCCGACAAAATGTCCATTTTGCCGTACTAGTGGGAGCAAAAAACGCTCTACCACTGAAATGATAATCACTTGAACACAATACACGAAAAAAAAACTACAATTTAACTGATGGGCGAAAGAAAGAAACAAGAACAAAAACTTATCTGATAATCCGATACTACTACTACCGATCGTTTACACAGCAGCAGCTGAGCGACGCGCAGCGTGGATCGAGATGGGAAATGACAGGTGGACAGGAACTCACGGTCTCCCAGTGTTGGTGAGTTCTTTGCCGTTAATGTTCACGAAAAGTTCACTATTTTGCCATACAGAAATTCAAAACAAAAATTTTTATCTTCGGATTTGGACAGTTTTTGACCTGTTTCATACGACCGGAAGGTGTATGCTGGTCACAAATGCCGTGCCAAACTGATTTCCTACGCAATTAATCAATCTTTGATGTGAATTTCGCTAATAAACACGAGGAGCATTTCTTATAGCAAAACTTGCCATAACAAAATTGGCGGTTCATTTTAGTAAACAAACTAACACTTCTTCCGACTGTGTCACCTCTCTTACTCGCCTAGAGCGTGGATGATCTTCGATCCGCGTGTGCGGGCGGTCTTCATTGGTGTGTGCTTGTATGAGGGTCGGCACTCAGCTGAACACACGATGATAGATGAGCGGTGTAAATGCGGAGGCAGATGCTGACACTCGATGACGATGATCCGTGTGCAGGTATGCGTTACCACGCACCGATGGTGCGCAAAATGGTTGGCGAATTGGCAATCGCAAAAACAATTTTCCTTCCGATGATGCCGAAAACACACTTTCTTCTCAGAAAAAAAAAAAAACTCACTTTTAGTTAATTATTTAGCTGGGAACTCTAAGCGAGAAAAAACTGATAATTTAAACCAAGCGAATAGCGAGAAAACTTCCAAAATAGCGGAGCGCGAACTAAGTCGACCGTACTTCTTGCTAGGACGCAGTGGAGTGACAATTCTACAATGCACATGTACAATTAGTCACACGCGACGTGTACTGAAAACGATGTACTCGTACGGAAGGTTTCTTACGAACTAACTTATATGATCTATTCTGGATCTACACCACTGCGTGCGATGTTTTTTTCATATCGGTTTGCTACCTACGTTCGGCCCTACTATTGATCGTGAAGCGATCGATAAGGTACGGGATGTAATGATAATGGACATTGGTTGAAGTAGATCAATCATATCACCTATACTGATCAAGTGAGTGATCTTGCAGTAGTATGTAGTGGCTAGAGATACAAAAAAAATATACCTCGGTGATCGGCGTGAACAAATGTTATCTGGCGGGATTTGCAAAAACAAATTAAAAAGCGATTCTCTGCCCTGAGGAACAAAATTTTTGAAAATAATGCTTATCAATTAGACCCGAGTTCCAAACCTTTTTGGAAACTCACAAAAATTTTGAAAAAAGAAACCTCAAAAACCTATTTTAGCGCTTAAAGGAGGTGGTAAAATTTTGATCACGAGAGTTCCCATAATTTCAGTTTGGGTCTTACTAGTCCTATTGAGAATCAGGTTGGTCGGGATTATCTGAATATTTTCTCTCGGGAACTAAAAAGTTTCATAATATGAAAGCACCAGGTTATGATGGAATTTTCTATATCATCATCATCATCATCATCATCAAAAAACTCCCAGAGAGTACCTTGTCTATCTTGGTGAAAAAATCCAGCGGATAAAAATCCAGCTGAAGCCTCTAGCTATCGTCCAATAAGTTTGCTTTCTTCAATAAGTTAACTTTTTGAAAAGATAATTTTGAATGGAATGATGTTTCACATCAAAACGAACTCAATGTTTGCAGATGGGCAATTTGGATTTCACCATGGGCATTCAACTACTCAACTCTTAAGAGTTTCCAATTTAATTCGTTCAAACAAATCTGAAGGCTGCTCAACTAGAGTTGCTCTTCTAGACATAGAAAAAGCATTCGACAGTGTTTGGCATAAAGGTTTGATTGCTTAATTGAAAAAGCTTAATTTTCCACTCTATATTATGAAATTAGTTCAAAATTCGAGTAGTCGAGTATTAGTACACTGAAGAAGACACCGAAGAAGTCTGATCATTGTAGACGAAATACGCGTATCTGTCAAGGATAAGCAAATAAGGTAGTGGAACTAAATGGAAATTACTAATCCTTCTCTCTTTCTCTCTATCTCTTTCTGTATACAGGTATTCCACTAAGACGCCCACATTCATCAGGAGTTCAACATTATTTAACTGACATAACTCTGCAGGTAAATTATCAAAATTACAAATCTGAACGACTACCTGTTAGAGCAGGAGTTCCTGAGGGGAGCATTCTTGGCCTATATTGTATAATATTTTCACTTCGGACCTCCCTGATTTGCTACAAGGTTGCCGCAAATCTTTGTTCGCTGATGACACAGGCATTTCTGCTAAAGGAAGAAATCTTCGTATTATTTGCAGCAGACTGCAGAAAAGTTTAGATATTTTCTCTTCTTATTCACAAAGATGGAAGATTTCTCCCAACGCTTCCAAAACTCAACTTAGAATACATCCAAATAAGCCTAGAGCTTCCTTTTTGAAACCTAGTAGTAGTCACATAGTCACTATGAACGGATTACAATTGGAAGGCAGCCCAGTCTTTACACCCAGAAGATCCCTGCCGAGGAGCTTTTTCCTTTATTTAACCGTCGGTTTCTTTTCCGTAATCTAGTGTCAATCACCGACGGACATCGATTGCCATCCATTGACGGCAACCGAATTTGTATGAAGGCAGCTTCCACACCTGCGTAGGATATCGCACCCATTCAAACACACATGGGCCGGGACCAACGGCTTTACTTCCCTTTCGAAGGAAGACGTGACCAGAGATTTTTTATGCCTCAGAAAAATACTACCGACCTCGGCTGGGATTGAACCCAGACCCATGGGGGTGAGAAAACAGTCACGCTTATCACTACACCACCGGCTCCAGCAAAATTAATTTGTTGTTTTTATCGATAATTGCACTTCGCATCCAGGGGATTATCCACTCAGCAGTTTGTAGTCCAAAGTGGGATAGGACTTGAAAGTAATCTCGCTTTTTTTTTTAGTAAGACGAATTATTGACAAATGGACTAATCTCAAGTAGTATTACCAGTGTTCGATCGTGGAGATCAAATTCGGATGCCGGAGGTATTACTACCCGCTATATCTGATAGCAGCACACCAAACCACGGGTAAAAGTAATTCACCACTGTAGCACACTTCACTGGTATTGCAATGCTCTTTCTTGTGACGGTTTCTTCGTCACGAATCACCCACTGTAAATATCACGGTTTCAATCAATCCCGTGATCCATTTATTGTCACCTTTGGCTAACACCGAGATAAGGTTCGGACATCGAAAAAACACTCGAATTTACTGCACTGATGGGGTTTGCTTTATTTGCCCGGAATAAAGGGAACGACTTGGGTTTGCAACCGGTTGCTTTGGCTTTATATTTTGAACTGATGGGATTGTATAACTTACTTAACATTGAATGGGGTTTGTGCGTACTATAGTTTGTGGGTCGATCGTAAATTTGCAGAAACGTTCCTTATGACCGACAATGGCATTTTGAATCCAGCCTTATTTTTGAAAAGGGCATATAGAAATAAAACAAGCTTATCTTCAGAAAATTTTTACTCGAAAACTGTTTCCCGATCGGTTTGGTGTCTTCGGCAATATTTCATATAATCATAACTTGGATCAAAACTTGAAAACATCACTTCCAATCGAAATAACGTTAGGGACCAGAGATTCCAGATTTGCAGACATGTCTGTGAATGTGCAGAATTTTCATTTTTAATGCAGACCATTTTCACAGTGCATATATTTAATAGCCTTTTTATTTTTTTCGCAGACATTTACAGATTTTAGGAGTCATAGAATTTGTCACACTTAAGCTAACATTTATAATTATGGATAGTTTACAGAAAGATAGAGAGAAGGATTAGTAATTTCCATTGCATTCCACTACCTTATTTGCTTATAATTGACAGATACGCGTATTTCGTTTACAATGTACAGACTTCTTCAGTGTCTTCTACTTATACTGTACTAAGGACGTGTATAAGAAGAAGACACGGAAGAAGTCTGCACATTGTAAACGAACACGCGTATCTGTCAAGGGTAAGCAAATAAGGTAGGGGAATTAAATGCAAATTACTAATTCATCCCTCTCTCTTCAAACAGGTATTCCACTAAGACGCCCACATTCATAAGGAATTCAAATATCTCATTGATTTCACTTCAAATTAGTTTTATGTAAGCTATACATTTGACACATCTACTAACAAAGGCTGGTGAAAAAAGGATTTAAAAAATACTTGTTGGCTGTCCCTAGCCGCACATCCACCTCATACTAATGTTTACTAATTGGCGTTCTTCGAAAAACTCGTCGCTTCTAGCAAATATTGACTGTTTATTTTGGAAATTTTCGGTTGAGTGAAAGGATAGTCCGAAGTCTGCTATATTTCACACACAGACTGACGTTTGCTAGAGTAAAGAATTACAGAGTCGACATCAACGCCAATTACAGCCAATATTTAGTAATGATTATGTTGATAGATGATCGACATCGCAGATATTTCAAACCTTTGCCAAGTTTCCAAAGCGGAAGTTGTTTCACAGTTAAAAAAGGTTTAAACCCTCATCGCTCGTTCTAAAAGCGCTTACGGACCCCACTCCGATGCCCTGTTAGTCTTGAAACCCGAAAGCGGTAGTTATCGAACGTGTTAAGATTTTGGTATCAAGATTTATTTGGATCTACCAGTTTTGCTTTAGCTCACTCACTTGCTTTAGCTTCTTTCGATAGCAGCCGTTTCTTCCATTGAAACGAAAATTAAAATTAAATTGCTGCTATATTTACCTTACCTTACCAATCAGGCTAAGGCCTTGTTCTCCTCTGCTGTCCGAAGAAGTCGTCTCCACTCTCTGCTCGATCCATGGCCACACTTCGCCAGCCTCGTAGTCTGCGAAGGGTCCGCAGGTCGTCTTCTACTTGCCCGCTGCGCGTCTCTTCTTCTTGTTCCTGTTGGGTCACCTTCGAGAACCATTTTCCCTGGGTTGTAGTTTGGCATTCATGAAACGACTTTTTTCGCTTTTAAATAAAGTAGACGACCCTATTTTCAATCTTTTTACAATCAAAATAATCTACAGACCCTACACGATAAGAACAAAATACTCAAATTTAAATTTATAGGATCTCAACGTTGGGTTCTATCATTTGAGATCCACCGTTGAGTGAATTAGCAAAGTTACGTTGGTTCAAATTTACTCATCTATTGAGTTAAAATGTTTTTTTTTCCCCTTGATTTGTTTTCTGTCCATTTTTGACGCCTTAGAAGCAGCTCCCACACCTGGACCCTACCTATCGATCCATCAACTCATGAGTCGGGAACCAACTGCTTTTCTTCCCTGCGTGATCAGAGATGTTATGCCTCAGAAAATCCCGGCGGCGCTGACTGGGATTGAACCCAGGCCTGCTGGGGTGAGAGGTAATCACGCGCAACACTACTCCATTGGTGCTCCAACTTAATCATTGTTAAGCTCAAAACAAATTATTTTTCACTATCTATTGATATCACGCTTTCCGTATTTGTTTAAAAGTTACATGTTTGCGAATTTTGTTGCATAAAGTTATTATGAATTAAACAAAACACGCTGTGACTCATAGTAAAAAAGAACTCAATTTTCAGTTAAAAGTACTCATCCGTTGAACTTATTTTTGGATGTATATCATAGCAACCTGCGCTGTGTCAATGCTGTCATTTTTTCGTGCTCCATTGCCTCCGTTCGTGCTCCATCGGTCATCGTATTAGTCTTCGTTAGTGCGTGGCACGAAGCGACAAAAAAAATTTGGATGCTGGTAGGTTGTGAGTGTTTTTAGTTCCATTGTAGCATGATCACTAGCGTGCACAGGAATCTTGTTAAGGAGGGGCAATGTTTTTTCTTTGGTGCATTTAATTTGGGCATGGGGGAGTACTCCAAAGTGCGTGGTAGATGGTGCTGTCCACCCACCACTGTTTTTCTACTGTTCAATTTAACAAATTTTATTTATTTTTTGCTCCGGTGGTGGTTTATCTTCTTCAATGCAAACTGCTTTCAGACAGCCAATGGAAATTAGTTCTATTTTTTCAAATTTGTGTGTATGTGTGTGTGTATTCCCTCTAACCCCCACTGGCCGGCAGTGTTATTATGGAAGAACTCTCTCTACAATGTCGCATTTATGGTCATTGTAGACAGCTTTAGTCTGGGAGTTAGAAGGTGATAGCTCTATTGCAGATTCAGCAACCCATTTCAGAACGTCTGGAGAGTCACGCCCATTCCGAGGTTACTTTCACTCACAATAAGCCCCGCATGTATGCATTACCGTTATCAAATGGATATTGGTTATATATACACACTTCCATGTTCGAAAATATTATTTTCAAACCTGGCATGTATTTAGTTTAATTTTGATTTTTAATTTGGACAGCTCTCACCATATTCTGCTCTTCCAGTGCCGTTAATTGCTTCTTTTGGAATCCCTTGGAGTTTTTCTCTAACGCTTCGTTTTTCAGTCCGTACTTCACCGGCTATTTCCTTCCGTAGATCGTCCGTGGTCAGTTTTGACATGATTCCGCCTTTGCCGGGTTTTTCTTGTTTTCGTAGGGAGATAAATCCGCACTAATTTCCGTTCTTAGTTCGATGTTGACTCCTTCCTCGTTGGTTGGTGTGGTCGGTTTCATGTCCACTTTATTCATTCTATATCCACTATCTTGCCATGGTGATTTGGGACAAGGCTCACGTCCAAAGTCGCTGTATTGAGATTACTGATATTATAGTTCTATTTTTTTTTTTCAAATTTTGACCTAAATGCCAAGATCATTAAAAAGGTTTAAAAAATATGTAATGATTCAAATGCGCACAAAACTATTTTGACAAGCGGGTACAGGATTGTTAACGGAACGACGACTTGTGCGAAGGATTGAGCATGTCAACCCTGTCCCAAGGTACCGCCAGTCTGGGTGACAGAAAATGATGCCTGTGTGGGGTGAGTCGATCTATCCGTGCGTCACTCTATATTGTGTACTCTCCTTGTCGAATCACCGACATCCAACAGGGAGCGAGTAAGCAGAAGCATCATTACGTGAGTGAGTGTCAAGCAGGTAAGATGCGTCTGGGTCAAAGATGGCAGCTTACAGAATGGGTGGTTTCCTGATGGCAGATCACATCTTCACAATGCCAAACATTCAACATGTTTTAAAGATGATATAAAGAACAAACCCGAATTTATTGTGGTAGCAAATGACTTTAAAGATAGATAGATCTTAGAAGATTCTTAGATGAATTTTTACTACGACAGCAATAGACCAAGGCTCAATGGCAAACTAATACCGAGGAGGACGACTCTATCAACGCTGCAGTAAAGATTGTGTTGTGCTGTGGCTAGTTACTCGCACGCTGAGTAGACAGAAAGAAGATTGATGACGATTCTGAAGATTTCCTGCAAAAAAGATGATGCACGATGCATGTAGATGCGAGAAATGCAAGAAGATTAGTCGAAGATTGATTCGCTAGTGTGAGATTTTTTGAGCATCTAAAATTGAGATTTAGATGTGTCGCCCCCCTCGACTAATACCCACTTTTCAATTAGAGAATACAAATCTGTCTTTAAACTTTGTACAGTTGCAAAAAAGTCCATCCTCAGAATTCCTTGAGGTTCTTTTCGAAATTTTTAGAACTCTATGAGTTCTTTTAAAATTCTTCCCAGAAGTCCTATGGAATTATTTTTTTAACTCTCCTTGACTTTCACTCAGAACCTCTTGGAACTGAAATTCCCTTAGAGTTTCAGAAGAATTTCCTCAGTATTATCCAGAATAATTCGCGGAATGAGCTAGAAATTATCGATATTCCCTTGAAATTTTCCTCAAAATCCCTTTGGAATTCACTCAAAATTTAATTTTCTAGGTATTCTTTTCGGAATTATCTTGGAACTATCTGTAGGATTCACTAAAAAATATTCGCAGAATTTTCTTGGAATACTCCCCAGAAATCCTGTCCTCAGAATTCTCAGGATTTTTTTTTAGAACTCTCCTAAAAGCTTTATTGAAATTCTTCTCAGAAGTCTACTGGAATTATGTTTAGAACTCTTCATATTTTTTTCTCAGAGCACCTTAGAACTGAAATTCCTTTAGATTTTCAGAAGTTTTTCTCGGAATGAGCTAGAAATTATCCTCGAAATTCGCTTGAAATTTTGCTTAAAATCCCTTTGGAATTTAACTCAAAATTTGACTTTCTAGGTATTCTTTTCGAAATTATCTTGGAAATATCTGCAGGATGCACAAGAAATTTTCCACAGAATTTTCTTTACATTCTTCCCAGATATATTTTGGAACTTTCCTAAGAATTCAATATCGTTGAAGTTCTTCTCGGAATATTTTGGAACATTTTTTTTTTCTCAGAACACCTTGGAACTGAAATTCCCCTAAAGTTTCAGAAGAATATTACACAAAAAATAAGGAAAATATTGATCACTGATGATTGATAAATGTGTACCACACACAAATCAATTTATATCACAACATTTCAATACATTTTCAGCTCTCGTAAGTAATAAAACTGGTTGAGAATATCACTCTGTTCGGAGTTTTTAGCCGCCATGACCTTTAAGGTTAAGATGGGAAGGTTGCACTGACGATCATCAAATGGCCTGATTATGGCATTTATTGAATGGAATTACCTGATAATACACACTAGACGTAAAACTCACAGTTACTGTTTGAATATTTTATGTTTATTTTAATTGTTTAACAACGTTTTTACAAGTAAATCATGGACCCAACTTTAGGGACACATTTCTTTTCTATGTTCCTAACTATGGCCCATGAAATTCATTTGACAGCATATAGCAACAAGAGTAACGTTAACAATGTGGTTTGCATTTGGATGATAAGGAACGAACAGGAAGGGAGATTTTTTCTGCCAAACCTGTATAATGAACATCACAATGTTTTGATTTAGATATTCTGCGGTCGAAAGACGATAAGCGAAATTTTTAATTTTTAATTTTTAATTTGAGTGATTTAATGTAGTTTTCGTAAAATTTTCTCTAAGAAATGTTTTGAGGAATGAAGAGCATTAAGTTAACAGTGATAGTGATAAAAAAAAAACATAAGAAAACGTTACCAAGAGCGTTTTTTTTTAGGATCAAACAGGATAGGACGAAGTTGCATCCATAAATAGACCCAATTTGGGGACAATAGACCGATATTACATACATTTCCCTGGTGAGTTTTTGTCTTAAAAAAAGTAAGTTTTTCAATTTTTTGTGGTTCCTGATAGCAAACGATATGATAAGCATATCTAAGCATACCATTTAGCAGTAGAATATCGTTTACAGGTAAATTAATTGATGAGTTATGATTAAAAACGTAATCGATGGCTGCATATTAGACCAAGGTTAGGGACGTATACCCTAGCTTAAATTTAAAATATCATTCACCAGACCAGTGCAAGTTTTCCACCAGAAATTTTCTGTTCATTTTATTTATCAAAGCGATGTAAACTTTACACCAGACATTTTCATTAAAGCATGCTCCTCCATTCACCAGAACGGTGCACCAAAAATTGTCAGTGATGTTTGTTTCACCATGCACCTTTGTGGTGAAATTTTCAGGCTTTGCCTCTTCATGCACCAGAATGATGCAAATTTTCCACCATAAATTTTCAATGAAGCTTGCATTCATCAGAACGTTTCAAATTATGCTCCAGAAAAATGAATAAACCTTGCTTCTATTCACCCCAGTGTTGCAAACTTTCCACCAGAAATTTTCAGTTAAATTTGCACCTTAGCGTAATTCAATTTTTCCACCAGAGTTATTGATTTTGATTAGATGCATCACCTTGATGATATTTTTACACCAGAAATATTACATTAAAACCTTTTTCTTCGATTTACCACCACGAAGGTGAATTTTTTCAACCTTAAATTTATTCTCCTCTTTTAACCCAATTTACCGTCCCAATTTACGCCAGCAATTTTTTGTATGCACGACTGTGGTGCAATTTTTTGACCAAACAATTTCATTGAAGTTTGTCCCTTCATGCACCTTGTGGTGCAATTTCCAGACACCATCTCAAAGGCATTGACGCAATAAAAGGTTTTCAGTGCCCTTATATTACGAAATGAACTTAATTTACCTTCAAATCAAGTTATCATGAAATCAAGTTATTTTATATCATAATTTTGTAAATGTGGAAATAAAAATCTTATTTATAAAAGGAGAGGCAGTTGCCCCACCTTGCCCCACCCTGTGCACGCTAGTGAGCATGATGATGATGATGATAGCATGATAGTGGCTTACCACACATTGTAGCACGTAAACTTAGTCCGATAGCAGTGGACTCTCTTCTCTGTTTGCTTAATAACCTCTGATTGTCCTCAACATGTCGCTGTATGAAGGGCCAAAAACGGATTGGGTGGATCGATAGACAAAATCGCCTATACGCATCTACGGGACAACAAAGAATCTCCTTCCAGCAACATGATCAGCCAATTGGTCAACAAGACGAGTTCCCAAACAGGAAGATGCCCCAATGAGTGGGGAGAAGAGCTCGCCCTTTATCCACGAAATTTTATCAACAGGGAGTTGACATTCCCACTCTCCCCGTCCAAATCGCTTCCATCGGGTGCCCCTTTTTTATATGTATTTAAATGTTAATGTTATATAAATGTTATATATACTGAATCATCACTTATGCGAGTCGGTTGTTATGAATATTGTCAATAATACTTACATATAGATGAAGATGATGCCACCAATCCAACTTTGAATCGTTCGGAGAAGGGGCTCATGGTTCCACTCATCCTGTATAGTCTTCTTTTTCTTCTTCCGGTTCGCTCACCACCCGAAATGAACGCTCGGTGCATCATAAATTTGATATGGTTAGTAATATCAAATAGTGTTACATGCAACAGAAAATGATGAGTTTTTTAAAGTAACAGTTTCATCTGAATTCCTAACTAACCACATCGTATCTCAGTGACATTGTCTCAATCTGAACCTACATTTAAAGTTATGTCTTGATTATATGGTTACTGTGCAAGTACCACAAGTTCAACAACGCCCAACTATGGACAGTTCAATGCTACGGACACCAAAGAATATATAGAGATAAAGCTCAAAAATACAGTTTTAACTGATAGTGACTCATCAAGCTGTTCGATATTGGACCCTGCCAACCCACGGAACCTGCACGGTAATGTGGGCCATCAGAATGGTTCATCGGTTGCTAAGTCAAGTACTGCTCAAACTGAAGCGATACATTTCTCAATGTTTCAACTTTATTCTAATGTTAACTTAATATCGTCTCACCCATATGCCCATACACACCCAAAACCCATCCCCACACAAAATCAAATAAAAAGGTATATGTATGGTAAACACGTCCGGACATTAACAGGGAAAATGGGTTTACATCTTCACTATCGCAACTACGGATAATCATCGAAAGTATTTGCATTTTACTCAGGCACTTTTGAGGGAACTTCAATCAACCTCTCATACCTGAAATGTGCCACGACCAACCTGGCACAACGATGCCCTTACGCTCTCTGATCAAAGCGCAGGGAGTGTTTTAGTTCCGTTGTTTACAAAAATCTTAATTTGTATCTAATGTAGATTTGCATGGACCATGAGCTTCCGAAGAAGTCGAACATGGTATAAGGACGATGAGGATATATTCTGCTGTGAACGAGTGGTTTCGCGTAGACGAGTGGTTGCGGTGCTTATTAATTGTATTGTAATAATTTCAATGGATGCAAATAAATTCAATTTAACTTTGGTTGTCATATATTCGTTGTCATATAAAGAATGGAAAATTATTAAATTATTAATTATTCCAACGTTGGGTAAAGTTTACCTATTTATAAACCTAATTTTGCCTAGCCCCACTGAAGCCACGCGTTGAGTGAAAGAAACTCAATTTTGGTACTTTTTTCTTACCGTGTAGAAATTCTTGTGGTACCACTATTTTTGAAATTTATCAAGAAATTCAAACAAAGTCATTGGAAACTTTCCGTAACACGTTTTCCGGAGGCTTCGTAGTCAGCGTAAAGTTTTTTACCCACCCTGTTCGAAGCGTTAATTTAAATTCTGTTACTATATCTAATATTATTCTTACAAGATAATTTTGTTACGGGTGACCTTCATAGCTTATTGATGAAATATTTATCCTGTTTTTTTTTCAGGTGGTTCAAAATGGATCAGCAATCGTATGAAAGTGAAATTAAGTCGGGTGGCCACGGCGAAAAATTCCAAACAGACGTTGCCCTCGTACTGTTGCTGCGTACGCGGGAATTAAGTTCCACTACAAGGATGGCGTATGAAATGAAGATGGCCGACAAGTTTGACGATGTTGTGTTGATTGACGATACAAACAAGGAGATCCACTTAATTCAAGCAAAACACGCCGATACCAAGGATGAAAAGGTTAAAAATATCGATCTGGATGCCCTGTTTCCAACTGGAAATAGTGCCAAACGCACCGGGGACTTTGATTTGTGCAAGTATGCCAAATCCTACATGACTGTGACTGGAAGTTTGGAACTAAAGGCGTTCAAGAAGATGTTTTACATCTTCACCAATAAGGATCTGAAACAGACCGATAACGAGTGGGTGAAGATCGAAGAACGGGAAGTAAATGAAATCCTACGTTTTTCTGGATCCAGTGCCAAAAACCTGGAACTTATTCCATACGAGAAGGCTATCAAAGAGGTGCTCAATTACATCAACAAAGATTTCATTGTGATTAAAGATGCGATCAAAGAGTTCTTTCACAGCGGAACGGTCAGCCAAATTTTAACTCACTATTGCACTCCATTGAAAGACGTCATGGTCATAGACCGGAAAAAGTGTCGCTTTGCAAGCAACTTCAATGCTGAACATACAAATCCCAATGTTGCCTTGCTATACACCATGTTGCAAAGCGATCAGGTTGATATGGAGAAAGAAGTAACCGTCAACAATAATTTCCTGGCGAAAGACTCAAGGAACAAACTTTTGCCACCATTCGTTGGTGAGGATGACATTCGTGGCTTCTTTCGCGATTTGACTCTATCGGTGGGTCAACCAAACGATTTGCAACCTATCATCGTTGGTGAACTACTGGCTTGGATGAAGACGTGGATTCAACCGGACATTCTCGGTAAGCTGGGGCAAAAGGACTTGGATCAGGTGTATATCGACCTGAAAGATTATTTTGTAAAATGCAACGAACCTGATAACAAAAATAGTAAGCGTTTTTTGGCCAAACAAGGTATCGAACAATGCTTTGGACAATTAAAGCGTGGAATGGAGACAGGTGTAATAAAGCGCGTAATGGCAGAGGTGGAAGAATGGGAATTTACGTATATTAACCGCCATATCAAGTACGAAGAGACGGCATTAGAACCAACCGGCGGAATGCATGCTACTATGGAAAGGATGGACATCGTAAGGGAATCAGAGGGTAAATTGTTAAGTATTGTTAAGAAACGGTCAGGCAACGACAAGGTAACAGATAAGGATAGGACTAGCACAATAGTTCGAAAGATAAGTGATACTAGATTAGTTGAAGAGCTTCGAGGAAGATTCAAAAACCAGCAACATATTTTACTTGTAGCAGACCCCGGTATGGGAAAAACCATTTTACTGCAGTTTTTGGCATTTCAGGTTCAAAAACAAAGCCACTCTGCAGTATTCTTGGTGTATTTAAGCACGCTTTGTAATGCACTAAACAAAATTGAAAAAGTATCAAACTTAGACGATGTCCGGGAAATTCTCAGCGCTGTTCTTTCAGAGAATAACTGTAATCTCATCCTTAATGCCCCGGAAAGGCGAAATGACGAAGGATATTCCATTATTTTAGCATTGGATGCATTTGACGAAATACATTCAAAATACACCGAGAAAGTAATTAGTATACTCGAACTGCTCAGCTCTAGAAAGAGTATACAGTTCATAATCAGCTCGAGACTCCACGTGCAGGAATTATTGCAAAGGAATTTCGATGTGAAGTTAATATCCCTACTCCCTTTTCGACATGAAGATCAGATCCAGTACTTGAAGAAAATATGGATGAAGGACAGTGCTCGTGAAAAAGTTGTTGAAAACTTTTCGGAACATCTTTTAAAAAAATATCATTCCAGCATTTTATCCAACTTGAGTGAAATTTCCGGTTTGCCTCTGATGATGCGAATGCTCGCTGAAATTTACTCTGACAAATTCGAAAAATTTATTTCAGCAGCAAATTCCGACAAAATGAAACCGTTTGATTGGTCAGAAGACACATTGAATATTGTGCAACTGTTAGAGCAGTTTGCCAAGAAATGTTTTCACAAGAAATTTGTAGAAAAATTTAAGTCCACGGTTGATATCAACGATGCTGAATTTAATTCAATAATTAACATGTACATTTTGGAACATCAACTGCTAGCGATAAAGCTGCTAGACATTGAAATGCTCATGGATTTATTCACGGTGTCGTATTTTAAGAAAACATATGACTTATTCAAAAACCGTTGTGAGCAGGATGCAGAAAAATCTATTTTGGTGAAAGTAGTCAACAATAATGTTCAGTTCTGCCATTTATCATTTGGTGAATACTTCGTAGCAACATATTTAAGTGATAACATTTCCAAGTTTGAACCAAACTTATTGATCAACGTTCTATCTCAACACGATGTTATTAGGAAACTGACACTGATCAAGCTTGGAGAAAATGAAAACTGCTCCGAAACTTTAAACCATTTGAACAGACTAAACAAGAACGTACCTTTGTGGGCATGCGAGAGTGGTTGTCTGAAATTTGTTTCATCCCTAAAAATTAAAGAGTTCTCCACTAATTTACTAAACGAAATGTTAAAAGTCTCTGCAAAATGCGGATATTTAGAAATATGTAATTTTCTAATTGATTACAATGCAAATCTCGATAAATGCACTGCGCTGCATTCTGCCGCTGAGAATGGCCATCTGAATATTGTTAAACTATTGATAAAGAATAATGCGGACCCAAATGAGATGAACCATGATAAATGGACTGCACTTCATTATGCATGCCAAATCGGATATGCAGAAATAGTTCAATTTTTTATTGATCGCGGTATGAACATTTCCACTTGGTCAACCACAGGTAGAACTCCACTTCTCATTGCTGCGGAGAACGGCCATCTGAATATTGTTAATCTGTTGATAGCAAATAATGCGGACCCAAATGAGGTGGACAAAAACAAATGGACTGCACTTCATTATGCATGCCAAAACGAAAATGTAGAACTAGTTCAATTCTTTATTGATCGCGGTATGAACACTTCCTCTCGGTCAATCAAAGGTGCAACTCCACTTCACATTGCTGCGGTGGAAGGCCATCTGAATATTGTTAAACTATTGATAAAGAATAATGCGTACCCAAATGAGATGGACAATGATAAATGGACTGCACTTCATTATGCATGCCTCAAGGGGAATGAAGAACTAGTTCAATTCTTGATTGATAAAGGTGGGAACACTTCCTCTCGGTCAATCATAGGCGAAACTCCACTTCACATTGCTGCGGTGAGCGGCCATCTGAATATTGTTAAACTATTGATAAAGAATAATGCGGACCCAAATGAGATGAACCATGATAAATGGACTGCACTTCATTATGCATGCCAAATCGGATATACAGAAATAGTTCAATTCTTTATTGATCGCGGTATGAACACTTCCTCTCGGTCAATCATAGGCGAAACTCCACTTCACATTGCTGCGGTGAACGCCCATCTGAATATTGTTAAACTATTGATAAAGAATAATGCGGACCCAAATGAGATGAACCATGATAAATGGACTGCACTTCATTATGCATGCCAAATCGGATATGCAGAAATAGTTCAATTCTTTATTGATCGCGGTATGAACATTTCCTCTCGGTCAATCAAAGGTGAAACTCTACTTCACATTGCTGCGGAGAATGGCCATCTGAATATTGCTAAACTATTGATAGAGAATAATGCGGACCCAAATGAGGTGGACGATAGGAGATGGACTGCCCTCCATCATGCATGCTACAACGGAAATGTAGAACTAGTTAAATTCTTTATTGATCGCGGTATGAACATTTCCTCTCGGTCAATCTTCGGTGAAACTCCACTTCACATTGCTGCGGAGAATGGCCATCTGAATATTGTTAATCTGTTGATAGCGAAAAATGCGGACCCAAATGAGATGAAAGATAATAAATGGACTGCACTTCATTGTGCATGCAAAAACGGAAATGTAGAACTAGTTCAATTCTTTATTGATCGCGGTATGAACATTTCCTCTCGGACAATCAAAGGTGAAACTCCACTTCACATGGCTGCGATGAACGGCCATCTGAATATTGTTAATCTGTTGATAGCAAATAATGCGGACCCAAATGAGATGGACGATAATAAATGGACTGCACTTCATTATGCATGCAAAAACGGAAATGTAGAAATAGTTCAATTCTTTATTGATCGCGGTTTGAACACTTCCTCGCGGTCAATCAAAGGTGCAACTCCACTTCACATTGCTGCGATGAACGGCCATCTGAATATTGTTAATCTGTTGATAGCAAATAATGCGGACCCAAATGAGATGGACGATGATAAATGGACTGCACTTCATTATGCATGCCAAAACAGAAATGCAGAAATAGTTCAATTTTTTATTGATCGCCGTATGAACACTTCCTCTCGGACAATCGACGGTGCAACTCCACTTCACATTGCTGCGGAGAAAGGCCATCTGAATATTGCTAAACTATTGATAGAGAATAATGCGGACCCAAATGCGGTGGACAAAAACAAATGGACTGCACTTCATTATGCATGCCAAAACGAAAATGTAGAACTAGTTCAATTCTTTATTGATCGCGGTATGAACATTTCCTCTCGGACAATCAATGGTGAAACTCCACTTCACATTGCTGCGATGAACGGCTATCTGAATATTGTTAATCTGTTGATAGCGAAAAATGCGGACCCAAATGAGATGAACGATAATAAATGGACTGCACTTCATTGTGCATGCTACAACGGAAATGTAGAACTAGTTCAATTCTTGATTGATGATCATTGTATGGACACTTCCTCTCGGACAATCAAAGGTGCAACTCCATTTCACATTGCTGCGGAGAATGGCCATCTGAATATTGCTAAACTATTGATAGAGAATAATGCGGACCCAAATGAGGTGGACGATAGGAGATGGACTGCACTCCATCATGCATGCAAAAACGGAAATGCAGAAATAGTTCAATTCTTTATTGATCGCCGTATGAACACTTCCTCTCTGACAATCAAAGGTGCAACTCCACTTCACATTGCTGCGGAGAATGGCCATCTGAATATTGCTAAACTATTGATAGAGAATAATGCGGACCCAAATGAGGTGGACGATAGGAGATGGACTGCACTCCATCATGCATGCAAAAACGGAAATGCAGAAATAGTTCAATTCTTTATTGATCGCCGTATGAACACTTCCTCTCGGTCAATCGACGGTGAAACTCCATTTCACATTGCTGCGGAGAATGGCCATCTGAATATTGCTAAACTATTGATAGAGAATAATGCGGACCCAAATGAGATGGACGATGATAAATGGACTGCACTTCATTATGCATGCCAAAACAGAAATGCAGAAATAGTTCAATTTTTTATTGATCGCTGTATGAACACTTCCTCTCGGACAATCGACGGTGCAACTCCACTTCACATTGCTGCGGAGAAAGGCCATCTGAATATTGCTAAACTATTGATAGAGAATAATGCGGACCCAAATGAGGTGGACAAAAACAAATGGACTGCACTTCATTATGCATGCCAAAACGAAAATGTAGAACTAGTTCAATTCTTTATTGATCGCGGTATGAACATTTCCTCTCGGACAATCAATGGTGAAACTCCACTTCACATTGCTGCGATGAACGGCTATCTGAATATTGTTAATCTGTTGATAGCGAAAAATGCGGACCCAAATGAGATGGACAATGATAAATATACTGCACTTCATTATGCATGCCGCGAGGGGAATGTAGAAATAGTTCAATTATTGATTGATAAAGGTGGGAACACCTGCTCTCAGACAATGTTTGGTAGTACTCCACTTCAAATTGCTAAGAAATACGGCCATCAAAGTGTTGTTGAACTGATAACTGCGAACACTTAGAAAATTAGCTGGACGATTAGAAATGAACTGCCCTCCATCATGCATACCGAAACGAAAATGTGGAAATAGTTCAATTCTTGATTCTCGCTCTTGGAAAATCCATGATGTAACTCTACTTCACATTGCTGCAGGGAATGGCCATGCGAACGAGTGCTGTGAAACTCTTGATAAAGGGGTTTCATATGTTTTAATTCAACCAAAAAATCGACACGTGTTAGTATCAGTATTAGTTAACACGAATTCGTAACTGATGTTCGTTGACTGAATTTTGCTCCGTAAAAATATGTTTATCTTTTTTGGTACCTAATTCCAATGAAATAATTTTGGTATCCATGACAGATACGATTATTAGCGATTTGAATAGATTTTTCTCCTTTACTTTACTAAAACCTTTGGTTATTATTAGTTAGGTAGGTTCTAAACATTGTAGTTTCATTTTTTACCTGTGATCTTGACATTTTTACCTACGGGATGAGTACTTAAGGGGGATAGGTTTTTGATAAGTCTTTAGTGGCAATGACACTTATGAAGACTGTACATTGTAGTCGAAATACGTATCTGTCATGGATACTTCGTAGATTGGATACTAGCGACACTCACGACTCTTTTGAAACTCTCAGTCAGACTACTTTCAGGAATAATGCTGGGGTGTAAACATTGATTCCAATCTTAATGAGAATACCAGAATCATGAATTTTGCTATTCCCGGCCACGCCCATCTTTTCCATAACTAAGGATAGGAAAGAAGATGTTGATGTAGTACTTCCTTAACGAGAGGCCACCAACTTAGCGACACCCTCATAAGTGCTACGGAGTTGGAGGTTCGGGTAGGGTCTTCGGTAACGATTCACCTCTCAAGTTGGCGATGCAACCAAAGTTTATTTTGTTTAAGCTCTCGATAGCCGATTATCGAAAGAAAATATTAATTTTGCTTAGTGATTTTGTATTTTAAAGGTCATGACGGAGAGGTGTTCTGTTCTTTTTTTTTCCTTTGGTTTGTTTTTTCCATCGACCTTGTTTTCCGTGCTGAGCACCAATGCTACCGACGTGCCAGGAAGGCAGCTCCCACACCTGGACCCTACCTATCGACCCATCAACTCATGAACCGGGGACCAACGGCTTTACTTCCCATCCGAAGGAAGGCGTGATCAGAGATGTTATGCCTCAGAACATCTCGGCGCGCCGACTGGGATTGAACCCAGGCCTGCTGGGGTGAGAGATAATCACGCTTACCACTACACCACCGGTGACGTTGGGTGTTCTGTTCAGTAAGCAAATCAATTCATCTAAATGGACTACAAAATATGACTACGTTTTCGCTTGGTATGTAACGAACGACTGAAATACGCGATAGTAAAAGTTTTCGAGGTTGATCGATAATCTGCATTATTGGATATACAGTCTACACGTCTGTCCTAAAACTCAAATATTACTTCTTCACGTACTCGACCCTTCAACCCCTTCTTTACGTTTTACATCATATTATGAAATAAAGCTGATTTAAACTATAACTCTATAATGGAAGGAGCTTGGGATTGAACCCATGATTTTCTACTTATTGAGCAAAATCGGTCGCCATAAGGCCACCGAGCTCCTCCTTATACAAAACAATTACGAGCAAGTTCCCGTTCAACTTGCTATCACTACAATAACAGATACTCTTGAGAAGGATTTGTTATAGATTTCCAATCAACGCATCTTTCCCAAAAACTCAAATATTACGATTGTTTTTCCGTACTCGTTCCTCCAACCGAATTTCAATACGCTTTATCTCATATCAAGAATAAATGCGATTCACACTAAGGCTCCATTATGTGAAGGAGTTTGAGATTGAACCCACCGAGCTCTTTATATCAGCGACGACAAGGCCAATCACAAATTCTCACAAAATCAAAATATCAAGAACATTGATAATAAATACATAAAGGACGTTTTTCAACTAGAACAAATGCACCAAATCCAACGATGATCGTTTTCCAATGCTGCGGATTCATACATTATGAATTCAAATTGCACTTGATTCAAATATGACACAAAACGACCCGAAACTCGTCCAACAAATACAAAATGTATACATTCTGCACATGGCAAACAGGCCCGAATCAATCTCCACGATATTCACCGAGAAACCGACAAGCATGACCCTCGTCCCGCCCACATCCTCCACCAGCGATTCCAACCACTAATAACTAGATATGATTTACACGGCATGATCGAATGTGTCTTTTATGAACCAATTTTCTGTCAAACGCGGACCAGCACCTGATTGGTCGAGCAAACGTATAGAAACGCAAGAATTTCTACAACAGGGAATCTGTTTTCTGGTATTTTGACAGTCAACTGCGTCGCCCAAAATGAAATAGTTTTTGCACGGTCGCGAGAGAGGAAGAACACGTCGTTCAGGAACAGAAAAACAGATCAGCACGGTAGAGGTTATAACGGGCAACAAAGAAAAACGCAACAGCACACTTATGGGGTGTTTACACTTATGCTAGTTCACTAGCGCTAATGAGTTCGCTGCTAGCAAAAACGCCCACCATCATGATAAAAAGTGTTGACATTATGCTAATACGCTGGTGAGTGGGTGCTGATAGTGCTCATTGTGCAAACGAAGTCAAAAGAGGCTTTTCTGTTGATCAGTTCGTCTCGTGACCGGTTAATTGCTTAATTAAAAAAAAAATGACCGAAATACTATATGATTGTGCGTACGATGTTATGTGCTGCTTGTTAGATGAAGAAATTTGAAATTCTACGAATACACAATCCAGAAAACGAAAGCAAACTGTTCGGTCAGTGTGGGTTCTGATAGACCTTGGATGTTTTATTTTGTAGTTGGGATTGGAAAATCCCCACAAACATGGATTTTGCTCATAAACTCGGATCAGGTAGGTCTTGCTCTTCTGACATTTTGTTCACTACTGTCGGGTACCAGCTTCTCATCACCAGCATGCAATTTCAGAAGCGCCTGCAATTGATGCGCGAGTGGAAATCAGCTGCTAGAAACTGTTTACATGCTCATTAGCGCTAGTGATCTGGCCTAAGTGTAGGCACCCCATTAGCACCAGTAACTTTTTTTTTCCATTTACCATCACACGCAAGGAGTATCGTTTCAACCCAGTGTGGATGAATTGCGTTCGTTTTGAATATCTTCGCTGTCACGTACGAGCAAAATGAACAAATGAGTTCATTATACATCAACGAATACGCGTTTGATGGAATTCACCACTTCTTGATTATATAACCCAAAATTTCAATATCAGAAGCGATCGTTAAAAGCAAAATAATCAAAATCATTTTGGGCAAAATATTTATTTTGAGTATTGCCGACTAGAGATCCCAAAACCTCGATATTATCAATAATTCAGCATGATGCAATAATTTTCCATCAATCTGTGTATAAATAACCAACACAACACGATCTACAGATCTTTATGTGTGCAATATGAAAATAATCCTTTCTGCATTTGATCCTCAAAATCATCCTCATCAAGATGAAGACGAATATTGATATTGACAACAACACAGGCGAATTAAATATCCAGCCACGAATGAACAAAACAAATCAAGATCAACCATTGAAAAGGCCTTAACTCCATTTTGTAAACAAACCTTGTAAGGCCATTTTCTCGCGAACCAAAACCTTCATTCGCAAACCTAAACCACAATCGGGTCGAGGAGAATTTCCCCTACCTGTTCATTATGTTGGTTTGCCTTTGCGGACTTCGGTACGCGAGAAAATGGCCTTACAAGGTTTGTTTACAAAATGGAGTTAAGGCCATTTCAATTGTTGGTCTTGAAATGTTGACTTCGATACGCACAGGTTGCCTTGATCAAAAGAATGTGTTTATGTCAAAATTCAAATTCATACAGGTAGTTGGCCTATCTGTTAAGGTTGTCTTCATTTCCAGCTAAGTTGAGTGTTTAGTCGGACGATAAGAAATGGACTGCCCTCCATCATGCAAGCTATAACGGAAATGTGGATACGGTGAAATTCTTGACTGCACAGTTAGAAATACATAATCTTACACGTGACGGAATCCATCTTTGACATAAAGGATGAGACGTACACAAACATGTCATGTTCGAAATTACGTTTCAATGAGCTGAATTTCACGTCTATTATGACTTAATTTTATGTCAAAATTGACGCTCGTATATGTCAGTCTCAGAGCACCTAAATCTACATTAATATTTCTAAGTGTGTGATCAAGATGTGAATCACATAAATAATGGTTTAAATTGACTTTTCCTCACTTCCCCCTTAATGTTTTCAACTGCTTTCATGTTGTTATTACTGTTATACTTTGTACGTATCTTTCTTTGCCTATGCGAGCATTGAATTTCTCCATTAGAAATAAACTGTAGAACTAGGAATAAACTGTACCCATGAACATCAATGGCAAGACTGGATTTCTTACATCCTCTGCATGTTTTCTTACAACAACTGTAATGGCGGTTCTTGCTATGGACGTTTGTAGCGTACAAACAAGTTTTTATAGAATAAATATTTTCGTAGAAAACCTTTGTTGGTTGATTTTATAGCAGCAGTGCCTTTGAAGAAATAAACATTGTCGAAAAATAAGCTAAGCTAAATAAAAATAAAAGTATTTAAAAATAAAAAATCTGATTAATTCTTTTACCGCTGACAAGTGCCTTTCTCATTTCATTTCATCTTCATTTTGTAGTATAGAAGGGGGTCAAGGGCCAGGTCTCTGGTGTGCTTAGGCACCATCCACGCTATACCAGTAGACGGGGGTTGGCATCACAGCATCTTTACCAGCCGGTTAAATAAGTTCTGTGTGTAGTAGGCAAAGATGATTGAGGACGTGCTTAGTGAAGACGATTGGAAAATGCTGAAACGGGTTGGTTTCACCGCGTCTGATGTGGATCGAAAAAGCCTCTGACGGTACTCGGTGAAGTGGACGCAGAAATCGAAATCGGCTATGCCAACTGCCATACAACCTTCTTCGTGATTCAAGATGGAAATGCTGTGTGGAAATTCTGCAGAAAACTTGAGGCAGTAAAGTTTCTGCATGCGTTGTCTACTGAGGAGTTGCCTCACATCAAAGGTAAGAAGTCTACAATTTAATAATTAGTTACGGTAAATGCTTCATTTGACGTGCACTAAATATATTATCTTAAACATTTAGATATGTGTGCATCTATAAAAATAGACAAGTCTGTCCCACCAGTAAGACAAGCTTATCGACGTATTCCCATACCTCTTGAAGAGATTACACTTCTCAAATTAAAAGAGTTGTAAAGTCAGGGTATCGTAGAAAGAGTTAACCAAGCATCAGAATGGGTGTCTCCCATGCTTGTAAAGTTCAGATGAAGTCAGAATAATCATAGATTTACGAGAAGCGAACAAGGCAATCGTTCGCTACCCACAATGGAGCAAATGATTTGTAAACTGAAGGGAAGTATGGTCTTCACTAAACTGGATGTAAAACAAGCATTTCACCATTTACTACCAGTCGAGAAGAATGCAGATATATCACGACATTCATCTCACCCCTTGGATTGATGCGATATAAGCGACTAACATTCGGTTTATCAGCAGCTCCGGAGTTGTTTCAGAAATGCATGGAAACAATTCATGGTGATTTTCCTTGGCTTACTGTTTTAATTCATGATATTTTAATTTTCTACTCTAAAGGTATATTTATATTATGCATTTTTTTTTAAATTCATATTTCAAACCAACATTATACCTACGAACAGAGCAGACGCCTTAAGGAGAAAAAAGTCCTTCTGAATGATACTGCTTAGACTATAGAAAATGCAAACCAGATAGATTTTCTTGGTTATCATCTGAAGGGGTAAAGGCATCGAATGAAAAGCTACAAGCTATCACCAAATTCCGTCAACCAAAATCAACAGAGGAACTCAGAAGCTTTTTGGGGTTAGTCACATTTGTAAATCGTTATTTTACCGGATTTATCAACTATCTCGCATTTCTGTGGAATAATGAGCATCAACAAGTATTAGAATTCAGTGTTCACTCGGCTATCGACAAAAGCAGGCCACTTTCGATGCGTGCTACGCGATCGTCTGTTTACTCGGCAGTAACCATTGTGTGGTCCTCCTCATTGTTCTTCATCAGCAGTTCTTTCGGTCGATGCGTCGTCGACTTTGGAAAGCAACCGTTTCGTGATGAGTGTGTGAGTGCTGACCACGTTTTGCGTCCATTGCTGCAATGGACGCACTCTGACCCTCGTTGGCGTACAACAATTTGCCATACAATGAAACTACTGGAAGCGGCTCCAGTTCTGATGGAGGAGGCTTTTTGGATAGCGGAAGATAAAGTGTTTATTGTGTTGTACCTTTTGACTATAGCTTTAAGATGTATTGTATAGTGACCATGAATCCTCGGCTCTGTTAAGTTAATTCGGTTGAGCCTTATCAAATTAATTAATATACAAAAAAAAAAATATTAGAATTGTTGAAATCGAGTTTGGCTCAGAATAACACTTTGGCGTTCTTTAACCCAGGATTAGAAACATTTTTAGTTACTGAATCTAGCCCGGTAGCCCGTACTATTTTTTTTCAAAAATCCCACGAAGAGGTGTTCAAAGTAGTGAGCTACGCCTCTAAGGCGCTGTCTGAGGTCAAAAGACGTTACGCGCAAACCGAGCGTGAAGCCTTAGCTTTAGTTTGGGCACCAGAGAGGTTTCATTATTACCTGTATGGAAAATTCTTTTGGTTGATCACAGATCATAAACTGTTGATCTCTATTTTTGGAGATAAAACTAAACCATGCGCTTAGAATCGAAAGGTGGAAACTTCGATTCGAAGAAATCAAACATTGCTGATCCTTTCTCAAGGCTTTACGTCGACAGCACATCTGCTGTGCAGAGTTTTAATGAAGAAAGTGAGAGGATTATTCAACTAGTTTCAACCGATTCCTGTCCGATTGCTGTTCCACTATCTGAAAAAATAGAGGCAACCAAAAATGATACACTGAAACCTCCATTTACGAACCAAAACGGGGGTTCGTAAATCGAATTAGTGCGTAAAAAAAACCTTGTTATTTGGAATTTACTTCGTAAAAAGAAAACTCGTTATTTGGGATTTACTTCGTAAAAAGAGGTTTTTGAAAATATTGTCAAATACCCCACAATATGGGTATTTTTGGAATCAGGGTGACGTGTATGGACCGGAAATCGATGTCTGACGCCATTTTGAAATCCAAGATGGTGGCTTCCGGTTACAGAAAAACTTCAAAATTCTGTCATATACCACACAATATGAGAATTTTTAGAATCAGAGTGACGTGTAGGGACTGGAAATCGATGTCTGACGCCATTTTAAAATCCAAGATGGCGGCTTCCGGTTACAGGAAAACATGGAAATTCTGTCAAATAATCCACAATATGGGTATTTTTGGAATCGGAGTGACGTGTAGGGACCGGAAATCGATGTCTGACGCCATTTTTAAATCCAAGATGGCAGCTTCCGGTAACAGGAAAACTTGGAAATTCTGTGAAATTCCCCACAATATGGGTATTTTTGGAATCGGAGTGACGTATAAGGACCGAAAATCGATGTGTGACACCATTTAGAAATCCAAGATGGTGGCTTCCGGTAACAGAAAAACTTCGAAATTCTGTCAAATACCCCACAATATGGGTATTTTTGGAATCGGGGTGACGTGTAGGGACCACAAATCGATGTCTGACGCCATTTTGAAATCCAACATGGCAGCTTCCGGTTACAGGAAAACAGAAAAATACCGTTAAATACACAACAATATGGATATATTTGGAATCGAGGTGACCTGTGAGAACCGAGAATCCATGTCTGACGCCATTTTGAAATCCAAGATGGTGACATCCGGTTACAGAAACACTGGGAAATACTGTCAAATACTCAACAATATGGGTTGTTTGGAATCGGGGTGACTTATTAGGACTGAAAACCCATGTATGACACCATTTTGAAATTCAATATCGCGACTTACGGTTACATAAAAACATAAAAGTAATGTTAAATAACCTGCAATATGGGTATTTTAAGAATCGGGGTGACGTGGTGGTATTTTCCAATTTTTCTGTAACCGGAAGCCACCATATTGGATTTCTAAATGACTTCAGACATAAATTTCCGGTTCTTACACGTCACTCCATTTCCAAAAATACCCATATTGTGGGGTGTATGACATAATTTCCAAGCTTTTCTGATACCGGAAGCCGCAATCTTGGATTTCAAAATGGTGTCAGACATCGATTTCTGGTCCCTAAACGTCACTCCGATTTAAAAAATACCCATATTGTGGGGTATTTGGCAGAATTTCCATGTTTTTATGTAACTGTAAGTTGCCATCTAGGATTTCAAAATGGCGTCAGACCTTGATTTCCGGTCCCTACACGTCACTCCGATTCCAAAAATACGCATATTGTGGGGTATTTGACAGAATTTCCAAGTTTTTCTGTTACCGGAAGCCGCCATCTTGGATTTGAAAATGGCGTTACACATCGATTTCCGGTCCCTACACGTCACTCCGATTCCAAAAATACCCATGTGGGGTATTTGACAGACTTTCCATGTTTTCCTGTTACCGAAAGCCGCCATCTTGGATTTAAAAATGGCGTCAGACATCGATTTCCAGTCCCTACACGTCACCCTGATTCCAAAAATACCCATATTTTGTGGTATTTGACAGAATTTTGAAGTTTTTCTGTAACCGGAAGCCGCCATCTTGGATTTTAAAATGGCGTCAGATATCGATTTCCAGTCCCTACACGTCACTTCGGTTGCAAAAATACCCATATTGTGGGGTATTTGAAAGACTTTCCATGTTTTCCTGTTACCGAAAGCCGCCATCTTGGATTTTAAAATGGCGTCAGACATCGATTTTCGGTCCCTACACGTCACTACGATTCCAAAAATACCCATATTGTAGGGTATTTCACAGTATATCCCAGTTTCCCAAAATCACAAAAAAAAACTCGTTATTTGGAATTTACTTCGTAAAAAGAAAACTCGCTATTTGGGATTTACTTCGTCAAAAGAGGGACGTAAATTGAATACTGCGTAAAAAAAGGCTTCGTAAACGGAGGTTTCAGTGTACTGAAATTAGTGAATTGATGAAATACCCTGTAAAACGGTGACCAAAAACATTAAATCAGTACAAGTTGAATGATCTTTCAACAGATGGGAAAATCTTGTCAATCGTTTTCTTGTTTTCATTTGAATTTAAAAATTTGATAACCTACCTACTTGAGCACTGGAACCTAGCTAACTAATTGAACTAGGTTGCCAAATCACGAATGATCTGGTGGTTTGATCGCAGACAGGCGACTCTGAACCTTTCCAGCGTGGACGTCTTACGCTCCTAGTGTGACCGTCCAGGTGGTGAATATCAGAATTACGAGTTCGCGGTGGACTTTTAAGGATCATTCTGAGGATTTTGTTATGGATTCTCTGAAGCTTTAAGTGGTGGCACTTAGCACAACTCTCCCAGATTGGCATACCATACTCAATAGCCGGAAGAATGGTCTGCTTGTGAACAGCAAGCTTGTTTTTGAGGGACAGGGTGGACTTCCTGTTTATCAGAGGATAGAGCGACCTTGTTACTCTTGGTGGATGTCTTGTCCACATGGGATCGGAATAGCAATTTTCTATCGAGGGTGAGACCAAGGTAGACTACTTCACTCCACCATTTAATGGGAGTGTAATCAAGATGGATCTTGACGTTAGCAGATGGAACAAGCCAAGGTGCATTTGAGTGTGGAAACAGAATGGTTTGTGTTTTAGCTGCATTGATACAAATCTTCCAGCTCTTGAAATAATAGGACAGAACATCCAGGCCTGATTGTCGTTTACTCGCCAGAGCACGGATCACTCGATCCTTATAGATGATATAGGTGTTATCTGCGAACATTGACAGGATACCACCACCCGGCAGGGGAGGAACGTCTGACGTGAAAATTTTGAATAGGATAGGCCCAAGCAGGTTACCCTCCCGAGCAAAGCTGAAGATCAAATTGAAATCAAAATTAGCTGTTATGTTGTAACTTATTTTGAATACTGTTCGGAACGACGATAAGTGGACTTTATTTTTTGATAGGTAACTATTTCCCAGATAGATGAAGGGAGGTTTAGTTTTCTCTCACGCAAATCGAAACACTTAATTTTGTATCGAAACATTCTTTTTTTTTTATTTTTTGGTTCGTTTTTTCCGTCGATCTTGTTTTCCGTGCTGAGCACCAATGCTATCGACGTGCCAGGAAGGCAGCTCCCACACCTGGACCCTACCTATCGACCCATCAACTCATGAACCGGGGACCAACGGCTTTACTTCCCATCCGAAGGAAGGCGTGATCAGAGATGTTATGCCTCAGAACATCCCGGCGGCGCCGACTGGGATTGAACCCAGGCCTGCTGGGGTGAGAGGTAATCACGCTTACCACTACACCACCGGCGCCGTTAATCGAAACATTCAGCACCGTTTATTCTCGGAACACCTTTTTACTCGGGACAAATTAATTTAACGTTTACTGTAGTTTTCTTTACCAACTATATTTGAGCGAGGTTTTATAAGCAAGAAGCTCCAGAATGTTAATTTCTTTAGCTTATATGGGTTGGATTAGTGGGAAAAAATTACTAGCCTTTTCCCTGTCTAATCGTATACCCATCTTTCTTCCGCGTAACTCGTCTAATTTTGATTAGTCATGTTCGATGTTCTTCATCAGTGGTCGTCAATGGATGTTGCTACGCTGGAAATAGGTTGACTCGCTCGGGACTAGTTGATTGCGTCTCGTACATTCTCCCCCCGTTGAAAGAGAGCTTTCAACACCTTCTTACCATCGGTACTGTTGACTTATCGAAACTTCTCGGGACTTCGCCTTCACTGTTAGTGGTTCAAGTTGCTTGATTCTTGAGGGTGGTTGTCGGCAGCATGTTAAGTCGTGAAATCGATCGCTTGTAGACACCTCGGGCTGTTCTCACTGTCACGACTCTAACGATGTTATCATTACCAGGAAAAAGTTGCTCACTCCGCCCCAGTAACCATTGTTGACGAGGAGCGTTGTCCTCTCGTACTATCACTAGCTGTCCTGCTCTCACTGGAACCTTGGTGTGCCATTTCGATCGTTGTTGGAGTTGATTGATGTAATCCACGTTCCATCTGCTCCAAAAATGCTGAACGTATTGTGTGATTCGATTCCATCGGGACAGGGTGTGCATGTTTTCATCAGTCAAGTCAGGTTCAGCAATAGCGTTGAGTGGTCGGAAGATTAAGAAATGACCAGGCGTCAGGGCGTTATAATCGGTAGGGTCGTCCGATAATGAACACATTGGTCTGGAATTTAATGTTGCCTCTATTCTCGTCAACACTGTGGTCATTTCCTCGTAAGTCAGTATCGCTTCACCAAGGGTTCGACTTAGATGGTACTTCAGCGATCTGACTCCAGCTTCCCACAAACCTCCAAACGATGGCGCACGAAGAGGAATGTTGATCCACTTAATGGTATTTGAAGAGTTCGTGCAGTTCCTTTAGGTTGTTGTTTGCTCCAACAAAATTAGTCGTATTGTCGGACATTAGCTTGGCACACTTTCCTCGTCGGGACACAAACCTTTGTAGCGCAGCGATGAAAGCAACTGAAGTCAGGGATCCTACTAACTCCAGATGAATTGCTTTTGTTGCTTGGCACACAAATACGCAAATATAGGACTTCGCACGGGTCGTTGATCGAATTGTTGGCTTCAGGTACACCGGTCCACAAAAATCCACCCCTGTGTTGTAGAACGGGTAGACTAACTCTACCCGGTCCAATGGTAGGTCGCCCATGTACTGGTGCAGTTGTTTCGGCTTGTGACGAAAGCATCGTAGACAGACGAATCGTTTTACAGCAGTCTTACCACGCTCAATCCAGAATGTATCCCGAATCATCGACAGAGTTAGCTGGTTGCCGGAATGTAAGTTTTCACGATGATACTCACGAATGACGGCTTCCGTAAATTTGTGGTACGGAGGTAGTATGCACTGATGCTTCATGTCGAAATGTAGGTTTTGATCCGCAGTCTACCGCCGACACGTAAAACTCCATGCTTGTCGATAAATGGTGAAAGGTTGATCAGTTTGTGCTTTGAGTCGATCACCTTTCCTTGCTGCAACTTGTCGATCAGCTCGGGGTAGGCCTCCCCCGGCACTAACTTCACCAACTGTTGTTAGGCGGCTGTCTTCTCTGTATTACTTATCTCCTCTGTTCTCGGAACTTCTGGCTGCTTCTTCAGAATACTGATGAATCTCTGTACCCATATCATAACACGAACCATTCGTCGATAAGAGCTGATGTTCACGAATATAGGGAATGATTCCATGGGTTGCTCGGCACTAAGGTTGACAGCTAATCGAATTTCAAGGATTTCTTCAGGATCTTGGAACTCCTGGGGCCACACAGCTTCGGTACTTGACAGGAACTCAGGACCATTCCACCACAAAGATGAATTTTGGAGATCCTTTGGCATCAATCCTCTCGATATGATGGCCGCTAGGTTGTCGTTGGTGCCTACGTGACGCCACTCCATAGTCGATGTCAACGCCTGGATCTTTGTGACACGATTTGCTACAAATAGCTTCAGTTGTTCTGGACGTCGATTGATCCAAGCAAGATCGATTGTAGAATGATATAATGGTAGCAGTGACTAATTGAGCTAAGAGCAGAGCACCACATAATTCCAGCCTGGGTATTGTAGGATCAGGCTGCGATTTTCTTGGGTTTGTGGATTTCTTGATAGGGGCCACACGTGACTTTGTGCATACTAGTGATACATTGACCTGACCGTTTTCTTTAGTGGATCTCAGATAGATGCACGCACCGTGGGCGTAGTTTGATGCAGCACAAAAGCCATGGATTTGGATGCAAATGGCAGAATGCAACGCCTCACCTTGATCTCTCGTAGACACCCCAACTGCGACTTGAAATCTGTCCATTTTTCGACGTCTTCTTTGTCAGCAACCTCATCGTAATTTGTCTCCTTCTTCCACAAGCTTTGCATGATGAGTTTCACCACGATGATTGCTGGCCAATTGGATCGAAGAACTTTGAGATGCTCGATAATATAGCCCGCTTCGTAGTCTCCGATTTACCGACGATGATGGAATCAACGTTGAACATGAAAACATCTTCGTCAGGTTTCCAAACAATTCCAAGAGCCTTAACCGATTGTTTCTCACCAACCAGCAACTTCTTCTCAATGCTGTCCTGAGGGAGGGTTTTCAGAAATTCACTGCTGTTCGAGCACCACTCGTGAAGCTCGAATTTGGCGCTTCCAAAAACTCCGATTCATCTTTCCGCTGGATCGCTTGTTCGAGTATTTCTGCTCCTGTTAAAACGTCATCAATGTACGAATCTTCAGCTACAACCTTCGCCGCCCAAGGAAAACGTGCTGCTTCGTCGATACAAAGTTGCTTCACTGCTCGAACCGCTTGGAATGGTGCACTCGCTAGTCCATAAGTCACCGTTTTAAATAAGTCGATTGGATTTCTTATTTCCTTGGGTGTCCACAGAACAAGTTGAAATTGTTGATGCTTACCTGCAGTTAATACCTGTCGATACATTTTACCAACGTCTGCCGTAAACGCAATCTTCGGAACTCGGAACTTCATCGATGTTTCATTTAGTTTGGATTGCATCACCGGTCCAACGAGCAGGTTTTCGTTCAGTGATTTTCCGTTGCTGGATAACGCTGATCCGTCAAAAACAACGCGGCATTTTGTCGTGCTACCGTCCGGCTTCTCGACAGCATGGTGAGCAAGGAAGTAATCGTGTCCAGACACGTAAGTTTCCAAAGGACCAACCTTCACCATATGCCCTAGACTGATGTATTCATTAATGAAGTCCTCGTAATCGCCAGCAGCCAATTTTTGCTTAGTCTCCTATCTAGGGCTTGAAGTCGTTTCAATGCCATCTGCTTCGAATCACCAAGATTAGGACAGCCTTGCTTGAAGGGTAATTCCACCACGTATCGACCATCCTCCTGACGACGGTGAGTCTCGACGAATTTTGTTCTGCTTGATCTTCTCCAGTCGTACACTTCGATTCAGTACCATAATCTTCCACTTCCCAGAAACGCTTCAGCAATTCATCCAGATCCTTGTTTGTGACCAAAGCAGAAACTAGTGGCTTCTTGACTTCCACTTTTCCACCAATAACCCAACCAAAAAGCGTTTGTTGCATAACAGGACTACCATTCAGCAGAGGGACCCGGTTGTTCTCCAAGACCTTCGTGTAAACATCCATATGGGATGTTGAAAGATGGATCTGCCAAAATTAGATTTTCAGGAATCATCAAGGTATCTACCACAAAACCTTCGAGAGGAAGATCTGCTGTTAACTAACCAGACATTCGATTTCGGTCTCGTACCTGGAGGTGCTAGAACGAATCGTGAACGCGTGAAACTTGTACTGGACAGTAGAAGTTTTACCGCAGACCCCAGAAACATGTACATCTCCCTTGGTTTTTTCACAGCCCAAGCCGCTGAACGCAGTCTTCGGTAATAAAGTTGACCATGGATCCAGAATCCAAGAGCACTCGGACCTTGTGTAACTTCTTGTGGTAATCTTCGACGTAGACGACGGCAGTATTGAGCAAAATTTGACGACGAATCGGAACGGAACGACAAGTTTGGGAAACAGTGGTATTCGACACAGGAGGTTCGGATGGCATCGGTTGTTCACGTTGACCTATGGGTTGTTCAATCGGTACATTCTCCCTCGGGACTACGGAAAATGATTGTTTGATTTCCAAATGCAGCAATGTATGGTGTTTCTTCTGGCAGGTTCGACACAAACTCCGATTGCATTGACTCGACGTGTGGTTGTTGGACAAACAGTTGAAGCAAAGGTTAAGCACTTTCGCTTTCTCGGTACGTTGTGGAGAAGTCAGCTTCAAGAAACCTTCACACTGGTTGCCCATAATTTGGTGCCGTGACCAGGATACTGGTGTCGACCGCGTGAAGTCGTCAGTGTAACCTCACTTCGACGCTATTGTGCCCGCATTAGAGTGGCCCAAATCAGCTCGTACCCACTGGAAAAATTGTTCCCGGATCGTGATTTTGAAAAAAAAGACCTCATTCTAAGAGGTACAAGGTGAGTACCTCTCCAATACCTCTACGTCCATCATCGCGGTGCTTCTTGGGTCTTTTTTTTTTACAATTTTAGCCTTATTGCTTGTGCCGTGTTTACGAGATGCCTGACGAAAAACGGATCAAGATGAAGGAGGCTAGAAGAAGGAATGCCATCGAAGGGATCAATCGATTGGATCAGTTTCTCACCAACTACGTTCCCGAGCAGCATCAGCATGAAGTTTCCCATCGATTGGATCGTCTGGAGAAGGTGTGGAACGTATTCGAGACCCTGCAGGAAGAATGGATGACTCCGAAGAATCGTTGCAAAACAACTTGGAGCTGAGAATAAAGGTAGAAGAAGTTTATTTCCGTGTGAAGGCAGGCCTAGCCACGAAGTTGCCGCCTACGACCATTTCTGCTGTTGCTGGTCCCTCTACCGCACCTGCTGCTCCAACCACCCTCGCCAATTTAAAGCTGCCGACGATATCGCTTCGATGGCGATTTCAACAACTGGCTGACATTTCACGATACGTTTCTGTCGATGATACATTCGTCCACGGAGATATCGCAGGTGCAGAAGTTCCATTACCTCCGGGCTGCCCTGAAGGGAGAGGCAGCCAACTGGATCCAGTCGATAACGATAACGGCAAATAATTACGCTGTCGTGGGAGACGTTAATGAATCGTTACTCGAACAAGGCCATTCTCCGGAAAAAAACACATCCGAGCCCTGCTCAAGTACCCGAATATCCAGAGTAACACCGTGGAAGCGCTTCATCGAATTGTGGACGAATTTCAGCGCCACACCAAAGTTCTGGAACAACTTGGTGAGCCAGTCGAGCAGTTTAGTTCAATCCTTACCGAGCTGCTCGAGGACAAGTTGGACGACGCTTCGCTTACAGCATGGGAAGAATCAATCGCAACGGAGGAACACCATTCGTACTCCAAAATGGTCGAGTTTCTGCAGAAGCGAGCGCACGTACTTGAGATAATTTCTGTCAACCGACCGCAGCATGTTAATCCCAAGTCCGTTAATCATCCCTCAGCTCCAAAGAAATCAAACCAGCCCCGATTCAGCGCAAATGCAGCAACTGAAATTGCAACAAAATAGTTCCCGATGTGCCCTGCTTGTAAGAGGCAAAAGCATTCCATTTTCGATTGCTTCGTTCTCAACGGTCTCGACTCGAAAGGTCGTATGAAGGTGGTTACGGATAAGAAACTTTGCAGCAACTGCTTCCGTAGTGATCACTTTGCCCGCAACTGTCGCTCGAAGTATTCATGCAAGCATTGCTCGAAGCGACATCATTCGATGATCCATCCGGGGCCATACGAGCTCAACTTGCCAACTACCGATGAAAATGCAGTATCTGGAGATCTACTTGCTGGTAGTAGATGCGTACGGTCAAGAGCACATCGTCCGTGTCTTGTTGGATACTGGATCCCAACCGAATGCGATTAGCGAGCGTCTTTGTCAGCAACTTCACCTGAACCGTAGGTCTGTTAATGTACCGATCGCTGGCGTAGATGGGACCGTTATGAACGCCAAGCATGAAGTATCTGCCGAGGTTCGATCACGTGTGTCCGACTTTCGTGAGGTGATTGATTTCCTTGTATTGCGGAAAGTGACCAGCGACACTCCATCCGTACCGTTCAACGCATCTGAACTGAAGCTTCCCAACGGTCTTGCACTGGCGGATCCCGACTTTGGCACACCTCGTAGGGTGGACATGATCATTGGAGCTGCTCACTTCTTTTCCTTTTTGCAGAATGGACGGTTCCACCTCCCAAGTCTCCTATTCGTCGAAACCGTGTTTGGGTGGATTGCCTCTGGAAAGATCGATGAGTCCAGCGGTAATTTCCAGCAGCCAATAGCAACTTGTCATGTGGCGACAGTTGTACCGGTTGATGAACTGCTGTAGCGATTTTGGCAGATCGAGGAAGTAAGCGGCTCAAATTACTCCGTAGACGAGCAGAATTGCGAGGATTTCTATCCGCAGACAGTTTCCCGAGATCCTACCGGACGCTATATCGTTCGAATGCCCAAACATCCCCAATGTGACCAGATGAGCCATGGCAATGCGGCGTCTACAGTGGTTGGGCTGGTGGCTGCAAAAGGATGATGAAATGAAGGCTCAGTATTACGCGTTCTAGGAAGAATATATCAGTCTCGGCCATATTGGTCTCGCTCGCCATGACGATAATAATGGATCAACCAATTGCTACCTTCCGCACCATCCCGTGGTGAAACAATCGAGCACGACGACCAAGGTTCGAGTTGTGTTCGATGGCTCAGCGAAAACTAGCACCGGACATTCTCTCAACGATGCGTTGCTAGTTAGGTCAGTTGTTCAGGACGACATTCTGGACATTCATCTTCGTTTTCGGATGGTCAAGAACGCAATAGTGGCGGATGCGGAGAAGATGTTGATGCACCGTACAGATCGGCCATTGCAGAAGATTCTGTGGCCACCCAGTAGCAGCGGAACCGTTCAAGCTTATGAGCTGTGCACCGTTACGTATGGACTCTCGCCGTCTTCGTTTCTAGCCACGAGAACCCTGTTGCAGTTAGCTGAAGATCATCGAAGTGAATATCCGAAAGCAAGTAAGGCACTGAGGAAGAATGTGTACGTGGACGACTTCATTACCGGTGACAACACAATCGATTGCGCAATCCAGTTGCGCACGGAGTTGATGCAGCTTCTGCAGAAGGGTGGTTTTCTTTTGCGGAAGTGGTGCTCGAATTCGCTGCAGGTCTTGGATGGTCTTCCTCCAGAGCTTCTCGGCACTCAATCTTCCATCAAGTTCGGCCCCGAAGAGACCATCAAAACCCTCGGCATCAGTTGGGAACCTGAGGCAGACGTTTTCAAGTTCGATACGTCAATCATCGTCAACAACCAAACGCCTACGAAGCGCACCATTCTTTCGACCATCGCCCAACTCTTCGACCCTCTCGGAATCATTTCTCCCGTCGTTGTTCAAGCGAAAATCCTCATGCAGCATCTGTGGCTGCTGGCACTGGAGTGGGATGTCGAAGTTCCTCCAGAAATCCGTCAGCAGTGGGTTCAATTCGCCGAGCAGCTACCTCAGCCAAGTCCAAGGTCGCACCACTGAAACCGCTCAGCATTCCGAGACTGCGGCTGTGTGCGGCACTCATCGCTTCCCGACTCTATGACAGAATTTCGAAGGCGGAAGGTGGACATAAACTTCTCTGTTGTAGTTTTTTGGTCCGACTCTACAGTGGTATTTCAATGGATGAAATTTCCCCCACGATCCTGGAAAACCTTCGTTGCAAACCGTATTTCCGAAATTCAATCCACTACTCACGGCTCGGAATGGTTACACGTAGCTGGAAAGGATAACCCCGCAGATCTCGTTTCCCGAGATCAGCTGAAGAATTGGACGCAAACAACTTGTGGAAGTATGGTCCAACCTGGCTGCAAGAGGATATATCACGGTAGCCGGTTCAACTTACGCAGGAAGACCAGTTACCCTCCGAGGAGATGGAAGCAAACCCGAACGTGATACTTACAACCCAGACGCTTAAGCCAAATTCATTGTTCAAGAGATTTTCATCGTACCCGCTTCTGCTTGGTGCAGTTGCATACTGTTTTCGGTTCTACAACAACACTCACCGTAATAAGGAGCACCGGAAGTCCAGCAGCGTCCTGTCCGCCACTGAATTACAGCACTCCAAATTAGCTCTCGTGAAGCTAGTTCAAGCAGAAACGTTCCCCGAAGATTTGAAGCAGCTGAAGAAGGAGCGAATGGTACCAGGAAAGTCCTCTCTTCGTCTGCTGAACCCCTGCCTCGATTCCGATGGTTTGATCCGCGTTGGTGGCCGGTTGCGCTTATCCGATGCACCATATGACGTAAAACATTAGATCGTTATTCCCGGATTTAATCCCTTTTCGCAACTTCTTCTGAAGCATCAGCATTGTAAACTCGTGCACGGCGGAATTACGCTGACTCTCGCTGTCGTCCGTGACGAGTTCTGGCCACTGAATGGCCGAAAATCAGTACTTAGTGCCAATCGCAAATGCTACGAGTGCAGCAAATCGAACCCGTAACCCATCCAGCAACCGATTGGCCAGTTGCCCGTCGCAAGAGTGACCGCCAACGAAGCTTTCGTTTGCACAAGCGTTGATTATTGTGGTCCCATCTTCCTCAAGCCGATCTACCGTAGAGCCACCTCCCGCAAATCCTACATCTGTGTCTTCGTATGTTTGAGCACGAAAGGGTTCACCTGGAACTGGTGAGCGACCTTAGCACGGCCGCTTTCCTGATGGCCATAGATCGTTTCGTGTGGAGGAGAAATAAGCCACAGCATCTGTACTCCAACAACAGCACGAACTTCATCGGTGCGAAGAATGCTTTGCAAGAGCTCTATGCCATGCTACAACCCGGACCTGACAACGACAAGATCTCCAAGCACCTCCCCGAAGACAGCATCCAATGGCATCTGATCCCTCCTCGAGCTCCCAACTCTGGTGGCCTTTGAGAAGCCGCGGTGAAGGTAGCCAAAACCCACCTGGTGCGTCAACTCGGTTCTTCACTACTTTCTGTCGAAGAGTTCTCCACGATGCTGATTAAAATCGAAGGTTGCATGAATTCCCGTCCTCTGCTGCCACTTTCGAGCGATCCAAACGATTTTGCTGCGCTCACCCCGGCGCACTTCCTAGTGAAGAACATGATTCGTCACATTCCCGAAGCCGACGACCGTGATGTACCGTTCAACCGTCTCAATCAGTACCAAATGCTCCAGAAGTACGCTCAAACTTTCTGGCATCGCTGGCGAAATGAGTACCTGAAAGAGCTAAACCTGCAGTATAATGCCAACCCGAAGCGCTACCAAATCAATGTAGGATACATCGTCATCGTGAAGGACGAATCCTTGCCGCCAGCCCGCTGGCCTTTGGCCCGCATAACCGAACTGCATCCTGGACCCGATGGCGTCACCCGAGCCGTAACCGTTCGCACCCCCACGGGAATCTTCAAGCGAGCTGTGTGCAAGATTTGCCGACCTGTAAGAAATAGAGAAGACGAGAAACCCGTCCCGGTACATGTAAACCCAAAGCCCGTCCCGCAAAATTTGCCGGTGAGTCACCCATACCCCAACAATGATGTTAGTAACCCTTGCGAGTTGATGGATGGTAGAGTGGCCTTTCCAAAACCCGAATTGCTCTTTGAGAAAGATCAGGCATAACATTTGAAAACGGCACAAAATCATTTGTAAACAAACTTTCTAAGGCCCTTTACATGCGAACCAAAGTACGCCCATGCAAACCAATAACATCATCGGATAGGGACAACTATCACCTTTCCGAAAGTGGTATTGGTTTGCGTGGGCGTGCTTTGGTTCGCGTGTAAAGGGCCTTAGAAAGTTTGTTTACAAATGCTTTTATGCCGTTATCAAATGTTATGCCTGAGATGTTATTATCATTTGAAAACACCAGCAGACGGCTGAGTATCAACTTTTCGAATAGCTTCGAGATGGAGAGCAGAAGGCTGATGGGGCGATTGTTTTTACACTGGTAGGATCTTTGCCAGGCTTGCGTATTGGAATCACTTTGGCTAACTTCCAGCATGCAGGGGAATAGCGAAGCTCCAAACATTTGGTGAAGATAACGGTAAGATGGTTAAAGAAGTCAATACTCAAGTTTTTCAACTCGAGGTTGGCTACACCATCCATACCCGCAGCCTTCATGTTTTTAGTGCTTCTAATAGCTACCGATCAGCCGATATTCTACTATCATCATGCACTACTACGGAGGTGTCTGCGACTCTAGACATTGCCTCCAGTACGCATGGGCTCATGGGGGCTCACCATGGTATGGCCAAGTTTATGTGAAATCACAAAATGTTGGCCAAGAGCATTGGCCTTTTCAACTGGGGTTACGAGTAGTCGGAATTGATGCTATGAAGAAACGAGTCAGGGGAAAATTTTGGTGGATCCGCATTGATGCTATGGTAAGAGATTATGTTAATTCTTGCGATGGTTGTCTACTAGTTTCGGAACCAGACATCGAACCTATGTATAGGACACCCATTCCTGATGGATCGTGGCGTAAATTAGCACTGGATTTTACTGAAGCTTCCAACAGAATTCATCTACTGGTTCTCGTAGATTACTACTCAAGATACCCTGAAGTTGAAATCATGACGTGGACCACTGCAAAATTGACAATTCAAAGATGATGGATAATTTTTGAACGATTTGGATATCCAGAACAAATAATTTGCGATAATGGTCCACCTTTTTTTTTTTTTTTTTTTAATTACTTTATTTGTACAGGCTCAATTGAATAAACTTTACAGAGCCAAGTTATCATTTTCTTTATACATTATAAATGTCTTAAATCTAAAATCAAAGGATTGGAACCGATTACTCGCGGTCTTTTCGAGGTTAGTGGATGACAATTGTTTGGATCGGGAGAGGGAAAAGGAGATTTGGAATATGATTTATGATTAAAAAATGTCACTATTTCTAAAACATATACTTAATCCTATCGACGTTATATCAACTCTGTAATTATACAATTATTACAGAAACAAATCTACAAAAAAAAAAATACACACACATACAAAACACAAACTAAACACAAGGTTAGTCAAACTTACAATCTATGGTTAATATTCTTCAAGAAAACATATATGAGTTGCATAAACTCCAGATCACGTCTAGCCAAAATATCCCGAACTGGAACATTAGGTTGTCTACCTCGAGCCCGAAGGGAATCGTACAACTCGGATCTGACTCCACGGTGCTCAGCACATGACCAAATAATGTGATCTGCGTCCTGGTAACCTTGTCCACATTCACAGAGATTACTGTCCCCCAGCTCAACACGGAACAAATGAGCGTTTAACGAGTAGTGATTGGACATGAGGCGAGACATCATACGAATGAAGTCTCGACCCACATCCAACCCCTTGAACCAAGGACACTTCGACACCTTAGCGATGATTGAATATAACCATCGTCCCAAACTCCCTTCACTCCATTTATTTTGCCAGCTGGCGAGTGACTGTTGACGATAAATGAAGAAAAATTCGTCGTAGGCGATTTGTCGATCGTAAATATCGCCTTCCATAGCGCCCACCTTTGCAAGCGAGTCCGCCTTCTCATTGCCCGGAATCGAGCAATGAGATGGGACCCATGCAAAGGTGATGACAAAAGATCTTAAAGATAAAGCACTTAAAAGCTCTCGTATTTTCATGAGTGCTTTACCGGCCTCATGGAGCGAATAGCCTCAACAGAACTGAGACTATCCGTAAAATTAAAATAATGATCTGGTGCAAGTGAAGCGATTGTTTCTAGCGTATAATGTATTGCCGCCAGTTCAGCAACATATACAGAACAAGGAGCATGAAGCATTCGAGAGGCGCTATGAAATTCGTTATAAATACCAAAACCTGCGGACGTCTCTATTAATGATCCATCTGTGAAGAACGATCTTGCGGAATCAACTTGGCCAAACTTTGCAGCGAAAATTGACGGAGCATTCATGGAACGATGATGCTCTGGGATTCCGCGAATCTCTTGCGTCATGGATAAATCAAAATGAACAGAATTGTCGAAGTCGGAGAAGACTACACGATAGGGATTATGCTGCGAAGGGCTGACATCCTGTGTTATGTACACGTAGTACAATGACATAAAACGAGTTTGAGGGTTTAGCTCAAGAAGCTTCTCAAAGTTTGCAATCACCAGTGGGTTCATAATTTCACAACGGGTGAGGAGCCTGAGGGATAATTCCGAAAACCGATCAGAGAGTGGCAACATGCCCGCTAACACTTCGAGACTCATCGTATGAGTCGAGTGCATGCATCCTAACGCGATACGAAGACAGCGATACTGGATCCGTTCCAGTTTGATGATGTGAGTTTTAGCCGCCGACTGGAAACAAAAACTACCGTATTCTAAAACCGATAAAATCGTTGTCCGGTACAACGTTAGAAGATCTTGCGGATGGGCTCCCCACCACGTTCCGGTAATTGTTCGGAGAAAATTGATCCTTTGTTGGCATTTCCGCTTCAGATACTCAATGTGGGATCTCCAGGTGCATTTTGAATCGAACCAGACCCCAAAATATTTAAAAGACATGGAATGAGTGATCGGCTTACCCAAAAGTTGAAGCTTCGGTTGTGCTGGGCTATGCTTCCTAGAAAAAACGACCAACTCAGTTTTCTCCGTGGAGAATTCGATACCTAGCTGGATAGCCCAAGTAGACAAATTGTCTAAGGTATCCTGTAACGGTCCTTGCAGGCCGGCCTCTCTGGGTCCTGTCATAGACACTACATCAACTTGTCTCAACGTGCAGTTGTCCCTTAGACAATTGTCAATTTCTCTGACGTAGAAATTATACAGAAGGGGGCTTAAACATGAGCCCTGGGGGAGGCCCATGTAGCTAAATCGTGAAGCTGTAGAGTTTCCATGAGAAAAGCTCATATGTTTCTCTGACAGCAAATTGTACAAAAAGTTATTAATTAATGGAGAAAGGCCACAAGCGTGGAGTTTGTCTGAAAGGACTTCAACCGATACTGAATCAAAAGCCCCCTTAATATCCAAGAAGACAGAAGCCATTTGCTCTTTATTAGCAAAAGCCAACTGAATTTCAGTGGAAAGCAACGCGAGACAGTCGTTCGTTCCCTTGCCCCTACGGAAACCAAATTGAGTATCTGAGAGTAGGTGGTTCGTCTCAAACCATTTGTCCAAGCGAAAAAGGATCATTTTCTCCAACAATTTTCGAATACACGATAACATCGCAATGGGACGATACGAGTTGTGATCTGACGCGGGTTTTCCAGGCTTTTTAATGGCTATAACTCTCACCCGTCTCCAATCATCCGGAACAATATTAAGCTCCAAGAACTGACCAAACAAGTTCAACATGCGCCTCTTAGCGACGTCTGGGAGGTTCTGCAACAAGTTGAACTTGATTCCATCAGCCCCCGGAGCCAAATTGCCACACGAAAGGAGCGCGAGTGAGAGCTCCAGCATTGAATCTTGTCTACCGAATTCGTCGTTTCGCGAGGAATCATCTGTGCTGGCACGGAATCAGGACATACTTTTCGCGCGAACTTGAGAATCCAACGATCTAAGTACTCCTCGCTCTCGTTGTTTGAAGACCGGTTACGCATTCTTCGCGCCGCGTTCCAAAGCGTATTCATCGACGTTTCGCGCGATAATCCGTCCACGAATTGCCGCCAGTATCCGCGTTTCTTGGCTTTGATGAGGCTCTTGAGTTCGCGTTCAAGAGCCGAGTACGCTTCGAAATGTACGGGTGTTCCACGTTTCCGGAAAAGCTTAAACGCGTCGGACTTTTTACGATAAACCTCAGCGCATTGCTGGTCCCACCAAGGGGAAGGAGGTTTCCTACGGAAAGACGTTCCTGGAACCGGCCGAGTTTGAGCTTGAAGCGCGCTGTCCAAGATCAGATTGGAGAGGAAGTTATATTCCTCCAACGGTGGAAGCCCTTCTACCGACGTAAGGGCATCTTCTATCACATTTTTGAACTTTGTCCAATCGATATTACGGGTAAGATCGTACGCGACGTTAACGGGTTCCGACGAATTGAACCCACTGGCAACTGAAACTTTGATCGGCAAGTGATCACTACCGTGGGGATCTTGGATCACATTCCACGTGCAATCCAACGATAATGAGTCAGAGCAAAGTGTGAGGTCTAATCTACTTCCATTCGAGGATGGGCCAGCCAAACGTGTTACTTCTCCATTGTTAAGAATTGTCATATTAAAGCTGTCGCAGAGGTCATATATCATAGTAGAACGGTTGTCATCATACAGTTCCCCCCAGCCTGTACCGTGGGAATTAAAATCTCCCATAATCAACCGTGGAGCAGGAAGTACTGAACATATATCTGAAAGTTGTTTTCGATTAACAACGGCTCTAGGAGGAATATAAACAGAAGCAATACAAAGGCTCTTACCTTTAATAATAGCCTGACATGCGACAACTTCAATACCTGGAAATTGTGGAAGATTCACTCTATAGAAGGAATGGCACTTTTTAATCCCCAAAAGTACTCCTCCTCCACGCGAATCCTCACGATCCAGTCGAATAATGTTAAAATCATAAAAAGGAAGATCGATATCTGAAGAGAGCAAGTTTCACAAACAGCAAATGCATCACAATCATTATTGTGAACTAAAAACTTAAAAGAGTCTAATTTAGGAATAAGACTTCGACAATTCCACTGTAGAATAGTGATCAAATCCCCGACCTCGTTTGGAAAATTATCCATCGAAGGAAATGATTGCTGCAATGAGGGGCCACTTCAATGTCAATTGCTTCAAGAGGGTCTTCACAGAAGGAAGCATTGCCAGAACAATGCTTTTGAGAGGATCAGAAATATTGAGGTACTTGAGAATATCGTCCACAATTTTATCAAATGAGAACAACCCGGATGAAGAAGGGGCATCTGTTCCTAAAAATGGGCCATCAGGGGTTTTTGATGTCCCCGGGAGAGATGGAAAGTTCTGGTTATAGTTAGTTCTGCGGAAACCAGGAGGAGTTGAAACTTCCTTTTTTTCCATCACTCCTTGATTTGGGCAAGCTGATTTAGGGTTCCTTATCTGCAACTTTCCGCGAACGGATGCGTTTTCGTTTCCGTGCAGAACCTTCCGGAAAACTGAAAGAAACTCCCTCCTCAGCCAAGACTGCCTGGAACGCTCCTTAAGAGAGCGTTCTAGTTTCTCCCCGCGTTGTTTGTACGCCGGGCACGATGAGAGACCATGAGGAGTTCCCTTACAGTACACGCATTTTGGTGCAGTGACTGTGCAGGCGCCATCCTCGTGCTTCTCCCCGCATTTGGAACAGCGTGCCTTGCTGCCACAGTGAGAGGCCGTATGTCCCAACTGTTTGCAGTTTTGGCAGTTCATGACCCGAGGAACAAACAAACGCACAGGTAGCCGAAGTTTTCCCAACTCGATGTAGTGAGGAAGGGCTGAACCAGAAAAGGTCACCCGAAACGAGTCTGTGGGGGTAAAGCTCTTTTTACCCTCGCTGAAAGATACTGAGTTCAGCTTCTGGACTTCCAGTATCTCAACCGTGGGAAGCAAGGGGTTCTTGAAACGGCCAACCGCTTGCTTCGCCAAGATCTCGGGGGTCATACTCGCTTCGGTGACCACACCTTCGATCTCCACATTACGAGCTGGGATGTACACTCTATACTCGAGTGTAAAGAGCTGGGAGGCAGCAATCTCGTTAGCTTGTTTCAGGTTAGAGACGACAACGCGAAGTTAATTGTACCTCACCTTCGAGATTTCGGTCACGGCCGAAAACCGATTCGTCAGATCATTAGTAATTTGCATTACATTCAAAGGTTTCTTTTTGGGCTGAAAGTAAACAACCCATGGGCCAGTCGAGTCTTCTGGGTAGGCTCGCGATCGGGGGCTTATCTGTCCCTGTCCATTACCAGACTGAGATGACGAAGCAGGGATGGCATCATCTGATTTCTGGGATGATAGACGTTTTCGACCCTTCTTGCTATCGCGTGGCAAAGTGGTGTCATCTTCCGACAAAACGTCCATTTCGTCTTCCGACAAAATGTCCATTTTGCCGTACTAGTGAGAGCGAAAAACTCTCTACCACTGCAACGATAATCAAAATTACTCGGACACAATGCACGAAGAAAAAAAAATACTAACACAGAAACACAAACTTAAAATTCAATAGATGGGAGAAAGAAAGAAACAAGAACAAAAACTTATCTGATAATCCTATACTACTATCACCGAGCGTTTACACAGCAGCAGCGGAGCGACGCGCAGCTTTGATGATCTTCGATCCGCGTGTGCGGGCGGTCTTCGTTGGTGTGTGCTTGTATGAAACTCGGCACTCAGCTGAACACACGATGATGGATGAGCGGTTTGAATGTGGAGGCCAGCGTTGCCAGGTCATTTTCAGAAAAATCTGGACCAGGTAAAATATAAAATCTGGAAAAATCTGGAATGCTCCAAAAATCCTCTTTTTAACATAATGCTATTGAAATCTCCCGTGAAAATAGGTCAATATGATCTGGAATTTATTTAAAGTACTAGAATTGTTATAAATTACATGTTTAAATTAATTAAATAAAGCAAATAACTTGTTGGCATTGCTAAAATCATCCAAAAGTTGTAAAGTACTGACACGGTGTGACCAAAAAGTTCAAATATCCATTACGCAGCATTTCAAAAATTGAGTTAAATGTGGGTAAAAACAGCAGAAAATATGGTTAGAATTGTTTTTTAAACTGTAACTTTTTAAAAAAAAAATGAGAAGCAAAGAATCGAGGAAACTTGATGGGATGGATTTTTGAACTAATAGTCGATGTTGTCCTTACTAGTTGATGCAGTACCAGAATTCAAAGACTTTACTAGTTCTAAATAATTCTAATATTACTCTGAGGTTGATCAGATTTACAGTTTAATTCTTGACATCATACAACACACAACACCTAGCAGATCAGTAGACAATTTTATTTTGAAGCAAAATTCACCGGGCTGAAGTGGGAATCAAAGCCTAACATTGTGGAACTCACACACACTTTACCTAAAATTCGGGTAACTCCACTATTCGTATGACCATAATGCCGAAGAATAATTTTATTTTATTACTAAAATGAAAGTCTGATAGCTTCATTTTTGAAGTCTCAGGATCTTGCAATGATTCTAAATTCCGGAATTAATATTTTTCCTGCGTCCCAGATAATGAATTTTTTTGTTAGTCTTAATTTACTTGGAACTCTTTACAGGATATCTTCGCCTTTTTTTTAGTTCAATTCGAATCATCCTACGGCATATTTATTTTCTATATTCCCCTAAAATAAGCTTGAAAACATCTTAACTTTTCCAGTAACACTCTAAGAGTTGTCCCAACAAACAATTCAAAGTCACAAATAAGCATACACATTGAATAAATGTAGTATAACAGTGTACAATGCTGAATGAAGCAGGATGTCGAATTATGTGCTGAAAAAAAGCTCATTTAGATCGATAGATGCGCCTTTATTTGCACATACATTGTCGCTTTTATTTGACTGTTTTTAATTGATTGAATAAAATGCTTTATTAAACTTCTTATAAATGTTTTCTAGCTCCATTATTAGATTTCATTGCATTGCTTTACGATATTGCTGTATAAAGGTGAATACACTCAGCAAAATAGCTCTTATACCACCCAACAAACAATTCAGAGTCATAAATAAGCATATATATTGAATAAATGCTGTATAACAGTGTACAATGCTGAATAAAAAGAGTTGTCGAATTATGTGCTGAAAAAGCTCATTGAGATCAATAGATGCACATTTATTCCACTGTTTGCTCTGATCTGATTAATTTACTTATTAAAAACTGTAAAAGTGTTAAATGTCTTCTCATATCAACGCCAGAAGTTTGATCTAATAACAAACTAAAAAAGTGTAATTTGTACATACATTGACACTTTTATTCGACTGTTTTCAATTGATTTAATAACATGCTTTATTAAACGTCTAATAAATGTTCTCCAGCTTTTTTATTAGATTTCATTGCATTACTTTACATTATTGCTGAATAAAGGTGAATACAGTCAGCATAATAGCTATTATACCACTATGCGTCCATGTTGTAATCACATGATTTGTAAATGTTTTATAAACGACATATTAGATTCATTATTCGACAACACTGATTCAGTCTAACAACAAGGCGAAATCAGTAGAGTAGTGGTTACCGTTTCTGCTTTCCAATTAGAAGGTCGTGAGTTCAATCCCAAGCTCAACCCTTTTTTTATATGTGTTCTACGTCTAATTAATTTAAATAGTAATCATCGATCACATGACTCACGATAACGAATGCATTTATCTAGTTTAAAAAATAACCGAGCATTCCTTCTTTGGGATTGGAGTGGTGAAGAGGTAACATTGGTCTCATGTTAAACAACGATGAATGAATTAATCATTCCCACAGGGCCTTGAAGGAGCTAGAGTTGCGATCGGGAGTAGTGATAGGTATTTACTTTCAAGCGAGCTTTTATTGATTATTGAGTTGCCCATATGATGAATTCTAGGATAGCTCAGATGACAAGGCAAGCGGCTGGTGATCGGAAGGTACATGGTTCGAATCCCATACAACAACATGTATGTATTTAATAAATTTTCTAATATCGTGTGGTGCGAGCCACGTCAGAAATAATGAATACAATTACACACTTAAGAAACACACCCTTCCCTGTCCCCGTCCCTCTTATTTTCGGGTTAATTTTCTCACAGTTGAATAATCGTTTAATAAATGTATAATAATGTCTAATTAAACGTTACTTCACATGAGAATCAAGCGTATATAGAGCATCACTGTCTTAAGGAAGAGATGTCTAAAAAAATGAATAATCAAAAAAATTATCGTATGAACTCTGTTACAACTCATATAAGTCGAATAAAAGCTTCTCGACATACCTTATACAATACCAATAGTTCAATGTTGTGGTTGAATAAATTCTCCAGATTTGTGTAAACAAAGCCTGAACAGAAGTTATTATTAAAAATAGTACAAGTACTATTAAGCATGCAGTTGAAGAAAACGGCCAAGAAGTCGTTTCTTCAATAGACGATTGTTTGTTGGGGTTTGCATTACCTCTTCAATCCCACAACTCCCTCAAATTGGTACTAATTCCCAAGAATTGGCTCAACTTTGTGTCCATTTTTCTCTATGAAATTCTTAAAATGTTCTTAACAATTTCCTTGGTACACTCTTCAGAATGACCGTCACTCTTCTCAGACTTATCCGATAATTCTCTTTAAATTGCTTTGTAGGTAAAGTCAGAATTGTTTTAAATTCCTTTTCAGTATTACCTAAGTACTCAAGTTCTTTGCCAAAATGGTTTTGAAAGTCTGCAAGAAATTGCGCTTAAAATTTTATTAAAATAAATCTCCATAGAAACATTGGACAGAATTCCATTGAAATTATTCTCACGATTCCTATCAGTTTCATCATAAGAATTTTCTATGATATCTCTTCCGGATTGTATTTCCTTTATTGGCAAAATCTTCATGGAATTGTCATCAGAGTTGACAGGAAAATTGACACCGTCTTCAACCAGAGGTTGCACAGACTGAATATGTAACACTAGACAACGGACAACTCACCACACCCATTAGACCAGTAGGGACATTTTCAAGTTGCCAAAATTAGCACTGGCTGAAGCGGGAATCGAACCCTCACTTCGTGGCACTCACAATACGCCTAAATGATGGGTGACGCCGCACGACCCCGACACCCACAAAGATGGATGTAATTCTACTCAGAAGTAGCTTGAAATTCTCCTTTGATTTCACAAAGAATTCGCCTCACACTTAACTGTGAACTATTTTCAGAATTACCTTAAAATTCCAATAACGTCCAACGTTGATGGCTTTTAATAATTAAAGTAGCAAGTTTGGCTTTTTTTTATTAGTAAATCAATTGCAGTTATATTTAAAAAAAACATGTTCAAAAAATCTGGGCAACTCTGGAAAATATTTAAAAAATCTGGAAATATACGTGGTCAGTCTGTGTATCTGGCAAGACGACTAAAAATCTGGAAAATCCAGATAAATCTGGAATACTGGCAACGCTGGTGGAGGCAGATGCTGACACTCGATGACGATGATCCGTGTGCACAGGTATGCGTGACCACGCACCGATGGTGCGCAAAATGATTGGCGAATTGCCAATCGCAAAAACAATTTTCGATGATGCCGAAAACACACTTTCTTCTCAGAAAAAAACTCACTTTTTGATAAATTTATCGGGAATTATGCCAGGAATCCCTAAGCGAGAAAAACTGATTATTTACGTCAGATAATAGCGAGAAAACTTCCAAATTAACGGAGCGCGTAACAAGTCGACCGTACTTCTTGCTAGGACGTAGTGGTGTGGTCCACCTTTTTGTTCGACAGAATTTGTTAATTTCTGCAAAACAAATGATGTAACCATAAATCATTCCATTCCGTATACACCATTTTACAATAGGTCACTGCTGAAAACGGTTCGGACTAGTACTGCCATGGGTCGTGACTAGAAAAACGATCTATTTGATTACTTGTTAGCATAGCGGAACACACCGCATTCCACAACAAATATGTCATACGTGATCTAGCACGGTAAGTTAAGTTATACTCGAAGTTAGGTAGGTTTTCACTTTTTCTCAATTAAAAAAAAAACGCACCCCCAAAGGGGTATTCTGTAAACGTAGTAGAAAAACGCAATTATTAAATTAGAATATCAAATTAAGCATGTTAAATCAATGTTAAATCAATGTGCTATCATAATCAACAGAAATAAACATAATTGTACTACTAGAATTGACATCATTGTTGAACTCGCTCCTTCAGCAATCTCCGTACGCCAACAGAATCTCAGCGCTTATAGTATGGTCAATTGCCCAACGACCATGACGAGATAAAGTGACTATGTTGGTTGAATAATTTATCCAAATCCAAATCACCTGCTAACTGTGGTGGTACAGTTCCCTGTTGACTCAATGTGTGAAGAAAATGGTATCGTCTGTCCAGGTCCATTACCGAGGATTGACGTTTTGAATTCTAATGGGCACATGCGGTTTACCGTTTCACTTGTTGGTTGGTTTCAATCCTGATCGAAACTGGAATGACAGGCACCGTTCAAGGTTGAATGGAAGGTTGCTGAAATGGCGTCGATATTCCATCGGTATCGGTTTATGGCACAATTTACGATTCATTCGCGAATGAATGGATCGTAATTATCGCGATAATGGCTTGTGGAATCGCTTTTCTGGAACAATGATGCTTTCGCGTGCCGGTTATTGGTTCCCATGTGTTCTTTTCATTTGCGAATAAATGGATATTACGGAACATTGTGAGGTTGGAAGTTGGCAAATAGCGGCATTATGAACTGTTTATTGTCAGTCGCTCGGTTTGAGGTCGGTCTCAAATCTGGGAATCAATTTTTTAAATGAAAATAATTCAGTGCTTGCTTGCATAAACTTAAACCAAGAAAAAGTTCAGCTTCTTCCATCCAGCAAGGAAACGACCTAGCCAGCAGGTGCTTAATGCGTCTCCATAAATTACCAACCATAATGTATCATGTCAAAAAGCCACCGCCACCACCATCAGACCATTTTAAGCAGCAGAACCTCCACCTCCTGTTCCATCTCCTCCTCGTGTTCTGCCTGCAACTAAGAGAAGAGCAACAGCCGGGCACCAACCTAGCAGCATCAAGTGATACATTACGGGAGTGTGGCTTTAAAATCTTCCGAAACCGACACCTTCCTTCTGGTCTGTGGGGGAGGCTCTCCGAGAACGCAACTGTACTCACCCTTCAACATTTTCCGCTCCGAGTTCTTTACTTCCAGTCGTAGGATGTAAATATTCGCCACCACTGCCACTGGCTGTTACCATCGAATCGGTTGTAACTTAGCAGCAGTGTGGCAGGATATTGCCTTTCAGTTTTTTTCCCTCAATTTGCCTACCCGAGTAAAAAAGTGTTGCAGACATCGAAAACCAACGTCTTCAAAATGCTGTTGTATACAAGATTCGATAAAACGGTCAGTTACCGATTTCGAATTCAGGAGGTAAAATAATGATAGGAATGAAAGAGATGGTCGAAGAATAAAAGAGACAGGTAGAACGAAAAGGGAAAATAAAGTTGTAAAGTTTGAGAGAGGAAATAAATCCAATCAGAAGTATTGTGGTGATAAACTGAAGAACACTGTTCTTTTAGCAAAGTACCGAAAACCTTAAATTAGTGTTAAAGCGTGTTAGATGCTAAAGTAGCATATATTTTTTTAATGCCTATTTTTATCCGGGCAGCATCGAAAGAAAAGGAAACGACTATTCGACTGGGAGACGTGGGGAGGTAAAATGTTGATTTGAGTAAGTTAACACCGCGCGGGGAAAATCTGTGGACCGGGTGCATGTGTTCTTCACTGTATGGGATTTTTTCGCTTTCTTGCAGGTTGATGTTCCGGACTTCTGTCTGCTTTTTTCCTTGGGTACCACCAAAGAGCAAAAGCGGCAAAGGTGTTGGCGGAGTAATTTCATGGCGCGCTTGAAGTCGTTCTTCCGGGTGAACATTTTCCAGTACTTTTTTTTTTTCTTTTACTTGTTTACCCACCCTGGACGGGGGAGGGGGAGTTCAAATACGAAAATTTGTTAATTTCGCCGGTTGACGCTGCACGATATTAGCATATAATTATGCGAAATGCTGCTTAATTTTGACGAATTTATGGGAGCCAAACGTGACTCCGACGACGACGACGTGTGTGCTTGGCAGCATGGCACCACCGACCCGACCGGGGGATGGATGGATGTGGGAGAAAATAAAAAGCTAAAACTGGGGAGATTCACTTCCATGTGTGTTCACGTGTTTTATGGAAATAGAGTCATACCAGGCAGCTGCCTTGGTAATGTGCTAATGTATGCTAAGCTCTGTTGAAATCGGGCTGAGTAGTCCTTTTTTTTGCGCTTCCATCCTTTGAGATAGTAAATCTGGAGGATTAGCACATGGCAATCCCGGTTGATGACAGTGGATTTGCGAAGGATTTCTGCTTTTTGCGACTTGTTCAGAAAACGTTTGTTCTATTTTTTTTGTAAAAGTACGTTTATTTGTCGTTTGTTTGTTTAGTAAAAATTATTCACATAATTATTTAAACCTCGACGTCAAAATTAAATTTCAGTTCATCTATATCAATCCTGCCATTACAGCTATCAATGAAGGTGATATAGGTGAACCCTCCGTTACTCGCACTGTTGTACTTTGTACAACACACATGAGTTTTCCATTGCCAATTTGTTGCTGAGTTACCAATCGATCTGAAACCAACGAGTATTCCTCAAAAAACTCGTTTTGATCTAAACAAGCTAAACTTTGATTGCAGTAAACACCTGAAAAAATGCGGATAATAGGAAAAAATGTAAATGGAAACCGCGTAAACTGCGACCATACTACGTGGGATTTGACTTAATTGATTACAACATAGATTTTTTTTTTTTTGATGATGTTTTTTTTTTTTTTTTTGATGATACGATTTATCTTTAAGATAATTAAATATGACATTTTAACCAGGTTGGCAAACAAAATCGAACTGGTTTCAGTTACAGATATAAATTCCCTCTAGAGTTTACAGTTGCTTCACAGTGATATAAATGTAGAAAAGCTCAGGCGTCCATCTCTTAGTTCGCCTTTTTGTCCACCTAAAATATTCATAAGTATTACAAGCAATCAAGAGTTAATGAACAATCAACAAAGCATCCTATTACACTAGTAACCCCGCAATCTGATGCTATCATAATTTTCAGCAATGTCAGGAATGCTCACGAACCCCCAACATTTGTCAAAAAACTTACTACTAACTCAAGGTATCTTCCAAATAAGCTTCAAAATTGCATTTTTTTTTATGAAATGTTAAATTCAGTCCTCTATATCCGTAATACGCACGCGAGACTCAAACCTTTGTAGACTACTTTTTTTTTATTAATCTACTTTTAAATCAAATATTAAAAATCCATCATTACCCTCGTGGTGAACAGAAATAGTTTCTGCAGTGCTACAATAATTATTAAAAAGTCGTTATGACAGCTATCCATACAAAATAATCCGTTAAAAATAACTTCGTCAAGATGCATAATTTTTTCAATTCATAAAAAAATCACTGGATAACCGTTCAAAAGACAGTTTTAACGTGTGAAATGCAATGTCTCTTAAATTCTGCTAATGTTGTTGAACGTTGAATGTGTCTAGGCATCGAATTGAAAACATTCATTCCTTTAAAAAATAGTAAATTCTGTGAAGCACAAGTCAAGAAATGTGGTGTTCTTATTTTATCTGCGTTTCTAGTATTATATATATGATAGTCACTTCCTCTTTCAATTCGATCACACAAATATCGAGGCAGAAAACCGTTTGCTACTTTAAAATGAACACCATAGTCAAATAAACAATTCTTTGCTTCACAGACAACCATTGTAAGGCGTCTAACATCAAAGTTGAGGAAGTGAATCTATTAAATCTCAAAATCAAACGCATTATTTTATTCTGCAAGCGCTGTAATCTCGATATTTGTGTTGCATTGGCCAGAAATAAAATGGGAGGCCAAAAGTCAAGATGAGGAAAGATGATTGATTTGTATAGCTGTATTTTACTGGCAATAGTTAAATCGTTTTTCAGTCGACATAAAATTCCATACTTCTTGGCAATTTTCTTGATGACATTGTCAATGTGTGAGTTGAACTTAAGTGTGTCATCAATAATCACGCCAAGATATTTAATCTCCCGAACGCGATCAATAGTCTCATCATCAATTACAACAGAAACGTTCTCATTTATTCGATTCCGCGAAATTACCATAAACTTAGTTTTACTTGTATTCAATTTTAACTGCTTATACTGCAACCATCTACTAAGAGAACGCAAATCTTTATTCAAGTGTAAATGGCATCATCTAAATCCTTAGCTGCAATGAATAACACAGTATCATCTGCAAAAAGATTAATGTCGCAAAATCGCAAAACACATCGCAAGTCATTAATATACATAATAAATAAAAGGGGCCCTAATACACTTCCCTGGGGCACTCCAAGGTTATTCCCCACGGGACTGGAAACAGAATCATTATAAACAGTCCGTTGAGTTCTGTCAGACAAATAGCTTTCAAACCATTTATATGCAGTACTCGTAATTCCAAAGCGCTTGATTGATCTTAACAATAAGGGCCTAGAAATTGTCTCAAAAGCGCGTTTAAGATCCAAAATAACAGCAACAATCGTATCTTTACACTCCAAGTTATTTTTCCACTTCGCTAAAACCAAATTCAACGCGGTTTCACAAGAATGACCTTCCGATTGTTCTGGTATCAACAAACTATTGCTATTTAAATACTCCAACAACAAGTTCTAACATTTTCTCTAATGTGTGCAACATGTTGATGGGACGAAACTCTTCGGCTTTAAACGTTCCAGCAACTTTTTAAATAGGGCAAGTTAGCGCTCAACTTCCGAGCCGATCAATCGATGTTTTCGGACGAGCATGTAGAGAATAAAAGTGAAAGAGACAAATAAATAAATATCTCCTGAAATAAAAATTGTTTTGAGACTTGAAAGATTTCGTATCCCTTGAATTCCACCTCGCTGAAAAAAGAGGGGATTTTAGCTTCATTTGGACGTTTAAAATCTCGATGTAGTAAAAATTATCTAAACTGGCGAATGGCAAAACAAAACAGCAGCAGCGAGTAGGGTATAAAAGTAACTGTGCCATATTCCGTTGCTCATTCGATCATTCTCTGCTTGAACGTCAAGCAGTACAGTTCGGTCTTTGCTCGCTCTGTCGAGTTGTTCAAAAGTTTCTAGTTTGTTCCAAACATTCGCAGTTTAATTGCGTCGCCAGTAGTGTCGGTCGCTTCGTGTGATGGGAAGACAGCGCTCCCGGAGCAGGCTCCGAGAGAAAACGGAGAAGAAGAACAGCGGTGAGGGTAGCTTGAGTGTACCTATTTCGAATAGGTACGCTACTCTTCCCACCGATGTAGGGAATCCCACCTCAGCCACGGTGAAGCGGTCTAAGAAGAGGAAGAAAAATCAAGGCCAGTCCGATGGTGCGAGTGGACGGGACGATGCCACCGCGACGAACGTCAGCGTCATTGGTGATTTCGGCGACGCCGTCGACAACGAAACTGCTGCCAGCCCGAGTGCAGCAAAAAGGAAGCTTCCTCCACTGGTGGTGAAGCAAGTCCCACTCAACACGCTGATTGGCGATCTTTCATCGCTGGGCGTTGCAGCTGAGTTTAAGCTCGGCAGGATCGGCACCAAGGTGATGCTCCGAACCAAAGCGGAGTACGAAGTGGCCGTGAAATATCTGAAGGATACCAAGGCGGAATTCTTCACGCACGACATCCCCGGTGAGAAGCCCTTCAAGGTAGTCATCAGGGGTCTACCAAACTTCGACCCCAAGATGGTCGAAGCCGAAATCAACCGGTACAAGCTAGCCCCAATCGCTGTCTTCCGAATGACAAGGAGAGATGAAAACGTGAAGACGTACCCGGATTGTCTTTTCCTGGTGCACTTCCAGAAAGGGACGGTGACGCTCAATGCGCTACAAGCCATCCGATCGATCTACTCCATCATCGTACGGTGGGAGCCATACCGTGGCGGTCATCGTGACGTAACGCAGTGTCAGAGGTGCCTCAATTTTGGACACGGTACCCGCAACTGCAACATCAAGCCACGCTGCAGCAACTGCGCTCAAGAACACGCCACTTCCAACTGCCCTGCGGATGGAGCCGTTGCGATAAAATGCGCTAACTGTGGTGGTGCACATCAAGGCTCTGACAGACAGTGCTCCAAACGCGAGGACTTCAAACGCATCCGAAAGCTGGCGTCAAGCAACAATCAACCAGGACGCAAGAAGGACAAAACCCCATCATTCAGGACGGAGGATTTTCCGCCTCTTCGTGCTCCCCAGCAAAGGCAAGCGAATTCGCGGGTGCAACCCGCCCCTCCTCAAGAAGCTTCCGGTGATTCTGCTGGCCAAAGCTCTCCATCCCCCCCTGGATTCTGGAGACAACCAACAGGACAAAACAACAACCCCGATCTGTTCTCAGTGGATGAACTGATGGAAATTTTCGTCAACATGTCCGGTGCTCTTCGTAAGTGCCGCAATAAGCCCGAACAGATCCAAGTGCTCGGTAAGTTCATCATCCAGTATGGCGTCTAAACCGCTAACTATCGTCACCTGGAATGCTTGCTCTGTAAGAGCAAAAAAGATTGAGCTTGCCGACTTCCTCCGCAAGCACAGCATCGACGTGGGCCTTCTAACCGAGACCCATCTAAAGTCCGGCGACAGCTTCTGGTTGCCTGACCACAACATTATCCGGCTTGATCGCACCAGCTCCAGGGGGGGTGGTGTTGCGGTCGTCGTCAAGAAAGGAATAAAATACCATACTCTGTCCCATATCCGCACCTCTATCATCGAGGCCCTTGGTGTGGAGGTGGAGTCGTCGACTGGATACGTCCAGTTCATCGCCGTCTACTGCCCTCGACAGTGTGCCGCCAGCATTGGACTAGCGGCTAAATTCAAGAAGGACCTGTCCACCATCACCCGTAACGGTTCCCGCTTCGTCGTTGGAGGAGATCTGAATGCTCGCCATGAGGCCTGGCGGAACTACCAGCAGAACCAGAACGGTCGTCTCCTGTTCGACCACTCACAGCATGGGCTGTACTCCGTTTGGTTTTCGGATGAACCAACATTCATCTCACCGGCGGGCAACCCATCGACGCTAGACCTGTTCATGACAAATATCGGCTTGTCCAAGCCGGTAGCCTTGAACGAACTCAGCTCCGACCACCAACCGGTGGTGGCTGAACTGGGCTGCAACGTGGCTCCTGCTTCAAGTCTGCGCAAGGACTACCATCGCGTTAACTGGGCCCAGTTTGGACGCGTGGTAGACAGGCACATCATCGACAACCCGCCGCTTGACACCGTGGAGGACATCGATCGAGCGTTGGAGGGACTCCATCAAGCCATAACCGTGGCTGACGAGGCGTGCGTCCGACGAGTTCCTGTGAGGGGTAAGTTTATTGCCATTGATTCCCACACCCAACTTTTGATTCGCCTGAGAAATGTTCGTAGACGCCAGTTTCAGAGGACTGGAGATCTGGGCAAAAAACGTGAAACGGTTGATCTGAACAGACAGATTGCTTCCAGAATGGTCTCACTCCGAAATGAAAATTTCGGGCGTGTTGTCCAGAATCTGGACGACCGCTCCAGACCATTCTGGAAGGTAGCCAAGGTCCTGAAAACTCATCCCAAACCCATTCCACCTCTCAGAGTCGAAAATGATGACGATCGGCTTTTAATCACCCCACAGGAGAAAGCAAATGCGATCGGCGAGCATGTCGCTTCATCGCATTTGCTTGGCTCGAATATCCAAAGTCCGCTCGAAGATCAGGTTGCGCAATGCGTTCAAAACCTAGATGCCTCCCCTTGTGTCGTGCCTCCGGCGGATATGATTACAGTACAACAAATTTGCTCAGAGCTGAAATGCACCAAGAACATGAAGGCTCCCGGGTTTGACGGTATATTCAACTTGATCTTGAAGAGACTCAGCATGAAAGTGCAGTCTCTTCTAAGATGGCACAAGGGTTGAGTGGTCCGCCGAAGTAACCTATCTCGGGATGTTGATCGATGAAAAGCTCCTCTTCCGTTCGCATGTGGAGAAAACCGTAGTCAAGTGTTCCGCCTTGGTTAGGAGTCTGTATCCGCTGATTTGCCGCAGATCCCGCCTCTCAAGGGTGAACAAACTGGCCGTCTACAAACAAATCATAGCACCTGCGATCCTCTACGCAGCTCCGGTGTGGGAATCATGTGCACAGACTCACAGGAACAAAATTCAGGTCGCTCAGAATAGAGTGCTGAGGATGGTTCTTGATCGTCCTTTCGACACTAGAATAACAAATTTACATGAAGAGGCAGGCATTGCCAAAATAGATTCCAAAATTAACGAAATTAAGACTAAATTTGCACAAAAATGTAATTTATCAGAACATGCTTTGATAAGCAATTTGTATATAGTAGGTTAGGTGTATATAGTAGTTGTAGGTTAGTTGTAGTTGTAAATAGTAGTTATAAGTAGACTCCTTTTTCCAATTCAAATCATACCAATCCCACCAAGGTGGTCATTCTCTAAAACAGGCCTGATAGGACTAGGAACTGTAATTAATAATTAAAATCTCACTGTACTAAAGTTGAAAAGACGCATCTGTGTCACTTGAAAAATTCATACATGTAAACCACATAAGCACAAGAAATAAAGATCATTTAACTGTAAAAAAAAAACTTCCGTTGCTCATTCGATTGACTGACGACAAAGCGGACGGACGCAAACAGCAGCAAGCATCGCAGCAAGCACAGCAGCAGCCACCTACATAAGGTACAGTGCCACATTACGTGGCTCACGATTCTCTGCTTGTTCGTCAAGCAGTACAGTCCGGTATTTGCTCGCTCTGTCGAGTTGTTCAAAAGTTTCTAGTTTGTTCCAAAAATTCGCAGTTTAATCGCGTCGTCAGTAGTGTCGGTCGCTTCGTGTGATGGGAAGACAGCGCTCCCGGAGCAGGCTCCGAGAGAAAACGGAGAAGAAGAACAGCGGTGAGGGTAGCTTGAGTGTACCTATTTCGAATAGGTACGCTACTCTTCCCACCGATGTAGGGAATCCCACCTCAGCCACGGTGAAGCGGTCTAAGAAGAGGAAGAAAAATCAAGGCCAGTCCGATGGTGCGAGTGGACGGGACGATGCCACCGCGACAAACGTCAGCGTCATTGGTGATTTCGGCGACGCCGTCGACAACGAAACTGCTGCCAGCCCGAGTGCAGCAAAAATGAAGCTTCCTCCACTGGTGGTGAAGCAAGTCCCACTCAACACGCTGATTGGCGATCTTTCATCGCTGGGCGTTGCAGCTGAGTTTAAGCTCGGCAGGATCGGCACCAAGGTGATGCTCCGAACCAAAGCGGAGTACGAAGTGGCCGTGAAATATCTGAAGGATACCAAGGCGGAATTCTTCACGCACGACATCCCCGGTGAGAAGCCCTTCAAGGTGGTCATCAGGGGTCTACCAAACTTCGACCCCAAGATGGTCGAAGCCGAAATCAACCGGTACAAGCTAGCCCCAATCGCTGTCTTCCGAATGACAAGGAGAGATGAAAACGTGAAGACGTACCCGGATTGTCTTTTCCTGGTGCACTTCCAGAAAGGGACGGTGACGCTCAATGCGCTACAAGCCATCCGATCGATCTACTCCATCATCGTACGGTGGGAGCCGTACCATGGCGGTCATCGTGACGTAACGCAGTGTCAGAGGTGCCTCAATTTTGGACACGGTACCCGCAACTGCAACATCAAGCCACGCTGCAGCAACTGCGCTCAAGAACACGCCACTTCCAACTGCCCTGCGGATGGAGCCGTGGCGATAAAATGCGCTAACTGTGGTGGTGCACATCAAGGCTCTGACAGACAGTGCTCCAAACGCGAGGACTTCAAACGCATCCGAAAGCTGGCGTCAAGCAACAATCAACCAGGACGCAAGAAGGACAAAACCCCATCATTCAGGACGGAGGATTTTCCGCCTCTTCGTGCTCCCCAGCAAAGGCAAGCGAATTCGCGGGTGCAACCCGCCCTCCTCAAGAAGCTTCCGGTGATTCTGCTGGCCAAAGCTCTCCATCCCCCCCTGGATTCTGGAGACAACCAACAGGACAAAACAACAACCCCGATCTGTTCTCAGCGGATGAACTGATGGAAATTTTCGTCAACATGTCCGGTGCTCTTCGTAAGTGCCGCAATAAGCCCGAACAGATCCAAGTGCTCGGTAAGTTCATCATCCAGTATGGCGTCTAAACCGCTAACTATCGTCACCTGGAATGCTTGCTCTGTAAGAGCAAAAAAGATTGAGCTTGCCGACTTCCTCCGCAAGCACAGCATCGACGTGGGCCTTTTAACCGAGACCCATCTAAAGTCCGGCGACAGCTTCTGGTTGCCTGACCACAACATTATCCGGCTTGATCGCACCAGCTCCAGGGGGGGTGGTGTTGCGGTCGTCGTCAAGAAAGGAATAAAATACCACACTCTGTCCCATATCCGCACCTCTATCATCGAGGCCCTTGGTGTGGAGGTGGAGTCGTCGACTGGATACGTCCAGTTCATCGCCGTCTACTGCCCTCGACAGTGTGCCGCCAGCAGTGAACTAGCGGCTAAATTCAAGAAGGACCTGTCCACCATCACCCGTACCGGTTCCCGCTTCGTAGTTGGAGGAGATCTGAATGCTCGCCATGAGGCCTGGCGGAACTACCAGCAGAACCAGAACGGTCGTCTCCTGTTCGACCACTCACAGCATGGGCTGTACTCCGTTTGGTTTTCGGATGAGCCAACATTTATCTCACCGGCGGGCAACCCATCGACGCTAGACCTGTTCCTGACAAATATCGGCTTGTCCAAGCCGGTAGCCTTGAACGAACTCAGTTCCGACCACCAACCGGTGGTGTCTGAGCTGGGCTGCAACGTGGCTCCTGCTTCAAGCCTGCGCAAGGACTATCATCGCGTTAACTGGGCCCAGTTTGGACGCGTGGTAGACAGGCACATCATCGACAACCCGCCGCTTGACACCGTGGAGGACATCGACCGAGCGTTGGAGGGACTCCACCAAGCCATAACCGTGGCTGACGAGGCGTGCATCCGACGAGTTCCTGTGAGGGGTAAGTTTATTGCTATTGATTCCCACACCCAACTCTTAATTCGCCTGAGAAATGTTCGTAGACGCCAGTTTCAGAGGACTGGAGATCAAGCGATGAAACGTGAAATGGCCGATCTGAACAAGGAGATTGCTTCCAGAATGGTCTCACTCCGGAACGAAAGTTTCGGGCGGCTTGTCCAGAATCTGGACGACCGCTCCAGACCATTCTGGAAAGTTGCCAAGGTCTTAAAGACGCACCCTAAACCCATTCCGCCACTAAAAGATGAAAATGATGACGATCGGCTCATAATCACCCCTCAGGAGAAAGCAAATGCGATTGGTGAGCATATTGCCAAATCGCACTTGCTTGGCTCCAACATCCAAAGTCCGCTCGAAGTTCAGGTTGAGCAATGCGTACTCAACTTTGATTCCTCCCCTTGTGCCATCCCTCCGGAGGATAGAATCACAGTGGAACAGATTTGCTCAGCGCTGAAATGCACCAAAAACATGAAGGCCCCCGGGTTTGACGGAATATTCAACCTAGTGTTGAAAAAAAATCAGCATGAAGGTTCACTCTCTGCTGGCTGCTGTCTTCAACAGATGCTTGGAACTGCACTACTTTCCAAGCATCTGGAAGACAGCGAAAATCATACCTATCCGCAAACCCGGGAAGGACCCAACGCTAGATTCAAGCTACAGATCAATCAGCCTCCTTTCAGCGCTGAGCAAATTGTTCGAGAAACTCATTCTCAATCGTTTGCTCAAGTTTGTCGAGGAAAATAACATTCTCCTTCCGGAACAGTTTGGGTTCAGAAAGGGGCACTCCACCAATCACCAGCTAGTGCGGGTGATGAATAACATCCGAAGTAACAAAGCTGTATCCAAGTCCACAGCCATGGCCTTGTTAGACGTTGAGAAAGCGTTTGACAATGTTTGGCATGATGGACTTGTGTACAAGCTTTGTAACTTCAACTTTCCTTTACATCTGGTTAAAATCACCCGTAACTACCTCCAGCAAAGGTCGTTTAAGGTATCGTTGAATGGTTGTCTTTCAGACACGTTTTCCATCCCAGCAGGAGTCCCGCAAGGTAGTCTGCTGGGCCCCTTGCTTTACAGCATTTACACTTCCGACATTCCTCCCCTCGGTGACGGTTGCGTGTTTTTCCTGTTCGCAGATGATACCGCAATAGCCGTCAAAGGAAGGATGCCTCGCGAAATAACGAACAAACTTCAACGATGCCTTAACGCCTTTGCTGATTATGCCACCACGTGGAAAATCAAAATCAATGCTTCCAAAACACAAACAATCATGTTCCTCCATCGACAATCACCCAAACTAAAACCGGCTCCCTCTTGTACTGTAATCATGGATGGCACAAGGGTTGAGTGGTCCACCGAAGTAACCTATCTCGGGATGTTGTTTGACGAAAAGCTCCTATTCCGCTCGCATGTGGAGAAAACCGTAGTCAAGTGTTCCGCCTTGGTTAGGTGTCTGTATCCGCTGATTTGCCGCAGATCCCGCCTCTCAAGGGTGAACAAACTGGCCGTCTACAAACAAATCATAGCACCTGCGATCCTCTACGCAGCTCCGGTGTGGGAATCATGTGCAAAGACTCACAGGAACAAAATTCAGGTAGCTCAGAATAGAGTGCTGAGGATGGTTCTTGATCGTCCTTTCGACACTAGAATAACAAATTTACATGAAGAGGCAGGCATTGCCAAAATAGATTCCAAAATTAACGAAATTAAGACTAAATTTGCACAAAAATGTAATTTATCAGAACATGATTTGATAAGCAATTTGTATATAGTAGGTTAGGTGTACATAGTAGTTGTAGGTTAGTTGTAGTTGTAAATAGTAGTTATAAGTAGCCTCCTTTTTCCAATTCAAATCAAACCAATCCCACCAAGGTGGTCATACTTTAAAATAGGCCTGATAGGACTAGGAACTGTAAATAATAATTAAAATCTCAAATGTACTAAAGTTGAAAAGACGCATCTGTGTCACTTAAAAAAATTCATACATGTAAACCACACAATCACAAGAAATAAAGATCATTTAAATGCAAAAAAATTACGTGGCTCACTCAGCAGTCAGACGACAAAGCGAACGGACGCTTACAGCAGCAAGCACAACAGCAGCAGCAGCAGCCACCTACATAAGGTGCAGAGCCACATTCCGTGGCTGACGATCACTCTCTGCTTGATCGTCAAGCAGTATAGTTCGGCTCTTGCTCGCTCTGACGAGTTGTTCGAAAAAGTTCGTGGTGAAGTGTTCGCGCTCTCTCTCTTTCGCGGTGTTTTTTGTGTGTGTGCGTGCCCCGATATGGGGAAGCATCGCTCGCGAAGCCCGGTGAAGGACAAGAACCCCGGTGAAGGAAGTTCGGGTGTACCTACATCCAACAGGTTTGCTGTTCTCCCCATGGATGGGAATATCCAACCAGCTGTGACGGAAAAACGCAGCAAGAAGAGGAAGAAGAATCGGGGCCAGTCCGATGGCACAATTGGTCGTGAGGATGCCTCTGCGACAAACGAAGATTTCGGTGACGCTGCCGAAATAGAAAATGCTGCTGAAAGGTGCACGGCAAGAGTGAAGCTACCTCCGCTGGTAGTGAAAAATGCCCATCTTAACGAGCTCATCGCGGATCTGGCGTCGCTGGGCGTCAAAGCCGAATTCAAGTTGGGCAGAGTCGGCACCAAGGTGGCGCTCCGTACGAAAACGGAGTATGACCTGGTCATCGCCCACCTGAGGACTTCCAAGGTGGAATTCTTCACCCATGACATTCCCGGTGAGAAACCATTCAAGGTCGTCATCAGGGGTCTACCGAACTTTGACCCGAAGTTGATCGAAGCGGAAATCAAGAACCGCTACAAGCTGGCCCCAACTGCCGTCTTCCGGATGACAAGGAGGGACGAGAACGTCAATAAATATCCGGATTGCCTTTTCCTGGTGCATTTCCAGAAGGGAACGGTGACGCTTAATGCGTTGAAGGCTATTCGCTCCATCAATTCCATCATTGTCCGATGGGAGCCATACCGTGGCGGCCGTCACGACGTCACCCAGTGTCAGCGTTGCCTGAATTTCGGGCACGGCACCCGAAACTGCTATATCAAGCCGCGCTGTGGCAAATGCGCCCAAAATCATGTCTCCTCCGAGTGCGTTGTCGACGAGTCGGACACGTGCAAATGCGCCAACTGTGGTGGAGCTCATCAAGGGTCCGACAAACAGTGCCCCAAACGCGAGGATTTCAAGCGGATCCGAAAGCAGGCGTCCACAAGAAGTCAACCAGGACGGAAGAAGGAAAACATTCCGGCATTCAGGGTGGAGGACTTCCCGCCTCTTCGTGATACGCAACACGGTCAAGCAAATCCACGGGTGCAATCCGGCCCCCGTCAAGAAACGTCTGGTGCCTCAGCTGGACAAAGCTCTCCATCCCCCCCTGGATTCTGGAGACAACCACCAGCACAAAACGCCAATCCTGATCTCTTCTCTGCGGATGAGCTGATGAAGATTTTCGTCGACATGACCGGTGCTCTTCGTCAGTGCCGCAGCAAGCCCGAACAGATCCAAGTGCTCGGTAAGTTTATTATTCAGTATGGTGTCTAAACCGATAACTGTCGTCACATGGAACGCATGCTCTGTAAGAGCAAAAAGACTCGAGCTTGCTGACTTTCTCCGCAAGCAAAGTATCGACGTGGGCCTCCTAACAGAGACCCACCTTAAATCCGGTGACAGTTTTTGGCTACCTGATCACCACATTATCCGGCTTGATCGTATCGACTCCAGGGGGGGTGGTGTTGCGATCATCATCAAGAAAGGAATAAAGTTCTACACGCTGCCGCATATCCGCACTTCTATCATCGAGGCCCTTAGTGTGGAGGTGGAATCATCAACCGGAAACGTCCGGTTCATCGCCGTATACTGCCCTCGTCAGTGTGCTGCCAGCAGTGGACTAAGGATGAAATTCAAGAACGACCTCACCGCTATCACTCGCACGAGCTCACGATTCGTCATTGGGGGCGATCTAAATGCCCGCCACGAAGCATGGCGGAACTATCAGCGGAATCAGAATGGACGTCTGCTCTTCGACCACTCGCAGCATGGGCTGTATACAGTGCAATTTCCGGATGAACCGACATTCATCTCTCCGGCGGGAAACCCTTCCACGCTGGACTTCTTCCTGACGAACTTCGGGCTATCCAAGCCGGTGGCAATTAACGACTTAAGCTCCGATCACCAACCGGTGGTGGCTGAGGTCGGCATCAACATAGCTCCTGCTCCAATCCTACGAAAAGACTACCACCACGTAAACTGGGTCCAGTTTGGACGTGTGGTAGACCTGAACATCAACGAAAATCCGCCGCTTGACACCGTAGAGGACATCGACCGGGCTCTGGAAGGACTCCACCAGGCCATATCCGTGGCTGACGAGACATGCGTTCGACAAGTTCCTGTGAGGGGTAAGTTTGTTGCTATTGATTCCCACACCCAGTTACTGATTCGCTTGAGAAATGTGCGTAGACGCCAGTTTCAGAGGACTGGAGATCTGAGCAAAAAACATGAAATGGCCGATCTGAACAGGCAGATTGCTTCCAGAATGGACTCACTCCGAAATGAAAGTTTCGGGCGTGTTGTCCAGAATCTGGATGACCGCTCCCGTCCATTCTGGAAGGTAGCCAAGGTGCTGAAAACTCATCCCAAACCCATTCCTCCTCTCAGAGTCGGAAATGATGACAATCGGCTCATTACCCCACAAGAGAAAGCAAATGCGATTGGCAATCATATTGCTGCATCGCATTTGCTTGGCTCAACTATCCAAAGTCCGCTCGAAAATCAGGTGACGCAATGCGTACAAAACTTGGATGCCTTCGCTTGTGTCGTCCCTCCGGCAGAAAATATTACAGTGGAGCAGATTTGCTCAGCGCTGAAAAACACCAAGAACATGAAGGCTCCCGGGTTTGACGGTATATTCAACTTGGTATTGAAGAAGCTGAGCACGAAAGTGTACTCGCTTTTGACTGCTATCTTCAACAGATGCTTAAAACTGCACTACTTTCCAAGTATATGGAAGATAGCAAAAATCATACCAATCCGCAAACCCGGTAAAGATCCATCACTACCTTCCAGCTATAGACCAATCAGCCTCCTTTCAGCGCTGAGCAAATTGTTCGAGAAACTAATTCTCAATCGTTTGCTCAAGTTTGTCGAGGAGAACAACATTCTCCTACCTGAACAGTTTGGGTTTAGGAAGGGGCATTCCACAAATCACCAGCTAGTTCGGGTGATGAATAACATTCGAAGTAACAAAGCTGTATCCAAGTCCACAGCCATGGCATTGCTAGACGTTGAAAAGGCGTTTGACAATGTTTGGCATGACGGACTTGTGTACAAGCTTTGTAACTTCAACTTTCCACCACATCTTGTAAAAATCACCCGTAACTACCTCCAGCAAAGGTCGTTTAAGGTATCGTTGAATGGTTGCAATTCAAACACCTTTTCCATCCCAGCAGGTGTTCCGCAAGGCAGCCTGTTGGGCCCTTTGCTATACAGCATCTACACTTCCGACATTCCTCCCTTGGGCAACGGTTGCGTGTTCTTCCTGTTCGCAGATGATACCGCTATAACGGTCAAGGGAAGGAGGCCTCGTGAAATAACAAACAAACTTCAACGATGCCTTGACGCCTTTGCTGATTATGCCAACATGTGGAAAATCAAAATCAATGCCTCCAAAACCCAATCAATAATGTTCCTCCATCGACAATCTCCCAAACTAAAACCGGCTCCCTCTTGTACTGTAATAATGGATGGCACAAGGGTTGAGTGGTCCACCGAAGTAACATATCTTGGTATGTTATTTGACGAAAAGCTCCTTTTCCGCTCGCACATAGATAGGGCAGTAGTTAAGTGTCCCAATCTAGTTAGGTGCTTGTATCCACTTATTTGCCGCAGATCTCGTCTCTCTAGGCTGAACAAACTGGCTGTCTACAAACAAATCATTGCGCCTGCGATCTTCTACGCAGCTCCGGTGTGGGAATCATGTGCACAAACTCACAGGAACAAAATACAGGTAGCGCAGAACAGGGTATTGAGGATGATCCTAGATCGTCCTTTCGATACCCGCATTTCCGACCTCCATCAAGAGGCCAACATCCCGAAAGTAGATTTTCAAATTAACGAAACTAGGAACAAATTTGTACAGAAATGCAATACTTCAGAATATGCTTTGATAAGCAATTTGTATATAGTAGGTTAGGTGTATATAGTAGTTGTAGATTAGTTGTAGCTGTAAATAGTAGTTTTAAGTAGTCTCCTTTTTCCAATTCAAAACAAACCAATCCCACTAAGGTGGTCATACTTTAACAGGCCTGATAGGACTAGGAACAGTAAATAATAATTAAAAATTTCAAAATAACTAAAGTTGAAAAGACGCATCTGTGTCACTTGAAAATTCATACATGTAAACCAAACAAATACAAGAAATATAGATCATTCAAAGTCAAAAAAAAAAAAAAAAGTTCCGTGGCTGACTCAGCAGTCGGACGACAAAGCGTACGGACGCAAACAGCAGCAAGCATCACAGCAGCAAGCATCACAGCAGCAAGTACAGCAGCAGCCACCTACATAAGGTGCAGTGCCACATTCCGTGGCTGACTCAGCAGTCGGACGACAAAGCGGACGGAAGCAAACAGCAGCAAGCACAGCAGTAGCAGGCACCGCAGCAGCGAGCGAGACCTGATCATGGATCATCATATGTTCGTTAGGGCACCTGGCGAACAGACCACCGGAAATCACGACAGAGCAGATTTTGGAAGTCGTTCACAGACTATTTTGTACGTTTTTGTCGGTTATTTTCCACCGTCGTACCAAGTATCGCGTTCGTCTCTGCCACGACGTCACATCTCGAGATGCCGCACCGCGAAAATACGTTTCGCGTCGACTATTCGCAGTTTCCGAAGCATCTTTCCCATGTCGAGATCCACAAGTTCGTCGCGAAAGAACTTGGTCTAACGCGCGAAAATGTGCTTCAACTCCAGCCAAGCAGGCGGCTTGGATGTACCTTCGTGAAGGTTAACAACCTCGAACTTGCCGAGAGGATCGTGGAGCAACACGATGGTAAGCACGAGTTCGTGTTTGACGGAAAGTCCTACAAACTACGAATTACGATCGAGGATGGAGCGGTGGAGGTGAAGTTTTTTGAGCTACCCGAAGGCGTCTCCAACGAAAAAATCGCAGTTTTCCTCGCTGAATACGGTGATGTCAGCTACGTTCGTGACTTACTATGGGATTACCATTATGCTGGGTTTAGACTAGTCAAGTCAAATGATCAACTCAGTTGAATTCAATTGACTTGAAAAGTTGAGCCTGGTTCAACTTTTTTCAATTCAAGTGAGTTGATCAAGTCAGTTGAATGGCATGGTTTACACGTTCAATTCGCGTTCAAGTCAGTTGAATTCAACTGACTTGATCAATTGACTTGCCCTGTCTAAACCCAGCTTTACAATGACTTCGGTGGTGTTAACACCGGTGTTCGTGTCGCGCGTGTAGTGGTAACGAAGAACATTCCTTCTCTCGTTACAATTCAAGGCGAGGAAACTGCGGTGGCTTACAAGGGGCAGCGGCAAACCTGTTTGCACTGCCATGAATTTGCACACATTGGCATCCCATGTGTACAAAACAAAAAACTGCTGGTGCAGAAGCTTGCAGCAGATCAATCGTACGCGAATGTTACGAAAGGGAAAGCAAACAATCCCGCACCAATCAAAACTCCGTCAAACAAATCTCATAGCCTAGTCAGTAAAGGCACGGTATTACCAGGCCGGAGGCGGCGGGTTCGATTCCCGGTCCGGTCGAGGGAATCTTTCGGGTTGGAAATTTTCTCGACTCCCTGGGCATATAGTATCATTGTGCTTGCCACACAATATACAAATTCATGCATTGGTATTGGCATCGAAAGCTCTCAATTAATAACTGTGGAAGTGCATTTAGTTAGTAGAACATTAAGTTGAGAGCACGCAATAAGCTAATATGCCCTAAGCAATAAGCTTGAAATGCGAATAAGAAGAAAGGGAGTCAAACAAATCTCGGGTAGATCCACGAAAAACATCATCGGGTTTGAATACAGCACACAGTTCGTTTGTGACCAGACAACCAGGTACTTCGGGACTGGCCCCAAATCTCCGTGGAGCAAGCGAGACACGAGCTGCAACAACACAACCAGTGATGCCACATTTTTTTCAATTTTCAATCTGTATATTCATCGCAAAAAATCTTTTTAATCTGTATCTGACTGACAAAAATCTGTAGGCAAATCTGTAAAATTTCTTTATTATTGTCTTAGTGCAGTTTTACGTGAAACTCCATTGAGTTAATTCATAGTTCAGAAGGACTTTGTTCAAAGTTAAGAATCTTGAAAAATTGCTAATGGTTGCTTTCTAAGGAATCTGTCTATTTAAAAAATCCCCAAATCCTACAAAATTTTTGTTAAGTGATGTGTATCTTTTCTATAGATTGAAAATATAAAAACATTCCAATTGTGAGAGGCGAATCTGTTTCCGGCTGAAGATTATCTTAGTGAAGTAACTATCACAATTTCTAGAATTTTATTTTTTGTATGTCTGTAATTACGGAAACCTTTATCTGGTCATTTGTTTTATTTTCAACTCCGTAATTCTTCAATAAGTTTTAACACAAAACTTTTACTGAAAGTTTTGTCGAATTGTATGCAATATTCCAAGGGGTGTTAAACTCTGCACACCTTAATTCGTGCCGAGTTATTAGTTGTGTCAAAAGCTGTGCAAAGCGCTCTGCCGAACGTACCTATCAAGGACAATTAAAGTATACTTATCAAGGTGTTTGGCAACCCTGAAAGTAATTTTTTTTTTGTAATTACTTTATTTGTACAGGCTCAATCGAATAAACTTTACAGAGCCGAGTTATCCTTTGCGTTATACATTATTACTGTCTTATATTTAAAGTTAAAGGAACTGGACCGAGTACTCGCGGTCGTCTCGAGGTTAGTGGAGATTTACAATTTGTTGGATGGGAAAAGGGCAACCCTGAAAGTAATGACTTTTGTAATTTTGTTTACATTCTCAATTCCTCTGATGGATCATGGTAGACATTCACCTCCATTCTCATTAGGTCGTTAGCGGGTTGGGAGGTGGAAGAGGAACTGCAAACCATCAAACCAAGCATAGTTCAATCCCACGCTTCGAACCAGTTTTAAATCATCTGATCGACTCAGAAGTGCGTGTCCTCAAATATATAACCCAAGTCTATCATATCGTTGATTATGATGTCTTCCCCTGAAGAACTGTCATACGTTGAAAATAGGATTGTCAGCCACCGCAGACTTCAGCGGAAGCGCTTTATCAGGCGACTTAGATCTGTATATAACTCGAGAAGATTCCGCCCAATCCAGTCAGCACCACACAGATGATTAACGCGGGCGATTCGTGATTCAAGAGCACATAGCATTACAGATACACCTTTCAATATTCTATGTACATCGCTTTGAAGTCCTGACAGCAATTAAGACTAATGACTGACAAGAATATCCGAGGAAAAACGCAGGAGAAAATGTGAAAATTTCCGTCCCGAAGATACTTGGCAAGACTGGGAGCCAAATCTGGCCGCCCCTAGGATAAGCTTGTTTTCTTCTTTATTGTTCATTATGTATAACAAAATTGTTGATGTATCTCAACTCTCGCAGAAAATATTGCTCTGATCCTTCGTTGTACGCTTCGAGATTGGATACACACTTCTTCTTCTTCTTCTTCTTCTTCTTCTTCTTCGCATTTCAAGCTTATTGCATATCGCATATTAGCTTATTGTGTGCTCTCAACTTAGTGTACTAGATGCACTTCCACACTTATTAATTGAGAGCTTTCGATGCCTGTACCATTTTTGCATTGGTATAATTGTGTGGCAAGTCCAATCATACTTCTATGCCCAGGGAAGTCGAGACATTTTCCAACCCGAAAAATTCCTAGACCGGCCCGGGAATCTAACCCAGCCACCTCCAGCATGGTCTTGCTTTGTAGCAGCGCCTTTACCGAATGAGCTAAGGGAGGCCCCACGATACACATGACAGTATCAAATGTTATGTTCAAAAATAAGAAGTGTGTTCTGGAATAAATCCTCCAGTGGGACAGCATGTGGGTTAGAATGTGAGCAGCTTTGGAAAAATTTCACGATATTTCACGAAGTTCATCAAGGAAAAAGTTCGTGAGTCCTAGTGCGTTTTGGTGAAGTTTTCCAATAGTGAATATGAAGATTCATCAAACTATAGATGCCCGATGCTCATCGTTCCACAATTAAATCCGATCTTCGCAGGATGCATGGTACTATTATTTTCATACGAATAACAGCATAGTGTAGGTGTTCTGCCATCCCTGTTGTATAGTTGGGATCCATTTGCTTGATATTGATAAAATTGTTGGTGTGGCCGTTCGAATGTATCATCAAAGGCAACCATCGGGCATTTTTCACAATGATTTCATCCTCAATCGAAAACGAATCGTCTCTAGAGGAAACCCATTTCAAGCGTCTTGACTGCCGTATCGACAAGACGTTCTGGACCGGCCATGGTATACATAGATGAAATCGACTGAAGTCAGGCCCCGTTAGAATTTGTTCTAGATGAAAACACGATCCGCTGTGATTTTTGCTGTGATTCGGAAGAGACGGACTTAGTTTTGCTAGGTTTTAAGAGATTCACGATTCAGACAATTCTTACAGATTTTTTCGAATGATCCCCAACACCAGTGGGTATCCGTTTGTCGTTTACAACTTCTTGATTGAATCCAGTTTCGTTTGTGAGTAAACAAAGTATTGACCCGAGTAGTAAACCTTAGAAACGATTCGCAAAATGTCAACTCTCAACAGTGGTGCCGTTTAATATTATATTGTTTGTGTCTTCCTTGTCAAAGTGTGCCTTAATGTGCAGAACAATGTGTCATGCTGTGTTTCGGCACAGTGTGCAGATTTGATTGCCGCTTGCAATATTCTTTATTTCTGAAATTTGGTTAATCAAACATCAATATACCCAGTTGACTCTTCGACAAATAGAAAGGGAAACTACTATTTCTTCCAACGAGAAATCACAGCATCTGAACATCAGAAGTCCATTCAAAAGATTCCAAGTCCATTCGAAGCTAAAACAATGATAATTTATTTAATGAAAAAGACGATTTGGGTTTGATTCTCAGATTGAAGTCAAGCTGTTCAAAAGAAAGAAAAGATTATTGTTTGGAATTAAATACATAAAAATTAGTACAACATATTTTCCTCTTATTTGAAAAATATGAAAAATCTGTATATTTTCGAAAAATCTGTAATCTGTATATACAGATATCTGTATCAAAATATTGCCAAAATTCTGTATTATTACAGATAAATCTGTATGTGTGGCATCACTGAACACAACCGAAAAACACGATGCCGCCTCCCGCTGCACCTGCTACAACAAAACCCTCCGCAATGCAAGCTGTCATCCAACTCTCGCCGGATTCTATCCCGATCCGAGACGGCTAATACATAGGTGTAACAGTCGGAAGAAGTGTTAGTTTGTTTACTTAAATGAACCATGCCCATTTTGTTATGGCATGTTTGCTATACGAAATGCGCCTCGTGTTTATTAACGAATTTCACATCAAAGATTGTTTAATTGAGTAGGAAATCAGTTTGGCACGGCATTTGTGACCAGCATACACCTTCCGGTCGTATGAAACAGGTCAAAAACTGTCCAAATCCGCAGATAAAAATTTTTGTTTTGAATTTCTGTATAGCAAAATAGTGAACTTTTCGTGAACATTAACGGCAAAGAACTCACCAACACTGGGAGACCGTGAGTTCCTGCCCACCTGTCATAAAACCGTCTTGATCGGAACCATCAACATCAACACAATCACCAACCAAGCCAAGCTAAACGCCCTTCGCACGTTCGTTCGCACGATGGAGCCCGATATCGTGTTCCTACAGGAGGTGAAAAACGAACAGCTTACCTTGCCCGGCTACAACGTTGTCTGCAACGTCCCAGGCGAGTAAGAGAGGTGCCACAGTCGGAAGAAGTGTTAGTTTAATGAGAGAGAGAAGGATTAGTATTTTCCATTTAATTCCACTACTTTATTTGCTTATCCTTGACAGATACGCGTATTTCGCCTACAATGTGCAGACTTCTTCAGTGTCTTGTACTAATACTCGACTGAAGAAAAACATCGCATTTACCGAATATATATTAACACAGGTACATTTTCACTCAGAAACTAGGTAAACTTAAATTTAATTTTCTATAGGAACAGGTACTCCGCTGCTTACTCGTTGAGGTGTCCTAGGTAGTAACTTGAAAAGCCATGTGTGTCCGTTTCCTTGATCCCTGTTGAGTAAAGTTGAATTACGTTGTTTGTTGATCTCGAGGCTTTCTGCAACATCCAATTTCCATGGTGTAGATACGGTTCGTAAAATCGTGATGTCCTCCGTCGATAGTTGGTGGTCCTCTGTGAAGATGTGTTCTGCAACCTTTGATTTGAAATCATATGTTAGGCCTTTTTCCTCTTGCTTTTTGGCCTTATTAACCTCCGCTATATGTTCTTTCAATCTAGTCTTCTGGGTCCACTGGGTCTTTAGTGGATCCTAACAATGATTTCAACTGGTTATGTCTACTGGTGAAAACTAAATGTAATCCGAATTGTTTTAACTGTGGTCTTAGCTTACAAGTAATATCTTGATCAAATGGAACGGACACTCGTTTCAATGGTTCAGGTGCTGTGGTGAGGGTTGTAAATAATCTCCTTTGTAGAATTCTCGCTTTTTTATCGATGATTGTCTGGATTGTGGTCTCCTTGTATCCGTTGAGTTTTGCTGTTTAGAAGATGTACTGTAATTCCTTAACCTTTCCTGTATCGCTGAGTGGAAGAGTCTGCATTCGGTGAATCATGTGGTGAAAGGCGGCCATTTTCTGCTGGAACGAATGGTTGGAAGTATAGGGGATAACTCTTTTGGTGCTTGTTGGTTTCCTGTAAATTTCGTATTCAAGCGAGGAAGATGATGACGATTCCCTGATGACTAGAAGATCGAGAAATGCGAGTTTCCCGTCTTTTTCTACCTCGTGAGTGAATTTGATATCCTTATGAATTCTGTTGATCTCATCTAAAATTTGTGGAAGGGCTTCCCGTTTAACTACGCTGAAGATATCGTCAACAAACCTCCACCAACGGTTTGGTAATAGTCTTTTCTCCTTCAGGATTGTCTCCAAGTTGGCCATGAAAAGTTCACACAAGAAGGGGGATAGGGGGTTTCCCATTGGGGCTCCTTTCGTCTGCTTGTAGAAGTTACCTCGGAAAGAGAAGTAGTTCTCTTCCATACATTGAGCTTAGGTACGTCCGAACCTTGTTTCTCCATGCTGCATCCTCTCGTTGTGTTAATAGCCAGTCCTCCAAATGGTTGATCGCTTCCTTGACCGGTACGCTGGGAAAAAGAGCTGTGACGTCGAAAGATACCATAATCTCGTCCTCGTTGATGTCTCCTGAAGATTGTAGTTGCTGGGTGAACTCCTGGGTGTTACTAACTGCTTTACTCTGGAACTGATTCGGCATACTCTGGAACTCTTTGACTAACCACTTCGCTAGTTTGTGGGTGGGGGAACCAACTGCAGACACGATCTCTCGCATTTCATTTCCTGGTTTGTGAACTTTGGGAAGACCTTTGATCCTGGGTAGAATGGGATTGGGTTCCCGTATACGACCTGCTCCATCTCCTAATATCGATTTGCACTCCTTCAGTGCTTTCTCCACGCGTTTCACTATGTTCTGTAAGGGGTCTACTCGAAGCTGTCTATACGGTCCGTTGTTAATCTTCGTTGTCATTTGATTATCGTAATCGTCCTTGTCCATGATAACGACCGCGTTTCCCTTGTCTGCCTTTACGTAGTGTACTGCTTTGCTTTTTAGCTACTTTACAATCCGAATTTCTTTTTCGTTGGCGCGTCCGTCCTGTCCGTCCTTGATTATGTTCGATGTGATAGTCCTAACCGTATTCTGTGATGTTGTTGGAAGCGTCTTGGTAATCGCTGTTTCTACGTCAATGACGATCTGCTCCACGTCTGGCTTGGTTGTAACCGCGTATCCTAGCCCCTTGTTGAGGTGTGTCAATTGTTCTTCCGTGGAGTGAACCCTCGGCGTCGTGGTGATGGTTGATGGGATCTGCTCACCCGTTCGGTGTGTCGTCCGTCTCCGTTGAGACTCCTGCCGTAGTCTGTTTAGCTTCCTATCCTGCAGCTTCCGCTTCCTATCCGATTCGCACTCCTCTGCTACCACCACATGATTCACCGAATGCAGACTCTTCCACTCAGCGATACAGGAAAGGTTAAGGAATTACAGTACATCTTCGAAACAGCAAGACTCAACGGATACGAGACCGTGAGTTCCTGCCCACCTGTCATAAAACCGTCTTGGCGCCGCAGAACCACCATCGAGCAACTGCGAAACGAGAGAGATGAGATCATCGGTGATTCTGCTGCAATACAGGATCATATGGTTCAATTCTTCACCAAACTATACGAACGAGGTCATGTGGACGAAGAAGCAGAAGACGGTCCCTTTCGTTGTGAGAGAGTCATCCCTGAGCAGAATGATGTAAACACAGCCTGCATGAGCGAAATAACAACAGTCGAAATTCTTTCCGCCATCCGAACAAGTGCATCGAAAAAGTCACCGGGTCCCGATGGCTTGCCGAAAGAATTCTATCTTCGAACTTTCAATGTGATCCACCGTGAACTAAACTTGATAATGAATGATGCAATCAGGTCAAGCTTCCCAACTCAGTTCGTCGATGGGGTGATTGTTTTGGTGAAGAAACGCGGTACTGGGGAAAACGCACGTTCATGTAGACCAATAAGTCTGGTCAATGTGGACTATAAAATTCTCTCTCGTATCCTGAAACAGCGTCTCGAAAATGTGCTCCGAGCCCATGGTGTGTTGTCTGGTTCGCAAAAATGTTCTAACACTGGAAGAAATATCTTCCAGGCTACGCTAGCAGTGAAAGATAGCATAGCACAGCTGAAAGCGAACAAACAGAAGGGCAAACTGATTTCATTCGATCTGGACCACATGCTTGGCATGCACAGTTGTACACACCAACTGCTCATTTGGTAATAACTTTTCACTCAGATGTTGAAATTTATTTTTCTTTAAAGTAATTGATAGATTAGGCTCATAGTTTACTATAGATAAGCGAAGATTTGGTAAAGCTTAACATTTGAATCAACACTAATCAATTTAACACTCTAATTCCGAGGTGTGAAGTGAGCATTTCTCACCTCATTTTTACAACGCAAAAACAAATACAGTTTACTACTAGCATTAAAATCAACTTTTTTTTACATATCTATAACAAGCTTACACTCTATTCTTTCTACTGCTTCAAAAAGAACTAAAGGGTGATACGGTCAAAATTTGGTCAAGGGAAAACGCGTGTAAATCGGTGAAATCGTTTATTTAAAAAATCAAATTAAATTTCTTTTTCAAGTTCAATTAGTATAAAATTCAGGAAAAATATTCAGTTAGGCTTCCGCTTTTCCAAATCCGAATTGCCGGGCCTTACGCTTGACCCCTGCCATCAGATTTTGTACAGCCACCTTGTCCACCTTCTTCGCCGCAGAAAGCCAGTTTGCCTTGAACTGCTGCTCGCCCTTAGCAGTTTTTTTGGTCTTCTTTAGGTTCCGCTTGACAATAGCCCAGTATTTCTCAATTGGGCGGAGCTCTGGCGTGTTGGGAGGGTTCTTGTCCTTAGGAACCACCTGCACGTTGTTGGCGGCGTACCACTCCATGGCCTTTTTACCGTAATGGCAAGATGCCAAATCCGGCCAAAACAGTACGGAACAACCGTGTTTCTTCAGGAAAGGCAGCAGACGTTTATTCAAACACTCTTTTACGTAAATTTCTTGGTTGACAGTCCCGGAAGCTATGAAAATGCTGCTTTTCAAGCCACAGGTACAGATGGCTTGCCAAACCAGATATTTCTTTGCGAACTTTGACAGTTTCATGTGCTTGAAAACATCTGCTACCTTTCCCCTTCCTTTTGCCGTATAAAACTCCTGTCCCGGAAGCTGCTTGTAGTCGGCTTTGACGTAGGTTTCGTCGTCCATTACCACGCAGTCAAACTTCGTCAGCATCGTCGTGTACAGCCTCCGGGATCGCGCTTTGGCCGTCGTATTTGGTTTATCATCGCGATTTGGAGTCACTACCTTCTTGTAAGTCGATAGTCCGGCTCGTTTTTTGGCTCGATGCACGGTTGTAGACGATACACCCAGCTTATTTGCGGCATCTCGGAGAGAGAGGTTAGGGTTTCGCTTGAAACTACCGGCAACTCTCTTTGTCGTCTCAGCGGCTTCCGGTTTTCGATTTCCCCGTTCCCCAAACACTTTAATTACATTTGTAACGGTTGATTTGGCAACTTTTAGCGATCTTGCCAACTTTTCGTGCGAGTAGCTCGGATTTTCGCGATGCGCGAGCAAAATTTTGATACGCTGCTCTTCTTGCTTGGACGGCATTTTGACAACTGAAGAGTGAATTCCAAAATCAAAATAGGAGCAACATTCTACACACACACACCTTCAAAATGAGGGGTGTTCAGGTTTTTTAAATGCAAAATTGAAAGAAATACGTCAAGTTGATATTGACCAAATTTTGACCGTATCACCCTTTATGTTCCGTCAACTGTGTGCAAAGTTATTAGCAAATGAGCAGTTCGTGACCAAAACTGTGTATGCCAAGCATGCTGGACCATGCATTTGATCGTGTGGACCAGAGGTTTTTGTTCAATACGATGCGAGCGTTGGGTTTCAACACGACACTTGTTGACTTACTTTCCGGTATAGCAGCAGCTTCTTCATCTCGTCTGCTTATCAATGGGCACCTCTCTGCACCATTTCCGATCCAACGCGACTTGCAGTATATCTGCGAACGTTTGTAACAAACTATAGGTTAATCGAACAACTCGACAGAGCGAGCAAAGACCGAACTGTACTGCTTGACGTTTGCAACCGGTACAAGCTAGCCCCAATCGCTGTATTCCGAATGACAAGGAGAGACGAAAACGTGAAGACGTACCCGAATTGCCTCTTCCTGGTGCACTTCCAGAAAGGGACGGTGACTCTCAATGCGCTGCAAGCCATCCGATCGATCTACTCCATCATCGTACGGTGGGAGCCATACCGTGGCGCCCATCGTGACGTAACGCAGTGCCAGCGGTGCCTCAATTGTGGACACGGTACCCGCAACTGCATCATCAAGCCACGCTGCAGCAACTGCGCTCAAGAACACGCCACTTCCAACTGCCCTGCGGATGGAGCCGTGGCGTTAAAATGCGCCAACTGTGGTGGTGCACATCAAGGTTTTGACAGACAGTGCTCCAAACGCGAGGGCTTCAAACGCAAGAACACAACAACTAACAAGAAGAGTTTAACCCTCGAGTAGGTTTAAAAAAGCCGAAATTTGAAATTTTTGTTCACTCTCGTATACAACGACTGGACGCGGCAAGGGAGGAAAAGGACTCGGCAAAGGAGGAGCCAAAGCGCCCATTACTCATGTCAATATATTGACAAACATCGTATTGTCAATTTTCCTTTCAATATTATCAATACATTAATATTGACAACACGCTAAAGCGCTCGTTACACGGGTCAATATATTGACAGTAAATTGAAATACTGACAATATTACTGAAATGGTAATATTGATGACGATGGATTGATGACGAGTATTGTTGAAAACTGATTTTCATTTCACTTTGTCAATATTCTTCCCCTACCCAAGAGGAGGGAGAACGTATGTCATTTATTTAGATGGACTGACTCACACAGCACCTTCGCGCATGCAGCGAGGCATGCAGTGTTGTGTGTGATTTATAATCAATTTCAAACTAAATAAAAAATGTATCTTTTACACTCACCAATCCACACACACCCAGGCTTCGTTTATATGGATGTACATTTTCTACAAAATCACAAGCATAATCATGTTATTTTTTTACTTTAAAATAAAATAAATACTATCAGCGTTTCACATCCCAAGAAACCTTGCAAGTTTTATCACGGTTTTAAAGCATGCTACAAGTCTAATCCATAGTCTACAAAACCCCCATAAAACCCTAATTGCTACTTGGGATACCTACCCGTAACGAAAATTAATTATTATATGCATGATTTTCATTTATGATTATTTACCAAAATATCAGCATGATAGTTTCTATTTGGGAAACTGCGTAGCGTGAACGTGGGTTATTCCCGTGGGGTGCGACGCATCTAAATTTCGATTTTAAATGGTCGAAAAATCTCACACTAGCGATCTACGAAAAATCTTTTTTCATATTTTTCATCTAATCCCATCTACTCGCATCGCTCTCCACCTTTTTGGCAGGAAATCTTAAAAATCATAATCAATCGTGTTTCTATCTATTAAGCGTGAGTGCATCTCACAACAGCAAAGCAAAAAATTTCCTGTATCTTAGATAGAGTCGCCTCCCTCGGGTATTCCACACGTGTAGTAATTCCGCGCACTCGGTCATCGATTTGATTAAATTCGATTAATTTGGAAGTACATGTCATGTTATCTGTTGTCCTGTGTATTTTCTCAGTCCAGTTACAACATTTGGTAAACCAATTTGGTATTTGAATGACAAGTCCGCGGAATTACAGCTGTCGCAGAATAACCCACGTTCATGGTACATCCAATGTTAATAAATAAACTATATGTGTGGCCATTAATACAGTTCATATGACATATTTTCTTGCACGTCTTCTGGTCATTAGTTGACTTTAATAATCATCAATAGTAATTTTCCAGAAAGTATAAGAGAATTTTCATCACGATAAAACTAGTGTATCATTATGATAAAACTAAGCATTATATGTATGGGTAACATATTGTTCGAACGAAACAGGAGAGTTCAGTGATATCAAAAATAAAATTAATCACCTAGTTGTTACATCATTCTGAGAACATAATAATAGGCCTGGAATAGATTATTATTTAACACTATTTATTCTAAAAATCCTGAAAATTAATTTAAAATGTGCAAGTATAAGTAAATGTTTGGTAATTTTTGAACTACGGAACTGTTTGGTAAAAGTTTAAAAATCAGTGAAAATTTTTAAAAAATTAGAAATTTATTCCAAAAATGTACGGCCTAGTAGACCTCATTTAATGATACAAATCAAATTTGTCGATTTTATTGATTTCCTTCGAGTAACGGTCATTTGAAATTTTTTCCAATTTTTGCAGCTGTTCAAAAACCCGGCAAATTTTACCGACTTCGGTGATCCGAATGCAGTGTGTAGCTAGTATTTTCAATACATACAGGTCCAGCAATCGTCTCTGTTTGGACCCGAATGCAAACATTAACTCTAACACTTTCGTTCGCTGATCCATATTTCTTGTGTGGGGAAATTGATACAAGTAATATTGACTTTAATAAATTGAGGTAAAAAGGCTTCTAACGTATTGCCATTAATGTTGTCAATATTCGAATATTCGAATTGATGGCAAAATTGACGTTTTTTTTGTCAATACTTTCTGAGTATCGACAAAGTGAAATTAAAATCAATTTTTCGTCAATACTTGGCACCAATCATCATCTTCAATATCACCTTTTCAATAATATTGTCAGTATGTCAATTTATTGTCAATATATTGATATGTGTAATGGGCGCTCAAGCGTCATCGATAAGTGCTGCGTGATAACATTCAAGGCATCACTAAACCTGCCATCCGCCATCTGGCTCGTCGTGGTGGAGTCAAGCGAATTTCCGGGCTTATTTATGAGGAAACCAGAGGCGTGTTGAAGGTGTTTTTGGAGAACGTTATTCGAGACGCTGTTACTTACACAGAACACGCTAAGAGGAAGACCGTCACCGCAATGGATGTCGTTTACGCTCTGAAGCGACAGGGACGCACTCTGTACGGTTTCGGAGGATAAATTAGCATCATCGGCTCAGACAAAAAAAAACGGCCCTTTTCAGGGTCACCAAATGAATTAAAAAGGTGTTTTTGATTAACTTTCTTGTCGGGATTTGAAAGGTGGTAGGGATGTGATCGAATGATGATTTTTTTCAGTTTAAGGTTGTTAGATTTAACCTACACAGAGAAAAAAATAAACGCTATATTTAAGTTCTTTTTACTTAATTTTGGGTAATTTTGAGTTTTGCATCATACTCTCACTTTTTGTTCAAGAAATTTAAAAAAAAAGCGAAAAGAGGTCAGGTTTCGACCAATAGCAGATAGATTTTAATTCTAAACAAGCCAAACGATTGGAAACTTATCTACCAATCTGCTAAAATTAACACTTAGTTAATTTTCAATAGGTTACTATTGAAAAATACCAAATGTCCAACTGTTGCAATGGTGATCAAAAGTATCACCGAATGACTGAAAACAGCGCATTCCCTAGCATAGACTTAAAAATCGAATTCGATGCGGTCCCACTGAACGGTGCTCATTCAATCACCGTAAGTGGTGGTGTCCAGTCCAGCAGCAGCAGTAGTAAAGGGCGAACACGAAATTATTGCGACACCGAAAATGTCATGCCAATTTTCTTATAATGTTTAGAATCAAACCAAAATTTTAGGGTAGTTTATATATTTACTTCAAAAATCAAAAGAAAAGTTAATCGATGGAGCCTTGAGTGTAAAATTGAACGCATTTTCGCTTGATGCCCTCCATCAAAGTCTTTACAGTGTCATCCGGTACCAGTTTCTCAGTTTTCTTTTCCATTTTCTTAACATGTCCTTCTCGTCTTTGACTGTCTTCTTGCTCTTCCGAAGTTCCCGCTTCATTATTGCCCAGTACTGCTCCACCGGGCGCAGCTCCGGACAGTTTGGTGGATTCATGTCCTTTGGAACAAAATGGACAGAATTGGCCTCATACCACTCCAGGACACTTTTAGAATAGTGGCATGATGCCAAATCTGGTCAAAATAGCGGAGCTTCGTCGTGCTGCTGCAAGAACGGCAAAAGGCGCTTCTCGAGGCACTCAGATTTGTAGATCTCGCCATTTACTGTGCCCTTTTTCACGAAAGGCTCACTCCTCAGTCCGCAAGAGCAGATGGCCTGCCAAATGAGATATTTGGAGGTGAACTTCGACATTTTCTTCTTCTTAAATTTGTCGTCCACATCGAACTTGCTCTTGCCGGTGAAAAACTCCAACCCCGGAATTTGCTTAAAATCGGCTTTTATATACGTTTCGTCGTCCATCACACAGCAGCCATATTTTGTCAGCATCTTCTCGTAGAGCTTTCGTGCCCGAGTTTTAGCCGTCGATTGTTGCCGCTCATCGCGGTTTGGGAAGTTCTGTACCTTGTATGTATGTAGTCCAGCTCTATTCTTTGCATTCTGGACGTAGCTCTGCGACATGCCGATCTTTTTAGCCAAATCACGGCTTGAGACGTTGGGATTTGCTTTAATCATCCGCTTCACCTTTCCCTCCGTCTTTTTGTTCTCCGGTCCCGGTTTTCTTCCAGCTCCTTTGCCGTGGTCCAACATCAACCGCTCCTGGAACCGTGAATGTTCAACATTTTTCCCAACTGCCGGTGCGACAGGTCAGGAAATTCCAGGTGTTTGGAAAGAATTTGTTCTCTCAACTCGCGTTGGTTCACCTCCATTTTCGTTGAATCGAAAAACACGACTTCGAGTTTGACAGCATGTACACAATACACATCAATGAGAAAGTGTGCAAAATTTGGTTGATTTTTACCCAATGGTAAAAAAGTTATGCCCTGTTGAATGTGTCGCAATAATTTCATGTTCGCCCTTTAGCAGCAGCAGCAGCAGCAGCAGCAGCAGGAGTGCTTTCAACAACAACAACAACGAAAGGTTACCTGGAAGCAGCGAGCTGCAGAGCTCCAATCACAGAGAAGGAGGAAGAAGTCCCACCGCTAGGCTAGGATCGGAATCAGTAGCTCGTCGTGCTCAGCTCAGCATTACTCAACCAGTATACAAAACGGTCCTTTTCAGGACCACCATAAATTTGTTAAGAGTATTATTTGGACATTTGTCAAGGTCATCAGTTCCCGCAAGCAGCTAGCTATCAAGGCTCAACCTGGTCTCTATAGAAGGCGTGGAATTGTAGGCCCGAATGTATTGGTGAGATTAATCATCGTCCGACCATTTTCCAGAACACGCTGGTAGGAAGTGTTAAAAATCCGTATAGAATTTGAGAGAAGCGGGAATAATTCGCTTTGGGTGTATATTCAGTTACCAAAAAGCCAATAAAATCAAATTTGTGAGAAAATTAGCTCTCACGAGTTCAATCTTTCGAAGTGATTGATGAATTAAAAGAACTAAATGTTCACATTTGTTCCGTCCACTAGCGGTCCTACGCCAAGCTTCCGTTCGTGCCCCTAGACACAGACCCTTCTACTTTTTTTCAAAAATCAACTTTCTGGACAACAGCCTTATCGGACTATGTCTTTTCGACGAAAATGTAGACCTCCCGGTTAAGAAAAAGGTCATCGAAGCCTTACTTCTATCAGGTAAATGCTTTAATTCATACATTTGCATTTAATTTTCCAATGATTTTTTTTTACAGATACTCATAAAAACATTACAGCCAGATCCATTGTTGAATCCAACGATATTTCAACGATTTAACTACACTCGTTTGTACAAGGCAGCAGTGGTATTGAAAACTTATTCAAAGCTCTCCAAATTCCGAAATCGTTGCTGAATGTCGATATGGAGCAGTGGAGTAGTTCCATCGAGTTTAAAAATGCCAAAAGACGGGTTCAATGTTTGGAAGTAGTTAATGATAATGCAGAGCGTGGTATAGCATTGATTAAAACATACAATTCAAAACTATCAACGGATGAAGATCAAAAGCAGTGCATTTAACAATTAGTTGAAGATCATCGAAAAAATTATAAGAGTACCAGGAAATCTGATTTGGTGTAGCTTATAAGGAAATATATGGCAAAGTATAAAACAAGTATTTTTTCATCTTTTCAGGCAAATGTTCCTCTTGTGTAAAACTCATGATTCCCAAAAAAAAAACAGATTAACGCAATTCAAGATATTTTTACAATTGATTTTAGGAATTTCTGATGAAAAGTTGTGGTTTTTCATATATTTTTGAATTTTTGGACCACCCTAATGAAGAATAATTGGACCACCCTAGTGAATTATTTCGTATTAGATCCTAAATGGTGGTTTAATTCGATATATAAGCAGTTTGGAGACAATTGTGAACAGTTTTAGAAGCCGACTCATCAATCTTCTCATTCGAGTTCGGGATACGGCCGTATTCACAACGCGTCTTTATACCGCTGGTGTTTTTACTGTTCCTTTCGAGTGATTCTGACCGTTTCTTAGCGTGAAAATACCTTGGACCAGAAGAAACCGTAATTCCGAGTGTACTGTTACAAGAAGCGTGAAGAAATTCGCGTTATAACCCAGAATATTGGAGAAAGTAGTTTGGCTGACTTCGCGTGTGGAAAAAAACATACAATCAATATCCATTGATACTCCTATACGTTACTCTATTGTGTATTAGTGTTAACTCGAGAAATAGAAGAGACCTAAAAGTGTTCCAATTTTGTTAGTCAATAAGTGAATGGAAGAATTTGCGAAATCTGTGCTCTAGTGGTTAAGTGAGTTCACACCCCGGCCTGATGGCCGGGGCGCCGGGCACCCCTCCTTGGCGCTCTCAAGGTGACCGAACTTTACCAAATTGGATGCTGAAGGATGATGACATCGGTCAAACATTGGTGTTGCTTCTTCAACGGAAATCAGTGAATAATGGTCAAAGATCTCCAAACACATCCGATAGGAATGACCATGATAATCGCTTGCCTCCGCCATTTATCATCGGCGAGTCGCTTGACCTAGCTGTTGGTGCAAGTGAGTCGAAAAAAAATTAAGGCATCTAAAGAAGGTCGAGGAACTCGATATCTCTTGCGTGTGGCATCTAAATCATTGGTCGATAAATTGACTTCCATCACAAAACTCACTGACGGAACCGGCGTTGAAGTGATTCCACATCCCACTTTAAATACAATCCAGGGAGTGGTATACGAACCGGATTCTACAGAAGTAGACAATGACACTCTCATCCGTTTTCTGGAACCACAAGGTGTACACACCGCCCGCAGGATTACAAAACGTGTCAATGGAAGTGTACGAAATACTCCATTGATTGTGCTGTCGTTTCATGGTACCGTGCTACCAAAATATGTATATTTTGGTCCGCTCCGAATTCCAGTGAGAGCCTACTACCCATCGCCGATGCTTTGTTATAAATGTGGTGCCTACGGTCACTCTCGCAAGTTCTGTCAACAGCCTGGTATCTGTCTCCAATGTTCGCTCTCGCACGATTTAGCCGATGGAGAACAGTGTAACAATGCCCCTCATTGTTTGCATTGCAAAGGCCCTCACGCAGCATCGTCACGCCATTGTTCGAAATTCAAATCCGAGGAATCTATCATACGTTTAAAAGTTGATAATGGACTCTCCATTGCCGAGGCCCGTAGAATCTACACTGAAGAAACAAAAAAAGAAACGATGGCAAGTGAACTCCAAAAAAGGCTAACTCAAGTTGAGTCCTACAAAGACAAAATCATAGCTGAACTTCGCACGGAAATCAAGTCATTGAAAGCCCACCTACAGACCCTGATGAATGAGCGTGAGGACAAATCCCGCAGTGCCAACGGATGAAATCAAGGCTTGGAGGTGGGGAATGTAGAGTACCCTCTCCACTTCCGGAAGATGAAGCGATTATAAGCAGCGATAAGATCCAGAAAATCTTTTCTCAACCCGCCGATCACCAAACACTCAACTTGGCTGTAATCCAATCAAAACTTGCCGTATTCCCGATACCAGTAACATCTCACTACGATGACTACGACCGACTACGCGAGCCATCTCCTCAACCACCTCTTTCATCCAGGATTGAAACAACCGTACCATCAGATTCGCCAAGTGCGAAGCATTCCACGTCGACCCTGACTAGGGATGTTCCGGGCTTGCTCGAAGAGCCCCTGGCGGCAGTCGACGTGGACCGCACTCCTCCAAGGGCAAGTACCACTCCAAATCCAACACCTCACTACCCACCCAAACCTACCGCCCCACCTCACCTTTCAGACTTCAACATGCGGAATCGACGCAACATCTCTTCTGCTCAGAGGCTCGACTATAGTAGTAGTGAAACGAGCAACAATTCCAGAGACAATACTCATCACACAGAGCTGTCTCATTGGGCGTTGACTAACTCGGCTGCTTTAACACACTCTCTCACATACGACACCGACGATACACGCCAACGGAGAAAATCAAGACTTGGAGGTGGGGAATGTAAAGTGCCCCCTTCACTCCCGGAAGAGGAAGTGGTTTTAAGCAGCAAGGAGATGCGGGGAATCCTTTCTCAACCCGGCGATCACCAAACACCCAACTCGGCCGTGATCCAAACAAAACTTGCCACATTGCCGACATCAGAACCACCTCGCTCCGATGCCTACGATCGCCATCTTCTCAACCAACTCTTTCGCCAAGGACTGAAACAACCGTACCATCAGATTCGCCAAGCGCAAAGCCTTCCACGTCGACCCTGACCATGGATGTTCCGGGCTTGCTCGAAGAGACCCTGGTGGCAGTCGACGTGGACCGCACTCCTCCAAGGGCAAGTACCATTCCAAATCCAAAACCTCACTACCCACCCAAACCTACCACCCCACCTCACATTGCAGACTTCATTTTGCGGAATCGATGCAACATCTCTCCTTGTTGTGAAACGAGCAACAATCCCAGAGGCAATATTCATCACGCAGAGCTGTCCTATCGGGAGTTGACGAACCGGTAGGCATGGAAGCAAGCTAGATGCCGTTATTGTCAAGGAACCAGCCTCATGAACTCATCACGGAGGACGGATTTGGCTCTACCGATAGATGCCTCGCATTTCAATGGAATCTTCGCGGACTACGTGGTAACGCTTGCGAATTGAAACAACTCACCACATATCATCAACCTACGGTGATAGCACTTCAAGAGACGATGGTACACTCTCAAAATATACCCGCCAACTTCATTGGGAAGGATTATACACTAATACTCGAGAACGGTCCCAACCATCCGTAGATTCATGGGGTCGGCCTCGCAGTACGTGAAGAGGTCCCATTCGAGAGACTTCAGATCCAGACCACTTTACAGGCGATCGCTGTTCGGATCTATCTACCGCAAACCATTACAGTGGTCTCAATCTATTTGCCGCCCAATTCTCGCCAAATTAATGACCAACTGGAAAATCTCTTCGAGCAACTACCAGAACCAGTTTTAGCACTTGGAGACTTCAACGCCCATCATCCAGCATGGGGCTCCCGCAGCACAGATGCTCTGGGGCGCTTCATCGCAGAAAATACTTTGACGAGGAGGCTCGTTATTTTAAATGATGGATCCCCCACTCGCATGAACCCAGCCACTGGCTCCATGTCATCTATAGGCTGGTCAGTTTCCCCTGAAACAAGGCAAAAATGGTTGTACGACCGAGCAGACTGGCTGAAGTACGAACGACTAACTTCAATGTCCATTCGGCCTGGCGTTTTGGTTGATTTGGACTCCTTTGTCGACCGAATACTAAACTGCAGCAAAAGTAAGTATCCCACGCACGAGTGGAAAAATTGGTCCCAAAGCAGTGCCATGGTGGTGCCCTGAAGTTAAGGTGGCTACTAAACGACGAAGAAAAATGCTACGAACCCTAAGACGCCTTGCTGACGATGACCCGAAAAAAATCGATGCATTACAGGCTTTTCAGGAAGCCCGAGCAACAGCACGAGCAACGATCCGTGACGCTAAAAGTCAATCATGGGAAAACTTCGTCGCGAAGATCTCTCCTACCAGTTCAACGACGGAACTTTGGCAGTCCATCAATACCTTGCGTGGCAAACGCCGTCACACCACTATAGCTATCAGACAACCATCAGGTCCAACCGATGATCCCTTAAAGGTAGCTGAAATACTGGCCCAGCACTACGCTGAGAGGTCGGCAACTTCCAACTACTCAACAACATTCCAAATAGCGAAGGAGAAAGCCGAACGTAAATATTCTGATCCATCAACAGACGAGCATAACGGATACAACACTGATTTTACATTAGATGAACTCTTGTGGGCCCTTGAAAAGGAACGCGGCCTCTCTACGGGTCCCGACTCCGTGGGCTACCCCATGCTCCAACGACTACCTCTTTCAGTAAAAACCGCACTACTAGAGTTGTTTAATCGCATTTGGCACAGTGGCGTTTTCCCAAGCAACTGGCGTACGGGGATCATCGTACCAATTCCGAAGCCAAATTCCACTGAGACCGGACCTGCTGCTTTTCGACCCATCACACTTTTAAGTTGTATATCTAAAGTCTTTGAAAGGATGGTTAACCGACGACTAATTACAGATTTAGAAACGAAAGGACGACTGGATAAGCGACAACACGCTTTCCGATCCGGAGCCGGCACCGAAACTCATTTCGTGGAACTGGAAAGTTATTTACCCGGAAAATACGAGCACTGTCTAATTGCGTCTCTGGACCTGTCAAAGGCATATGACACCACCTGGAGACATGGGATTTTACGGACACTGAAGCAATGGCGCTTTTCTGGACGCATGTACATCATTCTGAAAAGCTTCCTATCGGACCGCACCTTTCAAGTAGCCGTAGCGGGGCAACTCTCACACCTGTCTACATTGGAGAATGGAGTCCCACAAGGCTCGGTTCTGTCTGTGACCTTGTTCCTCGTGGCTATGCAACCGATTTTTCGGGTGGTTCCAAATGGTGTCAAGGTTCTCCTTTATGCCGACGACATCCTTTTGATCGTAGTAGGCCTAAAGAATCAAAACTTAGGTCGAAAGCTTCAAATTGCTGTCAACGCGGTGGTCAAATGGGCGATAAGTATTGGTTTTTCTATATCATCTAACAAATCAAACATGTTTTACGGTAGCCCTAATGTTCGTCGCCAGCCCAAGAAAGATATAACCATAGACTGCATCCCAGTACCTAGAACAAAGCGGCTCAAAATTCTAGGTGTCACGCTAGACCAGACCTTCACCTTTAGAGCACACTGCACAATGGTCCCAAAGCCGTATTTAGGAAGACACAAATGTTTGCGCTAAAACCGTTGGTTTTAGGCATATGGTGTTTTCGGGAAAGTTTCTTCATATTTTTTGGCCAATCTTTTCATGTTAGTGAAAGTAGGGTGGTCCATAAAATTGGTGAGTTGAAAATGCAAACTTTTTTATTGTTTGAGATAGACCAATGTAGTTTCCTACAAAGTTGCCAAACAATCAATTTGCAGCAACTTTGCAGAAGACACCAAATTTCCATCTCTTATGGTTCATGAGTTATGATTTTTTCAAACAAGCAGGTTAGGGTGATCCCTGAAAAATAGGTTATCTATGAATATCTTTTCATACGTTCGTTTCTCGTAAAAATAATGTTCTAGACAATTTTAGAACTTTTAATGGCAAATATTTTTGCTGATCCAACCAATTTGCTATCTTTTTTTTATTGGAAAGTTAAAGGCAATTTTCTTCAAAAAAATGACACTTTTCAATGGTCAATATCTCTAAAAGGAGCAAACCTATTTTCAAACTTTTAATTCCATTCGAAAGATCGTTTTTTTATTCATTTGTGGTGGGAAAACTGCGAGAACAATTTGTGTTTAAAACATTTAATTTAATTTAAAAAAAATCATATTTTTATGCAAAAAAACTGCCATAACTCTTTAAATGAAGGAGATAGTATTTTGTATTATTACTTCGGCAAAAATGTGCGCCATCAAAAGTTCTAAAAGTGTCCAGAACAAAGTTTTTGCGAAAAATCAATGCATGAAAAGATAATTGTGAAAAAGTGATTTTTAGGTGAGGTTTTGACAGATTATTCCAAAGCATACCACAGTATATTTGAAACTTACCGTCCATATAAAGCAGTGATAATAGCAAGCTATGGAATCTTTGAAACCGTCAAGCTAAATTGATTCATTACACGTGCGCTACGCAGCGGCAAAGCCTTCTTTGATTAGCCACGTGCTCAAAACGAGTACTAGAAAGAGAACAGAATACGCAGTCACTTTAGTCCGTTCTGCTGTCTAAAAAGGAAAACATCGCACGTGTTCGTTACTTGAAAGAACGGGAACAAAAAGTTTTTTTTTTCCAAATTTTCTAAGTGATACTTGAAAGCACTATATGTGAATGAATCCTAGAAAGAAAATCGCGATGGCTGGCGGTAAGTTACTGGAATTCCTTAATTAACTGTTATATTAAAAGAAAAACAAAAAACAACAGGTGTGAAAATCGCTAACCGTGATCTGGCAGAACAGCTTATAAAGAATGGTTCCTCAGCAACTCTATTCCAGTTTGTGGTTAACAGGTTCCAAGACAGGAAAAGGGGGAGGTAGCTCATCGATTCTTCCGGTTCGCCTCCTAGCATCGTGCTATAAGGTACCAGGCGATAACCAGGGTAGTTGATCGATAGCTCGATGACGTCATTTCGTTGGCGTCTGCAATGGGAAATTCTCATAGCAGGCGTTGACGATGGGACGTTGTCGAGTTGTTGAATAAGCAACTATCGTGGTAACTCACCGATTACCTGTCGATCTGCCAAATTTGGAAAGACGTCTGCATTGAATTGTCTCATATAATAATATTCCGCCCACTATATCACAAGAAATTGCGAGTAGCTGAGTGGAATGGAGATAAGTTAAGCATTGGGTACAGGACCAAGTCTCCCCTGGGTGGTGCCAGAAGATGAGCGCAATAGAATCATCAAGTTGCCATAAGGCACGGAATGAGACTATTGCATGGCTGGGTAGTCAAAGTCTTCCATTCGTTAGTCATTTCAGGTGGATTAGAACAGGTTTAGGTTTAGGGTGGGCGTTGGCCAGATTTAGATTTTTCAGATATAATCCTAAATAGGACCTAGATTATTTAATACACTAGTAACCTCAACTTCTGTCACAATGTTTCATTGTGACTAATCAACACTCAATGGGTAAAATATCAAATTTGCGGTAAATTTGAAAAAAAGGGAACTTGGAGTGTAGAGTGCACTGCCCACTGGACGATTCTGAAGCCTGACCAAGTGAGTGGGTTACGGGTTTATTTGATTGAAAGTCATTTCCAAGTTATATATAGATACATTCATACCATTGGCATTTTGTATTTGAAATAAGACAGAGACAGGATGCGGAGGGCCCGCTTAGGGGGAGCGTAACCCATGTTATGGCTTCCATTTATTAAATAGTTCAGATAGGCTGGAAATGATAGGTTCATGGTGAGAAAATGTACCATATGGTGCCCGTTCACTGATCAAAATTAGATTCAAATCGTCAGTCCGCATCGTGCTCTCTTGCCGTGCGGATCTATTTGCTTTTTGCTGAAGGAAGTGTTACTACTACCTAAAGCTACAACAAATTTAAACAGCACTTTTCAGTGCTCAACCTGTAAAAATTTTCTACCTTGTTCAACTCTTATTCCTCTTCGATCCTTGTTTGGACCCTACCCGAGGTAATCCTTCTTGGATATCGATTTGGAAAATTCCTCTTCGATCCTTCAGATTCTTATAGTAATCTGCTTGGAAGTCGATTTGGATAAAAATTTACTGCCGCCATGGCGCCTAAACGCAAAAGAAAGGGGCAAACTCTTGACCCCCCTTCTGATGAAATTAATTTGAGTAATCAATTTGATTTGCTCACGGATGATGAGAATGATCCATCATCCAAGAAAAATTCTAGTAAACTTTCCCGGCTTAATGCCAAGAAGGAAAAGATTCCCCCTATTGTGATAACCACTACCGATTTCCATGCTCTTCGCATGGAACTTTTGAATTTCGTGAAAGTTAAGTTTTCACTACAAATTGGACGTCGGGGTGAATGCCGTGTATTGGCTGAAACCTTGGACGAATTTAAATGTCTTCTCAAGTATCTTACTGAGAAGAAGCACAAATTTTTTACTTACGACACCAAAACTGAACGTGTGTTCAAGGTTGTCATGAAAGGACTGCCCAGTGGTGAATCCCTGGATCAGATCAAAGATGAACTGGCAAAATTACTTGGAGTTGTGCCACTCCAAGTAATCAAAATGAAAATGAAATCCCGTCCTGGCGATTCGCGCAACGGTATTTCTAATGATTTTTATTTAGTTCACTTCAAGTCTAGTGAACTAAACAACCTTAAGGCCTTAGAAAAAGCTAGCCTTATGCTCCATGTCCGAGTGAAGTGGGAACACTTCAGGAAGACTGGAGGAAATTTCCAAAACCTCACCCAGTGCCGTAAGTGCCAGGGATGGGGTCACGGAACTAAAAATTGCTACATGCCAGCTAAATGCATGAATTGTGGTGATTCCTCTCACGCAAAGGACGACTGTCCTGTGAAGGAAGATCCTAAGAAATTTAAATGTTCAAATTGTGGTGAAAACCACAAATCCAATTTTTGGGAATGTAAGACTCGCAAAGCGATCCTACAATCTCGTTCTAACCGTCAGGTAGGAAACGCTCCACGTTTCCGACCAGGTACAAATTCCTCTGCTGTTAACAACGGTCAGCGAGGAACAAATTCTACATTCGTACCCGTAGGTACAAATATCACCCCTGCTTCAAATTTTTCATCTGTACCTACTCCCCTCGCTGCTAACAATGTTCAGCGAGTTAATGGAGCTACCTATGCTGCTATTGCAGCGGGTAGAAATCAAAATACTAACCAACGTTCTAACGGAAATTTTGACAATTTTGACTTAGGAAGCATTACTGCCCCCAAAATGGAATTTTTACAGAAATCATTAATTGACATGATTTCTGATATGCTTAAATCTAACTCCATGTTTGATGCTATTCAAACTGGAGTAAAATTTGCAAATAATATTGTCATGACTTTAAAATTCAGTAATGGATTTTAAAGCATTAAATATTGTAAATTGGAATGCTCGATCTCTTAAAGATAATGAAGACGAGCTATTTAACTTTTTGCGAGTTCATAACGTGCATATTGCCGTTATAACTGAAACGTTCCTTAAACCTGACCATAAGGTTAAGAAGGACGCAAATTACTTGATTTATAGAAATGATCGTATTGATGGACCCTGTGGTGGCGTTGCCATCATTATTCATAGACGAATCAAGCATAAAATTCTTTCTTCATTTGACACCAAAGTTTTTGAAACTTTGGGAGTTTCTGTTGAAACAAAATTTGGACAACTTACGTTTATAGCTGCCTATTTGCCATTCCAATGCGTAGGCCAGCAAAAGAATTTTCTCAAGGGTGACCTCCAGAAACTTACCCGTCATAGGTCTAAATTCTTCATTATTGGTGATTTTAATGCAAAACACCGCTCATGGAATAATGCTCAAAGCAATTCCAATGGTAATATTCTGTTTGATGATTGTTCTGCAGGTTATTACACTATTCAATATCCAAACAGCCCAACATGCTTTTCTTCTGCAAGAAATCCCTCCACTATTGATTTGGTCTTAACTGATTCATGTCAACTTTGTAGCCAATTGGTTACCCATGCTGACTTCGGTTCTGATCACCTTCCAGTAACTTTTGAAATATCCCAAGAAATAATTTGTAATCCCAACAGCTCTACTTTCAATTACCATAGAGCTGATTGGGAGCAGTATCGAACATTTATGGAATATAACTTCGATCCAAACATTCCTTTGCAAACCAAAGATGAAATTAATTATGCTCTTGAATCTCTGACTACTTCTATAGTTGAAGCAAGAGCTGCCTCAGTACCAAAATGCGAGGTTAAATTCGATTCAATTATAATAGACGATGATCTTCAGCTCTTGATCCGTCTTAAAAATGTCCGTAGGAGACAATATCAAAGAACACGCGATCCTGCCATGAAGGTTATCTGGCGGGATTTGCAAAAACAAATTAAAAAGCGATTCTCTGCCCTGAGGAACAAAACTTTTGAAAATAATATTTCTAAATTAGACCCGAGTTCCAAACCCTTTTGGAAACTCACAAAAATTTTGAAAAAACCTCAAAAGCCTATTCCAGCGCTTAAAGAAGGTGGTAAAATTTTGATCACAAATTTGGAAAAAGCTCAGAAACTTGCTAAGCAATTCGAGAGTTCCCATAATTTCAGTTTGGGTCTTACTAGTCCTATTGAGAATCAGGTTGCTCGGGATTATCTGAATATTTTCTCTCGGGAAAATATTTTTGATGATTCCTGGGGGACTGATTTGGACGAAGTAAGGTCTATAACTAAACAGTTTCAAAATATGAAAGCTCCAGGTGATGATGGAATTTTCTATATCCTCATCAAAAAACTCCCAGAGAGTACCTTGTCTTTCTTGGTAAAATTATTTAACAGATGTTTCCATTTGGCATACTTTCCTGATAAATGGAAAAATGCAAAAGTTGTTCCAATTTTGAAGCCGGATAAAAATCCAGCTGAAGCTTCTAGCTACCGTCCAATAAGTTTGCTTTCTTCAATAAGTAAACTTTTTGAAAAAATAATTTTGAATAGAATGATGCTTCACATCAATACGAACTCAATTTTTGCAGATGAGCAGTTTGGATTTCGCCATGGGCATTCAACTACTCATCAACTCTTAAGAGTTAACAATTTAATTCGTTCAAACAAATCTGAAGGCCACTCAACTGGAGTTGCTCTTCTAGACATAGAAAAAGCATTCGACAGTGTTTGGCATGAAGGTTTGATTGCTAAATTGAAAAAGTTTAATTTTCCACTTTATATTATGAAATTAGTTCAAAATTATTTAACTGACAGAACTCTGCAGGTAAATTATCAAAATTCCAAATCTAATCGACTACCTGTTAGAGCAGGAGTTCCTCAGGGTAGCATTCTTGGGCCTATATTGTATAACATTTTCACTTCGGACCTCCCTGATTTGCCTCAGGGTTGCCACAAATCTTTGTTCGCTGATGACACAGGCATTTCCGCTAAAGGAAGAAGTCTTCGTGTTATTTGCAGCAGACTGCAGAAAAGTTTAGATATTTTCTCTTCTTATTTACAAAAATGGAAGATTTCTCCCAACGCTTCCAAAACTCAACTTATAATATTTCCACATAAGCCTAGAGCTTCGTTTTTGAAACCTAGTAGTAGTCACATAGTCACTATGAACGGAGTTCCAATTTCCTGGTCAAACCAAGTGAAATATCTTGGATTAATACTTGACCAAAAATTAATTTTTAAAGATCACATTGAGGGCATTCAAGCCAAATGTAACAAATATATAAAATGTTTGTATCCTCTTATAAACAGGAAATCCAAACTTTGCCTGACGAATAAACTTCTAATATTTAAACAAGTTTTTAGACCGGCCATGCTTTACGCTGTGCCAATATGGTCTAGTTGCTGCACTACCAGGAAAAAAGCACTTCAAAGGATTCAGAACAAAATTCTGAAAATGATTTTGAAGTTGCCTCCCTGGTACAGTACAAGCGAAGTACATAGAATTTCGAATGTTGAGACTTTAGCACAAATGTCCAACAAAATAATTAATAATTTCAGGCAAAAATCGTTGCAATCCTCAATTGCAACGATTAATTCCCTTTATACTTAGATAAGATTTAGTTTTAGTTTTTAGTTTTAAGATATCAATTGTTATACTGACATGCAGGTTAAAAAACCTGTTTAAAATACTGAATTGCCAAGACATGAACAATGTAAAAACACTTAGATATATATCATAACAATTAAGGCTGGTACGTTACTGCAGTAACTGGAGCACCTAGGTTAAAATGAAATGTAATTTATTTTGAATTTGGAACAAATAAAGAGTTAAAAAAAAAAAAAAAAAAAAAAAAAAAAAGATTCAAATCGTCAGGCCCTGCCCTGGAATAAGGGAATTGACGATGATTTGTCAAGTTTCATTTTGCATTTGCATATAATTGTAAGTTTAGGTTTGCTTTTGTAATTGTAAGATAGATAGTTTGCCTCAATTGAAACATTGAGTTAAACATGACGAATCATACCTCTAAAATAGAAGTAGTTACAGTGCCGCATTATCTAACTTTTGTTTTGTTTGTTTACATATAACTAATACTAATACCTCCTTGTTTTCTCTCTAATTTGTCTACTATGTCCCACCATCACGATGAGAGATGAGCTACCGTACATGGTACACGCTCATATATACTCCCAAAATAGTATGCCACAAGTAAGTATATCACAGAGGCAACTAAAGATCCAGAAACAAAAACCGATAACGCTGAAGATAATGAGCTGTGGTGATTTATATGACTAGGCGAGGTAGGCGACAATTGTGCGTATTTCTCGCGTAACTTTTGAAAAGGGCCCATTTATAGCCTGAACAATACGTAAAGAGCAAATTGAAACATTGAACGTCGCGTGAAAGTGGAACTTAATGAAGGCCTAAGTACTTTTTCGTAGTTTTTAGTTTTCGGACTTGAAAGATCGTCGGTTACAGTGGCCTGCTTACTGAGCAGAAAAACGCGGTCCCAGGTCCTTACATATCAAAGAGATTTATGGTAAAATCGCTTGTGTATCGTGTATTTTGCGAAACTCGTTGTTGTCGTTGGTTCCGGGTTTGAATGGATACACAAATTTGAGCAACGGTATTATGTGATATGAGGGGCTCGCTGGCCTTAGAGCAACCGTTTTTGCTTACTGAGCAGAACATCATGAGTATAATCTCAGGCCCATCCACATTCAAGATTCGTCAATCGTTTTATTTGTTAATATGACTACATGGTAATAACAGCAACTCGGTGATTAAAAAGGTGCTCGTCTGCCTAGTGGCAAACGTTTTTGCTTACTGAGCAGAAGACCGTGGGTTTAGTCCCAAGCTCCTTCGCGTTATATGATCGTTAGGACATCAATTCAGCTTATCGTTTACCAAAACGAACCCTGCTGCAAACCCAACCCTCTTATCCAACATCCCAGTGATTCCTCGTGGAAGTGCAGAGGTGTTCTCGGCTTCCATCAAAGCGAGTGTCATGTCAACACAATCCTTCCCATTCCTTTCTTGACCTGTGTTCGGGCGCGGCCGGCGCTGTTATTGCCTAATTTAAGATCACCAGTTTTTACACATTGAGGATGATCCCAAGCATCGTCTATTGGTTCTCTGTGTAATTACAGCTGATCTGGCAATAACAATCTGGCAATGTTCGCACTTAAATTTGCAAGATTGTGGACAAAGAGCTGTCGAAACAGAAAACGGTTCTTTGAGCATAACAAGGTTTGGTTGAGTAGGTGTGAAACTGTAAGCGAATTAGCAGAACCGAAAGCTGAAAAAGGACGACCACGCAAATCTTTCGAGACCTCAAGTACGAGATCAAAGCTTAGAAAAGTGCACGATATCAGCGTAGAAGTTCCTTATGCGGAGTTAATGTTTGCAGCGGCAACCAGTGCAACAAATTCTGGCCTTCGAGACGCAGGAAAGATCATCAAAAATCTATCGGAGTTTCCGGAAAACGCAGGTAGTGTAAAGCAGTCCATGAATGTGGTCAGTGATGTGGAAGAATATTCACCAACTGAAGCTTTAGCGTTTATTTGTAAGAACGGATTTTCTAAAAGTCAATACAAAGACATCCGTGCATCGAGCCTGCAGAAAGGATGTAATTTATATCCTTCCTACCAAAGGGTTTTGGAGGAAAAAAATACAGGTGCTTTGTGTTTGAGTTATGTTTAGTACAATAATTAATGTATTGTGTTTGAATTACAGGTATAACGATAAAGCCATCGGCAGCTGAAGTTTCGCTGCAAGCTTTAGTAGATCACACTAATGTGCGTCTGTTCGAAAGCCAAAAGAGCATTCTAACTGGTTTATCGTTGGATGAATACGAGATCAAGTATAAATGGGGATGTGACGGCAGCAGTAACCATTCTCGTTATAAACAGAATTTCGTTGATGAAAATGAGGACGGTGAATTAGTTGACTACAATGATTCACACATATTTTCTATTGCTCTGGTTCCTCTTCAGATTTCCGCAAAGATCTCAGAACATGAACATAAGGTTTTCTGGAACAATGATTTGCCATCGTCGGTCTCCCTATGCAGGCCAATCAAGCTTATTTTTTCTAAAGAAACTTCTCAGCTTACGCAAACAGAAGTTAAGAAAGTACGGCAGCAGATACAAAATCTGAAACCGACAGAAATGTCTCACGATGGTCGAAAAATCACCATATTTTCAACCTTGATATTAAGTATGATGGATACCAAGGTAGTAAATGACCTAACAGGGACAAATTCGCAATCTTGCTCTTTTTGTGGTAAGAGTGGAAGGAAACTTAATGACGCTGCAGACAATCATGTTCCAGATGATCCCAAAATGTTTTGCCGTGGATTTGCTCCTCTCCATTGCTCCATAAGGACGATGGAGGTGTTCTTAAAGATTTCCTATCGATCGAAGATGGACAAGCCAACGTGGCGAGTGGCAAAATCGAATGAAAGTGTTCGTCAGCGAGAAATCACAATACGGAGTGAGTTAAAACGGAAACTTGGGCTCAGGATAAGTGAACCATTACCAAGCGGAGGTAACAGCAATGACGGGAACACTGCACGTAAATTTTTCAGAGAGTGGCGTACAGTATGTGAAATAACTGGACTGAACAAGGAGTTGCTTGAAAGAATCTACACTATTCTTGTCGTAATCAACAGTAAGCGCGAAATAAACGGTGAAGCATTTCGTCCCTATCTAGAATCAACTAGACTACTCTACGTCAGCGAGTATGGGTGGTATCCCCTCTCTCCAACACTGCACAAAATTCTGGTCCACGGTAGTGCGATTGTCAAACACTCTATTGTTCCAGTTGGGATGTTGAGTGAAGAAGCCATGGAGACACGCAACAAATCCATCAGGAAATTCCGTGAGTTCCATTCTCGCAAATTCAGCCGAAGTGCCTGTTGGCTCGACTGCCAACGTGATGTTTGACTTGAATCTAAAACGGCTGCTCGTTGGGCCTTGCCAACAGATGACGACAAATTCCAGCTGCACCAGCTGCGAGCCGACATAGCTTACTCGGAATCGGTAGTTCTTAAAAGAACACCGCGAAAGTAAAACTCTTTTTAGAGCAGCGACGGCAACAAGCAACGGTGGCAACAGCAACTCTCCATTTCGGAAGTAGAGGGAACAGGAACTCCACTGAGCAGGACCACCGACAAAACTAGGACGGTAACAGGGACCCCTTGCATCGATATCGAATCGATGGGAAAACTGGAATTTTCTTTCTTGGATAGGATAACTTCAGCTTCTTCACTTTATCTCTATATTGCTTGGCAATTCGGAAACGACTGACAATGTGAATGCGTGATTCGCTTGGTTTTATACTTTTTTGAATCAAAGAGAAATTAAATGACGATGATGATTGGTCTAACAATCTACTACGCAAAAACGGAATGAACGTGTACAATGTCATAAAAGCTAGATTCTTATTGGATGTTTACACTTATTTCTGTTCTTATTGCTAGTGTTAGTAAGGGAAGCCGTTTGCCCGCGGCGTTCTCGGGGTTAGTAAAACAAAATGCAAGGAAGGAAAAAAAGGATAGGGAAATATTTCTGCTGTGCTGATTTCTGCGGCCAACATCGGAAACGTGGAGTGGTTAGCGGTGGCGGTGTAATCGATACACGGCAGTGGTACCAATCTATTCGCTGTTGCGAACATCCTCCCCGGCGCAAAGAGATGGGTTGCCAGAAGTCGTAGATTGATCAGCGATGTGTTGTTTATCTAACGGTAAAACAGATATTTTTGTTATTGAGCGCCGAAAACTCGAATCTCCTACCTTAACGTCAACAACACGCACCAAACCGTCTTCCCCAGGATATGTGTGGACTATTTTTCCCAACTTCCACTGCTGTGGTGGCAGATTTTTCTCTTCAACCAAAACTACGGTGCCGGGGGCGACATTCTCTAGACGAATCCGATTTTTCCCTCTAGGCTGTAAGTTTACGAGATAGTCATGAGCCCATGACTTCCAAAAATGTCCCCTCATCTGTTGTAGGTGTTGCCACCTTGACAAACGATTTTCGTTCAAACCTTCATAAGAAGGCTCAGGGACAGCGGTCAATGGCCTTCCAATGAGGAAATGTGCAGGAGTTATAACTTCACCCTCAGTTGGGTCATCAGAATGCGAAAACAGCGGTCGGGAATTAAGAATGGCCTCAATTTGTGTGAGCAATGTGTAAAACTCCTCAAAAGTCAAAGGTGTTTGCTTCAGAATACGCTTAAGATGGTATTTCGTACTTTTGACCGCAGCTTCCCACAAACCACCAAATTCCGGAGCTTCTGGGGGAATAAAATGCCAAACAATCTCTTTAGTTCGGCAGAAGGCTTCAATATCGTGGACAGCAATGTGGTCACGGAATAAGAGGAAAAGGTCATGTAGTTCTGCCTGGGCACCCCGGAAATTGCTACCATTATCCGAGTGTAGCTCATTCCACTGCGTCCTAGCAAGAAGTACGGTCGACTTAGTTCGCGCTCCGCTATTTTGGAAGTTTTCTCGCTATTCGCTTGATTTAAATTGTCAGTTTTTTCTCGCTTAGAGTTCCCAGCTAAATAATTAACTAAAAGTGAGTTTTTTTCTGAGAAGAAAGTGTGTTTTCGGCACCATCGGAAGGAAAATTGTTTTTGCGATTGCCAATTCGCCAACCATTTTGCGCACCATCGGTGCGGGGTAACGCATACCTGCACACGGATCATCGTCATCGAGTGTCAGCATCTGCCTTCGCATTTACGCCGCTCATCTATCATCGTGTGTTCAGCTGAGTGCCGACCCTCATACAAGCACACACCAACGAAGACCGCCCACACACGCGGATCGAAGATCATCCACGCTGCCCGTCGCTCCGCTGCTGCTGTGTAAACGCTCGGTGGTAGTAGTATTGGATTATCAGATAAGTTTTTATTCTTGTTTCTCTTTTTCGCCCATCATTTAAATTTTAAGTTTGTGTTCTGTGTTTGTAGTTTTTTTTTGTGTATTGTGTCCGAGTGATTATCGTTTCAGTGGTAGAGCGTTTTTCGCTCCCACTAGTACGGCAAGATGGACATTTTGTCGCAAGACGAAATGGACGTTTTGTCGGAAGATGACACCACTTTGCCACGCGATGGCAAGAAGGGTCGAAAACGTACGTCATCTCTCCCTGGTTCATCGTCTCAGTCTGGCAAAGGACAGGCTCAGATAAACCCCCGATCGCGAGCCTATCCAGATGACTCGACTGGCCCATGGGTTGTCTACTTTCAGCCCAGAAACAAACCTTTGAATGTAATGCAAATTACTAATGATCTGACGAAGCGATACTCGGCCGTGACTGAAATCACGAAGGTTAGGCACAATAAACTTCGTGTCTCCGTCTCTAACCTGAAGCAGGCTAACGAGATTGCTGCCTCCCAGCTCTTCACGCTCGAGTACAGAGTTTACATCCCAGCTCGTGATGTGGAGATCGAAGGTGTGGTCACCGAAGCGAGTCTGACCCCCGAGATCTTGGAGAAGCAGGCGGTTGGCCGTTTCAAGAACCGTTTGCTTCCTCCGGTGAAGATACTGGATGTCCAAAAACTGGGCTCAGTATCTGTCAGCGAGGGTAAAAAGAGTTTTACCCCCACAGACTCGTTCCGTGTGACCTTTTCTGGTTCAGCCCTTCCTCACTACATCGAGCTGGGAAAACTTCGACTACCTGTGCGTTTGTTCGTTCCCCGGGTCATGAACTGCCAAAACTGTAAGCAGTTGGGACATACGGCCTCCCACTGTGGCAGCAAGGCACGCTGTTCCAAATGCGGAGAGAAGCATGGGGATGACACCTGTGCAGCTACCGCACCAAAATGCGTGTACTGTAAGGGAACTCCTCATGGTATCTCGTCATGCCCGGTGTACAAACAACGCGGGGAGAAATTACAACGCTCACTTAAGGAACGTTCCCGGCAGTCTTTTGCAGAAATGCTTAAGACGGCCACGCCATCGACCAACGACAAAAATCCCTTTTCTCTTTTGTCAGATGACGAGACTGACTCTGACTTGGCTGAGGAGGGAACTTCTTTCTGTTTTTCAGCACGGAAACGAAAACGCATCCGTTCGCGGAAAGTTGATAATGAAGAACCCCAAATCAGCTTGCCCAAATCAAGGAGTGGTGGAAAAAAGGAAGTTTCTACTCCTCCTGGATTCAGAAGAACTGACTATACCCAGGATTTTCCACCTCTCCCGGGGACATCCAAAACCCCTGATGTCCCATTTTTAAGAACAGAAGCCCCTTCTTCATCTGGGTTGTTCTCATTTGATAAAATTGTGGACGATATTCTCAAGTACCTGAATATTTCTGATCCTCTCAAAAGCATTGTTCTGGCAATGCTTCCTACTGTGAAGACCCTCTTGAAGCAATTGACATTGAAGTGGCCCCTCATTACAGCAATCATTTCCTTCGATGGATAATTTTCCAAACGAGGTCGGGGATTTGATCACTATTCTACAGTGGAATTGTCGGAGTCTTATTCCTAAATTAGACTCTTTAAAGTTTTTAGTTCACAATAATGATTGTGATGCATTTGCTCTTTGTGAAACTTGGCTCTCTTCAGATATAGATCTTCCTTTTCATGATTTTCACATTATTCGACTGGATCGTGAGGATTCGCGTGGAGGAGGGGTACTTTTGGGGATCAAAAAGTGCCATTCTTTCTATAGAGTGAATCTTCCACAATTTACAGGTATTGAAGTTGTCGCATGTCAGGCTATTATTAAAGGTAAAAGCCTTTGTATTGCTTCTGTTTATATTCCTCCTAGAGCCGTTGTTAATCGAAAACAACTTTCAGATATATGTTCAGTACTTCCTGCTCCACGGTTGATTATGGGAGATTTTAATTCCCACGGTACAGGCTGGGGGGAACTGTATGATGACAACCGTTCTACTTTTATATATGACCTCTGTGATAACTTCAATATGACAATTCTTAACAATGGAGAAGTAACACGTTTGGCTGGACCATCTTCGAATGGAAGTAAATTAGACCTCACACTTTGCTCTAACTCATTATCGTTGGATTGCACGTGGAATGTGATCCAGGATCCCCACGGTAGTGATCACTTGCCGATCAAAATTTCGATTGCCAGTGGGTTCAATCCGTCAGAATCCGTTAACGTCGCGTACGACCTCACCCGTAATATCGATTGGACAACGTTCAAGACCGCGATAGAGGAAGCCGTGTCGTCGGTAGAAGGGCTTCCACCGTTGGAGGAATATAACTTCCTCTCCAATCTGATCTTGGACAGCGCGCTTCGAGCTCAAACTCGGCCGGTTCCTGGAACGTCTTTGCGTAGGAAACCTCCTTCCCCTTGGTGGGACCACCAATGCACTGAGGTTTATCGTAAAAAGTCTGACGCGTTTAAGCTTTTCCGGAAACGTGGAACACCCGTGTATTTCGAAGCGTACTCGGCTCTTGAACGCGAACTCAAGAGCCTCATCAAAGCCAAGAAACGCGGATACTGGCGGCAATTCGTGGACGGATTATCGCGCGAAACGTCGATGAATACGCTTTGGAACGCGGCGCGAAGGATGCGTAACCGGTCTTCGAACAACGAGAGCGAGGAGTACTCAGATCGTTGGATTCTCAAGTTCGCGCGAAAAGTATGTCCTGATTCCGTGCCGGCACAGATGATTCCTCGCGAAACGACGAATTCTGTAGACGAGATCAGCCAGCCTTTTTCAATGCTGGAACTCTCACTCGCGCTCCTTTCGTGTGGCAATTCGGCTCCGGGGGCTGATAGAATCAAGTTCAACTTGTTGAAGAACCTCCCAGACGTCGCTAAGAGGCGCATGTTGAACTTGTTTTGTCAGTTCCTGGAGCTCAATATTGTTCCGGATGATTGGAGGCAAGTGAGAGTTATAGCCATTAAAAAGCCTGGAAAACCCGCTTCAGATCATAACTCGTATCGTCCCATCGCGATGTTATCGTGCATTCGAAAATTGTTGGAGAAAATGATCCTTTTTCGCTTGGACAAATGGGTTGAGACGAACCACCTACTCTCAGATACTCAATTTGGATTCCGTAGGGGCAAGGGAACGAACGACTGTCTCGCGTTGCTTTCCACAGAAATTCAGTTGGCTTTTGCTAAAAAAGAGCAAATGGCTTCTGTCTTCTTGGATATTAAGGGGGCTTTTGATTCAGTATCGGTTGAAGTCCTTTCAGACAAACTCCACGCTTGTGGCCTTTCTCCATTAATAAATAACTTTTTGTACAATTTGCTGTCAGAGAAACATATGAGCTTTTCTCATGGAAACTCTACAGCTTCTCGATTTAGTTACATGGGTCTCCCCCAGGGCTCATGTTTAAGCCCCCTTTTGTATAATTTCTACGTCAGAGAAATTGACAATTGTCTAAGTGACAACTGCACGTTGAGACAACTTGCAGATGACGGCGTAGTGTCTATGACAGGGCCCAAAGAGGTCGACCTGCAAGGACCCTTACAGGATACCTTAGACAATTTGTCTACTTGGGCTATTCAGCTAGGTATCGAATTCTCCACGGAGAAAACTGAGTTGGTCGTTTTTTCTAGGAAGCATAGCCCAGCACAACCAAAGCTTCAACTTTTGGGTAAACCGATCACTCATTCTATGTCCTTCAAATATCTTGGGGTCTGGTTCGATTCAAAATGCACCTGGAGATCCCACATTGAGTATCTGAGACGAAAATGCCAACAAAGGATCAATTTTCTCCGAACAATTACCGGAACGTGGTGGGGAGCCCATCCGCAAGATCTTCTAACGTTGTACCGGACAACGATTTTATCGGTTTTAGAATACGGTAGTTTTTGTTTCCAGTCGGCGGCTAAAACTCACATCATCAAACTGGAACGTATCCAGTATCGTTGTCTTCGTATCGCGTTAGGATGCATGCACTCGACTCATACGATGAGTCTAGAAGTGTTGGCGGGCATGTTGCCTCTATCGGATCGGTTCTCGGAATTGTCCCTCAGGCTCCTCACCCGTTGCGAAGTTATGAACCCACTGGTAATCGAAAACTTTGAAAAGCTTCTTGAGCTGAACCCTCAAACTCATTTTATGTCATTGTACTACGTGTACATAACACAGGATGTCAGCCCTTCACAGCATAATCCTCATCGTGTATGCTTCTCCGACTTCGGCAATTCAGTTAGTTTTGATTTATCTATGACGCGGGAGATTCGTGGGATCCCAGAACATCATCGTTCCATGATTGTTCCGTCAATTTACGCTGCAAAGTTTGGCCAAGTTGATTCCGCAAGATCGTTCTTCACAGATGGATCACTAATAGAGTCGTCCGCTGGTTTTGGTATTTTTAACGAATTTCATAGCGCCTCTCGAATGCTTCAAGCTCCTTGTTCCGTATATGTTGCTGAACTGGCGGCAATACATTATACGCTAGAAACGATCGCCTCACTTGCACCAGATCATTATTTTATTTTTACGGATAGTCTCAGTTCTGTCGAGGCTATTCGCTCTATGAGGCCGGTAAAGCACTCCTCGTATTTTCTCATGAAAATACGAGAGCTTTTAAGTGCTTTATCTTTAAGATTTTTTGTCATCACCTTTGCATGGGTCCCATCTCATTGCTCGATTCCGGGCAATGAGATGGCTGACTCACTTGCTAAGGTGGGCGCTATGGAAGGCGATATTTACGATCGACAAATCGCCTACGATGAATTTTTCTTCATTTATCGTCAACAGTCACTCGTCAGCTGGCAGAATAAGTGGAGTGAAGGGAGTTTGGGACGATGGCTATATTCGATCATCCCTAAGGTGTCGAAGAGTTCTTGGTTCAAGGGGTTGGATGTGGGTCGAGACTTCATTCGTATGATGTCTCGCCTCATGTCCAATCACTACTCGTTAAACGCTCACTTGTTCCGTGTTGGGCTGAAGGACAGCAATCTCTGTGAATGTGGACAAGGTTACCAGGACGCAGATCACATTATTTGGTCTTGTGCTGAGCATCGCGGAGTCAGATCTGAACTGTACGATTCCCTTCGGGCTCGAGGTAGACAACCTAATGTTCCAGTTCGGGATATTTTGGCTAGACGCGATCTGGAGTTTATGAAACTCATATATGTTTACTTTAAGAATATTAACATTAGATTGTAAGTTTTATTAACCTTGTGTTTAGTTTGTACCTTGTACGTGTGGGTTTTTTTTATGTTTGTTTTCAAGATGAATAGAAATTAGTTCATGTTTTAGGATTAATTAAATATTTGTATCGTAAACCACATTTCAAACCTCCCTCTCCCTTTTCCCATCCAAAAAAAAATTGTAAATCCCCACTAACCTCGAGACAACCGCGAGTATCCGGTCCAGCTCCTTTAACTTTAAATATAAGAAATCAATAATGTATAACAAAAATGATAACTCGGCTCTGTAAAGTTTATTCGATTGAGCCTGTACAAATAAAGTAATTAATAAAAAAAAAATCCGAGTGTAGCTCTCGAATCAACCCTCTTCGACTTACAAACCGCTGCAGAGCAGCAATAAAGGCAACAGACGTCATATCAGACACGAGTTCGAGATGGATAGATTTCGTCACCAAACAAACAAACACCGCTATATATGCCTTAACAAGAGTCGGTTTTCGGGATCATTGTTTGATCAGAAACGGTCCTGCATAATCTACCCCGGAAACTTCAAAAGGAGCGGCAGGCGTTACGCGGCTTTCTGGCAAACTACCCATATACTGGGCAGTTCCTCTAGGCTTCACACGGAAGCATCGAACACATCGTCGTGTTATCTTTCGTACTGCAGATCGGGCACCGAGTAACCAGAAGCGTTGGCGTAGCGTGGACAAAAGACCAGATGGTCCCACATGAAGGTGTTCTACATGATATGCTTGAATAATGAGATCGGTCAAAGGATGATTAGGCAAAATATACTGATGTTTCGTATAGAAAGGGACACGAGAATGTTGGATCCGACCTCCTACGCGTAGAACACCATCCTTCAGAAAGGGTCCTAGCATACCAATCCTTCGACAGGGTTCCTGATCCTCAACTCTCTGAATTTCATCAAGAAGTGTTTCATGCTGGATGACCTTTACGATTGTGTGAAGTGCAGATCTTAGTTCTTGGATGGTAGGTAGAGGTTCCTTAACACGAGCTTCAACTTCTTTTGTTCGACAATTGGTAATGAATCGTTGTACATAGGCAAGCACCCGTTGCAATTTGCGAAAGAAGCTAAATCTCTTGAAAACGGGAAGGTCATCTGAATTCAACACGATCATTACAACGAGTGGAGTGGGTTTTACGTCCGGAAGTTGATTTTCTGGAACTTCCTCAATATCGGGTTGATCGAATGAAACGGATCTAAGAAACTCTGGGCCATTCCACCATAATGAGTTTGACTTCAACGAATCAGGCAATTGACCACGAGAGACAACATCTGCGGGGTTTTCCCTAGATCGAACATAGTTCCACTGCTTGTGATTATTGTCATTGGTGATTTCTGCAACCCGATTGCGGACAAATGGTTGCAGCATTGAGGGAGGCTTTCGAAGCCATGCGATGACGATTTGACTATCTGACCAGAGAAATATTGACGAAAATTCAACTTGCACCGCGGGAACAGTTCTTTTGACTAACTTGGAAAGGAGTAAGGCAGCACAAAGTTCTTTGCGTGGAATTGTCAATTCCTGAAGCGGAGCTATTCTAGATTTGCTGCATAACAGCCTTACTGAGACTGAACCATTAGCTTGGATACATCGAACGTAAAGACAGGCACCGTAAGCCATACCAGAAGCATCTGCAAACCCATGCAGTTCGACGTACTCGTATTGAGGTACCATCACATGTCTCGGAATATGAATATCCTTGACTTGTATCAATGAGGAACGAAATTTTACCCAGGATTGCAAAATGTCTCCGTCGAGAGGTGTGTCCCACCCAATCTTCAGACTCCAAGTTGTCTGCATCAGATGCTTTGCAAGTACGATAACGGGTGAAACGAGGCCGATTGGATCAAACAGCTTTGCGATTTCTGAGAACATCTTTCGTTTGGTGACAGGTGTTGCATCTGACAGATTCGGATGGATTGAGAAAAGAAATTCATCATCGTGCGGATTCCAGAGAAGACCAAGGGTTTTGATTACTTCGTTGGCTGACATTTCATTCAGCTGGACTAAAGTTTCACGTTCGGACTCGGGAACTCCTTCCAAAATATCCGGATGGTTGGCACACCATTTGTGCACTGGAAATCCAGCCCTTTTCAGCATTTCCTGAATTTGCTGCCGACATTCGACTGCCCTTTGAATACTGTCTGTACCGGAAAGAATGTCATCAACATAGCAGTCTTCCCGGATAGCATGTGCTGCCAAAGGGAACTCATCTCCTTCATCAACACAAAGCTGAAGCAAAGTTCTAGTAGCAAGAAATGGAGCACAGGAAGTGCCGTATGTTACAGTAAGTAACTCCAAAACTCTGAGAGCGTCCGAAGGCTTCGAACGCCAGAAAATTCGAAGGAAAGCCGCCTGGAGGGGGTCAACAAAAACCTGTCTGAACATTTTGGCAATGTCAGCAGTGAACACGTACGTGTGCTTACGGAATCTTAAAATCACAGTCTCAAGGCTGCTTTGGACAACTGCTCCGACCTGCAAAACATCATTTAGGGAGGTTCCAGAAGGAGGTTTCGCTGACGCGTCGAAAACAACTCTGAGTTTGGTACTAGAACTCGACGGTCTGATAACAGCATGGTGCGGAATGTAATATTTAATCATACCAGGGGGATCATTGGACTCTCGAACCTCTCTGCAATGTCCTAGTGACTCATATTCTTTAATGAAGTCAGAATACTGTGCATGTAGCTCCTGATCCCTGAGAAGACGTCTTTCAAGGAAGAAGAAACGACGCAGAGCCAAAGAGCGGTTGTCGTTCAGTTGAGATACATTATCTCGGAATGGTAGCTTTACGACATATCTACCGGATGAATCACGACGATGAGTTTGAAGAAAGATTTTTTCACATTCTTCTTCTTCTACAGTGCGCTGAGAAGTGTTATTTACCTCCTCGATTTCCCAAAACCGTTTGACCATTTCATTAAGGGACTCAATAGAAACTGCGTTAACTTGTTGTGGACTCACAAACGCAACTGATTCATCCCGAATCTCACCTGAGACCACCCAACCCAGTTCGGTTTCTCGCAATTCTGGAAGACCGTCACCAAGTACTAGATGACCGGTTCGCAGAAGACTGAAGAAGTGATTCATTCCAATTAACAAATCAACATCGGAAAGTACATAGAACTGGGGGTCGGCCAGTTGAAATCCGGAAGGAATATTCCACTGTGAGACATCAACTTTCCTGCACGGAAGAGCATTGGTTATCTTTGGAGCTACCAGACACTCGAGAAAAACTTTGAAGTCACTGTAGAGGGACTGAAGGTTCACGGTTACGAGACGGTTAGACTTACTTCGAACATTACTGACTCCAACAATGTCAACATTCACTGGAGTGCCCTCGATACCCAACCTTTGGTACATTGAAGCAGACATCAGATTCGTCTGGGCCCCACAGTCGAGAAAAGCACGACATGGCACTGGTTGGTTATTTTTATTCACCAAATTCACCACAGCAGTGAGAAGCAAAACATTTGGTACCGTAGCAGTCAGAGAACAAGAAGACGAAACGAGGGTTGTGGATTCAGCAGAACGCTCGCTTTGGGATTGTGTAACAACTGGAAGAGAAGCAGGCCCATTATCACCCTTACTCTGATTGGACGAATTACCTGAAGGAACACTACTGTCGGTTTTGCTTGCATCATCATGCAAAAGGGAATGGTGACGCTTGTTGCACTTACTACAACTTTTCTTCGACAAACAGTTCATGGACCGATGTCCACGACGCAGACAATTGAAACATAGGTGGGCTTCTCTTACCTTGGCAGCTCGATCAGCCACTAATAACTTTGAGAAGTCGGGACATTGATAGTTGAAATGGCCCTTGCCACACAACTGACATGGTTCATTGTTAGTACTGGATGTTGACGCATGAACCTTAACGCTGGTAGGTTTAACATATTGTTGGGATGGTTTCATTGGGTGCGCTTTCACGGTTGTATGAGTATCGGCTTCACAGCGTTCAAGGATACGGCACTGTTCCTTCAGAAAGGTCAGTGTCTTATTGAGATTCGGCAACTCATCATGAGAAAGGGATCGTTCCCACTGCTTACGAGTGGCAGCATCGAGACAGGAAGTCAAAATTTTGTTGATTATTAATCCCGTTGTACCCTCAACTGGTTGTTTCATGAACCTTAAACCCTCAACGTGACGCGTGCACGTATCTACCAGAGCTCGAAGATCCTTATGGGATTCTTTTGACATCTTCTTCATTGTTAAAAGCTCATCAATGTGAGTATCAATGATAATTCTGGGATTTTCATAACGATCAGTAAGAATTTCCCAAGCATGCTTGTAATTGTTGTCAGCAAGAGTTTTTGAATCAAGTATACCAGAGGCTCCACCAACTAGTGCTTTTTCTAGATGATGCAGTTTGATTGCATCGGAATCAGAGCTTCGACCAATTATATCTTCGAACATGGACTTAAAACGGGGCCAATTCTCATAGCACCCGTCAAAGGTAGGGATTGGAGCTCTGAGCGGTTGTTGCTGCACGATTACATGTGTAGCACTAGTTGGTGTATTGGATGTAACAGGGGAAATCTTGGAAACTGACAACAATTCTATCAAAAGCTCCAACCGAATCAAAGATTCGGTGTGAAGCTTGTCAAACTCATTCAACTTTTCATCCTGATCATTAGTTTTGTTAGGAGGGATGGAACAAAGAACTTCCTTGTGCAAGTTATTGTACTCATTGTAATGAGCTTCGAGCTTCTTCGCATAAACTTTGAGAATGGGTAGACTCACCTGAGTTGGATCGTCTTCGGCTCTTTCCAAGGCACTTGCAATCGCAGTGACCTTGGCCTTTACCTGACCACGTTGGTGGATGAGTGGCTTGATGTCCTCCATGGTCAACTTCACAGGTTTGGTTGGGGTATAATCCACTGGCATCACGAAGGAAGGATGTTGTTACTTCGGAAGAGTAACTCTCGAGGAAAATGATACCAGTTAGGAACACTTCGTACTTTACTGCTTCACAGGAACATCACTTTTTGGATACTGGGAATCCAGCAAACTTCACAACTTGTTCTTTTTGCGTTCTAGCAATTCACTTTGTTCATGTTCATACGTGTTTGTTCATGTTCACGGTTAGGTCAATGGAAGCTATAACAATTCACTTTTTCTTCAGTACACTGTTCTTCTTCTTTCGTATTGACCACCGTGACACGGGAAAACAATTCACTCGTGGACTGTATGTTTCGCACTTTTATCCGGTTCGGAACGGACCACTATGTTGGCTCGACTGCCAACGTGATGTTTGACTTGAATCTAAAACGGCTGCTCGTTGGGCCTTGCCAACAGATGACGACAAATTCCAGCTGCACCAGCTGCGAGCCGACATAGCTTACTCGGAATCGGTAGTTCTTAAAAGAACACCGCGAAAGTAAAACTCTTTTTAGAGCAGCGACGGCAACAAGCAACGGTGGCAACAGCAACTCTCCATTTCGGAAGTAGAGGGAACAGGAACTCCACTGAGCAGGACCACCGACAAAACTAGGACGGTAACAGGGACCCCTTGCATCGATATCGAATCGATGGGAAAACTGGAATTTTCTTTCTTGGATAGGATAACTTCAGCTTCTTCACTTTATCTCTATATTGCTTGGCAATTCGGAAACGACTGACAATGTGAATGCGTGATTCGCTTGGTTTTATACTTTTTTGAATCAAAGAGAAATTAAATGACGATGATGATTGGTCTAACAATCTACTACGCAAAAACGGAATGAACGTGTACAATGTCATAAAAGCTAGATTCTTATTGGATGTTTACACTTATTTCTGTTCTTATTGCTAGTGTTAGTAAGGGAAGCCGTTTGCCCGCGGCGTTCTCGGGGTTAGTAAAACAAAATGCAAGGAAGGAAAAAAAGGATAGGGAAATATTTCTGCTGTGCTGATTTCTGCGGCCAACATCGGAAACGTGGAGTGGTTAGCGGTGGCGGTGTAATCGATACACGGCAGTGGTACCAATCTATTCGCTGTTGCGAACAGTGCCAACATCGAAGATGTATTTAATCGATTGTTACTTACATCTGATCCGGTTATATCGCTGATGAACAGAAACAAGAATAACCAAACTGAGGAATCTATTGATCAACTATTGATACTTGTCAAACTTACTGGGTATTTAAACAATAAATATTATTAAATTTATCCTTGCACTCTGTTTTTAATATTTATGAATTTCGAACTTCAGGGAAAATAAACCATTGTAATATTTAATAAGGTTTGTAACATAGTCCCAGTAGGCCATGTTTGATGTTTTATAATATAAGCTAGGGTAAACCGTATAATAAAGGTTATCTTTAATTATCTCTTCATACATTGATTTCTCGCAAAAATTTTGTTCCAGACGCTTTTAGAACTTTTTATGGTGCATATTTTTGCCCAAGTAATCAAAATACTATCTCCTTCATTTGAAGAGTTATGGCAGTTTTTTGCATAAAAATATGAATTTAAAAAAATTAAATTAAATGTTTTAAACAAAAATCGCTCTCGCAGTTTTCCCACCACAAATGAATAAAAAAAACGATCTTTCGAATGGAATCAAAAGTTTGAAAATCGGTTTGCTCCTTTTAGAGATATTGACCATTGAAAAGTGTCATTTTTTGAAGAAAATCGCCTTCAACTTTCCAATAAAAAAAGATAGTAAATTGGTTGGTTCAGCAAAAACATTTGCCATTAAAAGTTCTAAAATTGTCTAGAACATTATTTTTACGAGAAACGAACGTATGAAAAGATATTCATAGATAACCAATTTTTCAGGGGCCACCCTAACCTGCTTGTTTGAAAAAAATCATAACTCATGAACCATAAGAGATGGAAATTTGGTGTCTTGTGCAAAGTTGCTGCAAATTGATTGTTCGGCAACTTTGTAGAAATTTACATTGGTCTATCTCAAACAATAAAAAAGTTTGCATTTTCAATTCACCAATTTTATGGACCACCCTAATTTCACTAACATGAAAAGATCGGTCAAAAAATATGAAGAAACTTTCCCGAAAACACCATATGCCTAAAATCAACGGTTTTAGCGCAAACATTTTTGTCTTCCTAAATACGGCTTTGGGACCATTGTGCACTGTACCCAGAATGTCAAAAACTGCGCCACGCGACTACGAATACTGACCATGGTTGGATCAAGACTTCCCCGAGGCTCCCGTCGCTCACTGCTGCAGGTAGGATCTGCAATCATCACGTCACGTCTTCTGTACGGAATAGGTCTAGTTAGCAGAGGAGGCCATACGGCGCTTAAAATCCTCTCCCCAACCTACAACCGGATGATTAGACTCGCATCTGGAGCATTCGTCACAAGCCATACACTCGCTATCATGGCTGAATCTGGCATGCTACCAATTGACCTTCTGGTACTACAATCGTTAGCACGGGTGACGATTCGGCTTTTAGAGAAAATTAGTGACGCCTCCGATCTTCCAGTCATTCAAAGAACATTACAGCTGTATACCGAAAAAACCAATTCAACTATTCCCAGAATCTGTCAGCGCAATAGGATCACAGAACGGCACTGGAATGTACCAAAACCTACGATCGTCTGGGACGTTTAACAGATTATTAGGGCTGGAGACCCGCCAGAAAAAGTACGACCCATAGTACAGGATACAATCGAACGACACTTCCAAGGACACACCATACTTTACACCGATGGCTCCAAGAGTGACGATACAGTCGGCACAGGCATTTTTGGAGCTGGCGTTAGCAAATCCGTAGCCATCCCTCGTCAGTGCAGCGTGTACTCAGCAGAGGCCTATGCCCTCAACCTGGCACTCAAGACTTCATCCAAAAAGCCAATAGCTATCCTAACGGACTCAGCCAGCTGTCTTTATGCTCTCGAGTCCGGTAGGTCTACACATCCATGGATCGAAAGTATTGAAGCGGCAGTTCGCAACAAAAACATAAAATTCTGCTGGATTCCTGGTCATGCTGGTATTCAAGGAAATATTTCTGCAGACCGTCTAGCGGGTGAAGCTAGAAAGAACGAACCACATGATATCCCAATACCAGCCATGGACGCAGTAAGAGAAGTCCAAAGCGTTATACGAGAACGATGGGACCAACTATGGTTCAATTCGCAGGACGTTAAGCTCCGCGAGATAAAATCCGACACAAGCCAATGGAAGGACAGCGCGGACCCCGTAGACCAACGGGTCCTAACCCGATTGAGAATAGGACATACGAGGCTCACCCACGAGTTCCTGATCAACAGAACAGACTCACATTTATGCGAATGCTGCGGCTCCAACATCGACATACGTCATATCCTTCTGGACTGTAGGAAATATCAAGATTCCCGATCACAATTCAACATTGACTCTTCAAGCCTGCAAGCAATACTCCACAATAATGATGCAGTAGAAAAAAACATCATTTCTTTCCTAAAAGAAACCGATCTGTACAACAAATTGTAATTAATCCAATCTAGACATGAATGCACTATGCAAGTGTAAAATGTCTCTAAAAAAAAAAAAAAAATTTCTACATTCCATATAGAACTCATGAAAAAAAAGTCCCAGAAAGTCGTTTTGAAAAAAAAAAAACTTTTTTCGAGATACCACCATATCTCGACGTTTCATGTATTTTTAAGACATTTTGTTGTTGTTTATTAATTTATTTGATAAGGCTCAACCGAATTAACTTTACAGAGCCGAGGATTCTTCGTCACTATACAATACATCTTAAAACTATAGTCAAAAGGTACAACACAATAAACACTTTATCTTCCGCTATCCAAAAAACCTCCTCCATCAGAACTGGAGCCGCTTCCAGTAGTTTTATTGTATGGCAAATTGTTGTACGCCAACGAGGGTCAGAGCGCGTCCATTGCAGCAATGGACGCAAAACGTGGTCAGCACTCACACACTCATCACGAAACGGTTGCTTTCCAAAGTCGACGACGCATCGACCGAAAGAACTGCTGATGAAGAACAATGAGGAGAACCACACAATGGTTGCTGCCGAAAAAACAGACAATCGAGTAGCACACATCGAGAGTGGCCTGCGTTTGTCGACAGCCGAGTGAACACTGTTTTAAGACATTTGGCATCAAAAAAAAATTTTTTTTTTGATATCCGAAATTTCATGTCTCCCCCCCCCCCCCCCCCTTGGGAGATTTTCGAGACTGAAAAAAGTCAAACTTTGACGCGTTTGCGCCACCCCAAAATCATGTCCGATTGAGCTCAAATTTTGCATAGGGTCATTTTTCGAGGCAATAAACATTTTGTACATGGTTTGTTAGCGAAATTTGATGGTCAAATTTTTCCCATACCTTCATTGGCAGTCTAAGGTATACTCATCGGTCGAGCTTCCGGGGAAAACCTTCTTCTGGGGCCGCTCTACGACAGTCATCAACGTGGACCACTTTCGTAGCTTATCGTGTCTCCACAATTCAGTTAGTAGCGGCGAGAAGTCTATTAATTTTACGAATACATTTCGAAAGCGATGATTTTGGAATACAAGAATAAGAAGAAGAAGAAGCTAAATCAAAATATTATCTGAAAAAAAAACCCTGAAAACCGCAAAAATCCAACGACTCAACGATGCTTTGTTCTCTCTGGTGAGCCTCATCATCGAAAATATTCTCCTCACTCCCCCGGATATTTTCATCCTGGCACACCCGCACAGTGGTCCAAACGGCGAAAAACGTGATCGTGTGAGATTACGCAAAATCCTTTGACTTTAGGTATATAGTGTCTTCAGAGAAGTTTTAAGGCATAATTGACGCCATCTTTTGACGGTAGCCATTTTGTGATCAATCCCCCTAAAAGTGAGATCCAACACTCATTTTTTTATAAAGTTGAGATAGAAGGTTTGTGTATTGAGCAAAGTTGTACATTATATAAATACAAACAACTTTGCTGAAGACATGAACCTTCTATCTTTTTGCTCAATTGATCTATAAGGCGTTTTTTGTGGACGTGCCTCTTAAATCATATTTTTTTACCATAACTTTTTCTATGTATTTTTTACAGGTTTGCAATGTTGTAAGGACTTCTTTGTATTGTTAAAATACATGTTTTTGTAGAACATTGTTTCTCGCTATTTCCTATATACTTGGAGATATTTGGGATTTTTCAATAAAATTGGCCTATTTTTGAACTCAAATATTTCATAAGGTGGCAAATGGTGGCAGATCAAACAACTTACATTTGAAAGTACAACAAAAATGCTGCAAAATCATGCCAGAGTTGTCTACATCGAACTACATCCGGAAAAGTTACAGCTGTTTTAAGAAGGGATCAAAATCAAATGTCTCCTATTAAATATTTGATCTCATTCAAAAGGCGACAATCGAGATACTGTGACTATCTGTGTGGTATGTTTATAAAGATCTTAATTCTTCGTTAGATCATTTTCCAAAGCTTTATGAACATTCTTGTATTGATATGTTGCGTTAATGACACTCTCTTTTGAATTAAAATAAAAAATAAAACCCGCTTTTTATGTTGTTTTATTCGCTATCAGTATCGTCAGAATCAGACCCAGTACTTGAGTCGTTCATATCTAGTAGGAATCGAGCATCATTAGAAAATAACATATTTGGCTTGCACGTACTAATCCTATTCATTGTAATGAATGGATCAGACAACTCTAGCAATCGATGCAGCAGATCGGTATTCGTTGCCACCCGAGAAATTTTCCTTAAATGGAACGCTCGTGTCTGTCGGATGACTTTATTCATCGATTCTTGTGCCTCCTCGGAAAGTTGACCAATGGGCACCATAAATTGGTTGATGATTCTCGAACCATGTAACAGAATTTTGTGCACAGAAGCAGGCAAGTAGAACCACGGATACAGGTGAACTAGTTTTCGTGCCGTTTCTATACAGTAAATAACGAATTTTTCCACATTTACTGTACGACCAGAAGCCAGAACTTGCAAAATTGTACCACATCGCTGAATCACATGTAAGTCTAGACCTAGACAATGAAAAATGCGTGCTGGAATAAAGAATAGTATAAACTGATATATATTTACCTAAGATTTCTGCAGACTTTTCTGCATCTCTGAAAAATCGACGAGCTGTGTTACCGTCGTTTGACGTTCCTGCCCCAGTCGAACGCGGTTTGTCGATTATTAATCCAAGTTCCCTTTTGAACCGATTCTGTATTGTCTTCTTCCGTTCTTTCATCCTTTCAATTTCAACTCCTTGAATCCGCCATTTTTCTATATCAAGCCTATACGAAACATGTAGAAAAAATTCCATAAATCGAATCCAGGCGTGAAGAGTCGATAGTCCGAATTGGAACGTTGTTTCATCAGCAACGCGTTTTTGAACATCTTCAATTTGGTTCATCTGTTTCGGAGTTGCACCACAAACGTAACATCTTTGAGAGGATGCTGTAGATGTGATAGCATTACAAACTTTCCCGTCAATCATTGTTAAAACCATGCTGTATTCCACAATCACAGTTTTCCCATTTATGCTCGTTTTGAATGGAACGAGATCTGCTATTTCACGATCAACAATTTGTTTTTCGGTTACCGATACTTCTGTTGTTTCTTTGATCAACTGAATTCTTAATGGCCGACAGAACCGAGTTGATGATGGGGTGGGATTTTGAAAAACAATTTTTCCGTTAGTTTCCGCCTTTATCGGGACAATTGACGTTAAAAACATGTGCGAATCTGATGCATCTTCGTCCGTTGTAAACCGTTGTTTATATTGGCTGTGATCGCTGCTTCCGTCAAACCCCCATTTCACAATCATTTTCACTTTTAAAAGCTCATCGGCGGAAAGCTCTTTCACTATATCTGCAGAAGATTGCAAAATCCGTAAAGTAGTGTGATCCAAGAGCTGTTGCAGTTGTACTGCAATTAAAGTTTCGCTAACATGAATATATTCCTGATCAGGGTAACATTGCTGTTTTTCTGCTAAAACCTTATGGTACGAAGGATATAATTGCGCATTTCTCAATCTTGCACCCTTTCGAATGTTGATGTATTGAGATTTTGTCAAATCCTGTTCAATAATCAAAGCTAACGCTTCCGAGTCAGAGAATGGAACTATTTCCGGAAGTTTCGATGATTTCCAGGATTTTAAAATTTTTGTCGCACGAGTTGGGGTAGTTTGTGTGGCTTCTTTGACAATAGAAGCAGCATCATTTTGCCCAGTTGAACGCAATGACATTTGTGCAGCATAGGTCAACTCATCACCATTATGAGCTGAGCGAAGCACCGCTGTTCTACGTCTTTTCACACAGTCTGAAGTTTCGACAAACGCTTTAATTATTTTGTGTGTAACATTGGACGTTGATGGAATGTTTTTAAGGATATGCTGCGGTAAACAAAATGGTTTGTCAAAATAAGCAACGTTATTTTCTAGAACTCTAGCCATTGTGCGGTTATGCCTCTGCCACAGCTGGCTGAAATATTTGCAAATGTTATCCAAGTAATTTTCAATCTCTGACATAACATCAACAAGTTCTGCATCTATTTCAAGACATCGTGTTATTTCTTTAACCAAAAAACCCAATTTGGTTTTTTTGTCACCTTCCGCATTTTTCCAAAGCAGAAACACCTGACGATAATCCATTTCTCCTGCAGATACTGATAGAACATTTTAGTATAATATAAGTAAATAATGTGTTACCATATTAATGTTATTGGAAAGCATTCAAATCATGCTGAACGCCAGAATAGAAGAAAATATCTGAAGAATCATTATAATATATTTACCGGATAGTTAAGAAGTTATTTCGGCTGAATTTAAGAAAACTGAGAGCACTTCACAAAAAACACTTCCGAGCACTACGGATGAAAGCTCCTTCCAAAGTGACCTTCAAGCCGTGGTTTTACAAAGAGCATTGTACTATCGGAGATAATTGAACAAGTGTGCGTGAGATGCTTTTTATACACATGAAACTAAACCAATAAAAATCTAAACAAAAGAGATTGCTGACAGCTCTCTTACCACCACAAACGTAGCCGACACGTGGTTTGTGATCATGGCAATCCTTACGTATTCATGGCAACCCTTACGGAAAAGAAAATTGAATAGCTGAATGTTGCCATTCGAATGAGATCAAATATTTAATAGGAGACATTTGATTTTGATCCCTTCTTAAAACAGCTGTAACTTTTCCGGATGTAGTCCGATGTAGACAACTCCAGCATGATTTTGCAGCATTTTTGTTGTACTTTCAAATGTAAGTTGTTTGATCTGCCACCATTTGCCACCTTATGAAATATTTGAGTTCAAAAATAGGCCAATTTTATTGAAAAATCCCAAATATCTCCAAGTATATAGGAAATAGCGAGAAACAATGTTCCACAAAAACATGTATTTAAACAATACAAAGAAGTCCTTTGAATATTGCAAACCTGTAAAAAATACATAGAAAAAGTTATGGTAAAAAAATATGATTTAAGAGGCACGTCCACAAAAAACGCCTTATAGATCAATTGAGCAAAAAGATAGAAGGTTCATGTCTTCAGCAAAGTTGTTTGTATTTATATAATGTACAACTTTGCTGAATACACAAACCTTCTATCTCAACTTTATAAAAAAATGAGTGTTGGATCTCACTTTTAGGCGGATTGATCACAAAATGGCTACCGTCAAAAGATGGCGTCAATTATGCCTTAAAACTTCTCTGAAGACACTATATACCTAAAGTCAAAGGATTTTGCGTAATCTCACACGATCACGTTTTTCGCCGTTTGGACCACTGTGACCCGCCTTGATGACAGTAGCATCCCATTCGCCTGCAGGAGCCGTAGCAGAATGTAAGTGAAGTTATTAATATTGACATCGATGATATGATTATTTTTATATCGTCGCTCCAGCGACGACGACGACGACATTGCCGCCACCGGATGACGAGGACAACGACGCCGTTTCCGTATCTCCGGAATGGCCACGAAGTCGCGGGTGCGTTCCATCGTTGGCAAGCTGCGGGCATAAATTTGGTGAAAATATTTTTTCTTCCCCTCCCGCAAAATCCATACGTTTACGACGAAAGTGAACGGAGGTAAGTGGCATTGGGCAGGGGAGGGGTAAATATCTTTAGCCAATTTACGAGCAGGGGGTAAATATTTGCGACGAGGAGAAAGTGCCACCAGTTAGGGCCGAGTCAGACGGATGCCACTGAGTGAGAGCCGGTTCAGTAGCATCCGATGAGCGACACGAATCCGAATATGGGATTAGGTCTAAGGACATCTTTCTATCTCTCTTTTCCGGCTTTCTTGTGCGCGGAAAAACTCGATGTAAGAAGCTGGGAAAACTCGTCTACAGTGATGATAATGCGCCGTAGTTGACTGGCGAGGGGGGAGTGAAAAAACAGGTTCGCGGAATTTATGAGTACACATAATCGAAGATATTCGATAGGAAAATATTTTCCATTTCAATTAGGATAAGTAATCGGGAACTGTGCATGTGCTTGGATGCGGAATTAGTTCCGGAAGATGCCATCAGCATGTGAGATGGGATAATTGAATTGACATACGAAAGGAAACATTGCCACAAAGTTAACGGCACACACACATCCGACAGATTAAGAATTTATCAAGGAAGACAAATTTTCTTTCAAGTTGTTGAAATCCTCCAATTTGCATGTCTTACAAACTGGAAAGGAGAAACACCTTCTTGTGCCGACCATCGTCCAGATAATGGAAACAAATCACGTCTCTCGTATTAACAACCACCGCACCCGGCTTTCTCGTACTATCTCCGCAACAATCAAACCAGATGGGTCTGCTGCCGTTGCAGTATAAGGTTCAAATTTGTCCGAAACCCTTTCTCACCTCATCGAAGGGAATAGTTCGAAAACAAGCCGACAAGGCAAGGATCAATTCATCATCTTATATTTATGCAGCCAAGCAAAACCACTAGTGGCCTTCGACCCATCTCTGCTGTGTCGTTCCGTAGTCGGTACCTACAGTAACTCATTGAATAGGCGAAATTTGTCCAATGAACCGAGTATTCGTAAGAACGGTTGGAGGGATAGAACTTTGACCGCATGAAATTGGACGGTTGACCGAGGAGATGAATGGGTACGAAGCGGGAATTTCATGTTATTATGCTTGTAAGTTGGTGCATTCTACAAGGATGCCAAGTACTGTACATGGGCAAATGTATTTTTTTTGTTTCGTTTTGAGTGGAATCACAGATCAATATGGAATTTTTCAGTCCCATTAAGCAAGGTAAATGACAAGCTATTATATTTGTCTGCTGTAGCTGCTTTATACCTGACCTATCAAACTACAAGATTCTCAGGTTAACCGAAGATGCTGCAGAGCACATCCACGCCAAATGGCGAAAAAAAGAAAATCTTCGCATAATTGTTCACTAGGGGCTGTGCTGGAATTCGGCCATTTTGCCTCTCGCCTAATTTTTTTTTTATTTATTACTTTATTTGTTCAGGCTCAATCGAATAAACTTTACAGAGCCGAGTTATCATTTTCGTTATACATTATTGATGTCTTATTTTTAAAGTTAAAGGAGCTGGACCGGATACTCGCGGTCGTCTCGAGGTTAGTGGAGATTTACAATTTTTTTTGTATGGGAAAAGGGAGAGGGAGGTTTGAGATGTGGTTTACGATACAAATATTTAATTAATCCTAAAACATGAACTAATTTCTATTCATCTTGAAAACAAACATAAAAAAGAACCCACACGTACAAAATCCAAACTAAATACAAGGTTAATCAAACTTACAATCTAATGTTAATATTCTTAAAGTAAAGATATGTGAGTTTCATAAACACCAGATAGCGTCTAGCCAAAATATCCCGAACTGGAACGTTAGGTTGTCTACCTCGAGCCCGAAGGGAATCATAAAAATGTGATCTGACTCCACGATACTCCACACAAGACCAAAGGATGTGACCAGCGTCCTGGTAACCTTGTCCACATTCACAGAGATTGCTGTCCCCCAGCCCAACACGGAACAAGTGAGCGTTTAACGAGTAGTGATTGGACATGAGGCGAGACATCATACGAATGAAGTCTCGACCCACATCCAACCCCTTGAACCAAGGACTCTTCGACACCTTAGGGATGATCGAATATAGCCATCGTCCCAAACTCCCTTCACTCCACTTATTCTGCCAGCTGACGAGTGACTGTTGACGATAAATGAAGAAAAATTCATCGTAGGCGATTTGTCGATCGTAAATATCGCCTTCCATAGCGCCCACCTTCGCAAGCGAGTCCGGCTTCTCATTGTCCGGAATCGAGCAATGAGATGGGACCCATGCAAAGGTGATGACAAAAGATCTTAAAGATAAAGCACTTAGAAGCTCTCGTATTTTCATGAGAAAATACGAGGAGTGCTTTACCGGCCTCATGGAGCGAATAGCCTCGACAGAACTGAGACTATCCGTAAAAATAAAATAGTGATCTGGTGCAAGTGAGGCGATCGTTTCTAGCGTATAATATATTTCCGCCAGCTCAGCAACATATACGGAACAAGGAGCTTGAAGCATTCGAGAGGCGCTATGAAATTCGTTAGAAATACCAAAACCAGCGGACGACTCTATTAGTGATCCATCTGTGAAGAACGATCTTGCGGAATCAACTTGGCCAAACTTTGCAGCATAAATTAACGGAACAATCATGGAACGATGATGTTCTGGGATCCCACAAATCTCCCGCGTCATAGATAAATCAAAACTAACTGAATTGCCGAAGTCGGAGAAGCATACACGATGAGGATTATGCTGTGAAGGGCTGACATCCTGTGTTATGTACACGTAGTACAATGACATAAAACGAGTCTGAGGGTTTAGCTCAAGAAGCTTCTCAAAGTTTGCAATCACCTGTGGGTTCATAATTTCATAACGGGTGAGGAGCCTGAGGGATAATTCCGAAAACCGATCAGAGAGTGGCAACATGCCCGCTAACACTTCGAGACTCATCGTATGAGTCGAGTGCATGCATCCTAACGCGATACGAAGACAACGATACTGGATACGTTCCAGTTTGATGATGTGAGTTTTAGCCGCCAACTGGAAGCAGAAACTACCGTACTCTAAAACCGATAAAATCGTTGTCCGGTACAACGTTAGGATCTTGCGGATGGGCTCCCCACCACGTTCCGGTAATTGTACGGAGAAAATTGATCCTTTGTTGGCATTTTCGTCTCAGATACTCAATGTGGTATCTCCAGGTGCATTTGGAATCGAACCAGACCCCAAGATATTTGAAAGACATGGAATGAGTGATCGGCTTACCCAAAAGTTGAAGCTTCGGTTGTGCTGGGCTATGCTTCCTAGAAAAAACGACCAACTCAGTTTTCTCCGTGGAGAATTCGATACCTAGCTGAATAGCCCAAGTAGACAAATTGTCCAAGGTATCCTGTAAGGGTCCTTGCAGGTCGACCTCTCTGGGCCCTGTCATAGGCACTACTCCGTCAATTGTCAATTTCTCTGACGTAGAAATTATACAAAAGGGGGCTTAAACATGAGCCTTGGGGGAGACCCATGTAACTAAATCGAGAAGCTGTAGAGTTTCCATGAGAAAAGCTCATATGTTTCTCTGACAGCAAATTGTACTAAAAGTTATTAATTAATGGAGAAAGGCCACATGCGTGGAGTTTGTCTGAAAGGACTTCAACCGATACTGAATCAAAAGCCCCCTTAATATCCAAGAAGACAGAAGCCATTTGCTCTTTATTAGCAAAAGCCAACTGAATTTCTGTGGAAAGCAACGCGAGACAGCCGTTCGTTCCCTTGTCCCTACGGAAGCCAAATTGAGTATCTGAGAGTAGGTGGTTCGTCTCAGCCCATTTGTCCAAGCGAAAAAGGATCATTTTCTCCAAAAATTTTCGAATGCACGATAACATCGCGATGGGACAATACGAGTTATGATCTGCCGCGGGTTTTCCAGGCTTTTTAATGGCTATAACTCTCACTTGCCTCCAATCATCCGGAACAATATTGAGCACTAGCAACTGATAAAACAAGTTCAACATGCGCCTCTTAGCGGCGTCTGGGAGGTTCTTCAACAAGTTGAACTTGATTCTATCAGCCCCCGGAGCCGAATTGCCACACGAAAGGAGCGCGAGTGAGAGTTCCAGCATTGAAAAAGGCTGGCTGATCCCGTCTACCGAATTCGTCGTTTCGCGAGGAATCATCTGTGCCGGCACAGAATCAGGACATACTTTTCGCGCGAACTTGAGAATCCAACGATCTGAGTACTCCTCGCTCTCGTTGTTCGAAGACCGGTTACGCATCCTTCGCGCCGCATTCCAAAGCGTATTCATCGACGTTTCGCGCGATAATCCGTCCACGAATTGCCGCCAGTATCCGCTTTTCTTGGCTTTGATGAGGCTCTTGAGTTCGCGTTCAAGAGCCGAGTACGCTTCGAAATACACGGGTGTTCCACGTTTCCGGAAAAGCTTAAACGCGTCGGACTTTTACGATAAACCTCTGTGCATTGGTGATCGCACCAAGGGGAAGGAGGTTTCCTAAACAAAGACGTTCCTGGAACCGGCCGAGTTTGAGCTCGAAGCGCGCTGTTCAAGATCAGATTGGAGAGGAAGTTATATTCCTCCAACGGTGGAAGCCCTTCTACCGACGACACGGCTTCCTCTATCGCGGTCTTGAACGTTGTCCAATCGATATTACGGGTGAGGTCGTACGCGACGTTAACGGATTCCGACGGATTGAACCCACTGGCAATCGAAATTTTGATCGGCAAGTGATCACTACCGTGGGGATCCTGGATCACATTCCACGTGCAATCCAACGATAATGAGTTAGAGCAAAGTGAGAGGTCTAATTTACTTCCATTCGAGGATGGTCCAGCCAAACGTGTTACTTCTCCATTAAGTATTGTCATATTGAAGTTATCACAGAGGTCATATATCATAGTAGAACAGTTGTCATCATACAGCTCCCCCCAGCCTGTACCGTGGGAATTAAAATCTCCCATAATCAACCGTGGAGTAGGAAGAACTGAACAGATATCTGAAAGTTGTTTTTGACTAATCGAAACTCGGGGAGGAATATAAACAGAAGCAGTACAAAGGCTCTTGCCTTTAACAAAAGCCTGACATGCGACAACTTCAATGCCTGGAAATTGTGGAAGATTCACTCTATAGAAGGAATGGCACTTTTTGATCCCCAAAAGTACTCCTCCTCTACGCGAATCCTCACGATCCAGTCGAATAATGTTAAAATCATGAAAAGGAAGATCTATATCTGAAGAGAGCCAAGTTTCACACAGAGCAAATGCATCACAATCATTATTGTGAACCAAAAACTTAAACGATTCTATCTTAAGAATAAGACTTCGACAATTCCACTGTAGAACAGTGATCAAATCCCCGACCTCGTTTGGAAAATTATCCATCGAAGGAGATGATTGTTGCAAGGAGGGGCCACTTCAATGTCAACTGCTTCAAGAGGGTTTTCACAGTAGGAAGCATTGCCAGAACAATGCTTTTCAGAGGATCAGAAATATCGAGGTAATTGAGGATACTGTCCACAATGTTATCAAATGAGAACAACCCAGATGAAGAAGGGGCTTGTGTTCTGAAAATTGGGGCATCAGGGGTTTTGGATGTCCCCGGGAGAGGTGGAAAATCCTGGGTATAATCAGTTCTGCGGAATCCAGGAGGAGTTGAAACTTCCTTTTTTCCACCACTCCTTGATTTGGGCAAGCTGATTTGGGGTTCTTTATTTGCAACAATCCGCGAACGGATGCGCATTCGTTTCCGTGCAGAACCTTCCGGAAAACTGAAATATGTTCCCTCCTCAGCCAAGTCAGAGTCAGTCTCGTCATCTGACAAAAGAGAAAAGGGATTTTTATCATTGGTCGATGGCGTGGCTGTCTTAAGCATTTCTGCAAAAGACCGCCTGGAACGTTCCTTCCATGTCGTCTTCTGACAAAACATCCATTTTGTTCAACTAGTGGGAGCGCAAAACGCTCTCCCACTGAACGCACAGACACAATACACAGAAAACACTACAAACACAGAAATACAAAATGAAAATTTAACTAATGGGGGAGAAAAAGAAACAAAAAAAACAAAAACTTATCTGATAATTCTATACTACTACCACCGAGCGTTATATGTGTAGGCGTTTACACAGATGGCTGGAAGAGACGCGCTGCGTGGATAACCTTCGTTGTGGTGCACTTGATCGAGGCTCGGTACTCAGCGCACACAGGCGCACGATGATTGATGAACGATGTAGATCAAGACGGTTTTATGACAGGTGGGCAGGAACTCACGGTCTCCCAGTGTTGGTGAGTTCTTTGGCGTTAATGTTCACGAAAAGTTCACTATTTTGCTATACAGAAATTCAAAACAAAAATTTTTATCTGCGGATTTGGACAGTTTTTGACCTGTTTCATACGACCGGAAGGTGTATGCTGGTTACAACTGCCATGCCAAACTGATTTCCCACTCAATTAATCAATCTTTGATTTGAAATTCGCTAATAAACACGAGGCGCATTTCTTATAGCAAACATGCCATAACAAAATGGGCATGGTTCATTTTAGTAAACAAACTAACACTTCTTCCGACTGTGGTACCTATGTATTAGGCGCCGAGGATGTAGATGTAGAAACGGGTGCTCACACTCGATGATGATGATGATGATACGTGAGCGGGTATGCGTGAGCGCGTATGCGTGACCACGCAACGATGATGCCCAAATTGGTTTGCGAATTACCAATAGCACGGATTAATCGATCCGAAAATAACACTTTCTGCTAAAAAAAAACTCACTTTTCGATCAATTTACCGGGAACTATGCCAGGAGTCACTTAGTGAGAAAAAAAACTGATAATTTATATCAAGCGAATACCGAGAAAACTTCCAAAACAACGGAGCGCGAAACAAGTCGACCGTACTTCTTGCTAGGACGCAGTGAGATGTTCTCAACAGATGGCGGTAGTGTTTTAGTGACGATGGTTTACAGTGGAAACTATTCAATGTGTTATGTCTGTTTGTCTGTGATCGAACTATCGCCTCATTTTTTTTTCAACAATCAAACGAAGGGGTTGAATCCAAGATTAAATTAACTATGGGCGCCACCGGCGGAGGTGCTATCAACTAATACATATTTAAATTGACTGTTAAATGCGTGTTCGATGTACAAGATGCGAGTGTTACTTCTGTTTGTCTGTGGTTTTCAAAAGATATTGTTTTCGTTCTTAGTGACCTTCATGGCCTATAAAATGCTCAATTTATTTTTCAAAGTGCTAATTTTATACGTTTCTTGCTCATTTCTTATTTTTTGTTGAGCGTTTTTGAAATTTTCCCTGGGACATTCATTGTGCTTTTTGGGTCTTTTTTTACCTTTATATTGCTCAAATGGCATTTTTTAGTGCTCTTTTGCGACGTATATATTGCTCAAACAGCTGTTTTTAGTGCTCTTTTGATTTTGTTCAATGGTACCTTTTTCAATAAGACCCACATTCGTTAATCTTCTTTATCGACATCGCCTTTGTTAGCCAAGACACAGTATCATTACTTATCGCTATCTTGAAAATACCATATGGAAATTGATCTGGGTTATTGGCTCATAAACTTTCAATTTAAAGGAATATTTCCTGAATATCGTTGGATTTTTTTTTTTTATTTTATATTGCGCAGTGTTCGTTTTTAATTGCTCATTTTTATTTTCCTGCATGAATTATTTTCTTTTCTTTAAGAACGATTCATATTTTACGATGGCTCATCTTCATGTTCAAGCATACATTTATCTCTTGGTTTCTGGAACTTTTTCAGGTTTTTAAAAGATATTTTCATTTTCTTTTTGGGGAAATAATCACGATTTTACAGCATATTTGGGATTTAAGCAGTGATAACTGTGCGCTTTGTGTGGGACATTTAAGATTTATTTATCGTGGTTATTCAGTATAACATTTTGCCACTTTTATGGGAAAATATGTTCAACTGCAGATGACGTAAGTGAGTTATTTAGTGCTCAAATTTCCTAATTTAGTGGAGATTCATCCTTATTTAATTGAGCGTATTCTATTTGCTATTGCCCTTTTTGCCACTTTCACCGCCCACATTCAAATTATTAAAAGAAGCTTTTTTTTTTGTTTATTGCCTTTTTCTTCATTTCTATTGCAACTTTTGTTTTGTTTATTGGTGCACCCCTGTAGTATTTAGTGGCCAATTTGAGATTTTTTATTGTTTGTGCTTTGTTAATTAGGGTACGTATATATTTTAGTCATTAACTCCGCTCTTTGTTGGGCAATTTGTTCAACGTATGCTTTCTCTGCTTGAGCAGCTTGAATAGCATGCGCTGCACCCTCTGCCTCTAAACTAAGTTGAGCAATCTGATCCTCTCGTGCCACTAGGGCCTGCTGTAAATTAGCAATTTGTTTTTTCAAACTTTCCATTATCACTCACTTTAACACTCAATTTTTCGTCAAGATAAAATTTCGGATTTATTCACATTTACTTTGATAACGCACAATTATTAACACAAATATTTTTTAACACTTTCAATAAAAAATCAATTAATCATAAATTAAAGAAGTTAACTCACCTATGATTTAATCCTAATGGATCCACTTCAGTATGCGTCCGTTGTGGGTTCCTACGTGCCAGTTGCACGCTTTGTTGGGTTGAAACGTCACTGATTAGCGATATCCACTCGCCGAAAATGACTGCTTCTTAAATGTAGGTTGCACGCAGTGTTGGGCTCTAGACTTGGTCACAAATTGACGATATTCGTTCGCCAATGGATTTCTCCGGATCACAATGCACTAAAACTCAATCATGCGCCACTTAATACTTTGACGGGACATTCGGGGTTTTTAAAAGGAAACTTAACCGAACTACCGATCTCGAGAGCTAGAATAGAACTGACTAATTTATTGTCTTTTAATTTCATTACACTTCTAAACGATGCATACACTCTCGGAACTATGATGATGGCTGATCTGCTTACGTCTGCATGGTCCCGTGGGAATGCGATTTGTTATAGTTTACATCACGATGTTGCTAACTGATGATGTGCTGACTGTTGTGGGAATGAATGAGCGATGTTCGAGATTGATGTTGATGCTAGGTGTAATGCTGGGTATCTGGATTGCTGGTTCTGGTGAAGTCTCCAAGGATTCGTTGTTAACTAGTTTACTGGTAAGCACATTGTGTGCTTGGAAGTAGGTTTTGGAAACGATGACCAAACATGGTTGTTTAAAGTTAAGCAGAAAGGAATGTAGGAAATGGAAGTTTGAAGGTACACCACACCATTCAACATGGCGGCCGAAATCAATTTTTGCCATCTACACGTCATCCCGTTTTCTAAAATGCCCATATTGTAGCGAAAACTTGTTTCTAAAATCAATAGCCACCATCTTGGATTCCCAAATAGCGGCAGATATTAATTTTCTACATCTGCATACTATCCCTGTTCCGAAAATACCCACATTTCAGGGTAATCTTGGATTTCCAAATGATGGCGGACATCAATTTTCGACAGTTTATACTTAAATCGATGGCCACCATCTTGGATTTCATAATGGCGGCAAACATCGATTTTCGATCTCTATACGTCATCCTCATTCCGAAAATTCACATATTATAGGGTATTTGATTAGCCTTGTCTAATAATGGGGAATTTTCAGTGACGACAGCTGATGATGATGATCTGAGATTATCGCTATTTCATATATTCATGATCTGTTACACAAATGATAATCGCATTATCGTTTCCAGAACTGTCCATTGTGATTTATGGATTTGTACGAATCATGAGTGTAACCAAAATGAGAATGCCATTATCTTTATCTGAATCGTTCATTTTGATTCCCTGCCTGTGGTGGCGTTGCCATCATTGTTCATAGACGAATCAAACATAACATTCTTTCTTCATTTGAAACCAAAGTTTTTGAAACTTTGGGAGTTTCTGTTGAAACAAAATTTGGACAACTTACGTTTATAGCTGCCTATTTGCCACTCCAATGCGTAGGTCAGCAAAATAATTTTTTCTCAAGGGTGACCTTCAGAAACTTACCCGTCATAGGTCTAAATTATTCATTATTGGTGATTTTAATGCAAAACACCGCTCATGGAATAATGCTCAAAGCAATTCCAATGGTAATATTCTGTTTGATGATTGTTCTGCAGGATATTACACTATTCAATATCCAAACAGCCCAACATGCTTTTCTTCTGCAAGAAATCCCTCCACTATTGATTTGGTCTTAACTGATTCATGTCAACTTTGTAGCCAATTGGTTACCCATGCTGACTTCGGTTCTGATCACCTTCCAGTAACTTTTGAAATATCCCAAGAAATAATTTGTAATCCCAACAGCTCTACTTTCAATTATTATAGAGCTGATTGGGAGCAATACCGAACATTTATGGAACATAGCTTCGATGCAAACATTCATTTGCAAACCAAAGATGATGTTAATTATGCTCTTGAATCCCTGACTACTTCTATAATTGAAGCAAGAGCTGCCTCAGTACCAAAATGCGAGGTTAAATTCGATTCAATCATAATAGACGACGAGCTTCAGCTCTTGATCCGTCTTAAAAATGTCCGTAGGAGACAATATCAAAGAACACGCGATCCTGCCATGAAAGCTATCTGGCGGGATTTACAAAAACATATTAAAAAACGATTATCTGCCCTAAGAAACAAAACTTTTGAAAATAATGTTTCTAAATTTGATCCGAGTTCCAAACCCTTTTGAAAACTCACAAAAATTTCGAAAAAACCTCAAAAGCCTATTCCAGCGCTTAAAGAAGGTGGTAAAATTTTGATCACAAATTTGGAAAAAGCTCAGAAACTTGCTAAGCAATTCGAGAGTTCCCATAATTTCAGTTTGGGTCTTACTAGTCCTATTGAGAATCAGGTTGCTCGGGATTTTCTGAATATTTTCTCTCGGGAAAATATTTTTGATGATCCCTGATTTGGACGAAGTAAGGTCTATAACTAAAAAGTTTAAAAATATGAAAGCCCCAAGTGATGATGGAATTTTCTATATCCTCATCAAAAAACTCCCAGAGAGTACCTTGTCTTTCTTGGTAAAATTATTTAACAGATGTTTCCATTTGGCATACTTTCCTGATAAATGGAAAAATGCAAAAGTTGTTCCAATTTTGAAGCCGGATAAAAATCCAGCGAAGCTTCTAACTACCGTCCAATAAGTTTGCTTTCTTCAATAAGTAAACTTTTTGAAAAGATAATTTTAAATAGAATGATGCTTCACATCAATCCGAACTCAATTTTTGCAGATGAGCAGTTTGGATTTCGCCATGGGCATTCAACTACTCATCAACTCTTAAGAGTTACCAATTTAATTCGTTCAAACAAATCTGAAGGCCACTCAACTGGAGTTGCTCTTCTAGACATAGAAAAAGCATTCGACAGTGTTTGGCATGAAGGTTTGATTGCTAAATTGAAAAAGTTTAATTTCCCGCTTTATATTATGAAATTAGTTCAAAATTATTTAACTGACAGCACTCTGCAGGTAAATTATCAAAATTCCAAATCCAATCGACTACCTGTTAGTGCAGGAGTTCCTCAGGGTAGCATTCTTGGGCCTATATTGTATAACATTTTCACTTCGGACCTCCCTGATTTGCCTCAGGGTTGCCACAAATCTTTGTTCGCTGTTGACACAGGCATTTCCGCTAAAGGAAGAAGTCTTCGTGTTATTTGCAGCAGACTGCAGAAAAGTTTAGATATTTTATATTCTTATTAACGAAAATGGAAGATTTCTCCCAACGCTTCCAAAACTCAACTTATAATATTTCCACATAAGCCTAGAGCTTCGTTTTTGAAACCTAGTAGTAGTCACATAGTCACTATGAACGGAGTTCCAATTTCCTGGTCAAACCAAGTGAAATATCTTGGATTAATACTTGACCAAAAATTAACTTTTAAAGATCACATTGAGAGCATTCAAGCCAAATGTAACAAATATATAAAATGTTTGTATCCTCTTATAAACAGGAAATCCAAACTTTGCCTGACGAATAAACTTCTAATATTTAAACAAGTTTTTAGACCAGCCATGCTTTACGCTGTGCCAATATGGTCTTGTTGTTGCACTACCAGGAAAAAAGCACTTCAAAGGATTCCGAACAAAGTTCTGAAAATGATTTTGAGGTTGCCTCCCTGGTACAGTACTACCGAAGTATATAGAATTTTGAATGTTGAGACTTTAGAACAAATGTCCAACAAAATAATTAATAATTTCAGGCAAAAATCGTTGCAATCCTCAATTGCAAACGATTAATTCTCTTTATACTTAGATAAGATTTAGTTTTAGTTTTTAGTTTTAAGATATCAATTGTTATGCTGACATGCAGGCTTTAAAATACCTGTTTAAAATACTGAATTGCCAAGACAAGAACAATGTAAAAATACTTAGATATATATCATAAAAATTAAGGCTGGTAAGTTACTGCAGTAACTGGAGCACCTAGGTTAAAATAAAATGTAATTTATTTTGAATTTGAAACAAAAAAAGAGTTAAAAAAAGGAGCATGAAATTTTGCTCTAATATCACGCGAGATATTGAGAGCATATGAGAGTGGAAAAGTATCAACTTGCAAAATGATTATGCAAAAACTGATTGTAGTTGTTAACAGTTTTTTTTTGCATTTAATGACAACAATTTGGGATGTTTTTTTTTTCAGTGTAAATTTATTTCTGAAAAGGCAACCTAATTTTCTAAAACTTTATCTCGGACGTCATTTCGATTTGACAAGCCATTTTCGTGCATTGATTTTTTTAGCAAACATTAATGCGAAGTTTCATGGAATTGGGAGAGCGTAAAGTAAAACCGATTCGCCAGTTGGCGTGGATTTGCGCTGCTGCAGTCTATCTTGGAGAAAATTGACGGTTGCTTCAAAATATTTGCCAGAAACACACCACCAACGGTTCACCGGGAGGAATGAACCCTGTCCCAAAAACCGCATCTCGACCACCTGCATCATTTCAAAAAGAAGAAGAAGAAGAAGTAGAAGAAGATCCTTTTATAGACCTGCCCCTTGACATCAAAACTCTTCCAAAACGAACCGCAAGCATTTTGTCTTTGGGTAATGTGGTATGATTTACAGGTTCCTTTCCCGTTCCTCGATTTTAAACTTTTCGTTCAATCCCTATTTGGCTGCCTAGCGGGTGAGTGCTTGAAGAATTTAATTAAAAACCATTATTTTTCTGCCGAAAAACAACCGATTTTGCAAGTCAATCTCCAAAATGAGAAAACAATCAACTTTCACAACCCTTTCGCTGCTGTTACGCGAAAAAATGAAACCCTTCCAACCGCGCGGTCCCATCAATCCAATCCATCAATTTCACATCCATCACGGGTTTCAACTTCCCCCGCAGCAGAAGCATATCAAATCGATTTCCGCCGGCATCGCCACGTCACGGGAGGAAGAGGACTCAACTTCGGAGCGCGAACGGTTCCGAGTGTAAAAATGATTTATTACCTTCAATATTGTGTAACGATTTCAACGCAATCGCAGTAAATAATTGCTCTGGTGACGCTGTTTTCCGACTTTGCAATCAAATCAGTTGCAAACAACCTGGTGCCGAACCAATCAGGGGCGTCACTGGGGTATTCGGCTGGACTGTAAAAATGCCACAAGCAGGGTTGCTTCCACTCACTTGCTATAAAAAAATGATTTTCTGGATTTTGAAATCATTAGATGTTATAATGATGTTTTGTGCTTGTTAGATACAAGAAGAGGATAAAAGGCAAGTGTTTGACTCATAAAACCTGTCAATTTTGCTACCAGAGTGTTACAATAAGCGATTTTATGATTCGTGAGCGTTCACTCAGAGTGAGCGCTCGCGAGTGGTAAAATCGCTGATTATGACTATCTGAAAGCGAATTCAAAATAAATTTTATTTCATTTCAACCTAGGTGCTCCAGTTACTGCTGTAACTTACCAACCTTAATTGTTATTTTATATATCTAAGTGTTTTTACATTGTACCTGCATTCCACCTTAAAGCAAACCATATGCGGAAACTCACTATTGTTGACGACGATTTGCCACACTGTTTTCTACCACACCACCCGGTGTTCAAGCAGAGTACCACCACCACCAAGGTCCGTGCGGTGTTCGACGCCTCCTGCAAGACCTCATCCGCAGTATCACTGAACGATACGCTTCTCGTCGGTCAAGTTGTGCAACAGCATCTCGTCAACATTACCATTCGCTTCCGCTTTCATGCTATCGCCTTTGTTGCCGACGTGGAAAAGATGTATCGACACTCCCGTTGATCAGCAGTTGCTGCGCATCCTGTTTTGTCTTATCCATCGGATCCACTCAACACATATGAACTTCTCACGGTAACGTATGATACCGCATCAGATCCATACTTGGAAACTCGAACCCTGCAACAGTTGGCCAAAGACGAAGGAGACAAGTATCCGGAAGCCATTCAACCTGTCATCGAAGATTTTTACGTTGCTGATCTTCTCTCCGATGCAGATAACCTGGAAGCTTCTATCGAAAAACGTCACCAAATCACGGATATGCTCGCATCAGCTGGATTCCCATTGAGGAAGTGAACGTCCAACGTTCCGGAAGCTTTAACTGGAATACCACTCGAAGACTTGGCAATAAAACCCCTGTTCGCGTAACGAACTATTGCCGGCCACCGAAGGGCTTTCTTCACTGCTGTTAGGCAGCCACCGAAAAATGCCTTTTAATGCCACCGCACGGCAACGTTCACGACCAAGTCCCTTTGTCGCGGGGAACTAGTACTATTCTCACTTGAGAGATAGTGCACCAAGGAGACGGTGATATGATTGACACAGAGATACCGACCGCACGTCCGTTTCGTAGAACTTGTTATTATCAACTCTTGTTTTGGGGTTATTTACAATATGTACACTGGATTGGATCTTCTGTTCGGTCCACGATCGGTTATAGGCGAGCGTTGGACAGAGGCTAGTTGCGCATGCGCTCTCTTGTTACCCACTCTCTCGCCTATATGTAGGGTATTGTGTGGTAGGTTTACGGTAGGGTCAGTCTATCTGGTTTTGCTCCATCTCCAACAACCCCTCTTCGATTTGCAAGATGACCAATCAGTGTTCACGCTTGGACTTGTTTTGGGATACAAGAACGGACATGTTGAGATTCAGCGTTAGGCGAGGATAATCAACCCTACGAGTGGAACAGACCTCTTCCACCGAAACTGTAAGAAGAATGGAAAAAAAATATCATGCCACGCTGGACATCCTCTCGGCTTCAGCTTCATTTGTTCTCCGATGCGTCAGAGTTGGCATACGGCGCCTGTTGCTACGTTCGTTCTGAGAGTGATGATCGTATCCACGCGCAACTCCTGACATCCAAGTCAAAGGTTGCTCCACTCGCCACTAAACATTCCGTCGGTTGCTCTGCTATCCATCAGACTCTTCCAGAAGGTAGAACAATCTATACGAGCCACGTTTGTTGTTTTTTTCTGGACAGATTCTACCACTGTTCTCCAATGGTTCAACTCTACACCGAATCGCTGGAAAACATTCGTGGTCAATCGAGTGTCAATAAGAACGTTCCCGGAAGTGACAATCCCGCTGATGAATTATCGCAAGGCTTGACGCCTATTGATCTTCGTAACCAATCTCGATGGTGAAACGGACCATCGTGGCTCTCACAACCTCCGAGTCATTGGCCACACGCAAGTCTACCAGGTGAAGGATTTCCATCGATCGCCGAAGAAGAACGCAAGGTTACAATAGTGACTTTGCATAACGAAGAACCCCAGTTGGTCGATCAACTATGTTCCCGCTATTCTACGCACAGCAAGCTCCGTGGTATTGTATCAAGTACATCCAATCGCTCAAGGCTGCGATGCATAAGTCCACCGAAAACCAAACACTACTTCTCTCAGCAACCAATCTCGTAGACGCTGATCGTGCGTTAGCCCGTCTAGCATAACAACAAACGTTCTTTGATGAGTTAGCTGAACTTACAGCCCCTTTCGTTTTAAAAGGTGCTCCGTTGAAATGGTTGAAACCTCATTTGCGTGACGATGGACTAACAGCTAAACATCCGTTGTCTCGTTTACACAAGATTCTTCTCCACGCTGGTCCCCAGTTGATGATATCTACCATGCGCCAAAAATATTGGATAATTGGAGGAAAGAGCTAGCTAGCTCGGCACACCTATAACCGTTGTGTTAAATGTTTCCGCATCAAGCCTACGCTCATCCAGCAAAGCACAGCTGATCTCCCAAGTTCCCGTGTAACGCCAGCGCGCCCATTTTCCATTTGTGGTGTAGATTACTGTGGTCCAGTGTTTCTCAAGTCACCAATTCGAAATCGTTCACCAACCAAAGTATATGTCGCCATCTTCGTGTGTTTTTCTACCAGGGCCGTGCACATTGAATTGATATCTGACCTGTTCACGTCAGCATTTCTATCCGCTCTACGTCGTTGCGGCCGTATTCGAGAACTCCACTCCGATCATGGAACGGCTTTCAAAGGTGCCGAAAATTCAATGCACTGCGTCTACGAGATACTGAAGGCCAACAACACTGACCGTGAAATGATCAACAACTGGTGTGCAAAGCAAGAAATCAATTTGAAGTTCATATGACCACGCGCCCCGCACTTCGGAGGGTTGTGGAAGGCCGCGGTGAAATCGTGTAAGCATCACCTACTACAAGAAACCAGCCATACGTCCTTCACACAAGAAGACATGATAACACTGTTGGCACACATAGAAAAGTGTTTAAACTCACGGCCACTGACTCCGATACCCAGCGATTCCGCCGACCCTGAAGTGTTGACGCCAGGTCACTTCCATGTTGGTTCAAATCTCCAAGCAGTCCCGAAAGCCAACATCGCTGAAATTCCGGATAATCGCCTAAATCACTGGGAACTTACCCAAAAGCATTTTCAGCGAATCTGGGTAAGGTGGTATCCGGAATATCTCGCCCTGTTACAAACCCGGGCAAGCAAAGGCTGCAAGTTACCGATTAATCTACAGTTGGGACGGATCGTGGTCATTAAAGACGAAAGTCTTCCACCAGCACAATGGCCACTGGGACGAATCACCAAACTGCATCCAGGCAAAGATGGCACCGTTCGCGTCGTCAGCATGAAAACTGCTAAAAACGACCTGTAGCTAAAATCGCCCTTCTACCAAAACCATCCGAAAACGAAGATCATCAATAGTCGAACTGCAAGCCGAACCTACAAAGATCGGGCGAGCAGTCCGAAACTGACTCACTGCATATATGGGCAGTTAACAGGTGATTATCGTTCCAACAACTTTACTTTTTCCCTGTGGGTTCTACCAGGTCCTTATTTTGCAGAGCAATCTACTCATTCTACTCTCGTCGCTACAACCGAATCACTGCTCACCATCTGCTGATGGGATTCACTATTCATCTTCGCATAGCATCCATTGCCGAGCCCCTAGGCGAGTAAGAGAGGTGACTTAGTCGGAAGAAGTGTTAGTTTGTTTACTAAAATGAACCGCCCATTTTGTTATGGCAAGTTTTGCTATAAGAAATGCTCCTCGTGTTAATTAGCGAAATGAACTCGATCATCCTTGTCCAGCGATTACAGTGCTCAAACACTTCATCGCCTACCGTGAGTAATCCCAGCGGGTCAAACATTACGGGACATTACGCATCGTAATACTTGACGTTTGGTCGGCCAAGCACCGCTGTCCAGGTTCCTAACTTCATCACTCATACGGGTGGAGAAACTGAATTCGTCCGATCTTGATGACCATAGCATGCCGAGCACTCGATTTACTTGTTCACCGCAATCAACATACAGGTTCTTGCTGTCTACCACCGCTGATTCCCCAAGTTCCACCAAGACTTTTCCACTGTTCGAACCAGTCGCACCTCTGCTGAAACCTTCTCCGCTTCACTTTCACTGCCAAAGCTGTCGAGGTAATCGTCGACGTAGTGACTCTTCAATATACCTTCGACGGCCCTTGGGTACTGCTGGATGTGTTCCTTGGCATTTAAATTTTTCACATACTGTGCAGACGCAGGCGAGCAAGTGGCACCGAACGTCACAACGTCCATCAGGTAAATCTCTACCAGTCCATCGGGTGTTTCACTCCACAGGAAGCGCAGCGAGTTCCTATCGGATAATCGAATGCCTAACTGATGGAACATTTGATCTATATCTGCACTGACAGCTACGTAGTACAGACAAAAACGGAAGAGTACGGCAGGCAAGAGCGTTAGTTGGTCCGGCCCTTTCAGTAACACACTATTCAGCGATACACCAGAAACTTTGGCCGTAGCGTCCCATACAAGGCGCACCTTTCGAGGTTTGTTTGGATTCGTAACTGCTCCCAATGGTAAGAACCAAACTTTCCTGGGATCCGCATTGTTTAAATCAGCAGGAGTTGCTTTAAGTGCGAATCCTTTTTGCACGTACTCTCGGATTTGACGGCTGATGTTTTCTCGTAGAGCTGGGTTGCGTTCCATACTCCGTTGGAGACACTGATGTCTTCGCAACGCCATACCGTAGCTATCGGGTAGCTCAATCTCATCCTCCTTCCACAGTAGGCCCGTCTCGAAGTGTCTACCGACACGCTTCGTTGTTTTTTTTTTCAATAATTCTTGAGCACGCTTTTCCTCCGCAGTGAGAGTGGTCCCGAGTTGCTGTACCCCATTCTCTTCCACAGCGAAAAACTGTTTAACATTCTCGTGCAGCGCTTCGTTACTCGTACATTCGCAAACATGGAAGCTGTAGTCCTCGCTGCTCGTTGAATCTTGCCGCCCGTAGACGCACCATCCTAGTCGTGTTTTGATGGCAATGGGTCCTGATCCATCTCCTTCTCTCGTCTTCAATGGTACAGCAAGCTTTAAGTTGTCTAGCCCGATTAGAATCTCCGGTCTGGCGTTGTTGTAGCTTTGAATTGGCAACTTCTTCAAGTAAGCAAACTTCTTTGCTGCCTCTTCTAGTTCGAAGGATTGCGTCGGTAGGTCTAAATTCTGTACCGTGCGAGCATTTAAAAGTTTGTAATATCGCTTCTGATTCGGTCCCGAAACTGTAATTGTCACGGTCTGTGACTTCTTCTCTACCCGCGACGTATTCCCGGTCCATCTCAGACAGAGTGGACGTGGTTCTCCTGCCAACCCAAGCTGCGCTACCAGATCATCTTCGACTAGCGTCAATGACGAGCCTTCGTCCAGAAAAGCGAAGGTATCAACTTTTCCTGGCTTTCCGTGCAACGTCACGGGTATAATCCGGAACAAGACACCCGAATCCAGAAGCCGATGAGTGTGACCAGGGTGCCTTCCATTCATTTTGACTAAAAAAATGTTTTAAGAAATTATGGCATAATAAGATATTATGAAAATATTTTGATTATGTAAACAACAAGAAAAGATTGTTAAGTTTGTGTTTGACACATAATACCTGCCAATTTTGCTACATGAGAATCGCAATAAGCGATTTTGTAATTTATCTCACCCACTCTTCGCTCTTCACTCTTCGCGAAGAGGCGATCAGAAAAACGCTCATTGTGACTCTGTCAAAGCTAAATTTGCAGGTTTGATGTGTGAAACACAAACTTTACAATCTTTTCTTATTACTTACACATGCAAAATATCATCATAATATCCTATTATTCCATAATCTCATAAAACATTTTTTTAGTCAAAATGAATGGAAGGCACCCTGAGTGTGACTGTTACCAACTTGAGTTGCAGGTGCTGTTGACTTCCCATGCAATAGAGGATGATGCTTGAAGTGACATCCGCTAACGTTGCATCGGTTGTTACTGCGGCAAGCTCTTCTTCCATGTCCGAATAGACAGATTTGACACACGCTCAGTGCCCGACTCCGTTGCCAACGATCGTCGATGGAGAGCGCTCTAAACGTTTGACACTCCCGAAGCTTATGACCTTCTTTTTCGCAATGTAGACATGCACCCGACTTGTATTGCGTCGCTGTCGGAGTGGACACCTCGTCGACCTTGGTCACATGTGAGTTTACGAATGCCTTCGTTTTCTCTCTTCCGTTGTTTTTCCGTGAATCCGATTCGTACAGTGCCACGCTTGAAGCATCCTGTATCAGTCCAGTCATGTTTTCGCTGAAGGTTTTCAGGTCCACAACTGCACGTCCTTTTTTATAACCTGCCCACATCAGCTTCTGATCAACGGGCAGTTTCCCAACAAGCTCTTGCAGAAGAGTAGGGTTTGACAAATGAGCTCGTTCATTCGCCGCTTCAATGTGGTCACACAATTCTTGAACGGCCATCCCATACTCAATAAGCGCTACCAACTTATCTCCTCGAGGAGCAGGCATCGCTCTAACCTTCTGCAACAAGGCGTTGATTAGCAACTCCGGACGCCCATATCTCATACGTAGAGTGTCTATTACTTGTGGAACACTAGACGACTTCGAACATTCTCCAATGCACGTCCTCGCAAGCATATTTGAAGCCGAACCATGCTTTCTCGATCACTGTAGCCGCATGTTCTTGTTGTGTACTCGAAATTGGAAATAAATATCGACAATTCAGCGGGATCCCCAGAGAACGCCGGGAGATCACGAGCCAATGATTGACGCGAGGTGAGTTGTTGTTGTGTGGGCACCAACTCCATACCACCAAGTTGACCGAGTTGATTTTCATGTTCATTCACAGCTGGAAGCCTGGAGGATATCGGCAGGTTATTAGCCGAAGGCTGTTGTCCTGAACGTTGCTTCACCGGAGGCTGATGCATTGGAAGCTGCTGTACTGAATACTGCTGAACCAAAGGCGGCTGCAGTGGATACTGGTGCACCGAAGGCTGCTGCAATGGTGGCTGCTGCACTGGAGGCTGCTGCACTGGATACTGTTGCACCGTAGGCTGCTGCAATACAGACTGACGCACTAAAGGCTGCTGCAATACAGGCTGACGCACAAAGGGCTGCATCGAAGGCTGATGCACTGTATGCTGCTGCACTGGATGCTGCTGCACAGGATGCTGCTGCACAAGATGCTGCTGCACAGGGTACTGCTGCACAGGATGCTGCCGCACTGGAAGCGACTGCAATGGATATTATTGCACCAAAGGCTGCTGCAATACAGGCTGATTCACTAGAGGCTGCTGCAATACAGGCTGACGCGCTAAGGGCTGCTGCACTGGATGCTGCTGCACTGGATGCTGCTGCACTGGATGCTGCTGCACTGGATGCTGCTGCACTGGATGCTGCTGCAACGGAGGCTGCTGCACCGCAGGCTGCTGCAACGGAGGCTGCTGCACAGGAGGCTGCTGCACAGGGGTCTGCTGCACAGGGTACTGCTGCACAGGATGCTGCCGCACTGGAAGCGACTGCAATGGCGGCTGCTGCACAGGGGACTGCTGTCAGGAGGCTGCTGCAATACAGACTGATGCACTAAAGGCTGCTGCAATACAGACTGACGCACTAAAGGCTGCAGGGGGGGGGGGGGGGTTGCTGTGTGGGTGTAAGTTGGGGGAAAGGCGTACATTTGCTAGTCTGTGTCTGTAACATGGGGTTGTTATTTATCATATTAGAGCGCGCGGGAGGGAAACACTGCTGCTCATGTGGGGGAAATTGCATGGTTGGAAATGATTTCGGTTGAGAGACATTGTTTTCATTTGCATGATCGGTTTGGTTCTCAGAGGCATCACACTTACCTGGAGGGAATACACTTGGGTACTGCTTGGCGATGGCACCTACCTCCGCTGCGTCTGGCTGCGCAAGTATTTCATCTCGGTTCCCACCTGCCTCTTCCGTATTCAGTGCCCCTACTTGTGCGTCGGATGAAGATACCGTTGCTAAACGATGGACGGTCGAATGCATCCCTTGGATCTCATTCTTGCAGATTTCCAACTGTTGTTGTAACTCAGCAAACTGAGGGTAAGTCGGTTCCGATTGCTCTAGACAACGCTCCAGTCTCACTCGCAAATCACGAATCAAGTCCATCGCTTTGCGCTGATCCACATAATCGTGAAGAGCATTTGGTCCCATCGAATTATTGATCTCTTCCAATACGGAAACAGTCGGATCACGAAGTGTTGTTGGATGTCCACATCTGACGGCAACCCCGAGGGCAATTCATCGTTGTTGCCTCCTACCGCTCCAGCATCTGGATCCATCTGACTTAGATCAGAAATATGCTGCTGAATCGCTGAAGCCGCTGGCACTTGATTATCTCCTGCCGCGCTAGTTTGCTGATCCGTGCTGTTCCAGATCCAGTCCTGAACTGAAGTCGTTGCTCCTGCAGAAACTTCTTTTCAAGTTCAACATCCACGCGCTGTTTCTCCTACTCTTGTCGTTCTCGCAGACGTGCCATACTGTCCGCAAAATGCGACGAAGATCGACTCGTGGCGCTGAATCTCGACGAAGCATGAGAGGCTCGTTTGCACCAGGTACACACCCACGCACGATCTGTAATCGAACTTGAAACGCCCGCACAACTGAAGTGCCACCATGCATCACATGCATTGCATTGGACCATATTGTCCGCTTCATCTGGCCTGTTGCATCCAGCGCATCCATTAGTAGCGGAATGATGACTCATCACAAAGATGATATTTTTGAAGACTGTTGCAACAGGAATGAAAGGCAACGCACTGATTTTCGCAGCTATATTGACGTATGCTTCAAAACTGTAACAATTGTTTTAATTTATTGAACGGTTAATTTTAGTAATTCAATGCAAACTTACATTTCAGTGGCCCTATAGAATTAATCCTTACTATTCACCGTCCAACTTCTAGGTTCCGTTTTGGTCCTAAGTAGGTTTAAGATTAATTTAACGTTCAGGGTCTAATTTTAAGATTTCACTAAGCGTTCTTACCTTCACTAGTTTTAAGTATGTAAAGGAATGCAAATTTTAAGCACTTAGGCAAACAATTCATTTGCAGAACAACTGATTTTTAGTAAACTATTGAAATAAACTCCACCTTGTATATCTGTATTGATTATCTGTTTACTATTCTACATTTGTTTTCTCGTTCTCATCGTTGCCATCAGCTTGTCAGTCAACCGGTGGAACCGGTTGAGGGTAGGGTGACCAACTCGACGGTACCGGTGTTCACAGTAGGTACTTTGCTTAAGATATTTGTTTTCCTTGATGTGGAGTTAAGCATCCATGAAGGAAAAATAACATGACACCGATAGCGGGTATGTACCGCTAAAAGCAGTTCGCTGGGACGGTCACTGAAGGAAATTTCGATTATTACGATTAGGGACGCTCGCAGGAAAAATCGATAGTGAGCTGGGACAGCCACGGATTCTGTCATTGCGGAGTGAGACGCCCGCAGGATAATTAAAAGTGAGCCAGGACGGCCACGGATTCTGTCGTTGCAGAGTGAGACTCCGGCAGAATAATTAATAGTGAGCTGAGACGGCCACTTAGTTAGAATTAAGCCGTTGTAGAGTTTTCAGTTAGTTAGTATGATTTCATTATGTTTCTTTTTCTAATGCCATCAAGTATCATCTGTGGGATCAGTGGCAAAAATTAACATAATAGGTTTGACCCAAGGTCCCATCACGTCCCTTCTAATGCACAAGTTCCAGCGGGAATTAATGACGTACTCAAACGCAGAGCATAAGGGTACTGAGGTGCTCATTGGCTGATTAGTAGTCTGGAAGAACTGAGCATGCTGTAGAGACCGATAAGAGTACGAACTCGACGAGGATGCTGATCACAGTGGAAAAATCAGTGAGAATACCGTGATACTGTGAGTCGAGTGATCGGGTGATCGGCGAGAGTGGTATGAGTCGATTCCAAATATAACACAGGTTGTTGATTGGACGATGTTTGGTAGCTTTATGCTGGTTGATATGTGACCACTAGAGCTTCCGGTTGTTACCTCATCATTGTGGATAACGTCTATCTCTAGAGCAATTTCAGGATATCAATACCAATTGTTGATCAGGTTGATTGAAATCGATATCTGGAACTGGTTTCAACTCCGATAATAAACGAATTCGCTATAAGTTGCATGACCTCCAATGACATACTTACCCACTAACCTAGCAGCAACCTCCTTGCCAAGCTCTTGGGGTAATCTTTCCATGCTGGAATATTCAAAGATAAATAATCAACATAGATCGATTTCTTTCCTAATCCTACTTAAATTTGATAAAAAAGTAGACTTACCTTGATACGTCAGCAGAAAACTATGTTACCGAAGATAAATCTCTCCGGAACATACGGGATCGTCCAGGTAGACGGACCGAGAGAGGGACCGATCGGCTGGCTTAGTAGGAGGCAGATAAACCAGACAAAATCTGGAATCCACTCTTGAGTGTTACCTGTAATAAAAGGACATAAGGTATAATGGAATATCATAAAAAAAAATCAATTTACCTACTGTAATTTCAGGTTAAAAATTGTCACCGAGAAACGAAACACTGCTTGCTGGCAAACTGAAATGATCGAAATGACAGCTCGCGCGCATGGAGGGGTGCTGATTATGTTTACGACGAATACACTGAAAAAATTTCTCTCGTACAAATCGGGCTTAGTTTAAAGTATATGGTGAAGATAGTATACTTTTTAAACTATGCTGGTTGTAAACCTCGCGAATGACAAAAATGATTAAATTTTAAACTATGCACGAATCGCAGTATTTCTGAGTGAGATTTAAATTACTAACCGACTACACTGTACGATCAACCCACAAGCTACACACTTAGAAAAATTCATGTAAATTTAGGTGCTCTGAGACTGACATATACGAGCTTCAATTTTGACATAAAATTGAGTCATAGTAGGTGCAAAATTCAGCTCAATCAAACGTACTTTTCGGCGAGTAACGAACTTTTCAATCTCAGAGCACTTAATTTTACATTACATGTTTGTTTACGTCTCATCCTTTATGTCAAAGATAGATTCCGTCAAATGTGTGTATAGTACGCACAAGCCCCATTCAATGTTAAGTAAGTTGAGAACAAAGTTACACAATCCCATCAGTACAAAATATGGAAGGATTATTTGCTTGTAGCTACAGCTTGTAGCTTGGGCTACAAAATGGTGAGTTGACAACCTGGAAGGAGCGGAATACCTAGCCCTGGTCCTCACAAGTTCCTACTTCACGCCTCCTCGAGTCATATGATAACAAAAGACTACCAGCTGAAACATGGACACAGCTGGTTGGCGTAGCCTGGGCAATGTTGCCAGTCCGGCAATAGCAAAGTGAAGAGGTGCGACGCGAACACTGGCGCGGTAACCATAGTACGGTGATAGAGGAAATGCTTCACCAAACCTGAGCGTCTGCTCACCATGGAGGTGCGGCTCAAAACGGCGTCTGTTCTCCATGTTAGGAGCGGCTGATCACCGTCCTAGTGCCAGCGTGGGACTCTAAACAGAGCTGTGCACGATGGTCCCCCGGCGAGACAGGGGGTTGGGGCAGGCCCAACAAGCCGCCCTGGAAAAAAACAAAGTTGCAAATACCGAAGAAAGAAATACGGATCGGAACAATCGGCACAGACCTACGCGACGAAATAAGGACTACGATTGGAAACTCGGAACATGGAACTGCAAATCGCTCGGCTTCCCGGGTTGCGATAGGTTAATCTATGACGAACTTCAACCACGCAACTTCGAAGTCGTAGCACTGCAGGAACTCTGCTGGACGGGACAAAAGGTATGGAAAAGCGGGCATCGAGCGGCTACTTTCTACCAGAGCTGTGGCACCACCAACGAGCTGGGAACCGGCTTTGTAGTGCTGGGTAAGATGCGCCAACGCGTGATTGGTTGGCAGCCGATCAACGCGAGGATGTGCAAGTTGAGGATTAAGGGCCGTTTCTTCAACTACAGCATCATCAACGTGCACTGCCCACACGAAGGGAGACCCGACGACGAGAAAGAAGCGTTCTATGCGCAGCTGGAGCAGGTGTACGACGGCTGTTCGCAACGGGACGTCAAAATCGTCATCGGCGACATGAACGCTCAGGTAGGACGGGAGTCAATGTATAGACCGGCAATCGGGCCAAACAGCCTGCATGCCGTATCGAACGACAACGGCCAACGATGCGTGAACTTTGCAGCCTCCCGGGGTATGGTAGTTCGAAGTACCTTTTTCCCCCGCAAGGATATCCACAAAGCCACCTGGAGATCACCTGACCAACACACAGAAAACCAAATCGATCACGTTCTAATCGATGGGAAATTCTTCTCCGACATTATCAACGTCCGCACGTACCGCAGTGCGAACATAGATTCGGACCACTACCTAGTTGCAGTATGCATGCGCTCAAAACTCTCGACGGTGCATAACACACGTCGAAGTCGAACGCCGCGACCCAACATTGAGCAACTACGGGACACCGGAGTTGCCCAGGACTACGCGCAGCAGCTGGAAGTTGCACTACCCACGGAAGAGCAGCTTGGCGCAGCTTCTCTTGAAGATGGCTGGAGGGACATCCGTTCAGCCATAGGTAGTACTGCTGTAGCGGCACTAGGTACTGCAATCCCGGACCGAAGAAATGACTGGTTTGACGGCGAATGCAAACTGTTAGTAGAGGAGAAGAATGCAGCACGGGCGAGAATGCTGCAACACCGCACGAGATTGAATGTGGAGCGATACAGACAAGCGCGGAACAGACAAAACTCGGTTTTCCGAAGGAAGAAGCGTCAGCAGGAAGATCGAGATCGCGAGGCGATGAAAAATCTGTACCGCGTAAACGACACACGGAAGTTCTACGAGAAGCTAAATAGTTCGCGCAAAGGCTACGTGCCGCAAGCCGATATGTGCAAGGACTTGGACGGTAACCTTCTCACGAACGAGTGTGAGGTGATTGAGAGGTGGAAGCAGTACTATGACGAGCACCTCAACGGTGAAGCAGCAGAAAACGAAGGTGACACGGCAACAGACCTTGGAGCACGCGCAGAAGACGACAGGCTACCGGCCCCTGATCTTCAAGAAGTTGAGGAGGAGATCGGTCGGCTGAAGAACAACAAAGCAACTGGTGTAGATCAACTACCAAGTGAGCTATTGAAATACGGTGGTGAAGCACTGGCTAGAGCGCTGCACTGGGTAATTGCCAAGATTTGGGAGGAGGAGATATTACCGGAGGAGTGGATGGAAGGTGTCGTATGCCCAATCTACAAAAAGGGCGACAAGTTGGATTGCTGCAACTACCGCGCGATCACACTGCTGAGCGCCGCCTACAAGGTACTCTCCCAAATTCTATGCCGCCGTCTGTCACCATATGCAAGAGAGTTCGTGGGGCAATACCAGGCGGGATTCATGGGTGCCCGCGCTACCACGGACCAAATTTTCGCGATTCGGCAGGTTCTGCAGAAATGCCGCGAATACAACGTGCCCACACATCATTTGTTCATCGATTTCAAATCCGCATACGACACAATCGATCGAGATCAGCTATGGCAGATTATGCACGAGTACGGATTTCCGGATAAACTGACGCGATTGGTCAGGCGACGATGGATCGAGTGACGTGCGTTGTTCGAGTATCGGGGACACTCTCGAGTCCCTTTGAATCTCGAAGGGGGTTACGGCAGGGTGATGAACTTTCGTGTCTGCTGTTCAACATCGCGTTAGAAGGTGTGATCAGAAGAGCTGGGATAGACACGAGTGGCACGATATTCAGGAAGTCCATCCAGCTCCTTGGTTTCGCCGATGACATTGACATTATGGCACGGAACTTTGAGATGATGGCGGAAACGTACATCAGACTGAAGGCTGAAGCTAGACGGATTGGACTTGCCATCAACGCATCAAAGACAAAATATATGAAAGCAAGAGGTTCTAGGGAAGACAATGTTAGCCTCCCACCCCGAGTTCAGATTGACGGTGACGAAATCGAGGTGGTCGATGAGTTCGTGTATTTGGGCTCACTGGTGACCGCCGAAAATGATACCAGCAGAGAAATTCAAAGACGCATTATGGCAGGGAATCGTGCCTACTTTGGACTCCGGAGGACGCTCCGGTCGAATAAAATTCGCCGCCGCACGAAGTTGACTGTCTACAAGACGCTGATTAGACCGGTGGTCCTTTACGGCCACGAGACCTGGACTATGCTCGTGGAGGACCAACGCGCCCTTGGTGTTTTCGAACGGAAGGTGTTGCGTACCATCTACGGTGGAGTGCAGATGGATGACGGAACGTGGAGGAGGCGAATGAACCACGAATTGCACCAGCTGCTGGGAGAACCATCCATCGTCCACATTGCAAAAATTGGGCGACTACGGTGGGCTGGGCACGTCGTAAGAATGCCGCACGACGACCCAGTGAAAATGGTTCTAGAAAGCGACCCAACAGGAACAAGAAGAAGAGGCGCGCAGCGGGCAAGGTGGATCGACCAAGTAGAAGGTGACCTGCGGACCCTTCGCAGACTACGAGGCTGGCGAACTGTGGCCATGGATCGAGTAGAGTGGAGACGACTTCTTCGGACAGCAGAGGACAACAAGGCCTTAGCCTGATTGGTAAGGTAAGTTATTTGCTTGTAGACAGCAAGCTTGTTTTTCAGGGATACGGTGGATCTCCTATTGATTAGCGGGTACAACGACCTTATCAAGATGTTGCATTTTGTTTTTGTTTTGTCAACATGCTCCCTGAAAATCCGTTTGCTGTCGAGTGTTAGTCCGAAGTAGACTACCTCTTTGGACCACTTCCCCACTGTGCCGTTTGGGCAGATTTTGTTATTCTCAGACGGAACGAGCCTGGGAGATTTTGAGTGTGGAAATATTATGACCAGGGTCTTCGCCACGTTGATACGGATCTTCCAGCTGTTGAAATACTCAGACAGGACATCCAAACCTCTCTGGAGTTTGGTAGTCAGAGCTCCGATGACCCTACCCTTGTAGACGATGGATGTGTCGTCTGCGAACAAAGACAACGATCCACCATGAGGGACAGCCGGAATATCGGAGGTAAATAGATTGAACAGGATGGGCCCAAGGATACTTTCTTGGGGCACACCTGCACCGATGTTGAAGGCATCCGAAGTGATACCATTCAGAGAGACCTGGAAAGTCCTGTCCGATAGATAATTCTGTATGATCTTCATGAGGAAGATCGGAAGACCGTATCGATGCAGCTTGTACACCAGGCCATCATGCCAGACATTGTCAAACGCCTTTTCAACGTCTAACAATGCCGTAGCAGATGTTTTTGAAACAGCCTTGTTCCGTCTAAGAATGTTTGTTACTCGGGTCAGTTGGTGGACGGTTGATTGAAAACCAAACTGCTCCTCGTTTAAGCCGGCTTTAAACTGCCCTTTCGAAAAGCTTGGATAACCCTGAGAGAAGGCTGATGGGTCGGTAACTTGAAGGAGAGGAAGGATCCTTCTCAGGTTTCCGAATGGGAATGACTTTAGCTAACTTCCAGCACGAGGGGAAGTAGCCAAGTTCAATCAGTGCCAGATGGTTGTAGAATCTGGAACTCAAGTGCTTGAGCTCCAGATTCAGGATGTTGTCGAAACCTGGGGCCTTCATGTTTTTGGAAGTTTTGATATAAGCCAACAGATCGTCAGCCGTGATCTCGGATTCCTCGGGAAAGATGTTAGGAACCTGGTGGAGATTGGTTACATTTTCAGCAACCTCAGCTTCGTGAGGGCTGGCGATGTTTTGTTCGAGATTGTGGGAGCTGACGAAGTGTTGACCTATCGCGGCAGCCTTCTGTTCAGGTGTTGTCAGGTGAACCACTGAGCCGTCGGGACAATTCAGTGGAACCAGCGGTGGTATAGGCCTTGGTTTAGTTTTGAGGACTTTTGTTAGTTTCCAAAAGGTTTCTGCACAATCCGGGAGGGAACGGATGTTATTCTCATTTCTGAGGTCCACCATTTTGACTTTAATAAGTTTGGTTAGACGGTTGGAATGGGTCTTCAGGGTAGGCTGTCTAGTTCTCTGGTACTGCCTACGCATGGCGTTACGGAGTTTTATCAGGCTTTTAGTATTTTGATTAAGGTTCAGAGAATTGCTCACCCGTCTGGAAGCTGATCTGAAGATCGTGCCACTTGTGTTTATTCCTGCTATTCTGATCACACCTTCTAACGCGATGTTGAATAGCAGACACGAAAGTTGATAACCTTGCCGTAGCCCCCTTCGAGATTCAAAGGGACTCGAGAGTGTTCCCGATACTCGAACAACGCACATCACTCGATCCATCGTCGCCTTGACCAATTGCGTCAGTGTATCCGGAAATCCGTACTCGTGCATAATCTGCCATAGCTGATCTCGATCGATTGTGACGTATGCGGATTTGAAATCGATGAACAAATGATATGTGGGCACGTTGTATTCGCGGCATTTCTGCAGAACCTGCCGAATCGCGAAAATTTGGTCCGTGCTAGCGCGGGCACTCATGAATCCCGCCTGGTATTGCCCCACGAACTCTCTTGCAAATGGTGACAGGCGACGGCATAGAAGTTGGGAGAGTACATTGTAGGCGGCGCTCAGCAGTGTGATCGCGCGGTAGTTGCAGCAATCCAACTTGTCGCCCTTTTTGTAGATTGGGCATACGACACCTTCCATCCACTCCTCCGGTAATATCTCCTCCTCCCAAATCTTGGCAATTACCCAGTGCAGCGCTCTAGCCAGTGCTTCACCACCGTATTTCAATAGCTCACTTGGTAGTTGATCTACACCAGTTGCTTTGTTGTTCTTCAGCCGACCGATCTCCTCCTCAACTTCTTGAAGATCAGGGGCCGGTAGCCTGTCGTCTTCTGCGCGTGCTCCAAGGTCTGTTGCCGTGTCACCTTCGTTTTCTGCTGCTTCACCGTTGAGGTGCTCGTCATAGTACTGCTTCCACCTCTCAATCACCTCACACTCGTTCGTGAGAAGGTTACCGTCCAAGTCCTTGCACATATCGGCTTGTGGCACGTAGCCTTTGCGCGAACTATTTAGCTTCTCGTAGAACTTCCGTGTGTCGTTTACGCGGTACAGATTTTACATCGCCTCGCGATCTCGGTCTTCCTGCTGACGCTTCTTCCTTCGGAAAACCGAGTTTTTTCAATCTCGTGTGGTGTTGCAGCATTCTCAGTTTGCATTCGCCGTCAAACCAGTCATTTCTTTGGTCCGGGATCGCAGTACCTAATGCCGCTGCAGCAGTTCTGCCTATGGCGGAACGGATGTCCCTGCAGCCTTCTTCAAGAGAAGCTGCGCCAAGCTGCCTTTCCGTGGGTAGTGCAACTTCCAGCTGCTGCGCGTAGTCCTGGGCAACTCCGGCGTGTCGGAATTGCTCAATGTTGGGTCGCGACGCTTGACTTCGACGGGTGGTATGCACCGTCGAGAGTTTTGAGCGTATGCATATTGCAACCAAGTTGTGGTCCGAATCTATGTTCGCACTGCGGTACGTGCGGACGTTGATGAATTTCCCGTCGATTAGAACGTGATCGCTTTGGTTTTCTGTGTGTTGGTCAGGTGATTTGCAGGTGGCTTTAGGGATATCCTGGCGGGGGGAAAAGGTACTTCGGACTACCATACCCCGAGAGGCTGCAAAGTTCACGCATCGTTGGCCGTAGACAGTTTGGCCCGATTGCCTCCCGTCCTACCTGAGCGTTCATGTCACCGATGACGATTTTGACGTCCCGTTGCAAACAGCCGTTGTACACCTGCTCCAGCTTGTAACCAACGCTTCCACGGTTACAATGATTCTTTGATTACTGGGGCAGCTTAATTTATAAAAATGTATTTATTGTAAAAAAACATAAAAATATATTGTTAGTAAATGTTTAAACATAAAATATTTGTATATACTCCATGTTATGTGTTTGAGTGTCAAATATTGAGTGTTTATTAGCCTAAGGTTGGTATTGTCGCTCGGCATTGTGAATATTTATTCAGTAGTATTTAAATTTGTTCCTAGTTTTGTTAATCTGTTTCATTAAATTAATTATCATACAATATAAAGCGAACCAGCAATGAAATTATCATGCCATAAAATTTAAATTCAAATTATCATTGGCCGTAATACCAACCTTCTCCAATAAAATTGTTTGTTGCTGCTGTCATCACCTCGTTCATCACCACTGACGCTGAATCAAGAAGGAGCCAACGTACGCGGCTTTTGTTTAGGGTATCCTTTTGATGCGATGCTTTCCCCAAAAAGCTATATAAGGATTCCGGGGACATGGGGATGGTCTCTTGTAATATAATAGTTCGTCCGGAGGAGTGAAGTTCGCGGCTAGTCATTTTTTACACGTGACTTAGCGTTTCCACGTCAAGTGCTAGTTCAGATCCTTAGGATCGAAATTGTGATCAACTAGCGTCACCACACGCTCGCCAAGGGCTAGTTGATCCGTCGAGTGGGATAATAGTGTGGTGTTAAGTTTCTGTGGTCCACGGTTCAGAACCAAGAAGAAAGATAAATCGTACTAGTACGACGCGAGTGCACGGACGGTCAAAGTGTGGCAAATAAAACGCCAGAAAGTGACTTTGGTGAACCGTTGGACCTTTTGTTAAGACCGTCCAAGAACTTTCGTTAGAAATCCCACTCGACTAAAGTTAGACACTCGCGGTTAAAGTGCGCGCGCACAAAAGTGTACCACTCCCCGGACAAAGCGAAGTGAAACGCTGGCCTCCGTTACATAAAGGCCACCTGCCGCCGCATCTGGATTCCCCCCGTCGTCTGGAAGCCCTATACAGCTGCGTACGTTTGTTGGCAGCTCGCCGACGCCGCCACGTGGGCCATTCCCGCCATCTCATCAATGTCGACCACCGATTCATCACGGCCGCAACGAGGAGCAAGTGAATTTCCAGAGTGAATAAATGCGCAAGTAAAATGAACCCCTTTTAGCTTATTTTCACCATTCTACAAAATCTCACACTCTTATAGAAAATCCCTCAAAATAAAATAAATGTCAGGTCGAACTAAATTAAGCTGTTAATTATTAATTTGTTTGAAAATTCACTATGTTCTCTGCTTATTTTCCACTTTGATATATTATCCACTTTGAAATTAAAATATAATCCCTAATAGAACATAACCCAGTAATCGAAGATTAGCACAAAAGGTGCGAACAAACGTTGAAATTTTTCTAGGTTACCAATTATTAAAACGACCCTAACAATTCTCACAAAAGAGGCCATTGTAAGGCCCACCCCGGACGGTTGCCGTGGCTTGACCAGCAGCTAGGGGCGTAGACACGGGTCCTTCTGACCCTTGTGAAGGAGAAATAGTTTCACTGGCGCCCAACGCAAAAGAAAAAGTGGTTTACTTCCAAGACCTGAAGTAAATCCCTTTTTGAACCGATCTCCCGGAGAAATTTCAACGAATTTAAAATTCATTTCAATTATCGCGTAGTCATCAGTGTGATCCTAATTGAAAAGCTGATTTTGTGGGAAGATTGCGGAAGGAGATTTGCTGGCTATTGCGGATGATGATAAAACCACTCACCGATACCGATTGCTTGGTTATGGAAAATGATCAGAAACACAGAACCAGTATTGAAATAGCCTACTTACTTCGTCAGTTGTCAGCATTGAGTTTTGAGTCAAGTTTTGTTGCATTTCTTTCTTAGAAGTTCTGTAAATGAGTGATTTCCCCTATTTACATCTAGTAGTTTTTTTCATTTATTTATTTGCATGATTTTTCAATTCACAATCTTTCAATAAACATGGCACAATCAACCCTTACTTTCGATGAGGCTAGCACCTTGTTGATGAAGTGGTACCATTGCATGAGGGTAGATTACCTCACTGAAGAGGAAATCAATGATGAATTAACGGCACGTCATGTCATGATAACCAGAGACATGAACATTGCTCGTAAGCGTAAATTTTTAAGAGATAGTTTGAGGGCTGAGGGTGACGGGAAAAATGAGAGTTCCTTTTACGTCCCGGCTGACCCTAGGAACGGCTTGAATGATTGTTCACAACGCTGTGCTGATCTAGTATGCCAATTAGAATCCGAACAGAATGAAGATAACAAACGCGTTTTGCAGCACCGTATGCTACATTACGGGGCAAACATAGTGAGATTGCTGACAGGGTCAAGAGGTTCGCCCAATCTTCACGGTAGTATGCAGGATCTCATAGTAGAAATTGTCTCAGCAATAGAGCAGTTGTTAGGTCAACCGTCAGCAAGTGACGATCCAAATCCTGACCCAAATCCAGGTGACGATGATGATGACGGCGAGGAGAGTGAACACGAAGGTGGTGACGGCACTCAACCAAACGACAAATCAACGCAGTACAATATGCGGCCGGTATGGAGACAAAGCGAGCTTGATATGATTCACTCACTGCACGATAGGATCTTTACCCTTGAACAGGAGTTGAACAGACGGAAGGAAGGAAAGGATGCCGCTATTCAGACTAATTTTCCGCCTCAAGCATCTCCAAACCCTTTCGATTCGTTTAGTTCAGGTCACAATTTTCAACCCCTCAATTTTCCGGAAAGTTTTTTCCATCCTCGAAACGAACCAGTACGCAATCCGATGGTCCCAGATTCGTTTCACCCTTTCACACCTCGTTATCCAAACGTTGCACCGGCACCTGCTCCAGTGGCTGATCCAGCTCCGAGGCCAGTAACAAACTTCTCTGCAGCTCAGTACTCAACACCGTTTCAATCGCGCCATACTTTGCCGATATCCAAGTGGAATATCAATAAGTATAGCGGTGATGATCAGGGGTTGGGATTGAACGAATTCCTGGAGCTAGTCCAAGCCTTGTCTCTCGCTGAACACGTGACAGATCGGGAACTATTCGAGTCCGCAGTACACCTCTTCACGGGATCGGCCCTGAAATGGTACATGACACAACGGTCGACCGGACGGTTGATGAATTGGGAGCATCTAGTGTTTGAGTTAAAGCGAACATACATGCACCCGGACCTAGATGCGTTGATCAAAATGAAGATCTACCAACGGCGACAGCAGAAGCAAGAATCGTTCCATGAATACTATTTCGAGATGGAAAAGCTGTTCCGAACGATGTGCGTGCAGATTCCGGATCATGAGAAGGTCCAAATCCTGCAGCAGAACATGAGAGTCGACTACAAAAGGCAGATGATGTTCATTCCGATAGTGAACTTGGAGACACTCGTGGCCGCCGGTCAGAAGCTAGATGCGCTGAACTTCTCGGCCTATAACAAGATCTTTGGCAACGAGAAAAAGATACATGCGATCGGAAACCAGGACACCGCCAGTAGGAATCGCCAGAAACCAGCCCAGCCACACGCTCAGCAGCAAAATCGTCCGTCAGATAACCAGTACAGGAATCAACAAAACTCTTCAATCAAGTCGCAAAATCCACCTCCTGGGCTCAGCTCTAGCAACTCTCAAAATCCACTTAAACCACCGGCTAATTCAAATTCTCAAAAGAATTCGGAACAAAAATCGCCAATTTCAGGCCCTTCAGGCATTTCTATGCGTCCTCAAGTCACTTTGGAACAGATCGTTAACGGACATAAACCTCCGAATTCAAACACCTGCCTCAACTGTAGAACACCCGGCCATCACATGGTAATGTGCCGCCAACCTCGTCGTCTTTTCTGCGAAAACTGTGGTTTACACGGCTTCCCTACTAGCTTCTGCCCATACTGTCTAAAAAACGGACCACGAGCGAACGAAAATCGCCGTTCGCAGAACCCGGAAGCGTAGATCCACCAATTTCAAATCAGAATCCTCCAGTCTACTGGGAGCGCCCTAGCGAAGACTGCTACTCCCGTACAGAACAAATCTGTCAAATAACTTACCCGTTTCCGAATGATAACCGTCCCTATGTAGCCGTTAAGATTTATGGTGTCCCTTTAAAAGCTCTTTTGGATAGTGGAAGTAATTTTACTATCATCAGCGAAAGTGTACTCGCTCGATTGAAGCCGAAGAAACTTCATAGTCCACCCAAACACATTTCCTTACGATCAGCAAGCGGCGATGAGCTCGAAATTCGTGGCCAAGTTCACCTTCCTTATCGTTTCCTCGACAGGATTAAGATTGTTCCGACCCTGGTTGTCCAGAATTTGTCCCTCGACTGTATATGTGGCATGGATTTTTGGAGAAAATTCCAGATCCAGCCCACTATACTACAGAGCGGGTTGTTACAGTATCCAGAAATCGTGGCGTCTACTAATCCGGTCATGGTAAATACGATTTTATCAGAGGAAGAGAGCCAACAGATCGAGGAGGTCAAACATCTGTTTCTCCCAGCAAGAGCAGGACAGTTGACTATCACTCCGCTCACCAAACACCGGATCGTAATCAGTGATGAGTGGAAGGACAAACCCCCGGTGAGACAATTTCCCTACGTCATGTCCCCAAAGACGCAGGAACTGGTGGCAATAGAGTTGCAGAGATTACTAGATGTGGGGATCATTGAACGCAGCAGGTCTGATTGGTCCTTGAATTGTGTACCAGTGATCAAGCCTTCTAAGGTAAGACTCTGTCTAGACGCACGCAAGATCAACGAGAGAACTGTGCGTGATGCCTACCCTTTGCCCCACCCTGGTCGAATTCTGGGACAACTGCCTAAAGCGAAATACCTATCAACCATCGATTTATCCGAAGCCTTCCTGCAGATTTCGCTAGAACCTAACTCGCGAAAGTACACGGCGTTCAGTGTGCAGGGCAAAGGGTTGTTCCAGTACACCAGAATGCCTTTCGGCCTTGTTAATAGTCCAGCCACTTTGGCTAGACTAATGGACAACGTTCTGGGTCATGGTGTACTGGAGCCGTACGTTTTCGTGTACCTTGACGACATTGTCATAGTCACGGAAACGTTCGAGCATCACGTGCAGCTTCTCGTTGAAATTGCACGTCGTCTAAAAGAGGCAAACCTTAGTATAAACGTGGAGAAATCCCAGTTTGGGGTCAGCGAAATTCCCTTCCTAGGATATCTTCTAAGTACTGACGGTCTTCGAGCAAACCCGGAGAAGATTAGACCGATCGTCGAATACGAACGGCCAAACACAGTGACCAAACTTAGAAGATTCCTAGGAATGGCGAATTACTATCGTAGGTTCATCCAGGACTTCAGTGGGATCACGTCTGCCTTGACTGACCTGTTGCAGACAAAGTCCAAGGTCATTCAGTGGAATGAGGAGGCTGAAAGGGCCTTTTGCGAGATTAAGGAATGCCTTATCTCATCCCCAGTCCTCGGTAGTCCAGACTTCTCAAGGGAATTCACAATTCAAACGGATGCGAGTGATGTAGCAGTGGCTGGCGTTCTTACGCAGCAGCAGGAGGATGGAGAACGGGTTATCTCATACTTTTCGCACAAGTTAACGACACCCCAGAAAAATTACCACGCCGCAGAGAAAGAAGCACTAGCTGCGCTTCTCGCAATCGAAGCTTTCCGTGGTTACGTCGAAGGGTACCACTTTACGGTAATAACAGACTCCTCCGCTCTCACCCACATCCTTACAACCAAATGGAAGGTTGGTTCCAGATGTAGCAGATGGGCTCTAGATCTGCAACAGCATGATCTGTCGGTGGTCCACCGGAAGGGCAAAGATAATATTGTCCCGGATGCCCTATCTCGAAGCGTTGCGGCAGTTCAAGACGCGGCTGTCACACCTTGGTATGCTTCCATGTTGCAGAAAGTAGCAGACCGACCGGCAGATTACGTCGATTTCAGGATTGAAAACGGTAGGCTTCTCAAGTTCGTGGCAACACAGGATCACCCCTACGACTCCCAATTCGAATGGAAGCAGATTCCGAAGGCAGCTGAGATTTCCATGATACTGCAGGACAGCCACGACTCGATGTTCCACCCTGGATACGAAAAAACGCTCGCTAGAATACGGCAGCGGTACTACTGGCCCCGGATGGCAACCGAAATTCGTCACTACTGCCAGCAGTGTACGACCTGCAAAGAAGTCAAAGCAGCTTCAGTTCCGGTAGCACCAGAAATGGGGAAGATGCGGCTAGCGACACGTCCTTGGCAAATCGTATCAGTCGATTACATCGGACCCCTCCCCCGCAGTCGGCGCGGGAACCAACACATTTTGGTCGTGGCCGATTACTTTTCTAAGTGGGTCATGATACAGCCTGTCAGGAGTGTGGCTAGCTCTTCTTTGTGCTCCATTCTGAAGGACCAATGGTTTCTGAGGAACTCGGTACCGGAGATCATAATTTCCGATAATGGGAGTTGTTTCCTTTCGAAAGAATTTAAGGAGCTCTTGGATCGGTACAAAATTACACATTGGCTCAATTCTAGATATCACTCGCAGGCGAACCCTGTCGAAAGGGTCAATCGGACGATTAACGCGGCGATTAGGACCTACGTGAAGGACGACCAACGATTGTGGGATACCAAGATCCCAGAGATCGAAATGGTGCTTAACAGTAGTGTTCACTCTTCGACTGGTTACACACCGTTCTTCATCACGCGCGGTCACGAGTTGTCGGAAGTCGGAACGGATCATCAGTTGGCTCGCCATAATGATTTACTCTCGCCGGAGCAACAAGAAGAACGAAGGAAAATGTTCGCAAATCTGTACGATATCGTCAACCGGAATCTGAACAAAGCGCATGAATCATCCACGTCGAAATACAATCTCCGTCATCGTAGGTTCGCTAAAGCATTCGTCCCCGGTCAACTAGTATACAGAAGAAATATGAAGCAGTCGAGCGCGGCCGAAAGCTACAACGCGAAATACGGAAAACAGTTTCTTCCCTGTCGGGTAAAAGCGAAACATGGCACATCTTCGTATGAATTAGAGGACCTCGCTGGAAAAAACCTGGGAGTCTGGCCGGCCATTCATTTGAAGCCCGGATAAATAGGCACCAACGTTGTTTATTCTGCTCTTTAGTCAACGATACACATCATCGCTGGATTGCGTGGGCGAAATTGCCATCCCCGAAAGGTTTCCTCTCCTCCACCTTAATGCGTCATCCTTCGAAGTAAAAAACATCCTAAAAAGTACCTACAAGAAAACAAGCAAAATTGTTAGTAACTGCATACTCACCTGCCTGGTAATCATCAATAAAACGCGAATTTCCGTTTTTCCTCGACGAAAACACAAACATGTGAACCGCTCTTGATGCAGTTGGAGAACACTCAAGTCACACGAACGGAAGGACTACAGATCAGAAACGTCAACGAGTCGACATTCAGGGCTGTGTTGTTAATACGCACGCAGCCACCTTCATAGTGATAAATGCCCAGCAGTTTTATTCAGTAGTTTTGAAATTTATGCTCTCGATTTCGAGAGGGGTATAACAATATTACTGAAATAAAACGCTGAAGACTTAATCGATTATGATCATGCATCTCATAAGAGAGATGTGTAGATGGAATTAATCAAAAACATAATAGGGTGCCCTAATCAATTGTTAGCCATAAGTAACTTTAATATTTAAGGTGTATGTGTGCTCGAATGAATGAGGGGGAGTATGGATGGGATGAATGAATGAAAATAGAATGATAGAGAATTAATTTTGTCCAGTGAAATACTTGTGACAGTATTAATGAGAAAAGAGATGGAGCAGTATTTGGTCTCTTGATTCAATGTTGCTTATTGTAGGTGTAAGTAAAGGCTGGAGTAAATGACTGTTTCTGGTTTCTGATCATTGTCCACAACTGTAGTGACAGTTAGAGCGCGTTTTTTCTGACGCGTGTTGAAAGCCTCGACATTGACCCTTTTAAGATTAATTCACAATATTGGCTCGCACTGATTTTGACAATACAAAAAAAAATCCATAAGGTTTTTTTTTATCCCGTCCCCGGGAAAATTGTAACCAACGCTTCCACGGTTACAATGATTCTTTGATTACTGGGGCAGCTTAATTTATAAAAATGTATTTATTGTAAAAAAACATAAAAATATATTGTTAGTAAATGTTTAAACATAAAATATTTGTATATACTCCATGTTATGTGTTTGAGTGTCAAATATTGAGTGTTTATTAGCCTAAGGTTGGTATTGTCGCTCGGCATTGTGAATATTTATTCAGTAGTATTTAAATTTGTTCCTAGTTTTGTTAATCTGTTTCATTAAATTAATTATCATACAATATAAAGCGAACCAGCAATGAAATTATCATGCCATAAAATTTAAATTCAAATTATCATTGGCCGTAATACCAACCTTCTCCAATAAAATTGTTTGTTGCTGCTGTCATCACCTCGTTCATCACCACTGACGCTGAATCAAGAAGGAGCCAACGTACGCGGCTTTTGTTTAGGGTATCCTTTTGATGCGATGCTTTCCCCAAAAAGCTATATAAGGATTCCGGGGACATGGGGATGGTCTCTTGTAATATAATAGTTCGTCCGGAGGAGTGAAGTTCGCGGCTAGTCATTTTTTACACGTGACTTAGCGTTTCCACGTCAAGTGCTAGTTCAGATCCTTAGGATCGAAATTGTGATCAACTAGCGTCACCACACGCTCGCCAAGGGCTAGTTGATCCGTCGAGTGGGATAATAGTGTGGTGTTAAGTTTCTGTGGTCCACGGTTCAGAACCAAGAAGAAAGATAAATCGTACTAGTACGACGCGAGTGCACGGACGGTCAAAGTGTGGCAAATAAAACGCCAGAAAGTGACTTTGGTGAACCGTTGGACCTTTTGTTAAGACCGTCCAAGAACTTTCGTTAGAAATCCCACTCGACTAAAGTTAGACACTCGCGGTTAAAGTGCGCGCGCACAAAAGTGTACCACTCCCCGGACAAAGCGAAGTGAAACGCTGGCCTCCGTTACATAAAGGCCACCTGCCGCCGCATCTGGATTCCCCCCGTCGTCTGGAAGCCCTATACAGCTGCGTACGTTTGTTGGCAGCTCGCCGACGCCGCCACGTGGGCCATTCCCGCCATCTCATCAATGTCGACCACCGATTCATCACGGCCGCAACGAGGAGCAAGTGAATTTCCAGAGTGAATAAATGCGCAAGTAAAATGAACCCCTTTTAGCTTATTTTCACCATTCTACAAAATCTCACACTCTTATAGAAAATCCCTCAAAATAAAATAAATGTCAGGTCGAACTAAATTAAGCTGTTAATTATTAATTTGTTTGAAAATTCACTATGTTCTCTGCTTATTTTCCACTTTGATATATTATCCACTTTGAAATTAAAATATAATCCCTAATAGAACATAACCCAGTAATCGAAGATTAGCACAAAAGGTGCGAACAAACGTTGAAATTTTTCTAGGTTACCAATTATTAAAACGACCCTAACAATTCTCACAAAAGAGGCCATTGTAAGGCCCACCCCGGACGGTTGCCGTGGCTTGACCAGCAGCTAGGGGCGTAGACACGGGTCCTTCTGACCCTTGTGAAGGAGAAATAGTTTCAAGCTGCGCATACAACGATTCTTTCTCGTCGTCGGGTTTCCCTTCGTGTGGGCAGTGCACGTTGATGATGTTGTAGTTGAAGGAACGGTCCTTAATCCTCAACTAGCACATCCTCGTGTTGATCGGCTGCCAACCAATCACGCGTTGGCGCATCTTACCCAGCGCTACAAAGCCGGTTCCCAGCTCGTTGGTGGTGCCACAGCTCTGGTAGAAAATAGCCGCTCGATGCCCGCTTTACATAGCTTCTGTCCCACCCAGTAAAGTTCCTGCAGTGCTACGACTTCGAAGTTACGTGGTTGAAATTCGTTATAGATTAGCCAATCGCAGCCCGAGAAGCCAAGCGATTTGCAGTTCCATGTTCCGAGTTTCCAATCGTAGTCCGTATTTCGTCACGTAGGTCTGTGCTGATTGTTCCGATCCGTATTCCGACCATCATGCACAGCTCTGTTTAGAGTCGTACGCTGGCACTAGGACGGTGATCAGCCGCTCCTAACTTGGAGAACAGACACCGTTTTGAGCTGCACCTCCATGGTGAACAGACGCTCGGGTTTGATGAAGCATTTTCTCTATCACCGTTCTATGGTTACCGCACCAGTGGTCGCGTCGCACCTCTTCACTTTGCTATTGCCGGACTGGCAACATTGCCCAGGCTACGCCACTCAGCTGTGTCCATGTTTTAGCTGGTAGTCTTTTGTTATCGTATGACTCGGGGAGGCGTGAAGTAGGAACTTGTGAGGACCAGAGCTAGGTATTCCACTTCTTCCCGGTGTCAACTCACCGTTTTGTAGCCCAATATAAATATAGTGACTATAGATTTTATCCCTATCGAAATAGAACGTATAAAGGACCAGCCAAGCAACCAACAAGCCGCGCAAATTACCTACTAATCGTATTAGACAGCACAAATCGTCAAAATTCTACGAGTTTTCTGATAACGACGTTCGGAGGATCTGCGCAACAAAACTCTTTAAATTTAATATTTTCATTATTATTTTGTAAGGGTTCCGCCTAAAGATCACGGGCGCATTCCTGCATCTGGAAACGCCATTGATATCAAAGTGGCTAAGACCCGAAGGATACGCATAACCCGCTGCTCTTGCATGAAAATACTGGCAATAATTGTGTACCAATGCTACGGCAGTAGACTGTGAACAAAATCCTGCCGAGTACATCAATCATGGCTGTTTTTTTCACCGCCCGCTACAACTGGGAAACTTTTCCGCGCAAAGTTCAATTGACGGGAAAGCAAAGCCACCATCACGCGCTGCAAGTGGGCAGAATAATTGAGTGGACTCGCTGGAAAGTTGTGGGTCTAGCTGTTTTCGACTGCCTCCGAGCTGATGAATGTGGGCTCATTAATTGCTCTCGGAAGTATTCCTGCGGGGAATGAGAGAACCTTTACTCAGATCAAAACCGACTCCGATGTGGCAGAGGAGGTTCAAAGTTCAATTTAATTTCGCACATATCATTCCGGATGGTCGATTTCATATGAGAGTTGGTTCCTTCTTCCCAATCGCATCAAAGTAAATATTAATAAATAGAGAAATGTCGCCTCAAAGTCTTCCGTGCGGAGGAGGGACAGGTCAATTAGTTATTGACAAACCAATCTATCTGGCTTTGCCAACAAACATGTAGCGCTCCTAGAGCATCGGATGAAGATTGCGAACCGCAAAGGTACGGTCCGTTTCATATCGAACTTTCCGCCTGGTAACAAGCGTCGAATTGGAGTGTGGGTGCACTCTTGAAATTTTGATGAATGCGTCGGCCAGCGACTGATGGTACAAGTAGGTAGCCTGAGTTAGTTGTGGTAAGAGTTTTCTTAAGATATGGTCTCCGGTGTGCTTTGAAATGACGATAAGCGACGACCCAAAGGCTGGGGAAAGTTATTCAAACAGCGGATCGAACTGATGACGATGGTAGACCGGCAGAATCTTCAAACTAATTATATTAATTTTTCTCAGAGCAAAGCAAACATGTAAACTTAAGAAATAGATTGCTGAGCGGGGAATGGTTTGAGCTATCGGAACATTGATGGGTATTTTAATCGTGATAAAGTGAAACTTCGTTGGGGTACGATTTGCAAAAGGGCTGTTCAGTGTTCATATGCATACCATGTGGACAAGGTTGCAAATACTCATTTCAGCTGAAATAATGTTTTTCGGAATAATAAAACCAAAAGATGGTATGATGGCATGTTTTACTTGTAACTTACAAGAAGAGGTTACAAAGTATGCGTTGGAAACATAAAACCTGTAAATTTTGCTTTCTATGAGTCACAATCAGCGATTTGCTGATCGCTGAGTGAGTGAGTGAGTGAGTGAGTGAGTTTGTGAAAAATCGCTGATTGTGACTCTCATGAAGTGAAATAAACAGGTTTAATATGTCAAACACATTCTTTGCAACCTCTTCTTGTATCCTACCAATTCAAAATTTGATCATGGCATCTAATTATTTCATAATTAAGAAAAACATTGTTTTAGCTGAAATGAGTCTTTGCAACCTTGCATGTGGACAGTTTAAGGGCTTGGAGGGGTGAGGCAAGGTAGTTAGCAAGTTTGGCACTGAAAAAGATGATTGTCCACGAAGACGAATGCCAAAAAACCCATCCAAATCTGTCCACGTGGTTTGTGGACAGCTTCAAACTGAAAAGGCAGATAAACAAAACTGAACTATCCTATTAATAGATATTTCATCAGCCTAATAGGATAAGCCACAGAAGAATAAACCGTTTGTGGACTGATCCTCTTATTCTCTACATGCTCTTGCTCCCTTTCTCTCAGTTTATTACGATTACTTAAAAAACATATGTCCTATATTGATACTATAGATAAGCGGAGGCACTACAAGTTTTTTTTTGGTAACCATGAAAAATAAATGCTCTTAGTGGCAACCGTGAAAAACGTTCATGCCACCAAAGAGCTCGATGGAATAAGCTTGTTCGGATGATCTATATATTTTGCAGCAACTTTTGGAGCAGCTCAAAAACTGAAATGTATTAAAACAATAACATTTGGTTTTTAGTTTCATTAACCGATACTCATTCAAATAGTCTCCTTCATTCTAACGATTCCAATCCTTCCTGGTCCTTTCCTACTCCTTTTACAATCCTCTCCTACTGTACTCCTCCTGTTATTTAATATTTCATGAATAATCGTAATTTTTACTTTTCGTTACAGGTAGGTACTTACAGTTAATGTTCTGGCTATCGGTTAAGTGTGCTATCAAAGGTGACGCACATGAACTATTTTAAATAAATTCAATAGAACTATCACCTTTCGTTTTCTTACACTTCAATATTATTTCCGATCAAGAACTAAATTTAATCCACGAGCTCAATATGCGATTGGGTTTTTCTTTAGGTTTTGTTTACTTCTATTATCATTCTTATTCATTATTCTCATTCTGAACTGTCAGTTTTCGGGGTTCAGCTATTACACCAACAGCTACTGCCCAGCGGTGTGAACAATCCCCTGCCCGTAAAATCCGGTGTCTCCTCCGGAATTTCCGGATTTACCTAACTCAATTTCCAACACCGCTAGATTCGCCACAGCACGCCTATGCACCTTGCCATCAGCCGTCTTCACGTCAGCCTGACGAATCCTTCCGTCCGCTTCCTGGATAACTTCCAGAACTCTTCTTCGTACCTAATTCTTCCTGTTCTTTCCATTGACTACGAACACTAAGTCTCCGATTTCCAGAGACTTCTTGTCCTCGAACCACTTTGTGCGATGATTCAGCGATGGCAGCGACGATTCAGCGACAACCAACGCTCCCACATCTTGTTTGCCAAATATTCTGACCGCTTGTAGACGTTCCGCAAGGTTTCAGCAATTCCACAGAGTCTTCCAGCAGCATGTCCGCACTCATCGTTCTTCCACGTAGGAAATGGTTCGGTGTGATGGCTTCTTCGTCGGCTGCTTCCTGAGGAACGTACGTCAACGGTCGAGATACCACACCCAAGCATTTAACATTCTCGACCATACTGTTTGTTGACAATCGTTTACAGTTTTCTAACTAACCAACTAACAATGCAGGGCCAATATGTTCATTAACAAATGCTATCACGGAGCTACGCAACGAAATACAGCAGATGGCCGTTAAGTCCGCTGCTCCGACAACGCCATCGAGGAAAAGGTGGCCTACAGTAGGTCCTCTCGTGACATCCAAACGCCAACGAGATGTTGATGGTGAAACACGTGCTCCTGATGCATGTTAGGTGGGTAGCAAACAACCAGCTGACAATGTAGTTGTTGTTCCCATAAGTACTGACCAGAGAGAATTAAATTCTGCCTGTACTTATCTCATATTCATCCGGAAGTTGCCAATGAAGCCATTTTCTGCCATGGTGAAAGCTAATTTGGAAACAGATGACAATCCTGTTGTCATAAAACTTGTACCCAAGGGAAAGGACATCAGCACGCTGTCATTCGTATCCTTCAAAGTTGGCATCGACAAAAGATTGAAGACTAAGGTACTGGATGCTGCAACCTGGCCCGAGGGCATCATGTTCCGCGAGTTCGAAAATTTTGGTGCGCAAAAATCTCAACATCCAACGAAGCTGGCAAAACTGGATCCAAATACGCAAACACCCAAAACGGACACCCCAACAATGGACCAGACATAGTGAAGTTGAAAAACATTCTGGGACGCACCGGTGTTAGCACCATGGAAGCCACCAATTCTCTCACCACAGTCGAGCCATTCGTGCCAGCGGTCTACAGTCGTCCCGGCCCTGTGTGTGAGTTGAAAAGGTGGTCTTCCAGTCTGTTACGTTAGGCAAGCATCATCTGTTTCTTGACCAGTACCACTCCTGATTCGTTCATTGGTTCCAGCGCCAATGAACCATCAACTATCCATCGCCCGCCTGTCACCTGAACACTCTGGGACGCATTGAAGTTAGCACTGCGGAAGCCCCTTCTTCTCCCGCCACAGTCGAGTTAATCCAGTCATCGTCCTGCAGTCGTCCTGGACCTGTGTGTGGGCTTGGAGAAGGGGTCTTTCAACCCGCAACTCAAGGCAAGTATGTTCGTGTCATCACCAGTTCCGCTCCTGATTCGTTCGTTGCTTCCAGCGTCTCACCGCCTCAAGAGCAATAACCGGCTGGTTCGACTGAAACGTCATACTCCGATGGATTCAAAGCCCACATCACCGATGGGACATACAGCACTGCACCGGATCTTGCTCGCCACGTTTTGGAACATCCCAGACCAGAACGCGTTGCCTGCTGCCTCAAGGAAGCCCCTGAGCCACTCAACCGAGTTGCGCTTGCTGATTCCTGTCATCGTAGTCGTTCTGGCCCTGTGGTTGAGAATGGTGAAGGGGTCTTCCAACCTTCTACATCAGGCAAGTATGCGTTTGTTGAAAACATTTCTTCTCCTGATCCGTCTCTGTGTTCCAGAGTACCACCATGCTCGTTTCGGCCAATCGATCATTCTGCAGACCTCCAACCGACTTCGTTCAACCGCCTGTTGGTGTATTACCAGAACGTTCGTGGCCTGCGAACAAAGATTGATGATTTTTTCCTGACTGCCGTTGACTCTGACTACGATGTCATAGTTCTTACGGAAACTTGGCTCGATGAACGCATTAATTCATCTCAATTATTTGGCAGTCTATTCACGGTATTTCGAAACGACCGCAACCACCAGAATAGTACCAAATCGCGTGGGGGAGGCGTCTTGATTGCGGTATCCAAACGCCTAAGCTCCTGCATCGATCCTGCTCCAGTTTGCACTTCTCTAGATCAGCTGTGGGTCAAAATAACGACGCCTCGTAGATCAATAAGCATTGGCGCTATGTATCTACCTCCAGACCGGAAATCTGATTCGAGCAGCATTGCAAACCATATCAGTTCGATTGGTACCGTGTTCTCTCGACTAGAACAAAACGACCTAGCTCTGATATTTGGTGACTACAATCAGTCTGGGCTCTCATGGAACGTTCCTGCAAACGATCTTCCTAGCATTGATGTTCTTCGCTCGAACATGCCCGCATCATGCTGTGCTCTCTTTGATGGTTTCAACCTGCATGGCTTAACGGAAATCAACTCGATACTGAATAGCAACTCTCGGCTGCTTGATCTCGTTCTGGCGAACGAAGCTGCAGGACGGGAATGTTCTATCCTAGAAGCCCCAGAGCCTTTGATTGGCATCGACACCAATCATCCTGCGTTGGAAGTTTCCATCAACCTATCTGTTCCTGTTCGCTACGATAACCCCCCTGTTGATGTACATGAACTCGACTTTCGTAGAGCAGATTTCGTCGCGCTGAGTCACTCGCTTGCCCAGGCAGATTGACAGTTCCTTGACACGTGTTCATCTATTGATGAAGCCGTCAACTACTTCGCTGAGGTCGTCGGCCGGGCAATAACTGATTCTGTCCCATTGAGGAGACCCTCTCCCAAACCCGTATGGTCCAATGCTCGACTACGGAATTTGAAGCGTCTGAGATCGAAGGCCCTCCGTAAATACTGTCGTACTCGTAACCCATTCACCAAACTAATATTTTCAACAGCGAGCAACGAATATCGCACATACAACCGCATTCTTTACGAGAGCTACACAAGGCGTGGGCAGACTAATTTACGGCTTAATCCAAAGCAGTTCTGGTCATTCGTGAATACCAAACGAAACGAGGAGGGGCTACCAGTCGATATTCACCTGGGTGATAGAATCGGCAGCAATTCCCTTGAGAAATGCAATCTTCTGGCAGAACATTTCAAAAGCATTTTCAATGACACTACGGCTTCGTTGTCCCAAGTTGCTGAAGCTGTGAGGGACACTCCCAGTGATGCTTCAATTTTTCGATTATCTTGGTTACAGTAGATCTCGTCGAATCCGCCATCAAGAAGCTGAAATTTTCTAATGCTGCTGAACCCTGACGGGATCCCCTCAAGCATCCTGAAGCGATGCTGTTCAGAGCTTACAACACCGCTTTCGAAGCTGTTCAATATTTCATTACAGCAGGGGGAGTTCCCCAAGCGTTGGAAATCGTCATTCATGTTCCCGATCTACAAGAAAGGAGACAAGAGAAACGTCGAAAATTACCGAGGGATCACATCACTCAGTGCCTGCTCTAAAGTTTTTGAAATCATCATCAACGACGCATTATTCTCTAGCTGCAGAAATTACATTTCTCCTGACCAACACGGTTTTTATCCCAAGAGATCAGTTTCAACAAATCTAGCTCCGTTCATTTCTTTATGTCTTCGGAGTATGGAAGCTGGAGCGCAGGTGGACGTTGTATATACAGATCTCAAGGCTGCATTCGACCGGGTTGACCACTCCATACTGCTAGCTAAACTTGAAAAACTCGGTGTATCCTCGGGTTTAACTCGTTGGTTCAAGTCCCATCTGACCAATCGGGAACTTTGTGTTAGAATCGGATCAGAGCAATCGGACTATTTTACAAACAGCTCCGGTGTTCCTCAAGGTATCCAGTTGTGAGGCCACCAGGCATGAATTATATACCGCAGGCATCAGTTGATGAAGACCTGCAGCTTTTGAGTGTTCTCCGCTGATAGACACCACGTCTCGCAGGCGTATAACAACACAGATTTCACGTTCGTAATTCGGATTTTGGTGCGTTGACGTTTCGTAAACTCGCAAAGGCAGCCCTAGCCTTCTTGATTCGTACACCTATGTCGCTTTGGTCCCGCCGTCCAACGCTATTTGGCTGCCAAGATATTGTAAACTTTCGAACTTCTCCACTGCTTGCCCCGCTACCGTAAAGTTGGAAGGGTTGCCCGTGTTGATATCCAACGATTTGGTCTTGTTGACGTTGATAGTGAGACCCACCGCAGAGGAGCGTTCGGCTAGGTCATTGAGCTTACTCTGCATATCAGAGCGCCGTTGTGCTAGTAGAGCAACATCATCAGCTAAATTGAAGTCGTTGAGATGCTCCATGGTGATAGGCTGCCTAATCAGCCCACGGTTTGGTACACGGTCAATTGCACCCACCATGATCTCGTCGATTAGGATGAGGAACAGTAGCAGTGATAGTATACATCCTTGTCTCACACCAGCGGCTACCCGGATAGGGTCGAACAAGTCTCCGTTATGCAGTGCTCTGCACGTGAGAGCCTCATACTGCGCTTCGATGAGGTTGACGATTTTATCCGGGGCTCCCTTGCGTCTCAGGGCGCCCCACATATTCTCGTGATTGAGACGGTCGAAAGCTTTTTCGTAGTCAATGACTACCAAATAAAGGGACTCTTGGAATTCATTGACCTACTGCAGGATGATGCGGAGCGTGACAATATGGTCCACACAAGATCTTCCGGCACGGAATCTTGCCTGCAACCGTCGGAGAGTCGCGTCGATCTTCTCCTGTATCCGATTCAGGATAACTTTGCACAGAAGTTTGAGAACAATACAAAGTAACATGAAGCCTCACCAATTGTCGCACACAGTCAGATCCCCCTTCTTTGGGACCTTCACTAAAATGCCCTGCATCCAGTCGGCCGGAAAAGTCGCGGTGTCCCAACAACAACAACATTTGTGCGGATAGCATGGGGTCAGCTTTGAGCATCTCTGCTGATATGCGATCGACCCCTGGAGCCTTGTTGGATTTCATGCTTCGGATAGCTGCTTCAATCTCCTGTAGTGATGGGACCTCGGAATTGACGCGAGTGATGCGCCGCACCCTAGGCGGATCATGCCGAGATGTTGATGGCTGGTTGGCCGTTGAAACTTGAAGAAGTTGTTCGAAGTGCTCAAACCAGCGTTTCAGCTGGTCAGTGGGGTCGGTAAGCAATTGTCCAGTCGTGTCCTTCACTGGCATCCTCGGATTCATCCTTGCTCCACTCAGGCGTCGTAAGATATCGTAGAGGAGGCGTATATCGCCAGTGTTTGCGGCTTTCTCCCCTTCGTCGGCCAGGGAGTTCACCCACGCTCGCTTTTCCCGTCTGCAAGAGCGCTTGAATTCCTTCTCTAGAGCCGAGTACCGTTGACGGGCTTCGTTCTTGGCTCCTCTGGTTCTCGCCCGCTCTATCGCGGCTTTTACTTCTCTACGCTCCTCAATCTTCCGCCAGGTTTCATCTGTGATCCACTCTTTCCTCTGGGTGCGCAGCTCACCCAAGTTGTTCTCGCTTGTTTCTATAAAGGCATTCTTCTACGCTGCCACCTTCTGGAACGTCCGCAGCTCGAGTCTCAAGTTCTTCAACAAAAGACCTTTTTACCGCTTGGGTAGTATGGCGTACAAAGTAGTGTTTTTGTTGAGTTGTGCTGTGAAAATAAATTAATAATTTCGTGTGAAATAGTGGCGTGTGCCGCGAAAGGATTATTCCAACGCGTGCCCGTGGTGCTTTTCTAACAGGATAAGTAGAGGAAAGGTTGCCTAGCAACTAGTTTTTGTTTAATTTTGTATTTTCCCCCCGGCGCGCTATTGATTTGTATAGTGAGCTGTGGCGGTAAAATTTTATTTTGTGTTCTCCTCCCCTGTATATGTCTGCTGCTAACAGTGTTAGCGTTTAATTTGGTAGAATGGATGTGTGTAATGTATGCGAGCAGTCTATTGCTATGAGTGGGCTCCCAGTTACGTGTGTAGGTCCGTGCAATGGAACGTTCCATTTCGCTTGTGCGGCACTCACTAAGACTGCGGCCAGGCTTATAGCAGATAATGCAAATATTCTGTTCAAGTGTGATAGTTGTCTATCAGATCAGGGTTGTGACGAGCAGAATGATCTGATCTCGCGCGTCAAAAGGATAGAGGAAGAGATGAAGAAGGTTTTTCAACTCTCGGACTCGATCACTGGCATGCGAGATCACATTGCTGCTCAGGTGGACATCGCGGTTAAAAGCGGGATGGCAGATATTAGAATAAATGTAAATGGTCTTGAAAATTTGATTTGTGAGAAATTGGATAATATGAAAAGTTCATTTTTTAAAATTGATGCGGAAAACCAATTAGCTGTAAAGAATGATCCGTGCAGTTCATCTAGGACGATTCAGTCGGAATCGGACAAAAATACCAGACGCAAAAAACGTAAATTAGTAATTAGTAATAGTGATCATGATGATGATGTTGTTTTTCAAGAAAATGCGAGTTTTGCGGATGTTGTAAAAAGACATAGTCGTATTAGTCAAAGTAAAACTAATAGTAACAGTAATAGTAAAAGTAACAAACCAGAAAATCGTAAGACTCGTCCAGTCATTGTGATTAAACCGAAAGAGTCCAAACAACCTTGCGAAGATACTCGTAAGTTTTTAAAAACTCAGTTGGATCCAAAAACACACAAAATCAGTAATTTTAGGAATGGTAAAGATGGCTCCATTATTGTTGAGTGTGCAACAGGAGCAAACGTAAGTGATGTGAAAAATGGTATTGAAAGCAATCTGGGTGAAAAATATAGTGCTGTTGTTCCCACTTCGGTGCCAAGATTGAAAATAGTGGGCATGAGCGATCAGTTTTCCTCCGATGTCTTTATTGACTACTTAAAAAGTCAAAATGAAGACATCGCTATTAATGATGTAAAAGTAGTGAACATGTTTGAAAATCCACGCTTCACTTATAACAAGTTTAGTGTTGTAATTGAAGTCGATGTCGATACTTATAAATGTTTGTTATGTGCGAAAAAAGTAAATGTAGGGTTTGATCGGTGCTCGATAGTTCCCGCGATTAATGTGTTGAGATGCTTCAAATGTGGAGAATTTGGGCACAAGAGCATGGATTGCAAAAATTGTGATAGATGCTCTAGGTGCAGCCAACAACACAAAACGTCGGAGTGTACGTCAACTGTATTGAAATGTATTAATTGTTTGAAAATGAATAAAGAACGAAAAATGAACTTGGACGTCAACCATGCCGCATTTAGCTCGGAATGTTTGCTCTATAAAAGACTTTTTGATCAGAAGAAAAGCAGCTTGCGTTTCAATAAATAGCAGCCAAGTTCCAGGAATGTGAATCAATTCGATTTTTTATATTTGAATATTGCGGGGTTGTCAACAAACTACGTAGCATTACGTCAGATTGTTGAGGAAAAACGTCCTCTTTTAGTTTTATTATCTGAAACTCATATTGTAGAAACTGAAGCTTTTGATCAGTATAGTATTCCGGGATATATTGTTGCTGCTTGTTTATCACATTCTAGACACACTGGCGGTGTTGCTATTTATGTCAAAGAATCAGTTCAATTCAACCTTCGTACCAACGAAGTTATTGATGGCAACTGGTTCTTGGGCATTACAGTTGTACGTGGCATGAAGATGGGTAATTATGGTGTTTTGTATCATTCTCCCAGTTCTAGTGACCAGCGTTTTGTTGAAGTTTTAGAGAACTGGCTCGAGACATTCCTTGATTCTAGTAAATTAAATATATTGGCTGGTGATTTTAATATGAATTGGCGTGATAACCATAATTCGAATCATTTTAAGCGTTAAGCTGAGTTTTTTAATTTAAAGCAAACGGTAAATGAGTATACGCGTATTTCCAGGCACAGTAGAACTTTAATTGACCACGTTTATTCCAATTTTGATTCCATTTGTTCAGTTACGGATACTGATTTGAAAATAACCGATCATGAGACTTTAGTGATTAATGTCTTAGACCATGTTAACGATAACGATAATTTTGTAAAATTGAAGTGCTGGAGGAAATATTCGAAGCAAGCTGTTTCAAATCTTGTTGAGAGAAGCCTGGATTTTCCATTCGCGGCCGGTAACTTAGATGAATCTACAGCTGTTCTTAATAACGCTTTGAAAACGTGTACCAATCAACTAGTTGAGCAAAAGTTTGTTTCTTTGAAAAACTCGAACAGCTGGTACAATTTGGATCTTTTGCGTCTTAAACGGAAAAGGGACAAATGGTACAAAAAGTTTTGTAGATCTAATAATGACAATCATTGGACTAGGTACACAATCGCGCGTAATAAGTATTCACAATCGATAAAGAAAACTCGTTGTGAATATGTTCAAAGGAAGATTGATCAGCATCAAAACAACAGCAAAGAGTTATGGAAAATTTTGAAATCTTTATTAAAACCTAGTAATTGCAAACCGCGGTCCATAACTTTTAATGGCACATTAGAACAGTCAGAACAAGTAATTGCATCTAAGTTTAATGATTATTTCGTAGACAGTGTTTCATTGATTAATCAATCTATTGAATTGGTCGATGAACCTGACGAAATAAAACAGCCAGTTAATAGTAGTTGCAGATTTGAAGTTTTTCACCCAATTACATTAGATGAACTTAGAGTTATTTGTTTTTCATTAGGAAAATCGGCTGGAGTAGATAATGTTAATGCTAGAGTTATTCAAGATTGCTTTCATGTCATTGGCCACATCTTTCTGGACCTTATTAATGAATCATTGCAGAATGGACATGTGCCACAAATTTGGAAGGAATCCTTAGTGATTCCTATTCAAAAAGTTGCTGGAACGATTAAAGCCGAAGAGTTTCGTCCCATCAACATGTTGCACACATTAGAGAAAATCTTAGAACTTGTTGTTAAAGGCCAGCTGTTGGAGTATTTGAATAGCAACTCTTTGTTGATACCAGAACAATCGGGATATCGGGAAGGTCATTCTTGTGAAACTGCATTGAATTTGGTGTTAGCAAAGTGGAAAGACAACTTGGAGCGTAAAGATACGATTGTTGCTGTTTTTTTGGATTTGAAACGCGCTTTTGAAACAATTTCTAGGCCCTTACTGTTAAGTACAATCAAGCGCTTTGGAATTACGAGTACTGCATATAAATGGTTTGAAAGCTATTTGTCTGACAGAACTCAACGGACTGTTTTTAATGATTCTGTTTCCAGTCCCGTGGGGAACAACCTTGGAGTGCCCCAGGGAAGTGTATTAGGGCCCCTTTTATTTATTATGTATATTAATGACTTGCGACGTGTTTTACGGTTTTGCGACATTAACCTTTTTGCAGATGATACTGTGTTATTCATTGCAGCTAAGGATTTAGAAGTTGCCGTCTCACACTTGAATGAAGATTTGCAGTATCTAAGTAGATGGTTGAAGTGTAAGCAGTTAAAATTGAATACAAGTAAAACTAAATTTATGGTAATTTCGCGGAATCGATTAAATGAGAACGTCTCTGTTGTAATTGATGATGAGACTATTGATCGCGTTCAGGAGATTAAATATCTTGGCGTGATTATTGATGACAAACTTAAGTTCAACTCTCACATTGACAATGTCATCAAGAAAATTGCCAAGAAGTATGGAATTCTATGTCGATTGAAAAACGATTTAACTATTGCCAGTAAAATACAGCTATACAAATCAATCATCTCTCCTCATCTAGACTTTTGCCCATCCATTTTATTTCTGTCGAATGCAACACAAATATCGAGATTACAGCGCTTGCAGAATAAAATAATGCGTTTGATTTTGAGATGTAATAGATTCACTTCCTCAACTTTGATGTTAGACGCCTTACAATGGTTGTCGGTGAAGCAAAGAATTGTATATTTGACTATGGTGTTCATTTTTAAAGTAGTTAACGGTTTGCTGCCTCGATATTTGTGTGATCGAATTGAAAGAGGAAGTGACTATCATAGATATAATACTAGAAACGCGGATGAAATAAGAACACCACATTTCTTGACTTGTGCTTCACAGAATTCATTATTTTTTAAAGGAATAAATGTTTTCAATTCGATGCCTAGACACATTAAACGTTCAACAACATTAGCAGAATTTAAGAGACATTGCATTTCACACGTTAAAACTGTCTTTTGAACGGTTATCCAGTGATTTTTTTTTTATGAATTGACAAATTATGTATCTTGACGAAGTTATTTTTAACGGATTACTTTGTATGGATAGCTGTTATAACGACTTTTTAATAATTATTGTAGCACTGCAAAAACTATTTTGTTCGCCACGATGGTGATGATGGATTTTTGATATATGATTTAATAGTAGTAGTAAAAAAAAAATAGTAGTCTACAAAGGTTTGAGCCTCGCGCGCGTATTACGGATATAGAGGACTGAATTTAACATTTGATAAAAAAAAAATGCAATTTTGAAGCTTATTTGGAAGATACCTTGAGTTAGTAGTAAGTTTTCTGGCAAATGTTGGGGGTTTGTGAGCATTCCTGACATTGCTGAAAATTATGATAGCATCAAATTGCGGGGTTACTAGTGTAATAGGATGCTTTGTTGATTGTTCATTAACTCTTGATTGCTTGTAATACTTATGAATATTTTAGGTTGACAAAAAGGCGAACTAAGAGGTGGACGCCTGAGCTTTTCAACATTTATATCGCTGTGAAGCAACTGTAAACTCTAGAGGGAATTTATATCTGTAACTGAAACCAGTTCGATTTTGTTTGCCAACCTGGTTAAAATGTCATATTTAATTATCTTAAAGATAAATCGTCCAGCTCAAACCTTTGTAGGGGTAAGAGGTGGGACCATCATCATCATCATCATCATCATCATCATCATCATCATCATCTTCAAGTCGGCGTGTGTTGAACCGCCGCCCGAGTCTCTCCTCCCGTCGCTGGATCCGCGCCATGGTGGTGGTGGTGGTCAGACGCGATGTCGGAAATTAAAGAAATTAAAGAAATCAAATGAACTATTTTTTGTTTGTTTTGTGGCTGAACTTCAGTGCTTAGATTGGGGGTTACTTTGATAATGCTCGGTGAATGTAGAAAAAAATGGGTGAAACTCAAACAATTTAGTTCCCTAAATATGAAACTTTGAATGAGTATATAATCAGAAAACATCATAAGCAATAAGAATACAATATTGAATTTGTGATGACTATATCGGAAATACATTCCATAAGTGATGGCTTGAGTGCTTTTTCAAACAGGTGACACATACTATATAAAAACTATATGCGGTATCAACGGAAATACCCTAAGCTACAATTTGGAACCAATGTTTCTAGTTTGGAAAAAGCGCAGCGAGTAAGTTTAATCTTTACATTATACTATCAAAGTTACCCGCATTATCAAAGACACCCCGTTTTACGGTACTTCAAAATATGATAATCACATCAATTTCGGCCATTTCGAGCGCCGCAAACCACATTGGTAAGTTCCGGGCATGTCCCATATGCTCCCGGGGAATTAACCAGACTTGAATTAAACCCCATCATGCCAAATAAGGAATTAAGAATTCATCAAATGAATTAAATTCCAAGATATAAGGAAACAAATGCAAGATAAATAATACGTCTCACTCAAAATGTATTCTTGGCTTGCTTTCGACGTCCATATGAAGTGAAACAAAAACATGTTTTCTGATGTGAAAAAAAAAACTTGTGCCAACAACGATGGCTGACCCCATTGTTTACGTACGGTGGAGACATCTACAATTTGGAATTGGGTACGTGAAACTAAGGGTTTATGTCTAGATACTCGGGGGTTGTTATTGCCTTAGCCCGCTGGACGTTATTCTTCGAGGATCCCACATCTCGAACCGAAGCACTTTTCTTGTAAGTGATAGCTTGCAGGATTTTCCCGACGAGGGTTCGGTTCACGTCCAGATTTTTGCTTGTCCTGGAAAGTTGCTTCATCACCATACTTCCGAATCGCGTTTCGAACGGCTCCGATGCTTACACCTTCCAATTTCGCTAATTGACTCAGAGAAATGTTGAGAATAGTACACAATTTGTGCACGGTCTGTTTAGGCTTTTCCGGAGAAATGCTTCGCATTGTCACGGAAATGTAAACAACCGACTCTTGCAATACACGAAACTGTTGGTCGACATGTAAACAATGATTCTATCACGCTGTTTAAACGCCATCTGAAACAAGAATGGGTGTTCCAAAGTCGTGCTTAGACATTCTGGGACACCTTTTCGAAGCTCACATCGCAACATTAGAAGTGTTACGAACGGCAATCGGTCAGCGATCGAGCAACGGGAGTGAACAGCTTAATCGACCTATCTACGAGTCCCACTCACATCCAATCCGGTAAACAGTGCAGCATCGCTGTCCAGCGAAGTGTCATTGAAAATTCCAGATAGGACTGTCAGCGTGATTCGACTGTCATACTGTATTGAAAATTACTATTATCTTAAAGTACACTTTCTTCAAACGCGTTGTCCCATTAATTATCCTAGAATTTGGTTCTAATTTTGTAGTAAGTAAACCTAATTTCTCTTATAATTAAAACGAATACTAATTGTAAAAGTAGTTCACAGCGACTCGATTTGTACAAACAAAAACACACTTGTTACAAGCAGACGGACAGTGAACGTGAAGGACTAGAAATATAAGTAAACTAAAAAAATACGTCATGCAACATGAATTTATACCGAGTTTGCTTTTAAGGGTCCGAAACGTAACCGTCGCCGTAACAAAATCTTTAAGATTTCTAAGGTGAAATCTAGCCGACATCGCCAAAATGCCACAGCCAATTCCATTGGGCTCATCCGATCACACAGCTGCTACTGTTTGCCCATGTGGGCGCCCGGATGAAGCTGAGACCAATATGGTAACAGTGTGAAAAGTGTTTGCGATTTTATCACTTTGGATGTGCAAGTGTCAGTGAGAGCATCGCAGATGAGGATTGTCATTTCATTTGCCTGACATGTGTCGATCGTGCGCCGACGGTCGTAAGTTCAAGATACGGCCGATCAAGTACATCCAGCTCTAGAGCAGCAAGGGTGGCTCTCGATCTTCAGCGTCTTGAGGAAGAGAGAAAGATAGAGAGAAATTATACATATTGCGAAGAAGTACGACATCCTGCAAAACCAGCTTGACGAACCGATGGAGGAAGGTAGCGTCAGAAGTCGTCGATCACGTCGCAGTACACAGAGGACCCAGGAGTGGGTGAAGACCCAGGAAGTCCCGACATCAAGCACCAGCATCGGGTTGTCAGAAATTCCCGCTGGTATCCCGTCTCAGACTGGCACAATCCCAAAGGAAACTCCTCTAGTACCAGCATCACGTAGAGCACCGACCTTCACTATCGTCGGATCACCGGTTCGTCAGACACCTGCTGAACAAGCAGCTACTAGGCCATCAAGCATACCAGCTAGAAACGAGGGTACGTGCTTCACGATGAAGAATCCAGAAGCGGATAGCCGAGTTTCGGGTAGGCCTGCCATGGAAATGACGACTGTTGCACAATTGATCGACAAAGCAGCAGGAAGTTCAAGTGCTATTTTGACCGGTAATCGCAATTCACCAGCTATAGTTGATTTCAACATTTCTTCAACGCCGATGTCAGACGAGTTGACAAAGCAAATGTTCGATCTCCAGATGCGAATGAACAGCATTCAGCGGCAATTGGTGGCCGATCAAGGTTCTATGTGTCAAAGCTGCGAGTTTGCTTTTAATGGTCAGATACGTAACCGTCGTCGTCTCAAAATTTACGATACAACGTAATTTTCGACCCAAACACACCTCAATCAGAATCCCCGTTCCAGCTCTCATAGGTGACACCGTTTCAAGTGAAATCCACCTGCCAATAATCGTTTTTAAATGATTAAATTGCCGTCATAACTTCTGCCGATAAAGGAAGGTAGATACATACTGCGATGCTGGCAACCTGTTGCTCCCAAAAACCATTTATGCGCTTTTATGTTTATCACTTCACACATGCTATCCACTGCTGATGAGAATAGGGGGAAAAATCTAGCACGATGATGACACCGTAGCCGAAAAAATAAAATAAAATCGAACGAACATGATCTGGGAAGAGATATACGATATCACCCCGTATCCGTACGATATACCTTATGTGAGCCTACAGGATCCAAGTGGATTGGTTTGTCCTGTTTGGAAATGTACACCACAACGGAGCCGATGGAAGAGTAGTCGGATTGAACAGCGAAACGCTTGAGTAATAAATAATTTATTGGATTATATTGGCGAAAAAAGGGGTAAAATTTGAGTGGAAAAAAATAGGCAACATGATTCCAACAGTACATTCAGAAGGAGAGCGATTTTTATTCTGGATTTATCGTTTTATAGGATGGGTTTCGACAATTCGCTTTGGATGTTTCTTATCTGTGGGACTTGATCAAATAACTATGATTGCATTTGTTTTGGTTTAAAAATGAGTTGAATTTGTTGCTTGGATTGCCGACCTCCATCCCTCAATGAGTCGCGAAAAAATGCCATCCGCATAATCTATCATTTATTCACCCCGCAAATTCCGACCGCGTCGCCGTTGGTGAATATTTTTGCATCACTAATTACACCTCCATGAGTTGTGCGCCCATCCCTGCGGCACACGCGATTCCGGATTGTTCGGAAAGCCAGGGAAACCTCACCACACAATTACTTCTCGGGATTGTCCCCGGTTTCAAGTCTCACCGCTATCACCGCAGAGGGAGGCAGATCATCGCGAGGTATGTTTTGGGTAGCTCCGAAGAAGCAGTGGAGTGACATCTTCACGTGTCTGCGGGATTTTTAATTTCCACTTCTAACCCCCCCCCCCCCCCCGCCGCCCGCTTGAATGAAGAATCCTGTGCTGCTCGAAACAAGTGACTCTTCGTTCGCAGATGAACGGTTTTTTGTTCTTCAAGACGACTGAACTGGAATTCCGCGTGTCCTGCTCATCAGCTTCATCATCTCCGCTCCACGATGTCAAAGACGACGGTGACATGACGAATTCTTTTCGTTAGGAAGTTTTCTTTATTCGCATCCGTGATATACCTACCCTATTGGGAAAGGGGAGGGGTTCGGTTCCTGATGTGGCCACCCCGCCACCGCTTCTTTCGTATATGAGTTCAAATTAAAGGCAAAGTTTGCATAGTGAGGAGATCGGTGCGACGACTTCTTTCGGCGGTATATTTACATAATCAACTCTGTCGAATGGTTGAGGGAGGGAGACACCATAGAAGAAGCTGCGTTTTTTTTTTGATTTTGAGGCATGCAAATAGACATACACACTCGGTCGCTCTCGGCGGAGAGTGGTAATTAAAATAAAAGCCAATTAAATATTCAATACACCGTCGTCTTACTGGCAGCAACAGCAGCAGGATCGTTCTTCGGTGAAGACGACATTTCTAGATGACAAGCAAATATGCTTATGAGAGAGGAATTTTTAATTTAAGCTTCGATTTTGTACTTTGCTGCGTAACGGTATTAGGATCGGAAAACAAAGTTGACTTTCACTACAAAATACTCAGTTGCTTCTCATCGCTTAATCTTATGTTTGAGCATTATCTATAAAAAAAAAAAAACAATAATATGTGTCACCTTAGTCATGACATTTATTTTTGATTAAAGGGTGTATTCGATAAAAATGGCAAACATATTTTCTCAACAAAATTAAACCGATTATCGGATTTTCTTGAAATTTTCAGGCATTGCCACCATCTTCGGTGGAAACTTCTGATTGTACCAGCCGCACTAGGGTTTAAGTGGCACTACATACTTTGCTCCTCCGCTGTTACAAATTGCGATTTTATTCACTCTTGCATTATTTTTTTTTTTACCTTGATTTGTTTTCCGTCGATCTTGTTTTCCGTGCTGAGCACCTATGCTACCGACCGACGCCAGGGAGGCAGCTCCCACACCTGGACCCTACCTATCGACCCATCAACTCATGAACCGGGGACCAACGGCTTTACTTCCCTTCCGAAGGAAGGCGACTGGGGTGAGAGGTAATCACGCTTACCACTACACCACCGGCGCCGCTAATTCTTGCATGATGTACGAATCGCAAGCAATATGCAGTAATCATAATCACAGGGCTGGTAGCGATCAATGCTGTCAAAAACAGTGATTTTAGAGACTGTTTCGGCCAACCAATAGGCATTCAACCTGAAACGAATTAAAATGATTAATTACTTAATGCTAAATAATCTATCTAGAATTAGTCTTACTACCAAGCGACTGCAGCAGCAGAAAATTAGATTTGTTTTGATTCTGCTGAGTTGACAGCAACAATATATGCTCCACAATAGTAATAGTAGTTTAGTACTAGTAAAATAAGATGAATATCGACCGAGTTACATGGGTTAACAATGAGTTCACACTCGGTCAAACACTCAAAACTTGCATGCAAGTTATTAGAAAAGGAAAGAAGACAAGTTTAGATGTGTGCGTTAAATTGGCAGTTGAAGAAGAGCACATGTAAATGGATTATAATTGTGCTTAAATTAGGGGACAAATGAAGGTTGAAAAACAACTTAAATTTGTACAATATTAAAAAGCCACAAAGGCTTCCATATGAACCCATGAGGAGAGAAATGATATAAAAACGGACCAGGATTGCAATATAAGCTCAGTTTACAAACTATCTCCAAAAGTGAAATATATCTTTCAAACCGTCAATCAACGCGTTAATTCTTAACATCGAACCATAATTCTAAACCAGTGAACCATTGCCGTAGTCTAGTGAGTTGTATTCAAGTCAGGTTACTGCGATAACATTTGGCGCTGTAGACAGGATGTCCACCTCGTACACCATGGACCAACTGAAGCTACGATGATCTGCGGTAGATGGAAAGCTGAAACGCTCGGCTTACAGGCTCAGCAAGTTCGATGCCGGAGCGGTCTCCATCGACGACCTCAATGCCGAACTCGACCACCTGTACCTACTTCGGCAGGATTTCCGTGAAGTGCATAGCGGTATTCTGGATCTGTGCACGGATACCGAATCCATCGAGCCTCATCTCGACGAGGAAGCGGCTCTGGAAAGGCGCTACCTTTCGCTAAAAGCATCGATCAACCAGACCGTACGAACGGTGGCCATTCGAGACAATCCAACTCCACCGTCGGTCCCCGGACAGAGCATGATTCCCGCAGCGGGATCAACTGCTACGCTAGTTCCCCCGAGCTACACCTTCCGAAAGGAATACTTCCCACATTCTCGGGAGACTACGGGGAGTGGAATTCATTCTACGATTTGTTCATCAGCTCCGTACACAACAATCCTCGTCTGACGAACGCTCAACGGTTGTTCTATCTGAAAAGCTACACAACGGAAAGAGCAGCCACCCTTCTAAAGTACATCAAAGTCGAGGACAACACGTATGAAGGAGCCTTGGACATTCTCAAGAAACGCTTCGATCGGAAGGACCAAATCATAAATCACCATATCCAACGGTTCTGCGAGATTCCGAGTACCACCGTGCCGTCAGTTTCCGGTCTACGCAAGCTTCACGAAACCGCCGACGATGTCAAGCGAGCAGGCCATTGAACGAGAGGACCGAGACTGTTGGCTAGTCTACCTTCTCCTGGCAAAGGTGGATTTGGAAACCAGACAGCAGTGGTCAGACAAGATCGCCACGAACCAGGATCCACCCAAATTCGAGGATTTCTTAGAATTTCTCGAACAACGCACTTATTCGCTGGAAACCGCCCAAACTCAGACTTCAAAGTCAACTATGAGGCATGTAATAAGACCGCAACCACGAAGTTCAAGTTTCGTCACCACCAACGAACAAGCTAAAAATCCATCCAAGTGCTCTGTCTGCAACGAAGCTCCTCACCGGCTATACTACTGCAAAAGGTTCCAGGAAATTCCAGTTGCCGAGCGAATCCGTTTGGTTAATCAGCTAGGTCTTTGCAAGAACTGTGTGTGTGCATCCCACGGTAAAGCGTCTTGTATCGCTGGGGATTGTCGCAAATGCAAGCAACGTCATCACACTCTGCTCCACGAAGGACCGTCGTTGGACTCCGTTCCGGCGAAGGGTAGTCAGCTCTCGTTCGGAGTTATCAATCAACTTTCCTACGGTGATTGCTTCAAGTCGATATTCCTCGCAACTGCAGTAGTCAATCTCGTCGATTCCAGTGGGCAGCAACACAGCGCCCGCGCATTGTTAGATTCCACGTCACAAGCCAACTTCATCACGGCCAAGCTGTCAAAGAGGCTGGGACTGAAACCGCACCGAATCAACCTGCCACTCAAAGGAATTTCTGGGTTGACAACGAAGATCACCGAGGCCATCGAAGTCGACATGCAATCGAGAACTTCGGATTATGAGGTCCGTATAGACTGTGCAGTGCTGCCAAAAATATCTGATCCGATTCCACACCAATTCGCCGACATTTCCGACTGGGAACTTCATCCCAGCAAGCCGCTGGCAGACGATCGATTCAACATTCCCGGCGAAGTGGATCTACTACTTGGGGCCAGCGTGTTTTACAACCTTCTGCATTCCGATCGCATGTCGCTGGGACCTGCCAAGCCGGTGCTACAAGAAACAGCTTTAGGCTGGGTGGTAGCTGGTTTATACGAGTCAAAAACTCCGCATTACAAGCTCCACTGTGCTTCGTGTCGCATGTTGACCCCGAGGACGAACCATCGTTGAGCCAGCTAGTCTCTAAGTTCTGGGAGACCGAAGATTTCAAGCCCAGTCAGCATCTAACGAAGGTGGAGCAGTTCTGCGAAGAGCTCTACACTAAGACTACGGTGCGCGATGCCAGCGGACGCTACATAGTGAAACTGCCGTTCATCCGCGATCCTACAGCAATAGGAGAAACCGGCTACTCCGTGTTGGCACAATTTACGGCAATGCAACGGCAACTGCAGCGGGATCCGGAAAAGTACGTACTCTACCACAAGTACGTGGAAGAGTTCCTGGCAAACAACCACATCACGAGAATTGCACCCGATCCAAATCACCCGAAGATCATTTACCTGGCGCATCACGGCGTCATCAAGGCTGAAAGCTCCACTACGAAGCTTCGAGTGGTGTTCAATGCAGCAAAGAAATCGTCGAACGGACTGTCGCTCAACGACCTGTTGGTGACCGGACCCATCGTGCAGGATACGTTGTATAACCTCCTGATGAACTTCCGATTGTATCCGGTCGTACTCACCGCAGACCTTACGAAGATGTTTCTTCAAGTGAAGGTGACCGAGGAAGACAGTGAACGATTCCGCATACTATGGCAAGAATCCGGACAACCTATGGCGGAATACGGGCTAAACACCGTCACGTTTGGCATGTCCTGTGCTCCTTTCTTGGCAACCAGAACGCTAAATCAGCTAGGAGAGGACGAAGGCACCGAATTCCCGCTGGCCAAGGAAGCAATCAAAGATTTCTATGTTCTATGTATGATCTACTCACCGGTGCGGCAACACGCGAGGAAGCCAAGCAAAAACGTCAGCAGATTACTGAAATGATGAAGCGAGGAGGATTTGTGATCCGAAAGTGGGCGTCCAATGACAGGGAAGTGCTAGACGATATACCGCCAGAAGACAGAGCAGTCAGCGTAGTTCACGCGGTAGACATTATTATTATTTAGCTTTATTAAGGAGACTTTCAGCCTTGGGCTGGTTCGCCTCCAACACACGCGGTAGACAGTCAGGAGACCATCAAGACACTCGGCGTCCAATGGCAACATCGGGAAGATCTCTTCACCTTCAAGGCATCCGATGATCCCATCAAGGAGTGCTTCACGAAGCGAGAAGTACTATCCACCATCGCCAAGATCTTCGACCCTCTTGGACTCATCGGACCAATAGTGGTGATTGCAAAAATGATGATGCAGGAGTTGTGGAAAATCCAAACTGATTGGTCTGAGCCGCTGCAAAATCAGTTCAACCACCGGTGGCGTATATACTTGGTGCATCTACGAAATGTCTGGCAAATAAAGGTCCCACGGCGGTGTATAAGCGTTCCACAGCCGGTACAATATCATCTCCACGGGTTTTGTGACGCCTCACTCGAAGTATATGGAGCAGCTGTATACTTACGAGCGATCGACGAAAACGGCGATATCAGTTCGCACCTACTTGGGTCAAAATCGCGCGTGGCGCCCATCAACAGACCGTCGCTACCTCGATTGGAGCTGTGTGCAGCAACCTTGCTCGCGGAGCTAATCAAGGCCATGAAGTCCACCCTTCGGATTCCGATTCATCAAACCCTGGCATTCAGCGACTCGACCACGACGCTAGCCTGGATTGCAGGAGACCCATCCCGGTGGAAAATATACGTCGCCAACCGGGTAGCAACCATCAATACGATCATCCCGGCCTCGGATTGGAGACACGTTCCCACGAAACAGAACCCGGCGGATCTCCTCACGCATGGGGTAGCACCGTGTGTGCTTGCCTTGTCGAAGCTGTGATGGCACGGACCAGAACCTAGCACTACCACGGAGGCACCTGTACCGAACCCAACACGCAAAGAAGAAGAAGTCATCAACACCGAAGTCAGGCGTCAACAGCCCATCCTGGCATACCTCATGACATATAGGGACGTCATCGAGGATATACTACACAAATAATCGTCCTACACGAAACTTCTCAGGGTGACAGCTTGGATCATCCGATTCAGCGAGAATTGCCAGCTGGAACGAGCCCAACGAACTGTCGGACTAGAGAAATGCAAACCGTTGCCGGACCGAAGCAAGCTGCTACCGCTAAGCCCGTTCGTCGAAAGCAATCTCCTCAGGGTGGGCGGCCGGCTCGCCAGATCCAATCAGAAATACACAGCAAAACACCCACTGATCATCCCGGCAGAAAGTAGATTAGCGACCATAATATTCAACCACGAACACCTTCGTAACCACCATCTCGGAGCGACTTCGCTACTGTCCGCAGTCCGAGAAACGTTCTGGGTTCCACATGGAAGGAAATTAGCCAGAAACACCATCTGGAAATGTGTCCCATGCCACAAGAACGCCCCAAATCGTGGCATGTTGCAACAAATCATGGGGCAACTTCCGGAAACTAGAGTCACACCAGCACCGCCTTTCTTTCACTGCGGGGTGGACTACGCAGGGCCAATCACGCTGGTGGAAAAGCGCACAAGAGGAACACCCACAATCAAAGGCTGCATAGCAATTTTTGTTTGCTTCGCGACCAAAGCAGTACATCTCGAGGCGGTCTCCAAGCTCTCCACGAAAGCATTTTTGGCAGCCATGCGTCGATTTGTGGCTAGACGAGGTCACTGTGGGCATATGTACAGCGACAATGGCACCAATTTTGTGGGAGCAGACAACGAAATGAGATATTGGTATCGGAAAATCAGTTCATCCGACCACAACAATCGTGTAGCGGACTTCCTAGCGATAGGTGGTACACAGTGGCATTTTAACCCACCCGGCTCACCACATATGGGAGGACTTTGGGAGGCAGCAGTCAAGTCGGCCAAACATCATCTAAATATTGTGACGCAGAAAGCTTGGCTCACATTCGAAGAGTTCGGAACGTTGCTCGCCGAAATCGAGAGTATCTTGAACTCGCGGCCCATTTCGCCAGCATCGATCGACCCGAATGACCTGCAGCCCTTACACCAGGGCACTTTTTGATCGGACGACCGCTAACAGCCATCAACGAACAGGATTATCTTCCAAGTCCTGACGAGCCATACGACGTTAGGTTTCGTTACGTCAACGAGCTCCGGCAACACTTTTGGGACCGTTGGAGCAAGGAGTACATTCCGGAACTGCAACTGAAGGGAAAATGGCATCGAACGACCAACACACTGGAGGAAGGTGATCTGGTCCTGGTAAGGCAACAGAAATTGCCAGTCAATCGATGGGTCACCGGCAGAATTCAACATCTTCATGGAGCACCAGACGGAAACCCACGGCTAGCAACTGTGAAAACCTCCAACGGTGAAATCGTTCAGTCCGTAAGTAAGTTGCCAGTTAAACCTGAAAATTAAAACCATTAATTTTGGTGGGTGGCATGTTTCGGCCAACCAATAGGCATTCAACCTGAAACGAATTAAAATGATTAATTACTTAATGCTAAATAATCTATCTAGAATTAGTCTTACTACCAAGCGACTGCATCAGCAGAAAATTAGATTTGTTTCGATTCTGCTGAGTTGACAGCAACAATATATGCTCCACAATAGTAATAGTAGTTTAGTATTAGTAAAATAAGATGAATATCGACTGAGTTACATGGGTTAACAATGAGTTCACACTCGGTCAAACACTCAAAACTTGCATGCAAGTTATTAGAAAAGGAAAGAAGACAAGTTTAGATGTGTGCATTAAATTGGCAGTTGAAGAAGAGCACATGTAAATGGATTATAATTGTGCTTAAATTAGGGGACAAATGAAGGTTGAAAAACAACTTAAATTTGTACAATAGCTTAAAAAGCCACAAAGGCTTCCATATGACCCATGAGGAGAGAAATGATATAAAAACGGACCAGGATTGCAATATAAGCTCAGTTTACAAACTATCTCCAAAAGTGAAATATATCTTTCAAACCGTCAATAAACGCGTTATTTCTTAACATCGAACCATAATCCTAAACCAGTGAACCATTGCCGTAGTCTAGTGAGTTGTATTCAAGTCAGTGTACCGACGTTGCAAGGTTACTGCGATAACAGAGACCATGTTGAAGAAATAAGTATTACCAATGGTTCATCTTCTACTCGCTCGGTTGACATCGCGTACGATCATACAAAAAACATTGACTGGCGACCGCGGTTCTTGATGCCAGTCAATCGGTTGAAACACTTCCTCCAATGGACGAGTACTCCTTTCTCGCACGTCTTATCATCGATTGTGCGCTGCGAGCACAAACGAAACGTGTTCCGGGTGTTTCCGTTCGCAAGCGACCTCCCACTCCGTAGTGGGATATGGATTGCACCGACGCGTACAGCGAGAAGTCCGCCGCGTTTAAACGCTTTCGCAAACACGGTAAGGTCGAGGATTTCGAGCGGTACACCGACCTCGAGAAAACGTTTAAAGGCTTGATTAAAGCCAAAAAACGCGGTTACTGGCGTCAGTTCGTCGATGGTTTGTCGCGTGAGACTTCCATGAGAACACTCAGGAATATCGGCAGGAGAATGCGAAACGCGTCATCACCGATAAATGAAGACAAGGAGTACTCGGACAGTTGGATATTCAGCTTCGCGCGGAAAGTTTGCCCGGATTCGGTGTCGGTTCAAACCAACGTTCGTGATCGTCTTGTTGAACTTATTCAATCAATTTCTGGAGCACAACATTGTTCCGGATAACTGGAGGCAAGGAAGAGTTATCGCCATTCGAAAACCTGGTAAACCCGCGTCGGATTATAACTCGTACCGTCCCATCGCGATGCTGTCCTGTATACGGAAATTGTTGGAGAAAATGATTCTTTTTCGTCTAGACAAATGGGTCGAGTCGAATGGTTTACTTTCAGATACGCAATTTGGATTTCGGAGAGGCAAAGGAACGAGCGACTGTCTTGCGTTGCTTTCAACTGAAATTCAACTGGCCTATGCGCAAAAACAGCAAATGGGTTCAGTTTTCTTGGACATTAAGGGGGCTTTTGATTCTGTTTGTATCGATGTCCTTTCGGATAAATTCCACGATAGTGGGCTTTCACCAATTATGAACAACTATTTGAGCAACTTATATGAGCTTCTCTCATGAAAAATCGACAACTTCACGAATTAGTTACATGGGTCTCCCCCAGGGCTCATGTTTAAGCCCCCTTCTTTATAATTTTTATGTAAAAGACATTGATGGTTGCCTTGATGAAAATTGCTCGCTAACGCAGCTTGCAGATGATGGCGTTGTTTCCGTCACTGGGCCAAGTGCACCGGATCTGCAAGGACCATTATCAGTACCTTAGACAATTTGTCTACTTGGGCTATGAAGCTAGGTATCGAATTCTCTCCGGAGAAAACTGAGTTGGTGTGTGGGAGCAGGGGTAACTGGTCCAGGGATTGATATCTCAATATCCATGGGTTACTGGCCAACTGTGTTCCAAGCAGAAATTCAAGCAATTCTTTTTTCATTATGTCTGATAGTCAAGCAGCATTAAATGCTTTAAAATCATCAACATGCAATTCCAAACTCGAATGGGAATGTGCAATGTCACTTCAGAAATTGGCCTGTCAAAACCAAGTAAACTTATATTGGGTTCCTGGCCACTGTGGAATTGAAGGGAATGAAAAAGCCGATACGTTAGCCAGACTAGGATCATCTCAGCAATTCATAGGACCAGAACCATTCTGTGGAGTTTCTACTTGTTCTCTTAAGGGGTTACGCCTACCTGCAAGACCGAAAAAAAGCGAAAGTTTGGATATTTTTTTTCTCGAAAACGACGCAACATATTGAAAATCGGTTTTCTGCCGTTTATTGAACACTCATTAAATGGTACATTTATCAGTCGATGCTGTAAAAACGAGGTCCTGGTGCCCCGCACGGCTGCTCCCCGTGGACGATGTTCTAAAAAACGCTTTTTGCGGTGCCAACTGCGGTTTGTGATGTAATCATCTGAAAAAAAAAACCATGCCAAATCGTTAAGCATGTGTTAAACTAGTCCTTGATCGTTCGGTTTTTTTTTAATTTTTTTGGCAAAATGGCGGCCTTGCAAAGTTGAAGTGCCGATTTTTGATCCTTAAAATTTGTCTTTGATCGGCTGTTAAAAATCGAAATTAAATGATAGACGAAATCCGAACGATCGTGGACTGATTCCGAGATAATCGTGTTTAAAGTTTCAAGTTGGGTAGTTCACTATAAGTGAATATTTTTGTACGTCGCATAGCTTTCACAATTTTCATCGGATCAACTTGATCTTTTCAGGAAATATTCTTGACTTTATATACTTTCGATTAGGACAATAAAAAAAAATCGATTTTTTGAAAGTTTGCAAGCAGGCGTAACCCCTTAAAATGGAGATCAAGATATGGAAAAAAAATGAAAGTGAAGACCAATTGGAACAACACTTCCACTGCTAGGCAGTCAAAACGGTTCATAATTCCGAACATTTCAATGACTAGTAAAATTCTTGAATTATCAAAGAAAGATCTCAGTGTCTATACTGGTTTGATAACAGGACATTGTCCATGTAAATATCATTTGAAGCTAATAGGAAAACTTCAAGAGGATATGTATCGATTCTGTGGTATAGAATAGGAAGACTCTGAACACCTGCTATGCTCTTGTGCAGCAATCTTCAATAAAAGGCGTATTTTTCTGGATAAGAGGCTGGCAGAACCCTTTGATATTTGGACTGCAGGTCCCAGTAAAGTAGTACATTTCATTCGAAATGTAATACCTGGCTGGGAAAATGCTTTTGGTCAGCCTATGTCGGTTGCTTCACAACATAGTGATACGACAGAACTGATAAAGCAATATAAAAACGGGGAATATCACAATAGATCAAAGTAATGGTCGCTGTGATGAATACACCCAACACGGAAAAAAAACTGAGTTAGTTGTTTTTTCTAAGAAGCATCATCCTGCACAGTTACAGCTTCAACTAAAGGGTAGCGCCTCGTAACAACTGAAAATACCTTGTTCCGTATACGTTGCGATATTATATACACAAAGATTCAGCCATATTCTACGCAGTAGAGCGAACTGCCTCACTACCATCTGATCACTATTTTATTTTTACAGATAGCCTTAGCTCGTTGGAGGCTATTCGATCAATGAGGCCGATGAAGCACTCCTCGTATTTCCTGACCGTTATCTAACTGCTCCTATACTATTACCTTAAATTGGGTCCCACCTCATTGCTCAATTCCGGGTAATGAGAAAGCGGACTCATTGGCTAAGGTGGACGCTATGAAAGGCGATATTTTTGATCGACAAATCGCCTCTGCGGATTTTTTTTTCAATAACCCGTCAGCACGTCCTCACCAACTGGCAACAAAAATGGAATGAGAGTGATCTGGGAAGATGGTTACATTCTATTCTCCCATAGGTGTCGAACAAGCCATGGTTCAAAGGATTGGACATGAGCCGTGACTTTATACGTGTCATATCAAGGCTCATGTCCAATCACTACTCGTTAGACTCGCATTTCTTCCGAATCGGGCTCGCAGGCAGCAATTTGTGCGCTTGTGGTAGTGGCTATCACGATATCGACCACGTGCTTTGGTCATGCACCCTCCATTGTGTTGCTAGATCCGTGTTATCCGCATCCCTCAGGGCCCGAGGAAAACATCCTATGCTGCCCGTTAGAGACATCTTGGCGAGCCGAGATCTCGAATATTTTAATTTAATTTCTGTGTTTTTAAAACGGATCGATCTGAGGATTTAGTAGTTAGTGTCATCTTGTGTTCCCCCAAGTTGTTAGCTGCCCATCGGTGTACCCCCATGTTTGTCTTTTTCATCAGTTGGTCGCTTAGTTCGAGATAAAGAGCACATTGCTCTCCAAACCTTGTGTTCTCAATACCTACCCTGCCATCCATTTGTTACAATTTGTTACCCCTAACCTCGAGATAGCCGCGAGTAATCGGCCCCCGCTTTACTAACGTTAGTTTCAAGTAATTTTGTTACCCAAACGATGAATATCGGCTCCACAAAGCTTCGGCAAATGAGCCTGGAAAAATAAACGCATTAAAAAAAAGAAAAAAAAAAAGAAATAAGTGACCAAATAGTGACATATAGTTGTAAAAAAGTGACTAAAAAGTGACCTAAGGGAAGAAAATTTGTGACTATGGCATGACCAGACACTCCTGGGTAACTAGTTCAGTAGCATGAGACCCCTGAACTGTGTCGCAGAGCCGCCATGTTACTGGGTATTCGGAGGGGCTATGCGGACAAAGTATGAAACACAGGAATATTCACATTATCTAACATTTATTTCCCTATTCTGTGGCGTGTGGGTGTGGGTTTTCACATATATGTGGCGTGTATGCGAGGGTTTAAAATTTAGTACTCAATGTTGCAGGGGGATCTCCTACGGCGTCGCGACGCTGGCGTTGGCCCACACGGCTGCTCCTGCACTACCGTGTGGCCGGAAACTTGTGGCGCGGGCTGCAGACAGTGTTGTTGCCGCTTTGGGAGAATGGCGGATCTGGTGGCGTTCATCAGCCACATACGGCTCAGCAGGCGTTGCTGGCTCGTTTGGCTGGCAGGCGTCTTCCGTCGTTGACGGCATCGGCTGACCGTGGTCATGGCCACCTTGGTCGAGCCGAGACGGGACCCTCCTTGACAATTAAGGCCACCGGTCTGAGGGAATCGTCCCTGACGGACGATCGAGTATCATTTACTATTAGGCTCGGAAGCCGAGCCGTGTAAGACCGTTTTATTTACGGTACGAGGTCCTGAACGGAGGCAGTCCAACATCCCAGAAACCTCACAAGGGGGGGGGGGGGGGAAGGGGTTGCACTAAATGGCACTGCACTTTACGATACCGGTCTACACGGACGCCTGATTACTTCTGTCTTTGATATTTAAAATACGTGAATTTTCCAAACAACAACAACTCATACAAACGAAAATCCACGGATTGTAACCAACTGGTTAGTAATTAATCATTCTGATGGCATACCAATTAAAAGTTTGATGTTTTAGACAAGGTTGCAAATACTCATTTCAGCTAAAAAAAATGTGTTTTTTTCGGAATAATAAAACCAAAATATGGTATGATGACATATTTTACTTGTAACTTACAAGAAGAGGTTACACAGTATGCGTTTGAAACATAAAACCTGTAAATTTTGCTTTCTATGAGTCACAATCAGCGATTTGCTGATCGCTGAGTGAGTGAGTGAGTGAGTGAGTGTGTGAAAAATCGCTGATTGTGACTCTCATGAAGTGAAATAAACCAGTCATTTAAGTTGCCATCGAAATGTGGCAATTTGACTGCCGGTAATTTGTGGTAAGTGTGGCCATGGACAGGCGCTGGATCGAGATTGACTGCTGTTGGTTGTTTAAATCATTAAAAGTATAAAATCAATTAAAATATACAAAATGTTTTTCTTATTACACCCATGAAAGAGAATATTATCTCATTTGCATCATAAAACCTACAATTGATTTTTGGCTTAAAGTATGATTTCATAATGAAGGCAATTTCGTCTATAACCATAGAAAAACATTATCATACAGTTCCATTTAATGTTCACATTGAAAAAACAGGATTTTTTTTTTTTTTTTTTCTTTATTTTTGTGATTTTTAGCCGTAGGCTAGTTCATCACATTTGATAATCGAGGGTCAGGCTTAGGGCCTGCCTCGAAAGAAAGCGTTTCAGTCTATCATTACATAACGTACAACTGGCTCTGATTACCCACCAAAAGGGACAGACAACATTTTAAAAAACTTAATGTAAAGTGGAAGTTACATCGGGACTGTGGTGAGGAATGGATGCGCGAACAAGGTAGAGCTCCACCGTAAGAGACAGTGCCCCAGTCCGGCAGAGATACCCCGACGGCAGGAAAATAGGAAGGTGAAAGAACACGGACAGCGCAGCCCACGACGAGAGGGCTAGATTTGGTTGTATAGGTGAGCGTCCTTCAAGAATGCAATCAGCGCAGTCAACGTCGAGGGGTCGTTGCCAAGTAGCTCCCTGATGCTCTCTGGGAGTCGGTGTTGTTCGCGTAGCCTCTGAAACTCTGGGCAGACACACAGCACGTGTTCCACCGAGGCAGGGATGCTGCAGATTGGACAAACCTTGTGGAAGGGTGTCCCACCAAAATTGTGGGAAATCCTCGCATGGCCGGTCCGGAGTCTTGAGATAATCCGCTGGTCTTTGTACTTGTGGCTGTCTTGCCAAGGTCGTACGGTTTCTTTGATCTTTCTCAGGAGGGTGGTGCGTGACTGAAACCATTCCTCCTGCCAGGCTTCCATGATGATATTCGCAATCCAACGCCTGACGTCTAGGAGTGGTACGTTCCTGGTGAAGCGGGGTCCGGATGGACCAGATCCCGCCAGCCTGTCCGCTGCCTCGTTTCCAGGAACACCGCAGTGCCCGGGAGTCCACGTAAAAACGGTTGAGGGTGGGGCAAAACGTGCAATGGCTTGTATCCAGGGGTGGCTCGGGGCTTCGGCTTCCAGCGCCTGGATGACGCTGTGTGAGTCCGTTAGCACCAGGGTTGCCACATTTAAATCTGTATTTCTTCTGAAAAAAATCTGTAAATCTGTATCTTGATGCAAAAAATCTGTATTTAAATTCTGCATCAATCGTTGAACAAATATTATGAAAAATGCTACCGTAAAAAAATTGTTATTAGAAATTTTACTTTACTGAGCATATATTCCCAATTCATCAAAAAATTTGCATCCATACTAATAACCAACTAATTAATAGCTGATGTAATAAATTCTTTTATTTCAAATATTTTCAAACACCGACCCGCATAAACGCGAACCATAAATTGACCTTACCTAAAATGGTTAAAAATTGTTTATAATCCCTGCTAAACTTTAACTGAAATGGTTATGGAACTTTACATGAACGTTTAATGATAAAGTTTCAACCTTATGTATTATGGTTTTTTGGAACTGGACCTTACAAATAATGGGTTGTTAAGAACCATTACCATTCCAAATTCTTGTTTTCTCCATACATTTTCAGAAAGAGAACTATATAAGAACGTTTTTACTTATGATTTGAGAACATTAATGGTAATGGTTATGGTAGTCAGTAAGGTCCATTAATGGTTTTGTATTATCGCTCAACTTTACGTTATATATAACGAATATATCGTGAATTGGTAATCAGTAGGCAACCAATTCGCGATATATTCCACATAAAGTTGATCGATGTTACAAAACCATTCGTGGACCTTACTGACTACCATAATCATTACCATTAAAGTTCTCAAACCATAAGTTAAAAGGTTCTAATATAGTTCTCTTTCCGAAAATGTATGGAGAAAACAAGAATTTGGAACGGTAATGGTTCTTAACAACCCATTATTTGTAAGGTCCAGTTCCAAAAAACCATAATACATAAGGTTGAAACTTTATCATTAAACGTTCATGTAAAGTTCCATAACCATTTCAGTTAAAGTTTAGCAGGGATTATAAACAATTTTTAACCATTTTAGGTAAGGTCAATTTATGGTTCGCGTTTATGCGGGGAGCCTTGCACAGTTGAAAACTATTTGCTTTCCGCATAAATAACTGAATTCTTCTAGGTAAACAAAACATTTTATATTAAGTGTACCTCTTATAATGTATAATGTATATTGAACACACACTTTCTGTCATTTCGATATCATCATATTTTTGACAGAGAGGATCTTGAACTAATATTTGTTTAAGCTATTTAGTCAATTTTCAGAACATAAAGTCAATATCCTAAAGAAGCTTTAAGTTACTGGATGAACATAAAAACAACTCAGAAATTGGTAATGTTTATAAATTATCCCACTAAAGTTTTATGTAGCATTTCCAACCAACTCTGAAAATCGTACATTTCACGAATGAAGTAGCAAAAACACTTTGAATGGTAATGTATTTTGTGCACACTGAATACAATGTATGCTCAATGAAAACTTAAATCGTACTATGATCTAAAAATAATTAGGACATTTATTTGGAATTCAGTAAAAATCTGTATAATCTGTATTTTAGAAAAAAATCTGTAAATCTGTATATACAGATTCTTGGTCCTGAAATGATCCAGAAAATCTGTAAAATACAGAATAATCTGTATATGTGGCAACCCTGGTTAGCACAAGGATCGGTTGATCTGCAGGAGTGATGGCTGCGTCAAGAACAGCAGCGGCTTCTGCGGAAAAAACGGAACACTCCTCCGGAAGACTTTGACTTGTTGCGGTGTTTGGTCCTGCCACTCCGAGTCCCACTCCGGCCCGTGATCGCGATCCGTCCGTAAAGCGATGAACGTGCCCCGGATAAACCGACCTAAGAAGTTCTGCAACAGAGCGCCTCAACGCTACAGAGTTATCTCCGGCTTGGAATCCTCTCTTAATCCACTTATCTATTTTGATAACGTTTGATCGCCAACTTTTCTCTCCATGCCAGTGGACCCTGGCCACCGGGGGGAGGTCTACGTTGGCTGCAGTGCGGAGGGCTCTGTTCCCCTCGTTGAGGAGAAAGACCCTATCGTTCCCGGATGTCTTAGCAGCGAGGGCAGCGGCTTTGGTGGCAGAGGCTGCAGCAGATCGATAGCGGAAAGGGAGGACTCCGGTTTCTGCACAAGCGGCGTCTGCGGGCGTGGAAGGTAGGAGGCCGGATACGATGCGTACGTAGGTATTGTATACCGGAGCGAGGATGCGGTTCAGCTTCTCGGTGGCTAAGCAGGTAATTTCGAGGCCGTAGAAAAGTCGACTGTCGATAACAGCCCGGGCGACACGAAGGCGGATCTCGCGGTTACTGGAGCGGTGCGGACGGGAGATTGTCCTGACGATGTTGATGCGGCTACGGCAGTTTTCTTTCACCGTTCTGAAGTGTTGGTCGAAACTTAGAGTCCGATCCAGAACTACCCCCAGAACGCGGACTGTTTTCTTAAGCGGAATTGGATGGTCCTGGATGGTGATCGGTGGTCCCCGAATCAGATGACCCGAGTGGCAGATATGGCACCGTACACTCTTTGGTGCGGAGAGCTGAAAACCAACAGAAAGCGCCCACCTGCTGACGGCGGAGACAGCTGCTTGGGCTATATTCCTGGTCCGTATAGTCGTTCGTCCCGTTACGACGATGAGTATGTCATCGGCATAGACGATTACGTGCACGTTCTTGGGCAGGCGGCTGAACACCCCGTTCATTGCCACCAGGAATAGCGTTACCGCTATGACGGATCCCTGGGGCACTCCAGTTTCCTCGGGGAACGGATCCGATCGAGTGTTCCCGACAGTCACCTGGAAGGTACGATCAAGGAGGAAATTCCGTACAAAATGTGTGATGTGGCCTTTCAGGCCCCAGCCGATGAGCTGCCTGATGACGCCAGGCGTCCAAGTCCTGTTGAACGCCTTTGAAATATCAAGGGATACTAACTCCGCATTGTGACCGTTGTCCTGGGCTTCCTTGAGTACATTTCCGAGGGCTGCAAAGTAAGTGGAGGAGTCGTGTCCTTGTCGGAATGCATGCTGCCGTTCGTCAAGGAGACTGTTTGACTCCAGGAACTGCCTAAGTCGACGATTTACCATTCTCTCCATCACTTTTGCCGCGCAGCAAGTGAGCGCAATCGGCCTAAAGGAGGAGGCTTCTCCACTCGCCGCGTTGATCTTTGGAATGGGCACTACCAGGCTTTGTTTCCAGAGGTCCGGGTACGAGTCAGTGAGCCATAGGTCGTTGAAGAGAGCGAGTAGCCTCGTTTTTCCGTCGAGGGAGAGGTTTTTTAACACCGGGTATCCAATCTCGTCCGGCCCGGCAGATTTACCAGTACTGCTGCCGAGGGCGAACTGAAGCTCCCGGAAGGTAAGAGCATCGTTGATCTGGAGGGAAGGGACATCGGATGGAATTCGCAGGTCGCGAATGCTGCTTGTGGAAGGTTTGACGCGCTGGACGAAATCGCTGTCGTAGCCACTGATAGCGGACAGGCCGGCAAAATAGTTCCCTAAATTGTCAGCGATGTCCTTCGGTTCTGAGATCGTGTTGCCATGAGCTTGGATAGTAGGTGGAGTGGATCGCCGCTTGCCACTGAGAGCGTTGACGCGATTCCACAAGTCGCTCGACGATTGGGATTCATCGATTGAATCCAGGAAGTCCATCCAGCTGGATCGCTTCGCGTCGCGGATCACCTGTCTGCACGAGAGATGGCGTTCTCGGTAGACCTTCAGCGCTTCCTCCCTACCAGGATCGTCTAAGGCTAGGCGCTTAAGCCGGCGTAGGGCTTTGCGTCGTGCTTTTACCGCACATTTGGTATCCTCGTTCCACCAACGTAGGGCTTTTCGCCCGGGTACGCTACCAGTCCTTGGGATGGATAGTGTTGCAGCGTCGTATAGTACTTCCGTGAAGCTGGAGATATCGTTCGGTTCGCGTTGCTGAAAGAGAGCGTCGGATTTCTCCCTGAAAGCGTCCCAGTCGGCTTCCTCGAAGCGCCACCTGGGTCTCCGGGTCGTTGGGGGGACCGCACCTACGAAAAGCTGTATGCGGATTGGGTAGTGGTCACTACCGTGCAGGTCGGTACAGATATTCCACTGTGCCTTGTCTACGATAGATCGGCTGGCAGTGGCAATGTCGATCGCGGTGGTGTGCCGTCCATTAAAGAAGGTGGGAGCGCCATCGTTCAGCACCACCAAGTCCTCTCTCTCAAAAATGCTCGCCAGGATAGAGCCTCTGGGATCTGGGCGAGGGCTGCCCCAGTCCGGATGGTGCCCGTTGATGTCGCCGACGAAGAGCCGCGGTTCCGGAAACTTGGAAATAACTGCACTTAAGACCCCATCCAGATTGGCTATCCGTCCGCAGGGCAGGTACGCACAGCCGATAGCTAAGTTAGAGGCGTTCTTAAGGCGGACGCCGACGATTGGCAGGTTAGTTTCGAGGTCAAGAACATCGTGTGGAATGCTCCTAAGCACCCCGATGGCCACGGAGTGCCTGAAATTGGTGCAACGCTTGTAAGTCCAATCGTATCTCGCTCCCAGCGAGCGATTGAGTTGGTCGGTTGTGACTTTGTTGACCTCTTGTAGAGCGATTATCCAGGGGGCATCGCTTTGGCAGAGAAGCTCCAATTCCCCTAGGCGGCCATGGAATCCGTTTATATTCCACTGGAGAACAAGGTTCACCGGCTTGGGCAGTGCAGGCGTGGGGTACAGGATGGTAGACTCGGCGTTGTCACGGTTTTGACTGCCACTCGGGTTAACGGGCTGCCCAATATCGTGCTGGAGAAACCCATTAATCCATCCGAATGAGACGGAGCCCCACCAGAGGCAGGAGGAGGAATTCCTCCCACCAGAGGCAGGGATGTTCCAACGGGCGAAAGGAGGTTCGGGTGGTTCTCGGCTGTGTGGTTGGATAGGTCATCATCGGACGGAGGCCCACAAAAGCCAGGCGGGGGAGTTCCGTTGGGCCGAGGCGATCTTGGCGTTGATGACGAAAAAACAGGAATGTTAAAGTTTCTTATGGTTAAGGAGTATACGCAACAATTTAATAAAGGTTTTGTATATGGTAACTATATCTTGTACAGTTGAATTACATTATTACTGTAATGAATCAAGTATACAGAAACCATAATCAATATGGTAACCTCAATTCGAACCGTTGGGATAAAGTCGTACCGGTTATCGAAATGGTATTTAATTATGCGGGAAACTCTAGAGGGAATTTATATTTGTAACTGAAACCATTTCGATTTTGTTTGTAAACCTGGTTATATTGTCATACATAATTATCTTAAAATTAAATCGTCCAGCTCAAACCTTTGTAGGGGTAAGAGGACTATCACTATCTTTAAATATAAATCTTTTTCCTCAATAGTAACTTTTTGAAATGGTCGTATTAAAAATATGGATAGTATTTTCTTCTAAAAATTATAACATGAACATGTTAAAAATGACATCTGAGAAGAAGTTACTTAACAACCAAATATTGGTAATTAAATGTTCTTTTATTAAAAAAAAATGCACTTAAAGAAAAAAAATCAGAACGCTCATGTCCAACCGGTTTGCGTTTTTCTGGCTGGAAATGCTCTTAAGTTAACTAAAAGATCCCTCTCGAAATAAAAAGAAATACCTTCACTGCTCAGATCAAAGCGATTTGCAGTGGACCGATTACCCGTCGAGTTCTACTTCCGCCGATTACAGGTAATATACACGACTGCTTGCCGCTGCTTCTTCCACGCGCCACTGCTGATTGCGGAACTCAATTAGGCAAGGCGTGCAACTGCTCATTAGCGGTCGTCGAGGACCGGAAGTGGGACATTAGACAAGAAAGGTACTCGGCAGCGTAGCAAGACGACGACGACTATTAAAATATTTAATAACAATTCATTAACGCCATTTATCGGGATGGGACGCTGCTCGGTGTGAAGAATCTTGTTTCGGTGTCGTTGTCGATGGCAAAAACGCTCTAAACTCTTTCAAGGAGACACCAGCAGCACCCACAGTACTTCAAAGGACTTTGGCCGGGTTGGCTGCCAAAAGGCCCAACCAGTGCGTAAGATAAGACCGCGCGTGAAAAGATGCAAATAGGAGAAGCCTTCCTTTGTGTAATTAATTCCGTTAATTGAAAAACCTGGCCACTGCCTTGGTTGATCGTTTTGTTTACGGAAGGGGAAGGAAACGGATCCGTGTCGCTGAAAAGGTGAGCCTCCTCCATCAGGCGGTAACTCTGTCGCTAAACGGGGTGACACTCGTTTTTCAGGTGAAGAGCAATTGAAATTAAATGCTGTTTCGCAAGCCCATCGAAGTGCGTTGTTGAAGAGTTCTTCCCGAAAGATATCCACATTAGGAAAACAAAAAAATAAAAAATAATGAAGCGGACGTTCATCAGACAGGTTCGGTCCCAAGAGCTCCATAGGGTTTCCACCACCACTTCAGCTGCCGGCTGAGAGGAAGCAAGCGTGGGGTAGGGGGAGGCAGCAAAAAGTAATTTTATGTGTTCATCAACAGCAACACAATGGAACCGGGCCCGTCTCCACGTTGGTCGGAGAAAAAAGGTCAGTCCCTGGTTCTCATCTTCGTTTTCGGGAGCAACACCGGTGGCGACGACGACGACGACGACGACGATGCGTGGTGAGATGTGGCTTCATTATCTGCTCAAGAGTGTGTAGGACTTGGTGAAGTGATGTGGAGAAAAAAAAAACCCGAAACGAACCATGGAGCACTAGCAAACCGAGCCAAGCTGGGATGAGTGAAGAGAGTAAAATTTAGATTAAATTATCCCTTTTTGATTAATTTTGCGAAACCTAACGATGGCGGGCGTAATTGAAATTTATGAAAAATATGCATGGACTGCTGGACGTATTATCGGGTTCGCTTGTTGTTTCCTTGAACCGAAGGCAGTTGGTCACATTTTGTGCTTTGTTTGAACAGGAGAGCAGCTTTAGGGTTCTTTAATTTGAGAAAGATTTTGAAAATACACACTTAGAAATTACTATTTTTACACAAGATGTAATTCAGCTTTGACGTAAATCTTGGAACGCAAACAAACATTTACATGAAAAGTGTTCTCAAACTGAAACATAAGCAACTCGACGAAGCGAACGTTTGATTGAATTGATTTTCTCGTCCTTTTCAACTGATTCTTATGTCAAAAGGGCCGCGTGCATGTGTCGGTCTCAGGGCACTGAAATTTTCATGACTTTTTCGTAGTGTGTAGGTACTCTTTTTCAGTTAGCATATTTTTTAAGGCTCAAATGTTGAAAATAGGTTGAAGCCATGTTTTGTCGTTAGCAAGTTATCATTTTGTTTATTTGTTTTATTTTTGACTTAGAACTACGTCTTTGTCGACTATACTGGGGTGCAAATCAAAAAATATGTGTGGTGAAAAAGTGTTAGGGTTTGAACGCTTGCAACTTTGTCATTTATGGATGAAATTAAAATCCAAATACGCCAATCGATAAGATTTTACATTACAAACCTGCTGAAATAAACATTTTTCCAATCTTCCGTAATGAAACTTTTAAAATTTCCTTTATTTCTGTTGATTATGATGTATACATTGATTTAACATTTCAATTGATTAACCTATCTGGCTCTTCATCTTTGTTCATTGGATATTCTAATTTAGTATTTGCGTATTTCATCTAGTTTACAGAATACCCCTTGGGGGTGTATTTTGTTTAAATTGAAAAATTTGATAACCTACCTAACTACGAATCTAACTTAACTAACGTGCCAGATCACGTATGATCTGAAGAGCTGATCTCAGACAGGTGTCTCTGAACCTATCCAAGGAGACCGTTTGTCGCTCTTCGAGAGGGTGAAGGCCAGCCAGGCGGTGGACCTCAGAATTTCGCGTCCGTGGAGGACTGTTTAGATGCATCCTAAGGATTTTGTTCTGGATCCTTTAGAGTTTGAGGTGATGGCACATAGCACAACTCTCCCAGATTGGCGTTCCATACTCAATGGTGGGGAGGATGATTTGCTTGTGGACGTCAAGCTTATTTTTAAGGGAAAGGGTGGACTTTCTGTTGATAAGTGGGTAGAGCGACCTTATCAAGATGTTACACTTGGTGGATGTTTTGTCCACATGGGACCGGAATAGCAACTTGCTGTCAAGAGTGAGACCAAGGTAGACGAATTCACTCGACCATTCAATGGGAGTGTTATCAAGGTGGACTTTTGAGTTACCAGGCGGAACAAGCCGAGGTGAGTTGGAGTGCGGAAATTGCATTGATACAAATCTTCCAGCTTTTGAAATAGTCGCACAGAACATCCAGGCCTGATTGGAGTTTTTTCGTCCGAGCATCGATCCTTATAGATGATGCCAGTGTTATCCGCAAACTTTGACAAAATACCACCACCCGGAGGGGGAGGAACGTCTGACGTGAAGATGTTGAATAGGATTGGCCCAAGCAGGCTACCCTGAGAGACTCCTGCATCAACGTTGAACGTATCAGAGGGGAAATTGTTCAAGTAGACCTGGAATGATCTGCCCGGCAAGTAGTTTTTGATGATCTTCACGAGGGAGATCGGAAAGTTGTATCGATGCAGCTTGTACACTAGGCCATCATGCCAGACATTATCGAACACCTTCTCGACATCCAACAATGCCATGGCAGATGTATTGGAAACGGACTTGTTCCGCTTGATGATGTTAGTAACCCGTGCGAGTTAGTGAATGGTAGAGTGGCCTTTCCTAAACCCGAATTGCTCTTTGAGAAAGATGTTATTATCATTTGAAAACACCAGCAGACGGCTGAGTATCAGTTTTTCGAATAGCTTCTAGAAGGAGGACAAGAGGCTGATAGATAGCGATAGCTTTTGACACTAGTAGGGTCTTCGCCAGGCTTGTGAATTGGAGTGACTTTGGCTAACTTCCAGCATGCAGGGAAGTAGCCAAGCATCAAACACTTAACTGTAAGGTGCTTGAAGAAGTCAACACTCAAGTTTTTCAACTCGAGGTTGACCACTCCATCGACACCAGTGGCCTTCATGTTCTTGGTTGATTTAATTGCTGCTATTACCTCATCAACCGATATTCTACTTTCGTCAGGGACAACTACGGAGGTGGCAGCGATTCTAGACATTGCCTCTGATACTGTAGGCTCCCCGAGTAGCACACTTTCATCATAATAAGTTACAGCAACTTGTTTATGACTGAAATAAGTCGTATATAAGTTTCTACAATTGATTTGTGACAAGCGTGCTACTAGGGTCGTGGTTACTCACCGTGGCGTGGCCAAGGTTATGTGAATTCACAAAGTGTAGCCCAAGAGCATTGGCCTTTTCAACTGGGGTTATTAGCAAAGATGGATCCGAATTTTGGTTAGGAGAGGAAAGGGGAGGAATGGGCATCGGCTTATTTTTCAAAATCTTTGCCATTTTCCAGAATGGCTTAGCATCATCTGGAAGAGAGTGAATTTTGTTTGCAAAGTCCGCATTTCTGAGATCCAACATCCTGGCTTGGATGATTTTGTTCAAACGGTTGCAATTGGTCTTCAAGGATTGGCAACCAGTACGCTAGTACTGCGTACGAATCGTGTTGCGGAATCTAATGAGGTCTTTAGTGTGCCTGTCAAGGTTCAGAGTATTACTCACCTGTCTGGATACTGGCACATGTAGCTCCCTGGCCCGGGTAATTGCTTCATTGATGGAGCGTAGACACCAGTCAACGTCTTCGAACGATTCCGGTTGGTCATCGTAGTCTACAGCGGTGTCGACGCAGTGTTGGGACTGATCCCAGTCGGCATGATGATAGTTGCGCCAGAAAGCTTGATATCGGTTAACGGTGGATCCCACCACAGCCACCACTGGATAGTGCTCGGAGCTGAGCTCTTGAACGACGTATGGTTTAGAGATGTTGGTCAAATTGGAGATGTAGAAATCGATGGTTGAATGAGCTCTGGATCGACTCAACCGTATGGGAGAATCCGGGCTCAAGATGTTGTATGGCAACTTAATGGCAACTAACGTGCCACAAACTTAACTAATTATGCCGTTCCTGTTGTTTCTGCTGTTTTCCCAGGCTTGGTGTTTCGCGTTGAGGTCCCCGGCGATAATATACTTGCTCTGCCGCCGAGTTTACTTCATGATGTCCTGTCGCAGTTTTGACTTTTGACTTAAATGATCTATATTTCTTGAATTTGTGTGGCTTACATGTCTTACTTATCAAGTGACACAGACGTGTCTTGTCAACTTTAGTTCCTTTGAAATTTCAATTATTATTAATAACAGTTCCTAGTCCTATCAGGCCTGTTTAAGAATGACCACCTTGGTGGGATTGGTTTGTTTTAAATTTGAAAAAGGAGGCTACTTATAACTACTATTTACAACTATAACTAATCTACAACTACTATATACACTTAGTCTACTACATACAAATTGCTTATCAAAGCATGTTCTGATAAATTACATTTTTGTGCAAATTTAGTCTTAATTTCGTTAATTCTGGAATCTATTTTGGAAATGCCTGCCTCTTCGTGTAAATTTGTTATTCTAGTGTCGAAAGGACGATCAAGTATCACTCTATTCTGTGCGACCTGAATTTTGTTCCTGTGAGTATGTGCACATGATTCCCACACCGGAAATGCGTAGAGGACCGCAGGTGCTATGATTTGTTTGTAGACGGCCAGTTTGTTCACCCTTGATAGGCGAGATCTACGGCAAATCAGCGGATACAGACACCTAACCAAGGCAGAACACTTGACTACTGTTTTCTCTACATGCGAACGGAAGAGTAGCTTTTCATCCAACAACATCCCGAGATAGGTTACTTCGGTAGACCACTCAACCCTTGTGCCATCCATGATTACAGTACAAGATGGAGCCGGTTTTAGTTTGGGCGATTGCCGATGGAGGAACATGATCGCGTGTGTTTTGGAGGCATTGATTTTGATTTTCCACGTGGTGACATAATCAGCAAAGGCGTTAAGGCATCGTTGAAGTTTGCTCATTATTTCGCGAGGCATCCTTCCTTTGACGGCTATTGCGGTATCATCTGCGAACAGGAAAAACACGCAACCGTCACCGAGGGGAGGAATGTCGGAAGTGTAAATGCTGTATAGCAAAGGGCCCAGCAGACTGCCTTGCGGGACTCCTGCTGGGATGGAAAACGTGTCTGAAAGACAACCATTCAACGATACCTTAAACGACCTTTGCTGAAGGTAGTTACGGGTGATTTTAACCAGATGTAATGGGAAGTTGAAGTTGCAAAGCTTGTACACAAGTCCGTCATGCCAAACATTGTCAAACGCCTTTTCAACGTCTAACAAGGCCATGGCTGTGGACTTGGATACAGCTTTGTTACTTCGGATGTTATTCATCACCCGCACTAGCTGGTGATTGGTGGAGTGCCCCTTTCTGAATCCAAACTGTTCCGGAAGGGGAATGTTGTTTTCCTCGACAAACTTGAGCAAACGATTGAGAATGAGTTTCTCGAACAATTTGCTCAGCGCTGAAAGGAGGCTGATTGGTCTGTAGCTTGAAGACAATGTTGGATCCTTACCGGGTTTGCGGATTGGTATGATTTTTGCTACTGCAGTTCCAAGCATCTGTTGAAGATAGCGGTTAGGAGAGACTGCACTTTCATGCTGAGTCTCTTCAAGATCAAGTTGAATATACCGTCAAACCCGGGAGCCTTCATGTTCTTGGTGCATTTCAGCGCTGAGCAAATTTGTTGTATTGTAATTATATCCTCCGGAGGCACGACACAAGGGGAGGCATCTAGGTTTTGAACGCATTGCGCAACCTGATCTTCGAGCGGTCTTTGGATAGTCGAGCCAAGCAAATGCGATGAAGCGACATGCTTGCCGATCGCATGTGGTGTAATTAAAAGCCGATCGTCATCATTTTCAACTCTGAGAGGTGGAACGGGTTTGGGATGAGTTTTCAGGACCTTGGCTACCTTCCAGAATGGTCTGGAGCGGTCGTCCAGATTTTCGACAACACGCCCGAAACTTTCATTTTGAAGTGAGTCTATTCTGGAAGCAATCTGCCTGTTTAGATCGGCCATTTCACGTTTTTTACCCCTACATGAACTTGTCGAACGCATGTCTCGTCAGCCTCGGATATAGCCTGTTGGAGTCCTTCCAACGCCCGGTCGATGTCATCTACAGTGTCGAGCAGTGGATTTTCATCGATGTTGCTGTCCACCATTCGTCCGTACTGCACCCAGTTGACATGGTGATAGTCTTTACGCAGGCAGCTTCTAGCAGGAACCACGTTGACACCGACTTCAGTCACCACCGGTTGGTGGTCAGAGCTGAGATCTTTGTGCGCCTCGGGCTTGGATAGTCCGATGTTTGACAGGAAGAAGTCCAGGGTGGAGGGATTTCCCGTCGGAGAGATGAAAGTTGGTTCGTCCGGAAATTGCACAGTGTACAGTCCGTGTTGTGCGTGGTCGAACAATAGACATCCGTTCCGGTTCCGCTGGTAGTTCCGCCAAGCTTCATGGCGGGCGGTCAGGTCACCCCCAACGATGAATCGGGAGCTAGTACGAAGGATGGCGGTCAGGTCGTTCTTGAATTGGATGCCTAGGCCGTTGCTTGTGGTACACTGACGTTGGCAGTAAACTGCGATAAACCGGACGTTTTCTGTTGGTGATTCCACCTCCACACTAATGGCCTCGATGATAGAAGTGCGGATGTGGGGCAGAGTGCAAAACTTGATTCCCTTTCTGACGATGACCGCTACACCCCCTCCCCCTGGAGCTGGTGCGATCAAGCCGGATAATGTTGTGGTTAGGCAACCAGAAGCTGTCACCGGACTTTAGGTGGGTCTCGGTTAGAAGAACCACGTCGATGCTATGCTTGCGGAGGAAGTCGGCAAGCTCAATATGTTTTGCTCTTACAGAGCAAGCGTTCCAGGTAGCCATGGTTAGCGGTTTAGACACCATACTGGATGATGAACTTAACGAGCACTTGGATCTGTTCGGGCTCATTGCGGCACTTACGTTGAGCATCGATCATATTGATGAAAATCTCCATCAATTCATCCGCTGTGAACAGATCGGGATTATTTGTTAAAGCTGTTGGTTGTCTCCAGAATCCAGGGGGGATGGAGAGTTTCGTCCAGCAGAAGATCCAGGCGTTTCTTGAGGGGGGCGGTTCGCACCCTTGGATTCGTTTGGCCATGAAGAGGCGGAAAGTTCTCCGCCCTGAAAGCCGGGGCCTTATCCTTCCTTCGTTGATTTTTGGTGCACGCCTGATTTCGAATGCGCTTGAAATCCTCGCGTTTAGGGCACTGCTTGTTGGATCCTTGGTGAGCACCACCACAGTTGGCGCATTTTAACGCCACGGCTCCATCCGTAGGGTAGTCGGAAGTGGCGTGGTCTTGAACGCAATTGCCACAGCGTGGCTTGATGTTGCAGTTGCGGGTGCCGTGTCCGAAGTTCAGACACCGTTGGCACTGAGTCACATCACGATGGCCGCCACGGTATGGCTCCCAGCGGACGATGATGGAATTGATGGAGCGGATGGCTTTCAGCGCGTTGAGCGTCACCGTTCCCTTCTGGAAGTGGACCAGGAAGAGGCTATCCGGATACGCCTTCGCATTTTCGTCCTTCCTTGTCATCCCATAGACGGCACTTGGGGCCAGCTTGTACCGGTCTCTGATTTCAGCTTCGATAAACTTCGGGTCGAAGTTTGGTAGGCCCCTAATGACGACCTTGAATGGCTTCTCACCGGGAATGTCGTGGGTGAAGAATTCCACCTTGGAAGTCCTTAGGTGGGCGACGACCAAGTCATACTCCGCTTTGGTACGGAGCACCACCTTGGTGCCGACTCTGCCCAACTTGTGTTCGACTTTAACGCCCAGCGTCGCTAGATCTGCGATGAGCTCATTAAGATGGGCATTTTTCACTACCAATGGAGGTAGCTTCACTTTTGCCGCACTCGGGCCAGCAGAATTTTCGTTGCCGATTGTGTCGCCGAAATCACCGATGTCGCTGGCGTTCGTCGCAGTGACATCGGACTGGCCTCGATTCTTCTTCCTCTTCTTGCTGCGTTTTTCCAACACAGCTGGCTGGATATTCCCTTCCATGGGGAGAACAGCAAACCTGTTCGAGGTAGGCACACCGGAGCTTCCTTCACTTGGGTTCTGGACCTTCGCCGGGCTTCGCGACCGATGCTTCCCCATTTCGGGGCACACACACACGCACGACAAACCGCGAAAGAGAGAGCGCGAACACTATCATCACAAAATTTTCAAACAACTCGAGAGAGCGAGCTAACACCGAACTGAACTGCTTGACGATCAAGCTGAGAATGACTGACTGTAAAACAAATCTGGTACCTCTAGATATGCAATTAGATAAACATCCGAAGTCCATCTTTTTTTACATATTCTGCACAAAAGATACTTTCTACCCCACCCCATTCATAAAAAAACGGTGGGAATTCATGTCAGGGGCGGGGCTTAGAAAGAATTTTTTGTGCAGAATATGTAAAGAAGGATGTTAACCCAGATGCATATACCGTGCATCATAGAGAAAGAAGCTCTTTCTACTGTTCCAATTGGGTTCTTTAAAGGTATTGAGGTAAAGGCATAATCTACATTAAACATCTCAAGATCATGCCACTTCCCACTGCCCTACGGATGGAGCGGTGGCGTTAAAATGCGCCAACTGTGGTGGTGCTCACCAAGGATCCAACAAGCAGTGCCCTAAACGCGAAGATTTCAAGCGCATCCGAAATCAGGCATCCACCAACAAGCAACCAGCACGAAGGAAAGATAAGGCCCCGGCTTTCAGGGCGGAGGACTTTCCGCCTCTTCATGGACAAGCGAATCCAAGGGTGCGATCCGCCCCCCCCCCCCCCCCCATCAAGAAACGTCTGGATCTTCTGCTGGACAAAGCTCTCCATCCCCCCCTGGATTCTGGATACAAAAAACAGCTCAACCAAATAACCTCGATCTGTTCTCAGCGGATGAATTGATGGAGATTTTCATCAACATCACCGGTGCTCTACGTAAGTGCCGCAATAACCCCAAACAGATCCAAGTTCTCGGTAAGTTCATCATCCAATATGGTTTCTAAGCCGCTAACCATCGCAAAACAGATTGAGCTTGCCGACTTCCTCCGCAAGCATAGCATCGATGTGGGTCTTCTAACCGAAACCCACCCAAAGTCCGGTGACAGTTTCTGGTTGCCTGACCACAACATTATCCGGCTTGATCGCACCAGCTCCAGAGGGGTGGTGTAGCGGTCATCGTCAGAAAGGGAATCAAGTTCTGTAGTCTGCCCCACATCCACACTTCTATTATCGAGGCCGTTAGTGTGGAGGTGGAATCACCAAATGGAAACGTCCGGTTTATCGCTGTTTACTGCCCATGCCAGTGTACCACAAGCAACGGATTAGGAATCCAATTCAAGAAGGACCTGACCGCCATCACCCGTACTAGCTCCCGATTCATCGTTGGGGGCGACCTGAACGCCCGCCATGAAGCTTGGAGGAACTATCAGAGGAACCGGAACGGATGTCTATTGTTCGACCACGCACAACATGGTCTGTACACTGTGCAATTTCCGGACGAACCAACTTTCATCTCTCCGGCGGGAAATCCCTCCACGCTGGACTTTTTCCTGTCAAACATCGGACTATCCAAGCCGGAGGCGCACAACGATCTCAGCTCCGACCACCAACTGGTGGTGACTGAAGTCGGTGTCAATGTGGTTCCTGCTAGAAGCTGCCTGCGTAAAGACTATCACCATGTCAACTGGGTGCAGTACGGACGGATGGTGGACAGCAGCATCGATGAAAATCCACTGCTCGACACCGTAGATGACAACGGTTGATTCGTTTATAAACGACGCCAAATCTGCCTTATTCATCTCACGACGACGCCATTGCGAAAAAAAAAACTACCGAACCTGCCTTAATCGTTTCAAAACGACGCCATTACAGAAAACGCAAAATCTGCCTAAATCGTATCAAAACGATGCCAATACCTAAACAAAATGCTAAATATGCCTTAATCGTTTCAAAACGACGCCATTACAGAAAACACAAAATCTGCTCAAATCGTTTCAAAACGATGCCACCGCGAAAAAAACTAAAATAAATAAACTGCTAAATCTGCCTCAATCGTTTCAAAACGACGCCATAAAATAAAAAAAAGCCTTAATCGTTTCATAGCGACGCTTTTGCAAAAAAAAAATCAATTGGCCTCAATTACTTGAAAATGACGCCACGATCCCTATTACAAAACAAAAAATAACGCATACTTTACATTTTACCAGCATTATCTAATGCATATCAGTACGAATGCACCAACAGGACTGTTTGACACAGGAAATCGACGTCATGGACAGTAGCACTCAAAAAAAAAAAAAAAAAAAAAAAAACGGAAGGCAACCTCCCCCATCAAGGGTGCCCTGAAGGTCCGTTCGCTATCCAACGACAAAATGCTGGTGAACGACCATCTGGCCAACTTAATGTTCTCCACACCGGTGTCCTCGCAGAAGATCCGCCGTGAAGCTGGTCAGCTGGCGAAGTTGAAAAGCAGCCGCTTTGCACTGCCTTCGTCCATCTAGCAGCTGAAGAATGCCGAAGCTTCTAATTGTATTCAACCTGCCATTGTATGAAGGGCCAAAAACGGTTTGGGTGAATCCGTGAGCAACATCGCCCACTTGCATCCACGGAATACATGAGAATTTCCTTCCAACAACAGGATCATACAACCGGTCAAAAAACAGGCCATCCAACAGGAGGATGTCCCAATGAGTGGGGGAGAAGAGTCCACCTTCTTTTCACGAAATGTAAACGACAGGGAGTCCCCATCCATTTCACGTCAATCGGGTGCCCTGGTGGTCCTGTCCACAACATGTCCACAACATTTAATGTTTCATATAATAATGGAATGAAAGTTAAGAAAAACTAAAGGATTGATATCACCCAGTATGTTACCAAGAAATCTATGATATCACGTTAATCACGAAGATTTCTAAGAGCTCCATAGATATGCTACCACTACATCTTCAACAGGTGTTAAAAACAGCACTCTCGCCTTTCGTTCCTCACAGCAGCGTAAACCCCCATCAACCACGAAACACACTCTAGCTGCTCCAACTAGAGGGATCTCAGCAGAGAAAACAAGGCCTGCGTCCACTTTTCATTTTAGTGACACAACGGCTTCAGTTCACCAGTACACAGTCTACCAACATTTTGTTATACGGCAAACATCCCACATTGCGCCCCAGAAGTCTTCGAATCCAATCGGGTCAATTTTTCTCCGAGCAACTATGAGATTAATTGAAAAATCATCCATTTAGATTTTCGAACGAGAGATTCTAAGCTCCCTACCAGCGCTCCCATTGATCTTCATGATGATGATAATGATGTCAGAGCAATGGTGCATTCACGGCTGAAAAGGAAAACCGGGTAAAATTCTTTTTTTTTTATGAGGAGAGAGGGCATATATTAGCGCTAGTGTAAGCAGGTCTTAACTTGACGCTTAACGAGTCAGCAAGCCATGTGTGCAGCCCTCCGTTGTAAGTGCAGCAGTTCAATGCTGGTAAACAGAGGTATCTATGGCAACGCTTCATAAGCACACACGGGCAACTCTCCACTCACTTTCGGACCAGCTCTTCACAAGGTAAGTTGCACAGCTTCATCGCATTTGCTTGGCTCGACTATCCAAAGTCCGCTCGAAGATCAGGTTGGGCAATGCGTTCAAAACCTAGATGCCTCCCCTTGTGTCGTGTCACCGACGGCTATGGTTACAGTACAACAGATTTGCTCAGCGCTGTAATGCACCAAGAACATGAAGGCTCCCAGGTTTTACGGTATATTCAACTTGATCTTGAAGAGACTCAGCATGAAAGTGCAGTCTCTTCTAACCGCTATCTTCAACAGATGCTTGGAACTGCACTACTTTCCAAGCATCTTGAAAGTAGCAAAAATCATACCAATCCGGATTCAACATTGCCTTCAAGCTACAGACCAATCAGCCTCCATTCAGCGCTGAGCAAATTGTTCGAGAATCTCATTCTCAATCGTTTGCTCAAGTTTGTCGAGGAAAATAACATTCTCCTTCCGGAACAGTTTGGGTTCAGAAAGGGGCACTCCACCAATCACCAGCTAGTGCGGGTGATGAATAACATCCGAAGTAACAAAGCTGTATAGAAGTCCACAGCCATGGCCTTGTTAGACGTTGAAAAGGCGTTTGACAATGTTTGGCATGACGGACTTGTGTACAAGCTTTGTAACTTCAACTTCCCATTACATCTGGTTAAAATCACCCGTAACTACCTTCAGCAAAGGTCGTTTAAGGTATCAAACGTTTAATTTGAGAAAAGTCACAATATTCTATTTTGCAATCATTCTACGAACACGCTGTAAAGTACATAATGATGATGCATGGTAATTTTATGTTAGGGTTGTCCTCCAAATTAGACTCAAACCCCGTATGATCGTTATACCCCTTCCTCCCCTACTTCGTTGACATATGAACCAACATTTTGTTCAATATTTAAAGTACCCTCTTCTGACAGGTAAAACAATTGCATGTTGCGTTATGATAAAATAAAATCTTCACTTTCTTCTCTGCTTCAGAAACCTTATTTAAAACTTATGATGGAGCTACTGAAAGAAATTAATGTAATTGTTGGCAATTGTTTTATCCCATAACATCCATGGCGTTTTTGTGTACTATACTGAGGTGCAAATCAACAAAAAAAATGTGTGACGAAATAGTGTCAGTTCCTATTGTAGTCGATGTCGATGTCAAATTTAGTGTACATTGATCACAGCAAAATAACTCAACATCGATCAACCCAAGGTAGTTATGTAGGGTAAATTCTGTCAATTACTAACCATTTCATAAAAAATTAAATACATTATCTTATGCGTAAGATGACCCGTGTTCTGATTATGCTAACATGAATGGTCGCGAGTTTTGAACCATAACCGAAACATTGAAATACTTGAAAAATTTAAGAAATTAGTATAATAATCAAAAATGCATGACAAACATCAATTTAGCGTAGTTCTACGTCATGCTGCGGTCGTGTCTAGGACACAACCCTTTATTTATTTTTTTGATGAAAATTAGGGATGTATGGTTCTTCATTGAATACTTACCTTGTATTAAATATACTTTATTTCTTTTCTAATATACTCACCTGACCATTTACAGAACTTGCGACAGACAATAAGATGGACGGTGTTACTGGCAGCCCTGCAGGGAGGAGATGGCTAGAGGAGGGAGTCGGACCACGAGTGCAAGCCAGTGCACAACTCTAATACAAAGTGTATTCGTAGATTATGTTAATCTACCATAATAAAGTATTGGAAAACCCTACAGATATGAAGTCCGGCCTGCTTCATTGTCTGCTGGACGAACCAGACGGGAGAATTGACCTTCTTGGCCACGTCCCGAATCGAAAGGTTTGGATTACGGTTGAAGTATAATCCCTCACCTTCCTTGCGTTCAGGGGGTCGGTTGTTTTCGCTTTTCTTCCACTCCCAGCTCACCGCTGGGTCGTCTGGGTCTCCTTGAACGATTTTACCACACGGGACACGGTCGCATTGTCGATTCCAAACTTTTTCGCGATCCACCTGTGGGACTGGCCTGGATTCTCTACGACCGCTCCCATAATGTTTTGTCGAAGCACTTTTTGCTTGGTAACCATCTCGATAACCACTTGACAGATTGGGACGAGATTTTGCACATGGAAGGATTTCACCCCCGGACAAGTCACGAATGACCCAAGAGTGTTAAAATGACTATAATAATAATAAAAAAAGTTTTACTCAACCTATTATTAGTTTTTACCCATGCAACAAAAAGTTATACACAAAAGAAAATGTTGCATTTTTTTCGAGTACAATCTTTATTTATGTGAGTTGATACCGTTTGGTACTAAAATATTGTCCGCCAAGTCGAAAAAAACACGAACCCATAATAAGCTTGTACTGGATAAAAAATGTAACCCACAATTTCTAAAATTATGTGTCTCTTCCCCTTCTTCTTATCTTTCAACCTTATTGATCACCGCATATTAGCTTATTGCGTGCCCTCAAATTAGTGTTCTAGATGTAGGGTAGAGAACTACTTCGGCCTAATCGCCCATTTTGGGCCTATCGAGCAAAAAACTTCAAATAAATGCATGATTTCAGAGTTAAGAAGTCAATTATGCGTTTGGTACGATACTTTAGTTAATAAACTACCGAACGAAGTCAATGAGAACGCGTGGTATGAAGGTTTTCTCTCATTATTCCGACCGAATCAATCTTTATCTTCATCCGATAGGCCGAAGTGAATTCATTGGCGTTTCAATTGCGTTTCAATGCGTTAGGCCGAGTTTGGCGTCAAGAAGCAGTGTTAGACTTTTAACAATATCTCAGCAATTTGTTTTTCGTTATCAAATCTTACGGTACGTACGGAAAACTACGCTAGATTAAGAAAGATTAACTGCGGGTTATGCTTAATAGGCCGGAAATGGGGTAGTTAACCCTACTTCCATAGTATTTAATTGAGTGCTTTCGATGCCTGTACCATTTTTGCACTAGTATGATAATTGTCTGGCAAGTACAGTCATACTCTATGCCCAGGGAAGTCGAGAAATTTCACAACCCGAAAAATTCCTTCCCTTGATATGCTCTCTTTACAACTTTCTTACTCTTGGTCTAGCTCTCAAAGCCGTGAATCGTTCCGAAAAAAAAAAACGATTCCGCACGGTTGGATTACCAAGCTCTCATTAATTTCCGCCGTTCCTAAGCAAAGATCCTGGGAAAGTCTGAAAAGAATCTGTTTATTTTTATTTGCAACATTTTTAAAAACCCTTCCTTAGTCGTCCCACACCGTCCTAAAATAAATAGGAAGACAGAAAGGTACCCAAATGATACCGTTAGTTCATCCTTGTTCTTGCCAGCTCGCCAACAGGCCCACCGCGGAAAGGGTTCGATCGAATGGAATTTGTTTTTTTTTTTGCTCCTCCGTTGCTTGATGTGAACCATCATCAAACTTTTTTCTCCGACTTGCTGCCTTCCTGTTTCCTTTGGAATTTTATTGCTTTGTTTATGGTTGTTAAAGCTTTAATTTGACTAATTAAAATCAAGGAATGGAAATCTTTTTGGATTCTTTTTGCCGCTTCCATTTGATCCTTATGAGACGGAAGTTTATTTTTTTGTGTTTCTGTATTCTCGGTTGGTCGTTCGCAAGTGATTGAGGCATTTGATTTGCATACTAATCAGGGGAGCCTTCCTTTGCTTCCTTCCCCCTCCTTGTTTGGTTGTTGGACTTTGGAAGCACAGACACACACAATCCTCCTTGTACCGTGGATTAGTTTAATGGTTTGCCCTTTTTTCCCTTTGTTGATAGGTTTGTCTTTTTTTTTAATTTTAGTGTTTTTGTTAGGCTCCTCTTGCAGGGTGTGAGTTGAAATTAGTCTCGTTTCGCTTCGACTGTTTTTTTTCTTCGTTAGGTGATCAATGAAAATCATAAAATAGCGTTGTTTATCGTGTAAATAATGCAATAATTTATTCCCAGTGTAAAAAGAAAATTTATGATAAACAAGACGAATCGTCAATCAAATCATTGCACATTTCGAAATCGAAAAATGATTCCTAAAATGGCTAGCAGCTCAGAAAACATCCCTTTCCCAAGCCAGAGCAACCGCCAAGATATCAACGTTCATTCAAGCGAACCATGTCCTAGCAGGAAATTGCTTTCAGCTGTTTTTCTTGTCGAACAAAATTTCCCTTTCAAGCTGCTACTTGTTCTGCTTGTTTTCACAACATGTTAACGCATCCGAAAAAGAAATCACCGACAAAACAAAACGCATGTAACACATGTCGCAAATCCCATCGAGCAGGAGGCGAAAGCTGCTCGGTTAATCTTGCTGGAAGGATTAAATCACTGTGAAAGAAGCTTCGATTTAATCCGTGCTTCAGGAAGGCAAACCACGGTACGAAAGGGAAAAAGTCAGCCAGTGAAATGAAAACATTGAAAGTGCCGCACCTTCCCCAGCAGCGTTGGATGATGGAAATCGTTCTGGTGTTTGTTTTTTCCGCGACTTGGAAAAACATTCGTAAGGTGATGGGAAGACGGACGGCGTCGGGTGATGGGAATGCACATCATTAAAAGTCGTTTTCACGCAAACATCATTGCTATTATTATGTTTGCACTTTGGCATTAGCGAGTTTTGCGTGAGATGAGAGGGATGGAGAGTGGGTGCTTGATCCGGCACTGAACTCTGTAAAATTGACTGAGCAGTTGATTTGCATAACGATGATGAGTGTGAAACAGAGCGGCATCTAGGAATGTCTGCATCTAAGTCTAGTAAAATCGCTCAGTGTTACTTACAGCCCACTTCTGAGTTCATACCATCTTCTTCATACTTCCAGTTCATAGCATCAAGTAAAATTGTTCTCCCACTATATTCTGAATCTTGAAGGTTCGGTGCAGCCAAGTCAGTGGGAAAATGCTGAACTTTAAGCTTTCGGTTTGGCGAAGAACTCTGGATTTGGAAACTCGGAACATGGAACTGCAAATCGCTCGGCTTCCCGGGCTGCGATAGGTTGATCTATGACGAACTTCAACCACGCAACTTCGAAGTCGTAGCACTGCAGGAACTTTGCTGGGCGGGACAGAAGGTATGGAAAAGCGGGCATCGAGTGGCTACTTCCTACCAGAGCTGTGGCAACACCAACGAGCTGGGAACCGGCTTTGCAGTGCTGGGTAAGATGCGCCAACGCGTGATTGGTTGGCAGCCGATCAACGCGAGGATGTGCTAGTTGAGGATTAAGGGCCGTTTCTTCAACTACAGCATCATCAACGTGCACTGCCCACACGAAGGGAGACCCGACGACGAGAAAGAACCGTTCTATGCCCAGCTGGAGCAGGTGTACGAGGGTTGTTCGCAACGGGACGTCAAAACCGTCATCGGCGACATGAACACTCAGGTAGGACGGGAGACAGTGTATAAACTGGCAATTCGGCCAAACAGGATATCCACAAAGCCACCTGGAGATCACCTGACCAACACACAGAAAACCAAATCGATCACGTTCTTTTTTTTTTTTTTTTAACGTCGGTCTTTGTTCCGCAATCTAGTGCCAATCACCGACGGAAGGAAGACGTGACCAGAGATTTTTATGCCTCAGAAAAATCCCACCGACCTCGGCTGGGATTGAACCCAGACCCATCGGGGTGTTAGAAAGCAGTCACGCTTACCACTACACCACCGGCGCCGGCTTTGGTTAAAATCGATCACGTTCTAATCGACGGGAAATTCTTCAACATCCGCAAGTACCGCAGTGCGAACATATATGTAGATTTGGACCACAACTTAGTTGCAATATGCATACGCTCAAAACTCCTCACCCGTCGAAGTCGAACGCCGCGACCCAACATTAAGCAATTAAGGGACGCCGGAGTTGTCCAGAACTACGCGCAGCAGCTGGAAGTTGCACTACCCACAGAAAAGCAGCTTGGCGTAGCTACTCTTGAAGATGGCTGGAGGGTCATCCGTTCAGCCATAGGTAGTACTGCTGCAGCGGTACTAGGTACTGCGATTCCGGACAGAAGAAATGACTGGTTTGACGGCGAATGCACAAACTGTTAGTAGAGGAGAAGAATGCAGCAGAATACATCATTCATGAACCATTTTCTGTTATTACGGCTCATACACTAATTACGTAATGGTTTATGGAAGCACAGAGAGTTCTAAGATTTTCTTACGTGCCATATTTTTATTTGGGATTTGTTACAAAAAATTTAAGGACGGGGTTTGAAAATCATGGAAAATGTATAACGCATTTTTTGTACGACCCTTAGGCTAAATAAATCTCCTCGTAAAAAGTTGAACACAGCATCGAAAAATAGAAATTATTCAATTTGCACCAGCATTAATCTGCAAAGGCCCGTTTTCAATCTGCATTATTCTTTGTGTCTTTCAACAAGCAGTGATAAGGCAGAGAGTCTTTTGTAAAAGGAATGATAAAAAGTGCTCGACACTCTTTATCATACCACTTCATCTCTCTCCCAAACGTCCCAACTAACAATTTTCGTAATGTAAACGCTTTACTCATTTCATTTATACAGCCTCAAGCTGTATTCAAATGTTATACAATATGAGGAAACTTTTACTCAACCTCTATACAAGCAAATCTGGCGAACTTAGTCAGCTACATATGGCTGTTGGAACGATCGGGAGAAGCTCTTATTGCATATCCATTAACGCTTCTATACAGCTGTTATCCTGCAGTTTAGTTGTATGTGAACTTGAAAAGCGCTTATTCAACCTTTTCCCGGTTATCCAATAATCATTACACAGCTTTCTCTTGAAGCCGGGTTAAATACTGTTTACGCTCCTTTATATGAAGGAATTTATTGAGTTTATTTTGCTGTGAATCAAATTAATCGAAATTAGTTACAAATCATCACCAAATTATTTACCCTGCACCGGAACCTGGAATTGAACTCGAGACGACCTCATTGGCAAACCTTGACACTACCAACTGTGCTACGCCAATACTTTGAACTTATGTAAACAAATCAACATTGGATTCTACAACAAAATCGCTGAGTAGAGGCTTTATAATAGTACACATGAATCACTTTTCTCGACTAGTTATAAAAGAGCAGAGTAAAAGCTGTAAAACTGCACACATCTAAAAACAAACCTAGTTGACTGTGAAAATGCTTCCGAAGTTGCTCTTACACAGTTTATTAGCTGAGTACAGTTTGTTTAGTTGTTGAAAAAGCACTTTTGATGTTTATGTTATTCAACAAGAGTGGTTGGTTGTGTAGAAGCCATCAAATGAGAAATATATTCGCTTTGTTAGCTTTGTTTTGCAGTTACAAGTTGAAAGTTGATTAGAAGTGACATTGTTGTTGAAAGAAGTGACATTAGCGTTTATTGGCTGATGTTATTCAGTGCGACTGACAAATTTAATAATGGTTGTGAGAAAGTTGAGTAAACGCTCTCGAAAAATATTTTGCTAGCTTTTGCTTGTAGCTGTATCTGCAGCTTCTTTTCAGCTACTTTACAGCACAACGCTGGAAAAGTTGGCTTACAAAGCTGAAAATGTTAGTTGGGGTAGTAGCGCAGCAGTAAAAAGATACCGTAAAACGGGGTGTCTTCGATAATGCGGGTAACTTTGATGGTATAATATTATGATTAAATTAACTCGCTGCACTTTTTCTGAATTGAAAACATTGGTTCCATATTGTAAAGAGTTTTTATAAAGTATGTGTTACATATTTTCCAAAGATATTAAAAAACAATTTTCTTGCTCTCAAGAGCACTCAAGCACTCAAACCATTACTTATGAAATGTTTTTCCAATAAGGCCATCACAAATTCAATGTTGTCTTCTTATTGCTTATAATTTTTCTGATTATATACTCATTCAAAGTTTCATATTTCATGAACTAACTTGTTTGACATTCACGCGTGTTTTTCTATATTCATCGAGCATTATCAAAGTAACCCCAAATCAAAATATCGATGTTCGGTCAAAAGACTAAAAAAATAGTGCAAATACAATAATTTTCGTTAAACATGTTACTAACGAATGGACACAAGGAACCTCAGTACTTGTTTTAAAAAAGTAAAATTGGAAAAAAAAATTTAGAATATACTTTAAAAAACTATCAATGTTACCCCGTTTTACGGAATTAGTTTATCCATATATTTCACAAATACGTTTATCGGTTGAAGTTATTTTTATTATACGCAAGGCTGGTAGCCATCACTGCTGTAAAAAAATAGTGATTTTAGTGACCATGTTGAAGAAATAAGTGACTAAATAGTGACTTATAGTTGTAAAAATAGTGACTAAAAAGTGACCCTGAATTGAATTAAAAGTAAATTTTATTGAAAACTCTTAGGAATTTCTGAGAAGCACAACTCCTGTGAACTTCAAAGGAAAATTCCAAGGGCATTCTGAGGATAATTTCATAAAGTTGTGGGAGAAAACAAATTTCTTAGCATAAGCCCTTGATTTTTTTTTAAATACTCAAAAAGGATCACAATTAAATCTGAGAATAACTCCAGGACAATCTTCAAAGGAAGATTTTGCCAAACAAATTATGAGACGAAATCTAAGGAATTTGAGAATAGAAATGCCAATTAATTCTTTCAATGTGAGTAGAATTTCAAGGGAAAGAGTGAGATTCAAAAGGAAATCTGAAATGAATTTAATGAATATTCTGATAATCTTTCCAAAGAGTGTCTTTTTGTGGAGAATTTCAAGCTAATTTCGAGGAAAACTAAAAGAAAATTGAATTCGGAGGAAAGCTTTATCGAAATTTACATTGAATATGAAATGGACTATTCTGAGAACTTCCCAATTTTTTCCTAAAATTAATTAATCTGCTTTGAAGTTCTTTTGTAGTTTGAGAAACTAGCCTGATGCTAACAATACTACTCATCAGATTTTTAAACTTCCCTGAACTTTATAGAAGTTCCTAAAGTTTCCTTTATTTTTCTCACAATCATGAATCTCTTCTAAAGGTTTAACAATTCACTGAAGTTCTCTAAATTTTTTAAACTTTATGTGACTTCTCTTATGTTAAAGGAAGTGCTTTGAGGTTGTCTGTTCTTTTCTGAAATTATCAAAACTGCTCGAACGTTTTTGCAGTTCTCAATGTTTAAAATGTTTAAGCTTCGGTGAACTTCTGAACTTATGCGAAGACCTCAATTAAATTTTTAACGTCTCTGAAGTTATATGAAAATCTGGGAACGGCTTTAAATTTCCCACTAATTTTCCGACTAATGGCTGACGTCTCCCTGAAATTTCTCCAATTTTTGGAGCTTACTAAACTCCCGCATTCATAAAAATTCCTGAAGTTCGCGAATCTCCTCTTAAGCTCCATAGATTTATATGAAGTTCTCGAAATATTTCTGAAGACCACTGTCATACTGTGAAGTTTACGAAATTTTTAAAAATTTCTGAATTTTTTGTGCTCCCGCAGTTTTCATGGAATTAGAACGAAATAATTAATAATTAATGATTCCCACTGAAGTTCTCATGATTTTTCCGAATTTCATGAAACTTACATCAAATTATCAACACTAATTTAAAGCTTCTTCAATAATCTAGACTTTCCTGGTGTTATTAAAACTACCTAAACGATTAATAATTGTTGTTAAAGTTCTATAGACAGCCCTAAATTGATCATTTTAAGATCCTGCAATTTTCTGAAATTAATTGATTTGCCTTGAAGTTATTTTCCCTGAACTATGCTTACCTGAAGTTTTCTAAATGAGTTTAATAATCCAGCAAATTTTCTGATGTATATATATTCAAAATTCCCTAACTTTTTGGAACAATCATAGAATTCTTGGAATATCACATAGCTCCACGGAATTCCTTGTAAGTCACTGCAAATTTGTTTAAGATAATGGTTTTATTCTGAAGCTATCTGATCGTCCTCGAAGTACTCGGAACTTCACTGAAACTGAATGAAACTATTTAAATTCTAAGTTCTTTGGAGTTTCTTGAAGGTATGTATCGCTGCTTGCTAAAAGTTCACGCATTTTTTTAGATTAATGCAACTTCGAATATCTCTAATCAACTTAGCTAAATTTTCGCATTTTTTAAAATTCTTGATATCTCCATGATATAACACCCTTAAAATACTCTCACGTTTTCCGGATGTTCATATAATTTTTATCACGTTCCAGAAGTTCTATCGGACCTTTGCTGAAGTTTCCGGAACTTCCTTAAGGTTTCTACAATTTTCTTGAAATTATTTGAACTCCCCTTTGATTCTCTGGTCTGTCTTGATGTTCTCGGATGAAGATAAATTTCCCTGAAATTCGTTGGACTTGTGTGAAGTTCCTGAAATATTTCTGAAGTTTTCATAAATTATTTGATGGTCTCTGTACATTCCTGAAATTCTCGGAACATCTTAAGGGTTCTCAGTTTTTCTAAATTTACTATTATAGATATTTAAACTGCTCCAATAAGTCCGAACTAATGTCATGGGAACTACTCTTAAGATCTGAAATTCTTCCAAAGATCTCTAGATCTAACTTTTCTGAGGTGCTTAGAACTTCTTAAAAAATTGCACAATATCCCTCAAGGTTTCTATATTTCTCAAGTTCGCTTAACACCTGTGATGTGCTCTGAAATTCTATGAGCTTCATATAAGTTCCTGAAAATTTTCGGATGTTAAAGAACCGATTTGAGGATTTTAAAACTTCTAGTAAGCTCCCCATAATTTCAGTGTGTTAACTTCCCTTATGTTACCGTAGTTTATGGAGCTTTACTAAAATTTTCAGCATTTTCTTTCATTCCTCAGAACTTCTTCAAATTTCCTACAATTGTTGTGAAGTTAATGGGATTGCAATAAAGATCTCTAATCTTTCATAGAGTTAATTACGAACTTGAAATTAATCATTTAAAGTTTTACTTAATTTAGGCACTTTTAAAATTTTCAATATCTTGAACTTGTACATGGAATACGAAACTCCAAGCCATTGAATATTTTTAGATCTTGGACTTACTCAAATTTATTGGTTAGGAAATTAATAAAGTTAATTTCAATTAGGAAATTAATAAAGTTAAAATTAAAGTTCCTGAAAAACTCAGGAAATTTCGAAAAATGAGTAGACACCCTGTAGAAATGATCAATCTTGAAATAAATTCACGCTAAAAAAGTTGAAAATAGTGACTGATTACAAGAAAAAGTGACTTTAGTGACATGACCTTAAAACTAGAGACTTTTTAGTGACTGGCTTGAAAAAAGTGACCAAGTCACTAAAAAGTGACTAACTACCAGCCCTGTATACGTTATCATTGAAATTAATTATCGAATCCAAATCAGCGATGGATACAGATAATGTAAATACAAGTAAGTTGCATTTGGAGAACAAATTAATTGCGAAGAATCCTGAATAACCACTGTCTATACGAGAGCGATCGCCCTTACCGTAACAATAAGTTTTTCACATGTCGTTTTAATTCATATATTTTCAATACCGTTATAAAAATCGTTTTGTTTTCATTTAATCTTAATGGAAACGGACTAAAAAGAAAACAGATTTACAAAACGATGAAACATCAAGAATCGCTAGAAAAGATGAAAGCAGTCGTGGAAAAATGCTTTCCTTCGAATGCGAAAAAAGAGTTTGAGATTTTTTGGAAATTTCTACAATCCCAACGAAAGCGTGACCGCTTTGAGAAGGACCATTCAGATTGGTTAGTGGAATATGCAACACCACCATCTGATGCACCTTGGCGGCTAGGAAAATCTGAAAAAGCTTTTGAAGAATGCAGTGATCGATCGAAGCGGCACCGTACTGAGGAAATTAGTTCAAAATATTCGTCAAATCAGTTAAGCTTTGCTGCGGAAATGAGTTTGCGTGCCGACCACAATTACAAAGCAGCAAATTTAATTAAACAGGCTATTGATCTCAACAACCAAACCACTCAAATCACACCTGAGAAGGCGTTGACCATTTTAGTGATGGCAAAACTGACGAGATATAGTTACAACATTATTAGGGAACCAGTAAAAGACAGGTATTGAGTTTAAAGTAAGGAGTTTGTATGTAAAATACAATGGTTTTATTATTTCAGGTACCCACCGTACTACCAAGTACAAAGAGCCAAAAAGGAATTGTACGCGATGAACGCTTCCAATAGGAAAACGAACGACGTCATCGAATGGCGCATCCTGATTGGCTGACGCAGCCGATGAAAGAGTATAAAAGTAAACAACATTGCATTTCATGTTTCATCATTCGCTGCCAGACTGTTGAGCAGTTCAGTCGATTTGAATTCTCTCTAGTTTCGTTCGTTCGTTCGCAAGTCGAATTAGCTCCGCGTTGTGTAGTGACGCTCTCGCTGACCCAGCCATGGGTAAGAAATCGCGCGGTAACGCGAGTGCCGGTTTGCCGGGAAAACAGACTCTCCCAGGAGACGGCGCGACCACCGAGCCAGCCCAGAAGAAGCAGAAGAAAGCCCCATTGCCCATCCCGACAGGCGTTGCGGACCCGCAGCCGGGGCCTCCCGGAACTAAACGACCCAGACCTGAAGACAGCAGCGCCACCGTATCAGCAGTAAAAAAGCTGCTGAGCAACAATCCGTTCTCCGCCCTGCAGAACGGAGCCCAGCCGCAGTCGGACCCTGAGACGGTGCCGAAAAAAGTTAAATTGCCACCCTTCTATGTGAAGGGCTTCCCTCCCGGGCTATGGGAGCAGCTGGATTTCTACATTAAGCAGGGCCTTCGCTGCACCATTCAACGGTGCACGGAAGGCTACAAACTGATGGTCCCGGCCGAAAAACACTTCAACGCAGTTCAGGCCCTCTTGGACAGAATGAAGCTGGAGTACTTCTCCCACGACATCGAGGCCACCAAGCCGCTGAAAGTGGTGCTGCGCGGGCTCCACGACATGGACACCACCACCTTAATGGACGAGATTAAGGCGAACGGCCTCAAGCCGGTCGAAGTCCACAAGATGACCCGCAGCAAGGCCATCAAGTATCGTGACCAGCTCTACCTGGTCCATCTGGAGAAGAACTCCACAACCGTGAAGGATCTCCAGACGACACGCACACTGTTCCACATCGTAGTGAAGTGGGAGCGGTATAAACCCACCCACCGTGGCGTCACTCAGTGCTCGAACTGCCTATTGTTCGGGCACGGCACCAGGAATTGCCGCATGGCCAGCCGCTGCATCAAATGCGGCAAAAACCACCAGATCGACAACTGCGACAGCATCGAGGAAGCCACTCCCACATGCGCCAACTGCGGTGCCGCCCACAAGGCCACGAGTAAGGCCTGTCCGAAGCGGGCCGAATACGCCGAGATCCGGAAGAAGGCCTCGTCCAACAGCCAGCCCGGTCGCAAGAAGGTTCCAGAAAACAACGCGCAGAGCTTTCCTCCGTTATCACCGGTCCAATCACGGCCAATTCCAGTGTTGCCGCCGCTCCCGCTCAACCAACAGTTGGCTGCTGCCCAGTTGGCTGCCGCTGCAGTACCCGGTCAAGCCTCCGGGCCATCGACGGATCCCCCTGCTCCGGAATTGGCCGGTACAACCGGTGAAGCTACAGACGATTCTCCGCTGTCAACGGATGAGATCGTCACACTGTTGGCCCAGGCCATCATCATCAAGCGCACCTTCGCAACAAGAACACAACAGCTCCAAGCTATCATCTCCTTCGTCGCTAATTATGGACCGTGAACCCATAAAGATCGCCAACTGGAACGCTCGCTCCGTAGGGGCGAAAAACATTGAGCTTGCAGACTTCCTCCGCAAGCACGACATCGACGTGGGCCTTCTCACCGAGACCCACCTCAAGACCGGTGACAGCTTCTGGCTGCCCGACCACAGCATTGTCCGGCTTGATCGCACCAGCTCCAGGGGGGGGGCGGTGTCGCGGTCATCATCAAGAAAGGCATCAAGTACTGCACCCTACCCCACTACCGCACTTCCATCATCGAGGCCGTCGGCGTTGAGGTGGAAACATCGACCGGAAACGTCCGGTTCATCGTTGTCTACTGCCCCCGGCAATGTACCGTTAGCAATGGTACAGCACAGCAGTTCAAGAACGACCTTGCCATCATAACCCACACCAATGCCCGCTTTGTAATCGGAAGGGACCTAAACGCCCGGCACGAGGCCTGGCGGAACTACCAGCAGAACCAGAACGGCCGCCTGCTATTCGACCATTCCCAGCATGGTCTCTATTCCGTCTGGTTTCCGGACGAACCAACCTTCACATCACCGACGGGCAACCCATCGACGCTGGACCTGTTCTTGGCAAACACCAGATTAGCCAAGCCGGTTGCCGTCAACGACCTGAGTTCGGACCACCAACCGGTGCTGACCGAGCTGGGCTGCAACGTGGCCCCTGCACCGTGCCAGCGGAAGGACTACCATCGAGTCAACTGGGTCCAGTTTCGACGCGTGGTCGACCGCCACATCGACGACAACCCACCGCTCGACACAGTGGATGACATCGACCGGGCCCTGGAGGGTCTCCATCAAGCCATATCCGTGGCTGACGAAGAGTGCGTTCGACGAGTTCCTGTGAGGGGTAAGTTTCAAGCAATTGATTCCCACACCAAACTCTTGATTCGGCTCAGAAATGTTCGTAGACGCCAGTTTCAGCGGACTGGGGATCTGCAGCGTAAATACGAAATGGTCGATCTGAATCGGCAGATCGCTTCCAGAATGGTCTCAATCCGGAACGAGAGTTTCGGGCGGCTCGTTCAGAACCTGGACGACCGTTCCAGACCATTCTGGAAGGTTGCCAAGGTGCTGAAGTCTCACCCCAAGCCCATTCCACCACTTAGAGTCAATGACGAACGGCTTATCACCAACGAAGAGAAGGCCAATGCAATTGGGGAGCACATTGCCCAGTCGCATTTGCTTGGCTCTACAATCCCAAGTCCACTCGAGAACCAGGTTGTGCAGTGCGTCCAGACGTTAGATGCCTCCCCTTGTGCCGTCCCTCCAGAAGAACGGATTACAGAGGAACAAATTTGCTCAGCGCTGAAACACAGTACGAACATGAAGGCTCCCGGGTTTGACGGAATATTCAACCTAGAGTTGAAAAATCTCAGCGCGAGGGTGCACTCGCTGCTGGCTGCCATCCTCAACAGATGCTTGGAGCTGCACTACTTTCCAAGCATCTGGAAGGTGGCAAAAATCATCCCGATCCGCAAACCTGGGAAAGACCCTTCACTACCGTCAAGCTACAGACCGATTAGCCTGCTCTCAGCGCTGAGCAAGCTGTTCGAAAAATTGATCCTCAGCCGACTAAACAAGTTTGTGGAGGAACATGACATTCTTCTTCCGGAACAGTTCGGGTTCCGTAAGGGGCATTCCACCAATCATCAGCTAGTGCGGGTGATGAATAACATCCGGAGTAACAAAGCTGTATCCAAGTCCACAGCCATGGCCTTGTTAGACGTCGAAAAGGCGTTTGACAATGTCTGGCACGACGGACTTATATACAAGCTTTGTAACTCCAACTTTCCACCATACCTTGTGAAAATCACCCGTAACTATCTCCAGCAAAGGTCGTTCAGGGTGTCGTTGAATAGTTCCCTTTCGGGACAATTTCCAATCCCAGCAGGTGTTCCGCAAGGGAGTCTGCTGGGACCACTGCTTTACAGCATCTACACGTCGGACATCCCTCCTCTAGGAGACGGTTGCGTGTTCTTTCTGTTTGCAGATGACACCGCGATAGCCGTCAAGGGTAGGATGCCTCGTGAAATTACGAACAAGCTCCAACGATGCCTTGACACCTTTACTGATTATGCCACCACGTGGAAAATCAAAATCAACGCCTCGAAAACCCAAGCGATCATGTTCCTTCACAGACAATCATTAAAACTTAAACCGTCTCCCTCCTGTACCGTAATAATGGATGGTACAAGGGTCGAGTGGTCCACTGATGTTACTTATCTCGGGATGTTGTTCGATGAGAAGCTCCTGTTCCGCTCGCACATAGAGAAAACCCTAGTTAAGTGCTCCGCCTTGGTTAGGTGTTTGTATCCGCTCATTTGCCGCAGATCCCGCCTCTCAAGGCAAAACAAACTGGCTGTTTACAAACAGATCATAGCCCCCGCGATCTTCTATGCCGCCCCGGTGTGGGAATCGTGCGCTCAGACCCACAGGAACAAAATCCAGGTTGCACAGAATAGAGTGTTGAGGATGATCCTAGATCGTCCATTCGACACAAGAATAGCAGACCTCCATCAAGAGGCAGAAATTCCCAAAGTAGATTCCAAAATTGATGATATGACAACTAAATTTATTCAAAAATGCAATCTTTCTGAACATGCTTTAATAAGCAATTTGTACATAGTAGGTTAAGTGTATATAGTAGAGTAGGTTAGTTTTAAGCTGTAAATAGTAGTATTAAGTAGTTTCTCTTCAAATTCTAAAAACAAAACAAACCAATCCCACCAAGGTGGTCGACCGTGTACTAAGTCTAGGACTAATTCTGTAAAACAAATTTTGAATTTTGCCCATACCTAAAGATGAAGAAAGCAATCAAATCACTTAGTAAAAATTTATATGGTAATCGTCCAAGTTAAACTAAAATAAAGATCATTTAAACTAAACTTATTTCATGTTTCATTCTGTATCCTGCATTTAACCATTGAAGAGGAAGCAGCGAATAAATAAAGGTAGAATTGAGAACAGTGTCTCATTCTTTTCGTCCGAGAACGGAGATTTCCCGAGCATTCGTGCTTCGTCCAGTTCCTATTCGTTCATCCACTGGTTGATTCATCTTCCATAAGTTCCACCTAGTGGACACTTTTAAAAGAGTTGAACTTTCCTGTTTCCCTGCTCATCGGAGGCTTGTGTTCGGCAGTTTTGCCGTGGTCCTTCGAGAGAGAGAGGTTTACTTGCGCTGGTGGCTGTAGTGGTTGGCAGCTCAACGACTGGTGGCTGAAGAGTTATCAGCGACCCATCATTCCTACGCTGTCCGCTGTGGTGTGCGCAGCCAACGGTGCATCGTCCCTACGCTGGTAGCTGTGGTGTGCACAGCTGTCAGTGGCTCATCGTCCCACTACTGGTGGCTGTGAGGTGCACAGCTGTCGGTGGCTTGATCACGAGTTGTGTCGTGGTCCTTCGTTCGAGAGAGGCATCCCGTCGCTGGTGGCTGTGAAGTGCATAGCTGTCGGTGGCTCGATCACAAGGTAGGTTTTCGTCTGTGCTGTTGTGGTAAGGGCAATGAATCTACCCCAAGAGAAATTGAGTACATAACAGGAATGTTATCCTCCGCAAAACGCATTTTTTGTCACAGAATGCAATGTGAAGATTGATCTTCAGGCTATTCTAAATAAAACCGCTGAAAAGTTACTGCTGCTGCTAGAAAGTACTATTGGAACCCGATTGCAACATGGTAAGGAAGAGCATATGACTTTGATTGCCAAGTGGGGTTGCGATGGTGCTTCGGGACTCACAGAGTAAAGCAAAAATTCCAAATCAATGTAAATAGAGATTCCAATCTTTTTTTTCATCATTTGTTCCATTGCGGTTGCTAGATGATTGGAACATAGAGGACATTATATGGGATAATGATCGACCAGGATCATCATATTGGTGTAGACCGCCTTATTTACAATTTTGTGCAGAAACTGATGAAGTGATTCAAACCGAAGTTAGCCGTATCGAAAGCGAAATTAGTGCATTGAAACCTTATGAGGGGATGGTGAAGAGCAGCAAAATCGTCGTTTCGTTTTCTCTTTTCCTCACAATGATCGACGGAAAATGTGTCAATACTTTAACCGATACAAGTTCTAAAGTTCCTAAAGTCAGTTCCGAAATCACAAGAGTAGATTTGGAGTTGATTATAAGACTTCGGAACATTCTTATTGCAATTTCTTGTTCCCAGCAAATAGACCCAGCTAAATTCAAAATTTACTGTGTTGATACCGCAAAGTGCTACGTAGAGTTGTACGCGTGGTTTTACATGCCGTCGTTGATGCACAGAATTTCGATTCATTGGCATAGCATTGTTCAGGCGGTGATATTGCCGATTGAAAGAATGACGAAGGAGGCTCAAAAAAAATGTAACAAAGTCATTAAAAACACTAGAGAGCATTTCACTCGGAAGGATAAGCGTGAAAACACAAATCGGGATATTATTAATCGCCTTCTTATCACCACCGATCCAATGGTTAACTCTTATTATGAGAAGGAAAAACATGATTTTAAAAGTCTACCAGAGGAAGTTAAATTTCTGATAAAGACAAAAACTGACTCAGGCGAAATGGTACCAGAAGATGATGATGTTGACGATGATGCTGACGATGATGATGATGATGCTGATGAAGCAGAAGAAGAAGAAGAAGAAGAATATGATGATGCTGATGATGAGGAAGAAGTTTAAGTAGAAGGAAAATACAAATTTGACCAATTGTGATTTTTAATTTGTGCTGTTTTTTTAATAACTTTATTGTTAGGGATATTTTAAGCAAATAATAAAAAAATATGTTTTCTTAGCATTGTTTAAGAACAAAAATCTTCATTATATGACTTGTTTCATGACCATCATTCACAGTTACAACGTATAAAAAATTTAACAAAAAAAAAAAACATACAAAATCGTTTATAACGTAAAAAATACCAGCTATAATGCAAAACTTATGACATATTTGGATTCAGCGCCCCAAAATTACCCAAGAATCATGATGTTTTTTCATAATTTGTAGAATTATTTGCTTGGCCAGACTTTGTATGGAGTCGCCCCACTGTGCAATGGTGCAAACATTATCACGCATACGGTATCTTCCGATTGGTGGCTGAATCACAACGATGGGTCATCGCATTGCTGAGAACCACATTTTGCAGCGTTGGGGTTATGTCAGATAAATAACAGACTTTTCCAACCCATGTTCAGCTTTCTATTTTATGTATTTCAAAAACATGTTTATCTCCAGCGATAAGTGGAAGTAGTTCTATGCAATCAAGTTGATTGCCTGATTCACAAAATAAGCGTACAATCGGCAAAATGTATACCGTATACGTAAATTCAAGTGGGTCGATCTAACCCCGTTAATTCCTTATTTTTATCCCTGAATTTGACTCTGACAACACCATGAGACCAAACACCCAACGCAAAAAAAACACTTTGTAACATCTTTAGCATAAGCATATGAAAAAGTCATCTAGTGAAAATAATAAAAAGCGAATATATTTTCATCACATTATGCATTCGGCGATGATCTTTCCCACCTCGAACAAACCGACCAAGAACGTGTCACGCGTCGTATGTATCTTTTTATTCCTCCTTCCAGCACAATCCACTTCGACCACTTGACTCCCGACAGCAGTTCAACACGCGACCAACCGCGTTGCTTCAAAACGATGCAAAAAGGGGACAGCACACACTTGGAACACATTTCGCGTGCGAATCATCGCCAACATCATCATCGTCGTCGTCGTTGTTCGGGTGTCATGAATTTAAAATCAGATTACAGTCCCGTTCCAACTGAAACGCATTCGCGTGGTTGATTTTTTTTTCTTCTCTATCTCTCTCTTTTGGATACAACTAGAGCGAAGAGGAGTTTTCCAAAAGTCAAAAGGTCCTCTGCTGTTGTATTCGGTTGGAAGCTTAATGTGCGAAAAGTGGATGCTTGTGAATCTGCTGGCAATTTTTGTGCAAGGACCTATTGCGAGGGGACCGACGGTGGATTTGAAAGGGCAAACAGGAAAACAAAAGAGCGTTAAGTGTGAACATAAAAACAACATTAACGGTTCTAGTGGCTTGGCTGAGTGCGGAATCAGGAGTCATTAATTCGAAGTTGATCCGAAGTTTAATATGCATTTTGATGTTTCGTTGATTCATCGCGTACTTGCATATCCGGTTTTGCCAACAGTCTTCAATTTATGAATCGATTTTCCCCATTCAAGGATAACTTCATGGACACCACATCAACAACCGACTGGAGCATGCGAAACACATTTCGGATGCTAACATTCCTCTTAGGAGCCATACTCTACCCTGGAGTAATTTTCACCCAACCAAAAAAAAAAAAAAAAAGCATCATAAAAGAGAAAGCCATTGAGATCCAAACCATGGAACGCGTGCAGAAAGGCCGGAGGGGGGAGACAAATTTTACGCGCGAATTATGACGCGCCGTGTCGCCAAAGCAGCTGAACTTTAATTAGCATGAAATTAAAAACTTTCGCGCCTAAATTCTGCGTTTATGGTAAATAACCCAACAAAAACGTAAACAACCACCGGAACCCATACCGCAGCCGTTTGGCAAAAGCCGGAACTCAGATTGGGAAGTAAGTATGTGTGCGTGTGAAGTACTGGAATCAGGAGGAAAATCGATAGACTTAAGGATTTTTGGTGCAAATTTTCCCGAATGTTTTGTTAGTCGCGAAAAGTTTTCCTCCCCCCTGCGATTGCGACACTTGTACTGCTGTGACCTTGATAGCACCGCCGAGTGTGAAAGTTTTTCAAAGTCACAAACTGAACTAATTAAGTGATGGGAGTGAACTTTAACGGTGGGTTTCAAGCGAGGAAAATGAATCTGGAGTAGCAAGGAAGGCAATTTAAAGTTGAAAGTCCACTTTCAGGGGACCTAAAATTAATCATTTTGTCAAGCTGCATTCATGTTCGATCAGGCTCCCACCGAACGACGGAAGACGAATTTCTGGAAGTTTCACCTTCGAGAATGATGCTTCGGATCGGTCACCAAATTGACCATTTCCAACAGACATCGATGAAGATGATAGTGGGGTCTGCTTCGACAACAAACTGGCCTTCACTGAGTCATATCGCTCCTCGAAACTACTCAAAGCTAGTAGATTTTCCTTCTCCTGCGTTTCCTCGTCAGCATCTGAATCATCAACATCGTCCATCAACAGCTCAATTCGTTCCGGAAACTCGTAGAACTCCTTGTTTTCCGTGCTGAGCACCAATGCACAGTGCAAAAGTCTTTTCTCACTTTTATTAACGTTTTAGTGCCTAAGTGTTTCCAAAGAAGTTTCTTCAAATTTCATTGTGCATCTTTTGAAATATGCACCTGATTTTTTATTAAGGGGGTATTACACGTAGAAAATTAAGGGTTTGTTGAAATCAACAAATCTCTACATCTTAACCCCAGAGAGATAAGTACATTTGGAAGTCTTTCGCTCCTCGAGTGTTTGAAGACCGGCCAGGTGGTGAATATTGGAGTTACAAGTTCGCGCTGGACTGTTAAGGATCATTCTGAGGATTTTGTTTTGGATCCTCTGTAGCTTTAGGTGGTGGCACTTAGCACAACTCTCCCAGATTGGCATACCATACTCAATAGCCGGAAGAATGATCTGCTTGTGGACAGCAAGCTTGTATAGCGACCTGATCAAGATGTAACACTTGGTGGATGTCTTGTCCACATGGGATCGGAATAGCAATTTCCTATCGAGGGTGAGACCAAGGTAGACTACTTTACTCGACCATTCAATGGGAGTGCTATCAAGATGGACCTTGACATTAGCATGTGGCACATGCCGAGGTGAATTCGAGTGTGGAAACAGAATGGTTTGTGTTTTAGCTGCATTAATACAAATCTTCCAGCTCTTGAAATAGTCGGACAGAATATCCAGGCCTGATTGTAGTTTACTCGCCAGAGCACGGATCACTCGACCCTTATAGATGATGGAGGTGTCATATGCGAACATTGACAGGATACCACCACCCGGCAGGGGAGGAGCGTCTGACGTGGAAATGTTGGATAGGATAGGCTCAAGCAGGCTACCCCGAGGGACCCCTGCCCGACATGTTTTTTGATGATCTTCACGAGGTAGATCGGAAAGTTGTATCGATGCCGTTTGTACACTAGGCCATCATGCCAGACATTTCCAAACGCCTTCTCGACGTTCAACAATGCCATGGCAGATGTATTGAAAACGGACTTGATATCCTAAATCCGAATTGCTCTTTCAGAAAGGTATTATTGTCATTTGAAAACACCATCAGACGGCTGAGAATCAACTTTTCGAATTGCTTCGAGATGGAGGACAAGAGGCTGATGGGGTGATAGCTTTTGGCACTGGTAGGATCTTTGCCAGGCTTGCGAATTGGAATCACTGTGGCTAATTTCGAGCATGCAGGGAAGTAGCCAAGCTCCAAACATTTGTTGAAGATAACGGTAAGATGGTTGAAGAAGTCAATACTCAAGTTTTTCAACTCGAGGCTGACTACACCATCCACACATTTCTTCTCTTCGGAACTATCATGAAATTATACTAATAATGCACCACAAGTTCTGCTCTAAATTTCCGTGCACAATGTTTGGATCAAATTCTCTTGGAATAATCCCTCGATTCCTAAAAATTAAATTCCAATTAAATTCTTTAGAAAATTCATCGAACTGTAAATCTGAGCAGCTACGCAGTAATTGTGCTTAGATGTGCTGAGCATTTGCGTTCAATTCGTAGGTTATTAGACTAGATTTAAGATTCGTTAATCAGCTTAATGTTGCTCATACAGTTCAATCTGGCTTGCGTAGCGCGTTCATTAATGTAGCGCAGCCAAAAGTTGACTTTTGTCAAATCTACCAAAAACACGAATGCACCTGACTTTGACATTATCTTAAATTTTGCACTCAATCAGATGAGCTCTCAATTCTACAATGATCGGACTTGGCTATTCGTGCTAAGAGTCTTCTAAAGTCATACCAATCCGGAAAAATCTCGGAAGGATCCTTCCTCTCATGCTAGCCTCCGACCTATCTGCATTCACTAAGGGTTGTCAGTGTTCTTTGAAAAAGCAGTTTACCGCCGGCTTCTAACATCTGCCTTTAGAAAACAACACCCTACAACAGATTCAAGGAAAAGCATCAAAGATGTTCAACCCTTCCAGCCGCCCCCTTCTTCCGTAGACAAAATCGAACAATTAGCTTCTTCAGTTTCAGTCTGGTGACTCTCTATCGGAGAGAAACTGCTCCAAGTGCTTCCCAGCCAGATTCAGCCCGTATCCGACTATCCACAACGTCGGCACTTTCCGTGAAATCCAATCCAATATCCCTCTCCCGAAAATCCAATCTCGAAATCTTTTGTTCTAAGACTCCGGTTCGTTCCAGCCGAGGGCAGAAGCAGTTCGAAAACAAATAAAAATCAAATTCCTTTGAGATACACAACCCTTGGATCAGCGTTTTTCCGCTTCGGATTCGGGAAGGGAACGTCTCTGCGAACAGATAATTCAAATTACGCACTTTGTTATTAAATCTATTAATATCGAACATCAGCCCTTCTGGTCGAGAAAATGAGAGGCCCTTCCACTTACAACCAACAACAACAACAACAACAACGTCAACATTGCCCACATTAAATAGCTTCATCATCGTCATCGTGTCGTCCCTGTCCACGACCGACAAAACCAAAGAATACCTTCCTGGCCTGCCGCTGCCAACTGACGCCTCTTGTTGTGTTACTTTCTTGTGTCGCTGTTTCCTTCGCCGTGTGTCTTGCGGAAAAGTTTTCCAAAGACGACCGGAAAAGGGATAATCGAATGGGAGTATCGGGGGGCCGAAACGAAATGTGTTACATTACACCAGACCAATGGTATTTTAATTACTCTAATAGGATAGTCATTAATGGCACAAGGCACACAGGCGACCGACCGAACGAACGGAGCAGGAGCAGATCACTCGTCCCGATTTCCCGTGTGTCTCGGCTTTTAGTTGCTGGTAATTTATCTAATGACTTTGTCATTTATCAAAAATATTGCCCCATTTCGGATCGGTTTGGTTTGAGGTTCTTGAGAAAGCGACCCCGAGATGGAAGATTATCGGAAAGGGGTCACGGGAAAGACGAACTGAAGCGAAGGTTTGAGATTCAAGGAAAGATTCCTGTTGCAAGACAAAAGTACAACGCTCGCTTTTTTCGGTCCAAAACCAGCATCCAGCAAAGCAAGCAGACACATTTTGTCACTCCCGCGGGACTCATTCCGACGTTATTGGCAATAATGGAGTTCTCCAGTTTATCCATTGCTTTCGCTCCACCTTGTCGTACTGTTTCGAGTATTAGAAAATCATCTTTTCCAATCACACGTCCATTGTTGCAAGCAGCCGTCATCCCCCATAGTCTCAGGGGTTGCACAGCGATTTCACCCTCCTCGGTGCAAGAGCATTTTCGGCAGCTTAGCAGTTGAGATTTTTAATTCTTGCCCGTCGAGCGCTCGAATAATACACAACGCTATCTTCTGTAGATTCACTTCTTGCATCGTGTTTCCGACAGTTTATTAACCCAAAGGGACGAATTATGCTGTCTTTTAAGGATGGTTGCCCGCAGGAAAATCCAGAGCAAGCAGAAAGGTGACCAATTTTTAATCTCCACCAACTTTAGGGTCGTTGACGTAACGGGCAGCCCCACTCACCGACTGGTTGGCAGACGAAATCAAAAACAACCACCAGGGAGTCACAAACCACATCCGCTGCTGTTAAATGCGCAACTTTAGTCAGTCTGTTCGACTCCGGGTGAATATTTAATGCAACGGTTGGGATGGAGCTGATCTGTGCATCGTATTAGGTCGCTAATTTTTAGGAGATGTAGCGTGAGTTGTTCAATTCACACCCTCTCTTTGCGGATGGTATTCAGGATTATGATCTTTTTTCAGTAAGGGAAAGATGAGAACTCATCTTGAAGCGACCGGGACATAGCAAACGAAATCTCTGGACAAAATACCAATGATATTTGAGAATTTACTATGCTAAGTATTTAATAATTAACCTGGTGACGGGCTTTCAAAAAAGGGCTGCAATCTTGCCCTCTGGATCTGTTTAGATCTAAGATTGTTGTTGCTATTTGGTAATTGTTAACAACACTACCTTCGAGTTGGTCACCCTATCTCAATCGGTTCTATCGCTTGTCTGATGAGCCGTCGTCCCGCATTGACAGATCAAAACAAATGAGAAATAGCATAACGGAATAATAGCTATTGCTACTCGGGGTGGATCATATTTCTGAGCTTACTTATCCACAATTAAAGTTATTCAGTTAGCGCTTTAAGCTAGTGTCCTAAAACAATTGCGAAAAAGTGGAGGTAAGAGTACTGAATTAAAAGCTAAGACTAGAATCTTGATGCTAAATTAGTCTTACCTTACCAACCTACGACCTAAAGCTAACTTAGGAGTTGGACAGTGAATTGAAAGGTTTATATAATCTCAAGGGCCACTGAAAAGTAAGCTAGCATCTAAACGCCAATTTGACCGAAACTAAAATTAAACTAATTGTTACAGTTTTGAAGCGAATAAAAAACTAGCTGCAAAAATCAGTGCGTGTGCTAGCTGCAATAGGCCCGATGAAGCGGACAAAATGGTCCAATGCGATTCATGCGATGCATGGTGGCTCTTCGGTTGTGTGGTGTGACGTACTCGATCACCGATCGAATGTGGCTTTGTTCCCGCTGCAAACGACCTTCTCGTGCTTTGCCGAGAGCCAGCATCGCGAGTCGATCTTCGTCACATTGGTCAGAGAGTATGGTATGGCAGAAGTTCTTGCAGGAGCAACGAATACTATTGTATTATTATTATTAATTTATTTGATAAGGCTCAAGGATTCTTGTTCACTATACAATACATCTTAAGACTATAGTCAAAAGGTACAACACAATAAACATTTTATCTTCCGCTATCCAATAAGCCTCCTCTACCAGAACGAGATCCGCTTCCAGTGGTTTGCTTGTATGGCAGATTCGCCAACGAGGGTCAGAGCGCTTCCATTGTAGCAATGGACGCAAAACGTGGTCAGCACTCACACATTCATCACGAAACGGTTGCTTTGCAAAGTCGACGACGCATCGACTGAAAGAACTGCTGATGAAGAACAATGATGCACACTGGGGACAAAATCGAAACAATGTGTTAAAATTCAATAACTTCGGTGCTCGCTGGAACAAGAGACTAAAAAATAGTCATTATTATAGAAAAAAGTTTCAGAAATCGATTGGAGTGGGTTTCATCTTGGGCACGATAGGGTAAGTTGGGGTTTTTCACAGTTTTGCCCTAAAATCTCCTATTTTGCATGATTTGAATGCTATATCTTCTCAAGATACCGACGATATAGACGGATGATTTCTTCGGCAAAGTTGATCAGGGGGTCAAGGATTGTTGAGTGATGCACATAAAAATTCGGAATTCTTCCACTAGGTGGCGCTAGTGATTATTGAAAGTGAATGTATTTGTGCTGCTGTATCTCAGGACCCTGACTATTTAGACGGATGATTTCTTCGGCAAAGTTGATCAGGGGGTCAAGGATTGTTGGGTGATGGACAAAACAATTCGGAATTCCTCAACTAGGTAGCGCTAGTGAGCATTGAAAGTGAATATATTTGTGCTGCTGTATCTCAAGATCCTGACTATTTAGACGGATGATTTCTTCGGCAAAGTTGATTAGGAGGTCAAGGACTGTTGGATGATGGACAGACCAATTCGGAATTCTTCCGCTAGGCGACACTAGTGAGCATTTGAAGTTAATATGTTTGTACTGCTGTATCTCAAGATCCTGGCTTTTTAGACGGATGATTTCTACGGCAAAGTGGATAACGAGGTCAAGGAACAATCCGGAATTCTCTCGCTAGATGGCACTAGTGAGCATTTGAAATGAATATGTTTGTGCTACTGTATGTTCATGTATTCTTCTTTGCGTGTGTTTTTTTTATAGTAAGGAAAGCTTCAAAAGCCTGGCCTGTCACTGTGTTGCGTGTTTGTTCTCCTTCTGGCACAGTGTGGGACTTTTAACCACTGAAACCTTACTCGCCTCTAGCCACTATCCCCCCGGAACTCCCCTAGAGTATTTCGTCGGGGGGGGGGGGGGGGCTGTGCTCAAGCACTTCTCTTTAGCTCAGCTAGCCGGCGTTGCTAACTCGCTGATCATCTCTCCATTTTCGCTGCAGCTCCGACAAAATTTGCGTCACTGCCCTGCTGACGACGCTCCACGTCCTCTCATCCCGGCACATTTCACTGACGACATTTCTCGCGCTAAGGGCCGGCATCTCCACTCGCACTGCCTCAAATCTTGGGCAGTAGAAAACCACGTGCTCCGGCGTTTCGTCTACGTTGCCACACTCCGGACAGAGGGGTGACGTTGTGTGTCCAAAGCGATGCAGGCACTTCCTGAAGCAGCCATGACCAGACAGGAACTGCGTCAAGTGGAAGTTGACTTCTCCATGCTTCCTGTTCACCCAGGTCGAAAAAATCGGTATTAGCCTGTGTGTCCATCTACCGTTCTTCGCTGCGTCCCACTTCTGTTGCCACTTAACCATCGACTCCGTTCTCACCATTTTTCGAACTCCTCTGGTATCTCTTCGCATATAGCATTCGGTGTCCTCCGCCAAGGTGATGACGATGGGTATCATACCGGCGATAACGCATACTGCTTCCGTCGAAATTGTTCTGTACGCACTCACGACTCGCATGGCCATGAGGCGGAACGTACTGTTCAATTTTCTTTGGTTCTTCTTCGTTTTCAGCGCTGCATCCCAGGCTGGACCTCCATACCTCAGTATCGATGACGATACACTAGCCAGAAGACGCCTCTTGCTGCTGCTTGGTCCTGAATTGTTAGGCATGATTCTGGCTATCGCATTGATGGCCTTCGCCGCCTTCTCACATGCGTAGTCGACGTGGCTATTGAAGTTTAGCCGGTCATCGATCATCACTCCAAGATACTTCAGCACGCGCTTTGATGCTATGGCGTTCTCCCCGACGGTAATTTCTGCTCGCTGAACAGCTTTGCAGTTACTGACAAACAGGGTGCCTTCCATTCATTTTGACTAAAAATATGTTTTAAGAAATTATGGAATAATAAGATATTATAATTTTTTTTTGATTATGTAAACAACAAGAAAAGATTGTTAAGTTTGTGTTTGACACATAATACCTGCCAGTTTTGCTACATGAGAGACGCAATAAGCGATTTTGTAATTTATCTCACCCACTCTTCGCTCTTCACTCTTCGCGAAGAGGCGATCAGAAAAACGCTCATTGTGACTCTGTCAAAGCTAAATTTGCAGGTTTGATGGGTGAAACACAAACTTTACAATCTTTTCTTATTACTTACATATACAAAATATCATCATAATATCTTATTATTCCATAATTTCATAAAACATTTTTTTAGTCAAAATGAATGGAAGGCACCCTGCTGACAAATAGCACTTGCGTTTTGTGGTGGGCTATCTGCAACTTTGCTCCTTGCATCCAGTTGGAAACCGTGTCGATCGCCTCGGTTGCCAGCATTTCAACCTCTTCTAACGTCTCGCCTGCTACCGCCAACACGACGTCGTCCGCAAATCTTACGATCTCAACTCCTTTGGGCAACTTCAGCGTTAGCACGCCGTTGTACATCACGTTCCAGAGCGTTGGACCAAGGATGGAGCCTTTTGGCACACCCGCCGTGATTCGGATTGATTTCTCTCCCATGTCCGTCTCGTAGACTAGAATGCGTTCTTCACGTCGATCGTTATCACGGCGCAATATCGATCTACTCTCCACTTCTGTTTAGACGCTTCCTCGGCACTCTCGACCACTGTCCGAATTGCATCCACCGTTGATCTCCCTTTCCGGAATCCGAACTGCCTCACCGACAATCCATGCTCACTCTCCGTGAATTTCGTTAGCCTGTTGAGGATGATCTTCTCCAATAGCTTTCCGACTGTATCCAGCAAGCATATAGGCCTATACGATGCTGGATCCCCCGGCGGTTTTCCGGGTTTCGGCAGCAGCACTAGCTTCTGTATCTTCCATTGGTCCGGGAAGTGACCTTCATCCAAACACTTCTGCAGCACTATCCTGAACATGTCCGGGAACGCCTGGATCGCCGTCTTCAACGCCACGTTGGGGATTCCATCCGGACCGGGAGCTTTCTTCGTCTTCAGTCCTTTCGCCACTGCTACGAGTTCCTCGTTGGAGACTTGTCTACCTTCGGTGTTGTCTGCCTCTGCCTCGCCGTACGGTGTAGGTGGCCAGGTCATTTGGTCTTGCTTCGGGAAAAGTCCCTCCACGATGACTTTCAGCTTGTCTGGGCACATTTCAACGGGCATCGTTGGACCTCTAATCTTCGCCATCGCGACTCGGTATGCGTCACCCCAGGGGTTGGCATCAGCGTCTCGACACAGCTCCTTGAAGCAGTTTGACTTGCTCAGCTTTATCTCCCGTTTTAGAGCGGCTTTGGCTGCTCGAAACACCACCCTTCGCTCTGCTCTGTCTGCATCAGTTCTTGCTCTCTGAACGCGCCTTCTGGTTCGGAGACAACTAGCGCGGAGGGTGCTAAGTGCATCGTTCCGCCAGTAAGCTGGGCGCCGTCTGTTCCTTGGTTCCGATTTCCTCGGCATGGTTGTGTCGCATGCCCTCACTAACGATTCGGTCAACTCGTCCGCGCTTTGGTCTGGGACGCTGCTGTCTACCCGGAGAGCTTCTACAAAGAGGTCCTTGTCGAATGCCTTCGTCTTCCACCTCCGCTTGCTTACTTTCGTTTTCCACATTGCCATAGGTATCCGTTGGCCAAAGCTGTACCTAATCACCTGATGGTCACTATGAGTGTACTCCTCACACACTCTCCAGTTCATACTTGTCACTAACGACGGACTGCAGAAAGTGACGTCGATAATGGATTCCCTACCATCTTTGCGGAAGGTGCTGATGGTTCCTTCGTTGGTCAGACTGACGTCCAACTTTGCCAGAGCTTCCAGCAGGCTATACTCTCTTGCATTGGTACATCTGCTTCCCCAATTCACTGCCCATGCATTGAAATCTCCTCCAATGACGATTGGTCTCCGTCCGGTGAGCTCCCCGGTGAGTTCATCTAGCATCCGGTGAAACTGCTCCATTGTCCATCTCGGGGGTGCATAGCAACCACATACGAAGATTCCATTAATTTTGGTGATCACAAAACCTTCGTAAGACCTCGTCACCACTTCTTGTATGGGATACCTGCCCATAACTTGTATTGCCGCCATCCCTGCTCTATCGGCCACCCAGTTATCGTTATCGGAAGGGACTCGATACGGCTCCGCAATCATTGCAACGTCGCACTTTGTTTCCGTTGTCGACTGCCACAACAGTTGTTGTGCTGTGTCACAATGATTTAGATTTATTTGGGTTATCTCCATTACTATTGGCCCGCTATCGCCTTTTTGTAAGCTGGGTACCTGAAACTTCCCGTCATATGACCGTTTCCGTCCTCCTTTCTGCATAGCATGCACCTCGGTTGCTTCATACAGTCTTTAGCAACGTGCCCCTTCTCTCCGCATTTCCTGCACAGATCCGATCTATCAGGGCCTTTACAGTTTCTCGCCTGGTGACCAAAGTTCATGCACTTAAAGCATCTCTCCATTTGCTTGGTAACCCGAGGGATAGCTTTCAGGGGGCATACTGACCACCCAACTTTGACTCGTCCTGTCTTCAGCAACTCGTTAGCTGCGTCCGTCGCAAGTCGTATCGACGCCGTTTGTGTACCACCGTACGCCTTTCTCAACCGGATTGTCATAGGCACATCTCCCAGATTGCCTTGCACCTTCAGCGCACATCGTACCTATCGTACGTATCCGTTGTGATCTCATCCAGATCCTTGCACTCGACCACTGACTCCTGCGATAAGGCTCTTACGTTCGCGTCCTCGCCAAGAGATTTCTCGACGAGTTCCTTGAAGGCTGAACTCCT